>NC_054535.1:66327717-67527717 GCF_017654505.1 Polyodon spathula
TAATAAGGTGCATTATCTACCAATTTGTTCTGCTTCTTTTCCCTGCTGTTACAGTGATGCTTAGGGATGTGTGCAGTCGTGACACTGGCTGCTAAAGATTTTTGTGGTAGATGTATAATTAAGTCTTGCAGTTACATTTTGTTTATGGGGCATTTCACCACTTATTTTAACCCTGACTGAATGTCCTATACTAGCATCTCTAGAAACTCCCATAAAAATAAAGCTCAGTTCATCAACTTAGAATGTGTCTCTTTCATTATTACTGTAACACTGGTGTCCTGGAATATAAGTGGGGACCACATCTCTTAAACATCAATGTGTATTACTTTTACACTCAGCACACACACACACATGCAACATGTACTTTTTATTCTGTCCTCTAGCTACCTAAAATGCAGCTAGGGATGGCATTCCTGCACAGTACGGATCACTCTAGCCAGCCCACTCTGGGTAGTTCTATTGTTCCCCTGCTTGGTCACCTTTGGCATATTACATTACAATAGACTTACAAGCATTTGAGCTGTGTGACATTGAATAATGTATCTGAAATAAAGGTGACTTGAACCTTAGACATTGTAACTTACATAATGTAAGCATGCAATTGTTTACCTACTTCATCACTGTATGAGGGTTAATTATTACTGGTGCCCTAGGGAATTAGTCGACCGGGGAAAAAGTGGATTGCGCAAGCACAGTAAGATAAAAGGAAGGCATGGCAGCAGTTTAATTAAAGGTGAGGTTAACCACATGAATCAACATGTTCAATCTGGTCATTCTATTTGCCAGATCTTATGCTATTGTGTTCACACACCACTTTCTTTTTTATTTATTTGTTTTCGGTCTGTAAATCTGGGTCATCTTTTTTTCTGCCTGTCTTGTTTATCAGATGTGGCAGATTTGTGTCACAAAGATTTATTTACCTTAATATTAAAGTTGTACACGTCGAAATGTGTTCAATCTTTAATCGAAATTACCTGTTTTAGTAATAGATTCTAATGCATACACTATTATTGTAGTTTGCAGTCATTAATATTATCAAACATGAGATCTACAATTATAAACACATGTTCTTCGCAAGTCTCTACTTTATACGTTACGCAGCAAGGGGGTACACAAGCTCTGTACATGCATTCTGTTTCTGGCTGTCTCATTTTATTTGTCTAAAACTGTGTTACTATTCGAGCTATATAGAATATATATAGATAAGATAGAGATTATGTGGGTGGTGTGTGTGGTGGTGTGTGGTGTGTGGGTGTGGGTGGTATATATGTGTAGGTATATAGGTTTCTATCAAAGCTTTTCATGATCATGCAGTAGCCCCTCACTAAACCTGACATGTTTGTCTGACATAAAAATAAAATTTAATAAATAGCACAAAATGAACAACACCTAGCACACTTTATTTTTACTTTAGCTTTAGCCAATAGCTACCTATATGGTGTATGCGAAAATATGATTTTAATTGAAAAGACAATTTCTACATTATTTATTATTATTATTATTATTATTATTATTATTATTATTATTATTTAGTGAGTAGTGAGTAACTTTGGCAGCCTAGACGAATACACAAAATAGACACGGTGCTGCATGACAAGTTATGGTATTTATAGGAAGACAGTTCTCATTAATACAAATTTAAGGTACTAGCAACAAATTATAGCGTTATACCACTAACTCATATTATCATGAGTTGCCTATCTGAACAAAAAACACATCGGAAAGACCTGGTTTGACAACTCCTTCAGAGCTGCCGACGAGAGTGGGTAGAGTTCTTGTCCCACCCTGTCTCCGGCCTCCAGGGTGCAATTAAAATCCCCCCCGAGGACCACACACTCGTCGACGCTGATTGTACTCATGTAAGTTGACATCTGGCCAAAAAAAAAAAAAAAAGACTTTCTCCAGATCTGTGGTTGGAGCGTACCCCCCCACTTCAGTAGATAGTTGGCTTCAGGTTTTTTTCAGGTAGATTACCTAGGCTCTGCGAAAATGGCCTTTATACCCATTGGTGTTTAGTGTTCTGAGGTGATACATGATTTTCTGTCAGGATTTGTTGGTGACACTCACAGGAGACCTGGAGTTCTCCCATAGCTCATCAACTGGTTGTGTAACATTCATGTGTAACATAACAGTTGTGTAACATTTGGGCTTGAATGGGCAAAGTTTTCTCGGCCTTGCTGGCCCTGAGAAAGGATTACACAGATCTTAAGACCCTTTGGTAACCCTTTCCACTTTTCTAGGGCCAGCTCTACCTTCTTTCTGCAGCAGATAGTGGCCTCCAGAAATTCCAGGAGCATCACTGCATGGATGTCTGAAGAAGAGGTGGACAAACTATGAGCCCACGTTACACTACTCAGTGTCATCCTCTTTCATCTCCAGGTCTCCATCACCCTCCCCTTGATGGAGAAATATGGTATTGGCAGTGGCCTCTGATTTGTCCTGCTTTTGAAGAACTACATTACAAGTTTTAGACAATTTAGTTTTTCTCTTGAGCCTTTCCGTTTGATATTTTATTTTTAAAACACTGAAACTCAGAATCAATTATTGTAAGGTGACATTGGTTTTATGTTGGGAAATATTTTTAAGAAAAATAAAAAACTGAAATATCTTGCCTGCATAAGTATTCAACCCCTGTGCTGTGGAAGCTCCCAGTTTGCACCGATGAAAGAAATTGCCCTTACTCGTACACAATTACCTTACCATTGGCCTCCACCTGTGAACCATTAAAGTTGCTGTCACATTTTCTGGATAAAAACCCCCACTGTTGAAGGATCATTGGTAAGGCTGTGAATCTGAAGGAAAATGAAGACCAAAGAGCATTCTACAGAAGTTAGAGATAAAGTAATACAAATGCATAGATTAGGGAAAGGGTACAAAATAATATCCAAGTGTTTGGATATCCCAGTGAGCACAGTTGGATCAATAATCAGGAAGTGGAAGCTGCATCACACCACCCAGGCACTGCCAAGAAAAGGTTGTCCCTCAAAACTCAACGCTCAAACAAGATGGAGACTTGTGAGAGAAGCCACAGAGAGGCCAACAATCACTTTGAAGGAGCTACAGAGTTCAGTGGCTGGGAGTGGAGTAATGGTGCACCAGTCAACCATATCAAGAGCTCTGCATAACACTGGCCTGTATGGGAGGGTGGCAAGAAAGAAGCCGTTACTCAAAAAGTACCATCTGAAAGCACGTCTGGAGTTTGCCAGAAAGCATGAGAGTGACCCAGCTGCGATGTGGGAAAAGGTTTTGTGGTCAGATGAGACCAAGATAGAGCTTTTGCCAAAACTCAAAGTGCCATGTGTGGCGCAAACCTAACAATGCCCATGCCTCAAGACACACCATCCCTACAGTGAAGTATGGTGATGGCAGCATCATGCTGTGGGGATGCTTCTCATCAGCAGGGACTGGGCATCTTGTTACAATTGAAGGAAGAATGGATGGAGCAAAATACAGGAAAATACTGCAAGAGAATCTGCTTCAGTCCGCTAAAAAACTGAAGCTTGGGAGGAAATTCACCTTTCAGCAGGACAATGATCCCAAGCACAAGGCCAAAACAACATTGGAGTGGCTCAAGAACAAAAAGGTGAATGTCCTACAGTGGCCCAGTCAAAGTCCTGATCTCAATCCCATTGAGAATCTGTGGCACTATTTGAAAATTGCGGTCCACAAGCGTCGTCCAACCAACCTGAACAACCTGGAGCAAATCTGCCAAGAAGAATGGGCCAAAATCACTCCGACACTGTGTGCAAAGCTGGTACATACTTACCCCAAAAGACTTAAAGCTGTTATTGCAGCGAAAGGTGGCTCTACCAAATATTAATGTGTGGGGGTTGAATACTTATGCAAGCAAGATATTTCAGTTTTTTATTTTTCTTAAAAATAGTTCCCAACATAAAAACAATGTCACCTTACAATAATTGATTTTGAGTTTAAGTGTTTTAAAATAAAATATCTAACAGAATGAAATTTTAATGTACCATTTGTAATTCAGTAATATTTCAATAAATATGAGAGAATTGGCCGGGTCTGAAGACCTTTTGCAGCACTGTATGTATCTATTATATATAATATATATATATATATAATATATAAATTATATAATATATAGTATCTAGAAATTAAGAGAAGAAAAGTGAACAGAACTAAACAAAGAGACTGTGTGACCTCCCTACCCAAAACAAAAAACGCCTGCTTCACATGCTCTGTCCGCCTCCCCAATCTGCACATGGCGATAAGGATTAAAATAACTCAAGAAAAATGCGCCTGCAGTTGCAGCAAAAACAAGTGTAGGAGCAAAATAAAGGTATATACATATAAATATCTATAGAAAATATCGGTAAAATAAAAGACATTAAAATCATAATAATAAATCTACAAACAATTATTATAAAAGAATCTACATTGAAATATTGGTATTTTCTATTTTATATATTCTAGTGAATTGTTGTTTCCAAAATGTGAAATGATTAAAAATAAATGTTGTCTTCTTTTTTTTTTTTCGGATTCTCTTTGCTACTCTTGGCCCGTATAGGTCTCACTCGTCCAGTGAAGTTTTCTGCGTTTTTCCTTAGAAAATACTAAAGGACTGTGGTACGTTTTTTTTGATGATGTCGGACAGGGTCCAACAACGGACTAGAAAGGGAAAATTGTAATATCAGACCATAGGACCCCAAAGGGTTAAAGGAAATCTCCAATCCATTTTCTAATGTAATGTTACAGTAATGTGACAAATATACCCAACAAATGGTACGTGCGCATCAACATTGACTTCAAGGGACAAGGAAATGCTGCCCTACAACCCAATGCTTTAACCTTGTTTTCTTTAAGTGATTTTTGACATCATCTGATCCCTCATCAGATTAAATGGCCATCGGTTGAGCTAGGGATGCAGTATGAATGGCAGAGAAAGGAGGGCAATTTTATTGACAAGTTAATGGAAGTCAGATTGCATTACAATGGGCTGGGTTTTTGTCTCAGCAAACCATGAGGGAGCCTAGTCAAATATTATTTGACATGGCAGTTTAATGAAAGGGTAGTTAGGAAATTGTAAAACAGATTCATAAACAGCCTTCCCGTGTCACAGAGTCTCTACAAAATAAATTCACCCAAGAATATATGCATGCAGAGTGTTAATATTTCCAGCAGCTTGCTAATGGTTATGACCTATTTTCTTCATTTACAATGTAATACTATGGCTTTAACTGCTTAGGTAATTGCTGTAAATGTTTATCATGCAGAGCAAATAATGCATTGTTTCGTTATTATTATTTTTTTCCCAGTGAGGCTGAGATTACTTGCTTTAATGGCTTCCCGCCTCCTTAACGACACCCTGTACCAAATCATTCACCCGCAGTGTAAGTGGCAGGAAGAGAATATATTGCTCCATCTCTCACTGGGAAGTTTATTATTGCTGAGCCTGACAGCAGAGTCGTGGCCAGTTAATTGCTGCAGCAAGACTTCCCAGAGTTCTCAGTTGATATACAGCGACCAAGGGGACTGAAAGAGATTGACTACGTCTTTTAGAGCACAAATATCTTTATGTGCCCCTGGTTCTGAAGAAAGATATTAGATTGTTAGCTGTTCGTTTTCTGTCTGCATAATACAAATAGCCCAAGGCTGAATATTGCAGCCACGCAACACAAGAATGACATTTTCACAAAGTAATGTTGTTACATTTCTTCCTTAATGTTCTAGAAAGTAATTTTGAGGCATTTCATATTTTAATGAGGAGCTCTGTTAATAAATCAGCTCTGTTTATGAAGTGTTTCTCTGGCAAGCTGTGCTTTATATTTCACATGTGAGCCGAAGTGATGCCATTTTTAAATTAAAACCGGCAGAAATTTAAACAGGAGCAATATGTAGTTAAGAAAGCTGGCATACCTAACCTCTAGTTTGTGCTGAGCACACTTTAATGCTTGCTGTGCCACATAAATGTCTAACTTAATAATATAATTACAGCAGTTGGTGAAAGCAGTTAACAAACCAAATCAAAAAAGTTTTAAGTCAACCTATATTATTAGTTCTCAGCTGTACTATGGAGACATGTTGACAGTTAAAGGCTGAACAGAAGAAATTCAAATCTTGGACAAATGCATTTTAAAAAGTCTAATATTTACATTATTCTCTTCAGGGTTATAGTTTTAAAATGTTGTACACTTATAGGTCCCACATGAAATCCTATATGTGGTGAAATGTATGTTTTCAATACAGCACATTTCAGAACCACTATCATTGTAGAAACACTATTTTCTATTCAGTAGAGACAATTAAACTCCATCTTAACTGGTTTTCAAAAAAAAAAAAAAAAACAGGAGTGCCTTCTATCTTCAGTCTACAACCTAAACAATCTACTACTATCAATTCTCTTTTTGATTTAATATATTAAAAAAAATCTGGTGGTTATATACTACACTTACACATTTTTTTTTTTTAATTTAACAGGGTTTTTTTTTTTTTCTTGTTTTTTTTTTTTTTTTGGCTGGGCATTTTGAACTCCATTTCCCAACATCCCCTGCTGAGAAAGAATGCGCGAGAGAAGGCTTCCTGTGTCAGTTCGTATCTGATTTGTTGTTGTTACACACACACTTCTTACATTTTCTGCAACGTCCAGAACGATCCTCAGTGTCTTCTGCCAGCTTGGAAAAATATGTCTGCATTTACTACAAGGAAAGCAGACTTTATTAATTTTAAACTGTGTTGGTGAAAAGGGAATTTGTATGTTTAAGTTGGATGTACAAAGTTCATTTCAACGGAGTTGACTGTGCAGTGCAGCATTTATTTTTCATGATTCCTTCATTTGGCCTGGCATGGTTTCAGGCGAGTAAATGTCTTTTACTAGTGTCACAAGCTGCGACTATAACATTTAGTTTTATTGATGTTAGTACTGTTAATATTACATTACTGTTCAAGTTGTTTATGTATACCGATTTTTCCTAGTTTATATTGTGGAACACGGGTAGGAGAGTTGTTTTAACCAATGTTTACCTGTTTCATGGTCCTGAAAGTTTTGTTTTTTTTAAATGCCGAAAACCCAGAAGTCCTAAATATAATGTAAAAAGTAAATAAAATAAAGGTTGTTCATAAGGAGCCATAAGTGTTATATACGGTATGTTTTCACCCAAAAAAAAAAAAAAAAAAAAAAAAAATCCATCCTTCCAGTTCTTGTGCATTATTTTTTGCTATTAACTTTTACTCTTTCATGGATTAACATTGTTCTGTGAAAATGTATCACATTTACTGAAAATGCTTAACTTAAGTATTTTAAAATGACATGGGGTGATTTTTACACTATTTAACAAAGATTATAGCCCCATTACTGATTGTAAATAAAATGTTTCAAAGGCCTCCTGCACAATCATTAATAAAAATGAATGGAAACACTATGTTTAGAGAAATGGACTGAACTGTCAAATTTCTGTGAATATAATTGAGCCACATAAAACCATATGATTCATCCATGCTCCCTGATTGTTATCAATATCAACCCTGTGATTAAAATATATTTCAAGGAATATCATTCCATTTGTGTGGGTCTTCTACCTCCTAGCATGTTCAGGAAGTCAGGAAGCTGTTATTAGTAATTTGTATGTGTGATCAGTAGTGTAGCTAACTGCCTAGGACACGTTCGGGAACAATTCTAAAAAATTCTCAGCAGGCACTGCACACAAGCTAGCTACGTCATCTCCTTGCTGTCTTCCTGTGATTAATTAAGCGGTAGCATTAAATATCCTGAATAAATATTCATTGCATTATACATTACACGAACATAGGAAAAATAAGATGAAATATATGTTGCTTACCTTTCCAAAAGGGTTTCTAATAATGTCGTCATTACACCATAATGCTAGACGTCTTCACCTTACAAAATCCCCCTGCAGTTTCATACAAGTGTACACGTACCCTTCCAGGACAGAATGTTTTGGAATTCTTTTAAAACAATTCCAGAATGCAAGTGTAAACACAACATGTCGCTACATATATCCGTGTCCTAAAACAATGGAAACATTATATCCAAAAAGTATTATTTTTGCTTACAGCTCAGCAAGCAGCTTTTGAAAGAGCTGTTTTATTTTTCTTGCTTGCAATTTCAGGCTAGTGGGTCATGTCACGTGTTCCAACAAAATTCAGGTAGACCATCAAAGGGAACAGATGAGCTGAGGGAAACCAAACGTCTTAACCGGGAAACCTTCAATAATATTCCGTATAAGCTGAGGAGCGAGATAGATCCGGTGGACCAGACAATCAAAGGAGGAGCTAGTTCTGGAAGCAGTGGCAAGAATGAAGATTGATAGCTCAAAAGCGGGGGCTGCAGGACTGGTGGAAGTGATAAGTTTGGCTGGGGTGGATAAGTGGGAGTAAGGGGGCCAGCTGGATTCAAGGGAGAATCCTGTTATTGAGCATGTCTGGGCAGTCAGAGACTGAAGAAACAGCGGAGTTGAGAGGCTGAATGAGATGTTTGATATCATTGGCAGATCGGAGAAGCAATCAGGAGAAACATGGATAAGGTAACATGGCAGGCTGGAGATCTAGGTAGAAACAACAAGATCATGAGCACACGACAGCTCAAATGGGTTCTATGAGTTGAAGGATGTTCAGTAGGAGAAACACAGTCAACATTCGGGAATTCAGATTCAGCATTCAATTATTTGGATTCTGAAGAGAAAGAAAAGTGCCGTGGGTCAGAAGCCATTTTTATGTCTACATTGGCAATCTTAGATTTAAATGATGAGTCGGAGTCTGCAGGGCTATAGGATCAGCGGTGTCGAGGGTTGGTGGGTCAACAGCATTGTCAGCTGTTTAGCAAAACACGCACATGACAATACTCAAAGGAAAATGCAAGACAGAGAATAAGAGCATGACTTGGGGTTTAAATAGGGAGATTGTCAGATATTATGGGGGAGAAGCCCTAGATCCAACCCCCTAAACCACACCAAGGTTACAATAACAATGTTTTAAATCCCTTAACAACTGTACCTCCCAGCCCCCTTATACCTTGCACCTGTATTTTACTTTATGATTGATAATTTAAAAAAAAAAAACAGAGTTTTCATATGACTGGGATGAGATTGTTATTATCACCCCACGGAATAGCTAATATCGACCTGTTAGGAGGTAGGAGGTCCCATCTGTCCCACATAGTGGGTTGATTTGAATGAGATCTTGGGCACAGACATACTGTACTTTCCAATATTTGATTAAGAAAAAAAAAGCAAACAGCACAAAATAAATATAGATCCATTTGGAACACACTGAAAATGTGCTGTTAACGATGGGATGGTTTCAGTTTGTCAAAATGCCTTGCTTCAAGCATTCAGGGAAAAAATTCTTCCCATAGAATTTAACAGCTAGGATTTTATGAGGCTGCTAGATCAACAACTTTTAAACAAAAGCACAGCAAATATTGTTCTATTTAAACAAGAGGCTTTTATCTTTTTATAAGTTTCCATATGCTACAGTGCGTTATAAAAAAATTGGCCACCCTAGAAACAAAAACCTTTGAGAAAAGTCCAATTGTTTGTTTTTGTTTCCACAAGCTGTATGTTTCCAGTTTGTATCACTTCCAATCTGAATAGAAACCAAAGTGTTTGTCCTCGACCATAATCAAATCAAATACTTCCTTGAGCTTGTTTTTAGTTTGCTTTTGTAGAATACAAATTTGTGCATAGCATATTGTAAAGCAGTAACCAAAGTGTTAGAATCCAGCATGTTTTTAATTCAGAATAGAAGTCTTTCATGTCTCACATATCTATAGCTACTTCATACAAACATACAAGTACATATCTGTTCGTTGCAAATCCATTTGTCCATTATTTAAAATTTTCACCGGAAAAAATGGATAGTTATGCCAAAAGACTTGTCCTCTTTCTTCTTATTGTTTATTTCTTAGCAGATGCCCTTACCCTGGGCGACTTACACTTGTATACAAAAAATACTTATCAAGAAGTACAGTACAATGAAAAGCAAGATACAAAATACAAAGACTTCAGTCTTAATAAGAGCAAATACAAAACACAGTATGATTTGATATCGGGGCAGTTCAAGAGCAGATAACAGTTGATAGTTGATAGTTACATCAGGGTTAGATACGAATGCAAGTGAAATACAAGATACTACAGATTGGGTTAAGTGCAGGATTAAATACAGTAAAATAGGGAGCAGGTAAATGCAAGTTAAAGTGCATTATAGGCAAACTGCTATATTGTCCAAAAGGGAAGAGTTGAGTTTTACAGGTGTTGTCAGAAGAGATGTGTCTTGAGGAGGTGTCAGAAGGTGGTCAGGGACTGGGCAGTCCTGACATCCATAGGAAGGTCATTTCACCACTGCGGGGTGAGTGTGGAGAAGGAGTGGGCTCTGGAGGCAGAGGAGCATAGAGGAAGTACAGCAAGTCTTATAGTGCAGGCAGAGCGGAGAGGTCGGGTGTAGGGAGAGATGAGGGTCTGGAGATAGCTGGGTGCAGTCTGGTCAAGGCATCGGTAGGCAAGTATGCAAGCTGTGATCGTGAGCCATTGGAGTGAGTGGAGCAGTGTAGTAACATGGGAGAAGCGAGACAGAGAGAACACCAGACGAGCAGCGGAGTTCTGGATGAGCTGGAGCAGATGGGTGGCGGATGCAGGGAGGTCGGCCAGGAGGGAGTTGCGCATCAGTACCAGGGCCATGGTCCCGAGCCAACGCACGGGAGGAGTTGCGTGGAATAGTTGGTGAGGAAGGATCAGATTCATCGTGTGTTGCTCAGGAAGAAACGGCAGGTGCATGCTAGAGTGGAGATGTGCTGCGAGTACGAGAGGCAGAGGTTCAGGGTTACTCCGAGGTTCTTGGCTGAAGAGGAGGGAAAGCGTGGAGATAGTGAGATCAGAGGGGAGGATGAGGAGGGTAAGAAAATGAGGCTAGATTTAGAGAGGTTGAGTTTGAGGTGATGCGAGTGCATCCAGGAGGAGATAGCAGACAGACAGATAGAGATACGGAAGGGGATGGTGGGGCCAGAGGGAGGGAAGGAGAGGAAGATCTGAGCATCAGCAGCATAAAAATGGTATGAGCAACCATAGGATGCGATGAGGGGGGCCAGGGGGTGTAGAGAGAGAACAGAAGAGGACCCAAGACTGATTCTGTTGAGAGAGTGTGAAGTGTGGAGGTTGAGCCGCGCCAGGTTACCTTCATTTATTCATTCCCCCCTCCACTACCTAGCACCCACCCACTTAAGTGTTCTATTTCTGTTTTCAAATCTATTTCGATTTTGCGCTTCAGGGCTGGGACTTGTTTGCATGTCGATAACTTTTTATTTGCTTGTGTTTTGGCAGACATTCAGAAACATAATTATTCATTCAAATTTGCTACCAACTAAAAAGGTTCAATGGTTTGGTACCTCCAAATTGCAAGTTACCAACTGTGAGTTTCCAGTTAAAGGGTTTTTAGCTCAAGGACATTTTATATTTGTTTCATATTTTTTCATATGTAAATTTAACACACTGGAATATATTACTTAAAATTAAAAGTCCTGCAAGTGTGGTTGAAATCCCACTAGTGGCAAGTTGCAATGACTTTGAGGGGCTCAGTGACCCAAAGGGCCACCATTGTGTTAGCAAGGGAAATCGTCTGGGAAAATTTTCCCCATCGCACTCAAGCAGCCCTTCATGTATGTCATCCTGGATCCCAAAACAAACACAAAAATACACCTAAAATAACCTGGTGTTTATCTTACGTGTTCACAGTATCGTAAAGTATGGTGTAGGCATGTGACTGCTGCCTAAACTAAATTAATGTAATTACTTTAAACCCAAGCACTTGTTTATACACCAGCTGGATATTCAGTGAGAACCCAGTAAAGATATCTTACAATCCCCAACTCTTGCCGGTCAATTCCAGTAGTTGCTGGAATTTTCCACAAAGGAATTATTATGTAATTTTAAGTGAAAGGATACCACACAAGCATGTCTAAAATATAAACTGCAGTAACATGAATCCTTACATGTTATATTTGTTTAAAGCCACATACAATATCCTTTAATAAACATGAAGTTACCTCAATTTTAGTGAAAGAAAGTACATCTATTAAATATGTGGCCCATAGAGAGCAACACAGCAGTTGGGTCTGAATTTTGTCAGGCAATTTACCTCATGACATTATAATTACATTTTGCTGATGTTTTATTAAGTCCTATGAAAAACTGAATTCCTGCCTCAACTTTAAATCATCACTCACTAAAGAACCTATTTCTCCATGTTTTATATGTTTAGGAACCATCTAAGAAATTAGAGGGTCATAAATCCAGGGTGATAAAATTATTTCTGTGGCAGAATGGAATTAAATATTTTAATGGGCTCTTTTTAATTTTTACTTTGGCAGGCAGCATTGCCTCCTAGTAGTTCAAATATCTGCTTCTAGAAAATAGGGCAGGGCTGCAGCAAGGATCCTTTGTCTTAAATAAACACATGTTGGATTCTGTTGTTCTGGGAGGTTGTAAAATACTTTATTTTTTTTAAATGATTAGCCTATTTTAATTTAAAAAAAAATTTATAGTCAAACACAAGTGTTATTTTATGGGGCTGATATTTTATGGATTGCTGCCAAAATGTTGTAACATTAATTTTCCTAATGTTATTGCATTAGGAATGATAAACAATGCTAATGATGAATCTGTGCCGTTAAGCTTACATTTATTCACAATATTAATACAGCACATGAATTGTTGGTGTGTTCTTACTGGATCAGCTTAGCATGAATAAGTATGAGTGTCATTATTTATATAACCCACATTATGCATTTTAAGTCACCTGTGCTACATAACCCACACTTTGTGCACCAATACATAGACACAAAATAAATACTCACAGGGGCAGCGCACCCCACCACATATATCCCCCCCCTTAAAAATCCAACAGTCTTGGCTATAGTCCTGGGTCAAGAACAGAGGCCTTAATGGGCCCACGGGACAATGTGGACCACAGCAATGCTGTCAGCAGAAATGCTGACAGCTTACAGGCTGTCTCCTCTAGCCGGGGAAATCCTGGCAACAGAAATACTGCCTGTGTCAATGTTGGCAGCGGCAGTGCTGGCAATGGTCATGCTGTCAGCAGACGTGCTGACAGTGCACAGGCTGGCAGCGGTAATACTGAGAGCAGCCCCCATACAAATAGCCACTTTAATCTGCATGTGAAGTCATTGTGCAATCCCTGTGCCTAAATACAAATATAAATCACCTGTGCTACATAACCCACACTCCATGCACCAAAACATATACACAACATAAAACATAAAACACAAAAATACGCTCAGGGGCTACGCACCCTGCCACATATGGTTAAGGGCAAATCTGAAAAAGAAAAGACCAAATCACTTGGAGATAAAAGTCACCTTGCTAGTTCAAAATCCTCAACTTTTTTTATCAACTTGAAAGACTGTTTAAATTTTGAAACTCAATACACTCTGTAATTACCATTAAAGTGTAACCACAAGTTTACGAGTTTATTTGATCCTGATAAGCTATTTCAGGATTGTGCAAATAACAACAACAATAATAATAATAATAATAATAATAATAATAATAATAATAATAATAATAATAATAATTATACCACCACCAAAGTGGCCTGTTGACTGCTTACATTTCATGGGGGGAGGGAGATTTTTCATTACAGCATACATGATACAATACCAGTTCCATTAAATTATTGAAGAGCATCCTGTTATATTTATTACAGATGTGGCTGATATTACTGCCAGTTGTCAAGTTTCAGTTTCACATGGTTGATTTCATGCCTGAGAAACGCACATCGACGGGATGGGTGCCAAGGCCCCATCAATCTCCCTAGGCTGCCTCAACCACAGGGTATGTAAGAGTATCACAGAAATGGGAAGATCAATGCCTAGTCCCCCCGCTGCGCCTGCCGCTATTG
This sequence comes from Polyodon spathula, assembly GCF_017654505.1. Lineage (NCBI taxonomy): Eukaryota > Metazoa > Chordata > Actinopteri > Acipenseriformes > Polyodontidae > Polyodon > Polyodon spathula. The sequence goes on from NC_054535.1 coordinate 66,341,608, forward strand.
AGAAATGAATATGAGGATGGCCATAAATAAAAGATAAAAAATGGTATGGCTTCTTGTGTAAAATATTAAGAGTGGACACAACATGCTGTATCAAAGTCTAACCAAATGAACCCCCTTGGGGCACTCTGTGTTGTGCTCGGGGGAAAAAAAAAAAAAAAAAAAAAAAAGTGTATCTGCAAAGTTTACATTATATGCAAGGTACCAAAACGACAAATCACACAGCAAAGCACCTGTGGCACCCCAAATATGAATAATTGCATTGTAGCAGGACTATTATTATCAGTTTTACAAAATGTACTGTAACACACCTTTAAGAGAAAGTGCCCTTAAGTATAATGCTTTGGTATAGTACATAAAAAGCCTTCCTGTTCTAACCGTTTAACTCTACATATGTGAGTTATCTGACTCTTGTCATGTGATTGGGGCTAGTTCTTGGGAAAAGGAGGCTCATGGGTCAAGTCCCAAGGCAAATATTTTGACAGTTGTTAGATAAAATGTATTTTTGGATGCAATCATTATTTGGAAAGTACAAAAGTTGTTTGGATTTTTCAACCTTTTCAATTTGAAAAAAAAAAAAACCCACCAGTAACTTCAAACACTCTGAAGTAAATCTAAAAGAAAGTCAAGTTGACAAAGATTACAGCTAATGCCTTACAACACCAATCAATAAGCACTAGCCAAAATACCTGTCTACTTTCTTTTACTTTTAACAAGCCGCACACTGATAATTGAATCAATGGCCTAACATACAACTGGTCTCTAAGATATATTCCTGCTTCCTTAATGGATAACATACAATAATATATACTGTACACAAAAAAAGCCAACAAGTAAACTAATCACACGTCCTATGTGTAGCCCGTAATTGCTTGAATACAATCTACATCTAATTTCCAGGATAATTTATATGTTTGGCATAAAAAGCATTGGCTTCCCTGTAGCCAATCTCACCCAAAACTGTATCTATCTGCTGCTTTTAATGTATACTAGTGATGTAAAAACAACATAGCAGATACAGATAATCAGTTGAAACAGAAGGATATATGTTTTTGTTGACGCTTTGAGGCCTCCCACCCCAGTTATGAATACACCACCATATGATCCAACCCATTTGTATCTTCCACAGTCTTTTCCTCTGGAGTCATCAGTATAGCATATCCCAGCAAATATGAGCTGGCAGTATATTTTTCATTATACACAGATTGGTAATGATGAAATACGTTGATGTAATACTAATATGCTATCCTATAACTGGTATGCCAAAAATGTCAGCTAAAAACATAACTTTTTCTTCTTCATGAAACACTATCTGATCCAATTTAAAAGACAGATCAAATCACAAGTCTGTGCTTGCTAACATCCATCCTGCTCATTTAAAGTTTTATGTATTTTTTTTATTTTATTTTATATTTCATTACTCACTGGCTTACATAAAATGATTAGTTAGAGATGTGCTGAACTTTCTGTGTTTAACTCAGGAACCAGAAGTGTGAATAATACATAGCTGGAAATTAAAGAGCAGTACAGTAGGGAAGATAGAAGATATCTCAATAGAATTTAGTATAGGCTTTTTTTTTTCTTTAGAAAATCAATTTTTGTATTAGCACAAGAAAGTTTATCACCACTCGTTTTCTTGTGTTGAAATCATTTGATTGTTTGTTTTTTATATTTTAATTTGGGATATGCATATATTGGAAAATAATATACAGCACTAGTTTCGTCTTCTTTCTGATACTGAATCACTCTGTGTTGTAGTTTAAACTCACTCAAATGGCAGAGCAGTTATACCTACAGTGGATTAATTACAAAACTATTTGAAAATCCTGAATTAACATTAAATTATAGATATACATATATATATATATATATATATATATATATATATATATATATATATATATATATATATATATATATATCATAGTGAGCAGGGCCCGTGACAATATTAATTCTAAGTTAATAAGCAAGGAAATAAGATGTGACATATCAGTTGTGTATCCTGGATAAATATTTTAATAAATAAAAAAATAATTCTCATAGTACATTTTTAAATCAGCTCAGTTTGGTTGAAATTTCTTTTGTTTTCTAGGTATAACTTTCAGGTTCCTGGTGTTGGAACCAAGCTCTTCAAAAACAAACTAAATAAATAATGCATACAAACAGAGCAGTCCCTTTTAAACCAGCCGGGAGCTATTTTGAAGAGGCTTTGATAGTGAAATTTAAAGAAATCTGCCAGTTCAGTCCTAATTCTACCTGTAGCTAAGAGTAAGAAATAATTGCCCATGGTGATCAAAGAGCAAGAGATGTTCCACCCTCATCTCTGTCAATGTCAGCCCTGCATAATGTACAGTAAGCTGATCATTGAGATCAAATGAAAACACTGTATTAAACCTCTAAAGAAAGGCTTTACAAGATGTTGCTCATGAGCATAAAAAAACCACAGTGTATATATATATATATATATATATATATATATATATATATATATATATATATATATATATATATATTGTGAGCGGGTAGGTGCACACGAAGAAAACAGACAGTAGTTTCCAAAACAAAGCATTTATTCCAGGATTCTATACAGCTGGCTCTTATATTGTAATGTCCAAAAGAAAGTAAACAGTTCAAACAAGGTTTCAAACAAAAACCAAACCACCAAAGCAAAATTGCTGATGTAAACCAACCAGACCAATAACCCCGTCCAGTTGGGGAATAGGTAATTCCACCTGGGTATGGGGTTTCTTCTTTAGGAACCCTTCTCCTACCCTTATTCTGCAGTCCAGTCCCTTTGCGAATCTCAGCAGCGGACAGGCCGTTCCTCATAGCCCCTGCAGAGAACAGGGAATTGCAGATGCAAAGGACCACCACGTTATCCCGTTCCGATCTTATTGTAGATAATCCTCAGAAGTTCTCAGGCAGGCAAACAAAACAAACAACCCACCAGACTAGCGGCACATGCTCCCTTTTACCAGCCAGGCATTTGGCCGTTACAGGCTACAGGTGTGGGCCAGTTAAGGCCAATGATAGTCTAACAATAGTCAAACCCTAATTGCCTACCTAACCACACCTGCAGCCTGTCGATCCGTTAACTCCTTGACATCATGGCAGGCATGTATGCTGCCCATAGGTCCATCTGATCATTCCTGGCAACCTCTGTAGACTCATACCAAGCCTGCCATGAACGCCTCCTGGTGGTAAACTTGTGAGCTGGCTCACATAATATATATATATATATATATATATATATATATATATATATATATATATATATATATATATATATATATATCCGGGAAAATAAATTATATATATATTTATAAACAGGGGCCCCTTTATTTCTTTTTTTCCCTTTGTTTTGCTTGACAGGGCTGGCAGAGTTGTTATTTAAATATTTAAATGGAGTGGGGCACTTAGAATTCCATCCCAATTCAAAGCAGACAGGTAGACTAGTAAAAACTGATAATTATTCAATAGTAAACACGAAACACTCAGAAAGTTTGCAAAGTGTCCTAAAATAAAATGTAAGTAATCAAACCCTTAACCTACTTGCCTTTTGAGTCTGTTCAATTTTATATAACTTAGAAAAAAAAAACTTACACCAAGGACTCTGATATATTTGTATTTTCTTTAATCTGATTAAAATAGGGTCACCTGCTCTGCTTTGATTTGAGAGAGTCATTTTTTGGATCAACGCCTGTGATGTGGTACACCCCACCTCTATGTGTATTGTATGGTTTTGTATCATTTGATTAATTTATTACTAATTTGGAGATGGTCACATGTATAAAAACCTGGAGTTCTGTGTCTGTTTCATGGGGTTTCCATGTGGGTCAATTTACACATGAAATGGCGATGGTCAGCTGTTACTGTGGATTCCAAGATGGCAGAAAGTAGTGGCTGAAGGGCGATTTTATGGTTAGCAGTGGTGTAGTTCACCTTAATGATAATGCGGATGGCTTTATTGTTTTTTGCTGTGTCTGGACCATCATGTTGGCTATCTCTTGTGAGTTTACAGTTCTGTATAAAACCACTTACCATGAACTGCGTTATGCCTCTTGTTATAGTATTAAAGCAGCTGTTTGAGAATACCCTTGCTGTAAAAACTACCCTAAAGTTAAACACGAAGTGCACGTGAGCCACTTAAATGTAACTGAATTAATTCCTGTCCTTTTTTTTTTTTTGATCCCAGCTATGTCCAAAGACAATGCATGTCTGCCCTCCACGTTAGTAAATATACACTGAACAAAAATATAAACGCAACATGCAACAATTTCAAAGATTTTACTGAGTTACAGTTGAAATAAGGAAATTAGTCAATTGAAATAACTTCACTAGGCCATAATCTATGGATTTCACATGACTGGGAATACAGATATGCATCTGTTGGTCACATATACCTTAAAAAAAAAGGTAGAGGCGTGGATCAGAAAACCAGTCAGTATCTGGTGTGACCACCATTTGCCTCATGCAGTGTGACACATCTCCTTCGCATAGAGTTGACCAGGCTGTTGATTGTGGCCTGTGGAATGTTACCCCACTCCTCGTCAATGGCTGTGCCAAGTTGCTGGATATTGGCGGGAACTGGAACACGCTGTCGTACACGTCAATCCAGAGCATCCCAAACATGTTCAATGGGTGACATGTCTGGTGAGTATGCAGGCCATGGAACTGGGACATTTTCAGCTTCCTGGATTTGTGTACAGATCCTTGTGACATGGGGCCGTGCATTATCATGCTGAAACATGAGGTGATGGCGGCGGATGAATGGCACGACAGTGGGCCTCAGGATCTCGTCACGGTATCTCTGAGCATTCAAATTGCCATCAATAAAATGCAATTGTGTTCGTTGTCCGTAGCTTATGCCTGCCCATACCATAACCCCACCACCACCATAGAGCACTCTGTTCACAACACTGACATCAGCAAACCGCTCTCCCACACAACGCCATACACACTGTCTGCCATCTGCCCAGTACAGTTTAAACCAGGATTCATCTGTGAAGAGCACACTTCTCCAGCGTGCCAGTGGCCATCGAAGGTGACCACCGAACTGCAGTCAGGTCAAGACCCTGGTGAGGACAACGATCACGAGATCAAAAGATTACAAAAGATTTAGAAGTGAGTAGTTTTTCGAGATTTACAATTATACTGTATTTACAGTATAATTGTAAATCTCGAAAAACTACTCACTTCTAAATCTTTTGTAGTCATCTTTGTATTACTTTAGTATAAATACATGTTAATTTGGATTCATGTTGTTTTTTTCTGACTTTATGTGAACGAAAAGACACACATTTGCCCATTTTCCCATTGGCAATAGTGATATTTTGAAATATCACTGTCCTTGTCACAAAAACAAAGTTTGTGGGGAATAATAGCCATTTTCTATACTTTTGAGGCATAAGCAATTAGGAAATAACACTTACTACTCAGGAACAAAAATTGTGTCACATAGTGTTATCTTGGCAAAAGAGAAATGCTTACTAACAGGGATGTAAACAAATTTGTGCACAAAATTTGAGAGAAATAAGCTTTTTTTGTGCGTATGGAAAGTTTATGGGATCTTTTATTTCAGCTCATGAAACATGGGACCAACACTTTACATGTTGCGTTTATATTTTTGTTCAGTGCAGTTAGTGAACTGGATGTCATGAGCCAGCTTGAGCGCCCAAAACAGCGCAACAACATCCAACAAGTTGTTGATACCCTCTCATAACTGACCAAATAAAACTGCAAATGAACATAATTATTGTGTTTTATTTGTTTGCAACATTATCATGTAACACAATGGTAAATCCAACACAACTTAAAAGAAAGTCTCTGCCAGTTTTCAGGCATGCTGATCTGCAATACCTGTTGGTCAGTTTCATTTTATGCCTCTGAGTTTATTTTTTATTAATGAGTCGTAAGATACATTATCTTATCTATACAACAGTATTCACTACTAATGACAAAACAATTTGAGCAAAAGCAGTACAAAACATTATTAACCAGCCAGGCTTTAGGTATTTTGCTTTATTACAGCAGCTTAGATTCACTCGTGTACCAGTTCTCTGCGCATGGAAACCACATTTCCACAAAAACAGCACGAGTACTTTACGCATAATTAATTCACAAATCAACCCCCACCTTTCCCATTCGTTTGCATGACGTGGGGTGAACATCCCGGTTCACTTGAGTAAAATAAACGAGCGGATGGAAACCCAAAAAAGCATTTTACACAAGAAATTTTTCTTGTGTAAATGTCTCAAGTTAAAAAAAAAAAAAAAAACTTGCATGGAAACCCTGTCTGTATTTGCCACCGTGCCGTTTTGTTTGTGTTTAGGGTTTTGTTACCTGTTTTGTTCAAACCTTTTATTTATTTAATTATTAAACTGCACATCAGCGCTGTGCAGCTCTGCAGTACTCACTGTGAGTCCATTCTCTTCTGGGACTGACATCAACACCAGCCAACCTGTTCACAACACCTCATAGAAATGATTAAAAGGCAGTGTATTGCCAGGCTGGATAAATCATGCCGAGCAATCATTTTAACTGTAAATAGCATCTCAAATTATTAATTCAGTTCTAAGGAAATTATCATCCTATATTTTCATTTATGACACCTAATATTACTATGTCAATTGCTGATTTCATGCCTCAGTGGTCCTATCCTAGAAAAACAAGTAATCAGCAGTAAATACGCAAAGACAATGTCTGGTTCTCTACATATCTTGCAGTACATAATAGTGTTTATTGTAGGAAAATACTTCCAGTTAAATGTTTATATATATTGATTAACTGTTAGGGATAGGGATAGAGTAATGCCATTGTTGTGTGTGTGTGTGTGTGTGTGTGTGTGTGTGTGTGTGTGTGTGTGTGTGTGTGTGTGTCATGCAAAAAAAGACAAGGAATTTAAAACCTGTTAGAACTTGTTAGATGTTAGTAGGTCTCCTAAAGCAGGGGGCCATTCATATATAAAGGCATTAAACTAAATGCAGTGGGCTGTTTTAACAGTACTGAGAGTAAAAACAAGGAAAAGCAACTAGGCAAAATGTTATGCCTCCTCTATTATGCAAATACTAGATAGCCACAGAGTTCTCAACCTCCTCTTTAAACCAAATTGAAAACAATGAAAACACAATAAGGAGATAATTTTCTCAGGCTAAAAAGTCAAAGTGATCAATTAAGAGAGCTGCATACAAATAAACTTGCTATAGAAACAGCCTTCTAGCATACTTATTGTACTTCTATGTTTACCTCTGTGTTTTAGAAAGTTGGATTACTTGTTTTTTTTTTTTTTTTTTTTTTTTTTTTTTAAATAAATCCACTGAGCAGGTTTAGTATGGGTTTGTTCTGTCTAATTGAGCACTCTCCAAATAATGATGCAATTTTGTGGATACACACAAATCTCCTGTACAGAATATATACATTCTAATAAAGCAGGAGTAATACCGTTAAACTTACAAAATCAGTTGTGAAATCAAACAGAAGATGATTAATATTGATACAGTTAATACATAAGAATTGGATTCCCTTTTTTTTACTTCAGCTTTGGGATTTTCTACAGCGTTGACATTCTCTCCCAACGGCTTTTGCCCACATTGTTTGATTTTGGAGATTGTAGGCCCAGGATACATTTTATATTAAATAATCCTTCATAAAAAATGCAGCCCTCAGTCTAATAAGATTGAAATTCTGCTTGAGTGTGTTTTATAATGAATGGAACTGGAAAGACTTGAAGCGCTGAATAATTCAGAGCGTGATGGAGGTGATCAAAGATTCAAGCATGACTTGATATGTCTTGTTCGCTCATTTTATTTACCTTTCAGAACTCCTACAAATATTAAAAGAAAACGCAGATCAATTTTCAGCTCTGTCACGTTCCCCTCATCAAATATTAATGAATGTCAAATTTGACAACATTTCTCTGTGCCACCTGCACTGCAATAACATTTCAGGCCCTTATTAAACATTTAGAATTGTCATTGAATTTCCAAATATGATTCTCCAGTGACTAATTCAACTTGTTTTATTAATAAGCTGGTTCTGATGAGTAATACTAATTTAATATGCTTGCATGTAAGATTAAACCATAAATTATTTCTGCTGAAGATGAGATCTGACTGTGGTGGTTGTTAGGCAATAGCCTTTCCATATTAGCCTTTGAAGCTCAAGCTTTCATGAGTATTAACCCCACTTGCATTTTACTGTTTCACTGTTTTACACTTTATAAAATAAAAAATATTTTCAACATGTTCTGCATCTTTCACATGGTCAATTTATTTTACTAATCTAAAATATGGTGGGTCTTAAAACCACCACCCTAAATTTAAAAACCTGAAATGTAGCTTCAGATTACCAGAAGAGGGTTGAAATGTGCCTGCATTTAGATCTGCTGTTGTTAGGATCATTAAAATAGACCCCCACGTATCTTTCTGTGGGATAACATTAAGGCACAACATCAACAGGGAAAATCAACACTTTTTGATGGAGCACTGTAGTTTTCCAGAGTAGTGAAGATTCCAGATACATTAACAAACATTTACACGCACACATATTGTCAGAATATTATTTTATTGTATATATTATTACAGTGGTAAATGTTTTTTTTTTTTTTTTAAGCTATCTATATGATGACAAAGTTGATGACAATAACATATATCAACAGTATGTACAGAACACAATAGAATAGGTATTACCAAGTTTCTGAAAATTTGATAAGCAGCTCTCCAGGTACATGCAAAAATGCAATTGTGACATATGGATAGATGGACAGACACCCCCTATGTCCCCAGAATCTGATATTGTCAATAACATGCAAAATAGATGAAATACTAAGCTTCATGATAATTGGATGAGTGATATATTTGCATATATCTGAAAAAAGTGCTGATCAAATTTTAATTATTAGTCTATACTCTTGTACGCCTGTTGATATATTGATATATCTCATCAACTTTTTTTCTGATAGCTCTGATTTAGAATTTACAGCTATGGGGGATGTATGCTACTTATGCACTTGCTATTATATATGGTTAGCAGAGATGGGGTTAAAATCTGCGGCTTGAGCCTTAATTGAATGATTGTTGGTTAATTAGGCTCCAGCCACATGGTATGTAAGGATGGAAAAAGCCTTTGCCTGGGGGAGTTAGCTGAATGTGTTTATGTACTAGTAGTGAAGGCGAATGCACAGCCTATAGTGCATATCAATGTTTTGATTAACCTTTTATTGTTGACCTTTGTGCTTGTTTATTTGTTTGTGTGTTTTGTTCTTTATTGATTAAAAGTGTCTTGGGGAGGGGGAGGGGGAGTGTCTTGTCCCAAATCACAGCGTCCTGTGAGACAGTCAAAGCAGAGAAAGTCATTGTTAATGGAGCATTTATGTTTAACTCTGCAAATCCTCTGATGCATTTTGTAATATTAATCAAAAGTTAGCAAAGCACTCGCACAGTCAATTAAAAGTTCACTATTTACATTTTTTGGCAAAATGTCACTTTTTAATCTTTAAACGTGATGTCGTTTGTTTGCTTGTATTTATGACTGCACCTCAACTTTCACTCTATACATTAATTGATTGGACCTTTACACTTCCCATAATTTTCTTTTGTATATTTTAATGCTATTTTAAGCATAGCCTGCTTAAATATCACACGAATATCAAAAATGTCTTCCAACAGTCCGAAACTCTACGTCTGTTTTAACCCACCTCTTATCCCAAGCCTTGTTTCCACCATAAAAGGAAACACATTTCTGCTGTATTCCGACAGGTGGAATGGGTGCAATTTACATAAAAGTGGTGGAATAACTATTCTGTATTTAAATGAGAAACCTTTATGTTAATGATGCAAATTTATATAATTTCAGGATTTCAATCAATGGACAGGTGGGACTGAATGTAGTAAAGGCAGAGAAAAACTAAACAGGCGTGTGTTTCAGGAGATACGGAGAAAGAAGAGAAGATACATTTAATTGAATACAATAATAAAGCAAGTAAAGCTAGAGAGCTCCTATTTTAATGTAGTCTTTTTTTTTCATGTATACTGTATTAAATTATAGTTTTGGTTATGGAGGATATTTTATGCCAAAATGAAAAAAATAAATAAATGCATAAATAAATTAATACTGTACATAAATACATAATAGAAATAAATAAAAACATGTTGAAATAAATATAAACATTTATTTATTTATATATTTGTTTATTTCTTCTTTTTTTTTTTATTCTGGCATAGCGTCTACATTATCCCTTCATTGCAGCAATCTCTAGCAGCATATAGGGCTCCAACACCATAGTAGTTAGACACTGCACCCATGTGAGACCCTTTTTATTTTAGACGGCGCCTGTTTGAAATAGGTTCCCACCTCCATTAGGACTCTTTGAAACTCTTTGGAACCACTTTAGATGCAAATTACTCACTCCGACCACATCAACCTTTTTTTTTATTTTTGCCAGTGAGGTATGTTAATTAGGTACCCACTTCATTTGAATAGCATTCCTCATACTGTCGGAATTGGAGTTTTGCGAATGTTCTCATCCTTCCTGGCCATATTTTGCTCAGAACACAAAAAACAGTCAAAGTTAAAGCCCCACCAGAAAAGCCCTTCCTGAAGATTGGAAAAGCTTTGATATTCAGGGACATGGTGACTATAAATATATTAACTTACATATTTGATATTCATATACATGGTGACTATAAATATCATGCATTGGATATGACATGAAGCCAGCCAACTCCATATACACTTGCCTCGCAATCTTCATATATCCCCGGTCTGTCTGAGGATGCACAAGTCGTGTGCTGCACCAGGATAGCTGACGACCACATCAAGAATCCTCAGTTTCACATCACACTGTTTGGACATTAATGGAGTGGTAATGCTTCCTATTATGAAATATATGTTCTATATCCTGGGGTGGTGACATTGCTACGTGGGAGCAATTGATTTGGAAAGCCAGACACTTCGTAAAAGGCCACTTTTATACCATCGAGAGCATCTGTCTCTCTGGGATAATAGATATAATTCTCAGTGTGATTCAACAGGGCATTCAGTACCTGCTGTAAACACCAGGAAAATGTGGGTTGGGATAGCCAACTAATTGCTCTAATGTAGTTTGCACAGCGCTTATACTAGACCTAGCACTGCATGACTCCTATCTGTAAGTGGCTCTAGATCAGATTTGATCTCCTCATATAAGGCTAGTGTGATCTCTGTGCTCAATTTGTTTTTAGTTATTACTTCTTTCTCACACAGCCCTGGTAATGTCTGCGTGTTCCGAAATACTCTCTCCCTGAGTCCGAAATACTCTTCTCACTCTCATGTGTGCAGCTCTTCTGCTCTCATTTGTACGGTGGCCCTTAAGTGAACAACACAATCAAAAATTTCAGCACACACAAACTCAAGCCACCACACAAACAAGAATCACAGCACACACAAACTCTAAGCCACAACACAAACAGAAATCACAGCACACACAAACTCAAAGCCACATCAGAAATGAAAGCCACACCGAAAATATAAGCCACTTCAGAAATGATTTTGTCTTCTTAAATGTGTTTATTATTGTACGCAAAATGTTACGTGACAGCAAGAACGCATAGGCACATCAAACTTTTTTGTAAGGTGTTCAAAATCAAATTGTGATTATTTATTAGGGTTATACTGTATATAATTGTACTGTACAGTGTGTTGTGTTGTGTGTCTTACTGTGTAAATCTGTTCCAACTATGTCCGCTGTTTGCCGCCTGCCTGGTTGATTGCAGAGAGGGGCGGGGCCAACATTATTAAGCCGCAGCCTGCGTGCACTGTTCGGTGGAGAAGGCTGAATGACATAGAGAGATAGATAAAGAGAACCAACGACACTTTTAAGCATACAGTAGTACAATTATTTACAATATAAGTCCCCCATGGTCCCAATTGTCAGTCCCGCTTGACCCGCCTTTACAATACACTAACTACAACCCTAATAAATAATCACAAGCTAACGGACCAAACATGATAGAAATATAAACAATAAGCATGCGAGTTATTATTATTTTTCACATTGATTTGATTTTGTACACCTTACAAAAAAAAGTTTGATGTGCCTATGCGTTCTTGCTGTCATGTAACATTTTGCATACAATAATAAACACATTTAAGAAGTTAAAGATGTAATTTAAATCATTTCTGACATGGCTTATATTTCCCATGTGGCTTTCAATTCCGATGTGGCTTTGAGTTTATGAGTGCTGTGATTTTTGTTTGTGTTGTGGCTTGAGTTTGCATGTGCTGTAATTTTTATTTGTGTTTTGCACTTCAGGGCCACCGTACATTTGCGCTCTTCTCCTAGTTCTGTGACACTGCCTGGTTTCAATATGCAGTACTTTTTTAGAATTTTTTTTTTTACTTTTTTTAAAATTTAGTAGTCGACAATTAATTTTACCCAGTTTTACTGACAATTTTAAATGTCCAATTGTATTTAGGCTCAGCTCACCACTACCACCCCTGTGCTGACACGGGAACGGCGAAGATGAACACACGTTGTCCTCCAAAGCGTGTGCTGTCAGCCAACGCTTCTTTTCACTCTGCAAGCCCGCCATGCAGCCAACCCAGAGCGACAGCGTCAGAGGAAACCGCAGCTTACAGGCAATCCCTCAGGCACCTGGCCTGTCTCCTGGGGTCGCTGATGCACGTTAAGCTTCAAAAGTGCGTCATAAATGTTATTGCGTGGGTGTTTTTCCATGAACTATAGTATCGTTAACATTACAAGCAGGGTTTCCGAGTAACTTAACCACATATTGTTATCAGCACCTTTAACATAAAGGTGGGTCTAAAACAAGTTTTAAATACAGAGATATTTAGTCATAACTTCTCTGTGGTGAGCTATGCCCATGTAGAGCTTGTAACAGTAAATCCTTTATTGAGATTCATGTGCTTCCACAAACCAAAATGCTGAAACTGAGTATAATATCCACTGAGCCATGGCCATGAAAATACACTTTAACCTGTAGCAGTTCACATCATTATAAAGGTAACCTGGCTAATGCTTTCTCTTCGGTCTTAGAATGCAGTGTGTAGCCTTCCTTTTCTGAGGTTATGCAGGCCATGACTGACACTCCCTAAGCCCCAAATCGTGTTAAAGGTAGCCAGAGTACTGGAAAGGAAAAAGAAGCCTAAATAAACCCTCTACTGATTTCTCATTCTGTGGGTCAAATTAGATCCATTAGAAGGTATATTTTAGATTATTATAGTTAGATTATCTCATAACCACTGAGCATGTCACTTTAACTAGAAAAAAAAGACAATGATTCCAATCTCCTCTCATTGCCCAGGCAACAGGGGAACCAATTATCATGCAGGCTCTGAGGCATCAATCTCTCTAGGCCTCATCTCAAACAGGCAACTTCAGCATCAGAAAAGGCCAAGTGAAGTATGCCAGGGCTCAATTTACATTCCAGACTGCAAAAAAAAGAGCCCATTTTCCTGTTTTTGAATAAAGCAAGGATTGCATGGTGTATTATCATTTGTGTCGCTGAGATCAAGCCTACTATCTTGAGCTGATGATACAGCTCACAAGGGGGAAACTCGTTATTTTTTAGATAACTTTGCTTTCCCATAGGGATCCTGCAGATCCTACTTAGCAAATGCCTCATTCCAGCACTGATTAATTGGGGAATAGATAGAATCTCAAAAGGTCAGTTGCCCTGAGGGGATGACATAGAAAACGTCTTAATCCAAGCTAGGCTTAATGCAAGCTCATAACAAGACGAGGTAGATGATGTGACATGAAGAGAGCGAAAAAAATTACAAATAGACTCCAGAAATAGATACCAATGCTTGTTTAAAATGTGACCAATTGTGCTTTGTTTTCCTGTTTGATTTGTTGATTTTTTAAATCTATCCGTTGCTGCTTTAGTCCCCTGTGATAAGAGGAATATATTATAAACTGCACATCTTTTAGATCTGCAGACAAAGCAGGATGTATTTGTGTGCAAGTGGGGCATGAAAAGGTTTGTACATAGAGGCAGTATGGCCTAGTGACTAAAGCTGAAGACTGAAAGCCTGGGGAAATTGGTTTTAAATCATAGATCAGCCACAGACTTTCTATGTAACTGTTAGGGATAGGCTCAGTTTAACCCAAACAGAACTCCAGTTTAGCATCTCAGCTGGCCTGTTTCTATAATCCCTAAAAAAAAGTCTTGCAAAACGAAGAAGTGGGGTGCTAAGGTTCAAATTGCAACTGAATTTAATGAATAATATTAACACAAATTAAGTCAATATTAAATAATCTTAGATATAATTTTCTTTTTGATAATATTTCATATTTTTAAGGAAAAGGTGTTTTTTTCTCTCCTTAGTCGCCGTCAGAGTTGAAGATTTGTCTCGCTCGTTTGTTTGGTGCTCCCGTTGTTGGATGACTGTAAATCTTCAGAGAGACAGATTTATTAAAAGTGCCTAAAAACCATGAATTGTGGGTGTTGTCGATTGATTGAAAACGACATTTTGTGTTTGAAAGTGGACTCGGGGTTCATAGGAGTCAAATATGGGTCAAAGATCAAGTATAATCTACTTTCATAACTTTTTTTAACATAATATTAATGTATAATTGTATTACTTTTAGCAAACAATATGAAGTGCTAAACTGAAATTGCAAGTCCTTTTCTAAGTGCTACGTTTGAAATGTGTACTCTTATAATGAACTAAATGTTGAAATGGTTGATCCGAAATAAAATGATATTCTCTTTTTTGTTTAATTGTTCTAACTGTGGTTTCGTTGATGGATCAACAGTTTTCTGTGGATTCGTAACACAAACATAAACACAAACAACAATACTATTTTTTTATTTTTTATTTATGTAAATAGGTCTGTGAGCTATTTTTCTCTTTGCAGGGATTAGCCACAGCAGGATTAAAAACAAAGGGAACAGCATCTTAAAACATTTCATTTAAATGCAACACAGTGACCTGCAATACTTTTGCTGTTTGAACTTGAAAATGCTAAAACAGGAGAGGAAGGCCCACACTAGTTGTGGCAAAATCTTGTTGAGGAAATGGCTTTTTATTTTTTCAATACACTTTGGCTATTAAAATGAAGATTGGTTGTGCAGCATGTTTAAAAATTAATATCTCTTATTCTGCATGTTTGTTCATAGAAGATAAAACTGATGTTTGCCTCTACCTTTATGCAATTTATTTAAATTGTATTTTTTTTACTGTGTGGCTTGCCCTGTAATAATAATAATAATAATAACAATAATAATAATAATAATAAATAATAATAATAATAATAAGAAGAAGAAGAAGAAAGAAGAAGAAGAAGAAGAAGAGATTCGTCCCTTTGGAAGAAGAAGACACAACTTCTTTCTTAAGAAGAATTTCTTCCTTCTCCTTCCCGGGTTAAGAATCTTCTTGCTTCCTTACCAGCAACTTTACGGCTTCAGGACCAGTACCCAGTAACAGAATGTACAAGTTCCAGACACTTGCAAAAAACTGCAGATGGTTTCATTTTTTACATGACCCTATGTGCACTCTCTAGGAGTTATGACCCGTTTTTACATTTGAACTTTAGGAAAGGTCAGAGGTCACCGTGACATATTTTGATAGAGCATATTTGGGTTACTATATCTGTTTCCATGGTAACCCATGGTCCTATCTGCAAATTATGAATAAGCCATGTTTTACAAGGCTTACCATTAGGTCAGTCAGAGGTCATGGTCTGGGTACCCAGACATTTTTTCGATAGAGCATATATGGGTTACTGTTATGTTGTGTCATAGTAACCCATGGACTATCTGCACTCTATAAGGATAATATTAGCCAATTTTTGTATGTTTTGGATGTTCATCCCTCGCTTGGTTTATAAATCCCACTAGAAAAAAAAAAAAAAAAAAAAAAAAAAAATATTCTTTGCCGCCATCCTTCAAGCACCCCCTTTTTAACCCAGTTTTACATTTGAACTTTAGGAAAGGTCAGAGGTCATGGGTTATGACATATTTTGATAGAGCATATTTGGGTTACTATATGTGTTCCATGGTAACCATGACCCTATCTGCACTCTATTATGAGTTATAAGCCAGTTTTACATTTGACCTTTAGGAGAGGTCAGAGGTCATGGGTTATGACATTTTTCGATAGAGCATATATGGGTTACTGTATGTGTGTCATAGTAACCATGGACTTATCTGCACTCTATAAGGAGATATTAGCCATTTTTGTATGTTGATGATGTCATCCAGCTTGGCCATCATGTTTTTTATTACAGCAACTTGCCTTTAACACCCTTTAAAGACAACCACACTACGATCATATGTGCCATTGGGTTTGTTTCAACCGGACTAGCAGTTTGGGAGAAGATCTTTGTAGTTTTTGAACGTCTGTACTGTGCAATTTTGATTTCCTAGCAAATGTCCCACATCCTGATGCATAGGAAGAAAGTCCCAATATTTACACATAGAAAAAAAAAAAATATTCTGCACAGTAGAGTTCGTGAAAACCACACGCTGTGCTCTTCATGCAGTTGACACGTCTGCTGATCACTAACTTATACAAAGGTAAAATAGGCTACCCAGCCCTATGGGCCTGAAAGCCTAAGAAGAAGAAGTCATTAAATCTTGAAATTTTTAAAGTATCAGAAATATAAATTACAAAGTATTTTTCTGTATATTGTATGGGTGGTAGAGATCAGCGGGAATATCCCTATTGAGAGTTGGCTCCCAAAGAGAAGTAGAATGCATTGCATATTGTCTTGTCCTACTCCATTTTCAAGTACACATTCATTATTTCAGTTCAACACACTTAAGGCTTTGAAGCTCTTGAAATGTAATGATGGCAGCGGTAGGTTACCTACTGTATTGTGCATTTACTCCATCTCATGAATTCTGATCTGTGCTTTATTCCATCCTGATCTCAATGTACTCTCGGAAATAGGAAAGCAGAGAACATTTTTTTTTTTTTTTAATAGTAATGTAAGCATGGTACATATTGTGAATAACTAAATGAAACAAATACAAACTGGCATGTCTATGGATTGAGTGGCCTGTAACATGTTTTTTTGAGTGCACTCTTCATTTATTTTGTTATTGTATTGAAAATTGCTGGCTTAATTGGGAGCATAGGTGTCACAGCCAAGTGTCCACTTGTACATATTTGAAGGCTGGTAATTTAATGTTAGTAGGTCCTTCAACATTTAACCTTATCTATGTATCATGTTGTCCTTAAACAATGGCTTTTCGCTATACTTTTAGACATTTATATTTTATAGATTAACCATTTATCAAGTAAGCAGCTTTCAGCCTTTATACATAATATTTTGTTTGGTTATAATATTTTCTATGAGCTTGTTTGTGTTCATAAATATACATATGGTATTTTACAAATACACTGTCCTTAGGTTGTGGTTGTCAGCCAAGTTCATTCAGTTCTTGTCATGACAGTACCTGCTCCTGTCAGGTAAAACAATGATCTGCTTCCTGTTCCTACTAACCGTTTGCCATAAATTCAGTTAATATGATATTTTTGTTGCAATGAAGGTTGGTGTTTGTTAATGTGATTAGACCCAAGTTTGGAATCCAAACATCTCCTGGCCGCATCAATATGAAGCTGTTGGTCAATTCAAATCAGGCTTCCACAAGTTAACCTGGACAGAAGTCAGATCAACCCCTGTGAAATCAGACGGGAAACCTGTCTATTTAAATTTTTTTTTTTGTAATCCACTTTGTATATATATATATAGTACTTATGTAAGGCTCTGTGTGTGGGTTTAGAGTTTCTTTTTTGACATCTTCTTTTTTTTTTTAGTCACCAATTTAACACTAATAATTATATACTAAAGCTACCCTCTACACATATACAACATTACAATAGTTAATTACGATGTACCTGTGCAAAATCTCTGGAGCAGCCTGCACTGGCTGTACTACATGTAAACTGTCATATATTGCTGAATTAAAATGTGGTAGAAGATTTGGTGCCTTAATTTCAAACTGCTGTTACTCAAGACAGGTGACAATTTCTAGAACAGTACTTTTATCCTCTGGAAATGACTACTAATGATAAAATTCCTGCACTCTATGACTAATTTGGCCTCAACTCTAGGCATAAATATCAATTCCCATACAAATCATTATCTGTCCTATTAATTTAATAGTTATTTAAGTACACTTCTTACTCAAGCCACAGAAAATATATTTTATATTGTAACTTCAATCTTTTAATAACTTCATTAGCCAAACAGCAGTTCTCACATTATGATTTCTTTTTTTTTTTTCTTTAAATGGGTCAGTGGCTGGTTTGGGTGTAAAGTGACAGTACATATTTCAATAACCTCTTGGAGCAGTGTTTATCCTCTGCCCAGAGATTCTGCAGATAAACCTTCACTGTAAATACCCTTCACTGCTTATGGCCCATAATCTGTTCCATCAATTCCAACAACTGATTTCTTCAGCCATTGATTTTTCCTGGTTGTCCGCTTGTGGCCTTGACTCAGCTGTGTTTATTTAGACTGGCCTCTATAAATTGCTTCTGGAGCTGAGGGCAAGAAACATGGGGGAGAGGGAGGAGAGGGAAGGGTCAAGGTGCATGTGTACCTGTCTATAATTATATATCACAGCTTTAGTCTTGCAGCGCTGTTTGCGAAGGACTGTTTGGTTTAAGCAAAAAACAAAAAATAAAATAAAAAAACATGAACATAACCTATTCATATATATTTTTTAATATAGTTCCCTGTACTTACAATAATATTTATATAATGCTTTTAAAATATGTTTTTAAATCTATAGCTATTTAAGAGTACAAAGTCATACTATTCATGTTGTGTTCATTTATTTTCTTCACAAAATGGAACCATAAAAAGTGTGTGTGTGTGTGTGTGTGTGTGTGTGTGTGTGTATATATATATATATATATATATATATATATATATATATATATATATATATATATATATATATATATATATATATACACACACACACAACAACAAGCTTTTTTTTACCTAATGCTTCCTTTCTGACTGCAATAATATTCCAGACTTCCTTTTAATACTGTAACTTTCTCTGTTGAATACTTTTGGTAATAATACAGCAAGTTAGGCTATTAAGGTCATTATCATAATTAACCTATTTAATGTTGTGTAGGAAAACTAAGAAAAGCTATATAGCCTTAAAATCATTGCAACTAAATATACATAGATCATGTTTTATTTTTTCTTAACATAAACATCTCTCTCTCTCTCTCTCTCTCTCTCTCTCTCTCTCTCTCTCTCTCTCTCTCTCTCTATCTGTTTGTCTGTCTGTCTATCTATACACAGCTATGGCCAAAAGTTTTGCATCACCCTATAGGATTGACACATTTTGCATTAAGTCGAATGAAACCTGCTGGATAATGTTACGTTATATATTTAATTACATACTTCTTTGAGTATTCCATATACTTAACAAAAAGTACATACAAATGTACATACACATATTGCTAGGCAATATATACAATATGTTCTTCATTGGTTCTAGGTTTGTGGTGTAATTGATTAGAATGCTGTGCTATTGCACTGATCTTTGCTAATGCAACTCCCACCTGACTAAACAAAATTAAATTAAATCTGATAGTTGTTCAAATCTTATAGCACAGTAATGTTTCAGCTATGTTTTACTGTGTGTAATTCCAAGAAAGCTTCCAGGAAGAAGAAACCAAGCTCAGCTGCCACAAATGTATTCTCTACTCTGAGGGGCCCAAAAGTTGGGTGCAGTAAAAACAACATTGCATTCAGTTTTTTACCCAGCCATTGTTGCTTAAGGGCAAGCTCTGAGCATTGCTGACGTTCAAGAATTGCAGGGGGAAATCTCAGGAGCAAACAAACCACAGCACACCATCCCTTAGCAGCAGAAGGAGTGTCATTGGAGTGCTCCAGGACACTTAATTAACAGTAATGTACTAGGGTTGTGAGGACTGGGAATGCAGTAACTCATTCAAACGCACCATTTTCAGTGGGGCTGGGGAGTTATCCTCTTGTTTTACCCAGATCCACACACAGTAGAAGCCGCTGTGCCAGTTTAATCTGGAATTCAATTAATTTCAACTCCTTGAAGTATTTAGTACATAAGGTACCATGTTATGATCCACAGTAATAGCAGTGCTGCATGAGATGTGTAGTTGGTTTATGAGTGTTTGTAGGGTTAATGTATTGCTCATATCCAGTTTTTCTTCATCTCCCCCTCCTTTATTTTTATTTTTGATATTATTTTAGCTTTGGAAATGCCAATATCTCCCAATAATGACCAACAATGTTTTTTTTTTGGCTGCGGGTTACATTTATTTTAATATATTTACTAAATAAAAGAAAGCCCTAATTCTTTTTTTTTTTTTTTTTGAGGACCTGAAAACACTATATCATCATTATAAAATCGATGAGTAATACATTTTAAGCTTACTCTTTACTCTATAACTTGTCTTGGGTACAGCTGCACTCATGGGCAAGCATATGCTCCTGGTATCTGAAGTCTCCAGCCAGCATTTGTTGTGACATTTAGCTCTTAAAAACAGCACACAATAAAACCTGAGCAATGTTAAAGTGAACACCGAACATATGCTAATCAGCTGCACTCTTCAGGCACAAATTAGATTATGCGCTCATTGTTTAGACACTGAAATTGTTCATTACAAAACGGCATAGTGTTTGCCAAATTTGTCTTCATTATAAATGTAAATATTAACGTGTGATAAGCAAAAGAATACAACAAGTCGACAGCAATTAATTGGCTTCTGCAGTAATTAGCAACTGTAAGGCAAACACTTAGGCGCTGTTGTAATTGTCAGCATTAGGAATACACCTCCTGTACAGAATGTAATTAGCAATTTAAATAGTTTAGAAATTATATGCCTCTTGCTTTTACACTCCCTGAAGTACTGTTCATTAATGAAAAAAAAAAAAAAAACTCCAGTAAATTTCATTTGCATTGTTTCCTGTAAAGAGCTCTACATCAAAGCCTGTGTATTTGTGCCTTGCACTGCATACAGACCTGCTGCCTGTGGACATGCACAGCTGTAATTAAGAAGCAATCCCTTTCTAAATACAAGCCTTGATGCCAGTAGTTTACTGCACCTAGAGGAGTTTCCTAAGATAAGTGAGATATAGTATTTGGTAAGCTGATTGGCAAGTAGGAGAATTATCCATCAGAAACATATAACATGCTTAGGGCCAGTGTTTAACAGAAATTGGCAGTTTTCTCACTGAAATGATCCTACATTACTACAATCACTTATCTATGTCCAATTTTAATAATATATATTTTGTAAATTAAATATTACACTTAAGCAAGATCCAAAAACATAAACCTCTATAAAACTAAAATTAAAGCAGTTGGTGTATTTTGCAGTACAGCGAGAAACTAACGAGATTCAGTTGAAATAGTTCAAATAACTGTACATGATTTATATTCTGCCTCCCTGCTGTGTTAAGCAAGCCAGGTTAATACATGTCAGGAAATAAAACATTTTTTAACAGATAAAAACAATATAACACAAAATTATTCCCCCAAAAAACGATACATCATTAAAAAATAAAACGATTTTCACAGGGCTCCTGTTTGGCTCATGTCGTATTGACCAGTAAATCAAGCAACAAAAAAAAATTCAATACTTGTTTATTTATCAAATATAACTTATAACCCTGCCTGTCCTTTTCAATACAATCAGTTCCATGATCAAGTGGCATCTACATGTTGTGGCAGAGTGTATGGTAGTGTGATAGGAGGGAGTATGTGGGTCCGAGAATCGCACGTAGTTTATATTCTGTGAAGGTTGACAAGATGATGATGATAAGGGGTTAATTAGTTTGTGTTTGATTGTATCAGTGTTTCATGGAGCCAGGATTAGGATCACCTGACTCAATTTAATTAGGTACACCTGGTTGCAATTAGCAGGCAGGAATATAAGCAGGTGAACATGGTTGTTCTGGTGGCTGTGAAAGGGCTAAGACCCAAGAGGAGGATACCCATAGGACCAGACCTAGAAAAGGAATTTCATACAAGAAGTTTGTGTTTAAAACCCCCGGTAAACAGCTTAGCTGTCCGGCTCACAGTTAAGGATTGTAAAGTTTAGTTAGTACTCTTAGAAGGAGTTAGGTTTTTGTTTATTCATTTCTTTTGTTTTTGTAAATAAAAAATAAATGCACAGATACTGCCCTGTTTCACCAGAACTCTGAGTTTTTAGAGTCCTTCTTTTTACCCAAGAAGACTGTGAAGATCCTACATGGAGACAAGACACCCCATCTTGCAACATTGTCTACATTCTTTGAGTGCTTGAAAAATGTGTCTCTCTGAGTCATAGGTAGAAACAGTGCCAGGTTGCAAAATGCAATAAAAACTAAACTTTGGATGTCTGTGCTGGTTGTGGAAGGGCAGTGTGGGTAAATGCTCAGGGAATGTGGAGAAGCATGCATTGTGTGTGGACCGTACAGGTTAGAAAGCTGCCAGGTATGTAGGCTAAATAAATGTTATGTAGATAGTTTTATTGTATTATAGTTTATATTTTGTAGTGCATTATATACTATTTTGGAAAAAGACCCTTTTGTTGTTTTTACAAATAAATCATGTTTATACAATTTTGTATCTACAGAGACTCATTACAAAATAGTTACCCGTGAAATATTTATTTTATTTGTTTTAAGATTTTCTTGTTTTGTACTGCTCCTTTTTGAAAAAAAAAAAGTTTTGTTTCCCATTTAAATATGGTACTTCTGCTGTGCAAATGTTTGATTTGATGTTTATGAATTAAATGATCATTTGTCTTTCATTCTCATATTACAGTTGTTTAAAAAGCTACCAGTTAAAATGACCAGTTTGGCGTTTCTAGGTACTTTGAAATTCCAGAGCTTCTAGTGTTAAAATGTAACTGCCATCATGACTTCCCGGTGTATGATGTATGAGTATAGCTGCAGCAGCTCTAGTGTTACTATTTTTGTCATCTTTTTACAGCTATTCTCTGCAGATCTCTGGCCACTATTATTTTTCCCAAGCAGGACTGAAATATCATCTTTTAGGTTTCACAGCAGCTATCTCCGGAGGATATCTGATCCTGGACTGCCATTCTGTCTGCTTTATTATTATTAGTAGTATTCTTACTAGTCGTAGTAGTATTACAGGTGAACTCCACTTATAATGGACTCCAAGGGACAATGGAAGTTAGTACTTTATAAATGAAGTATGCAGTATACAAATGCTGTATGTAACTGCGAACAGAAGTACCTTCGCTATAAATAATACAAGAAAGCTTAACTGCCAAAGAACGAGGATTATTTGTACAAAATATGCCCCTGTGAGCTGTATAATTTAATAAGTAGTACTATTTTACAAAATTCGCTAAATGTAATTAATTGTTTACATTTAAACTGTACAACAGCTGTGCCAACAAAAACATAGACTAAAAGTAAACAGCAACTGACTTCCTATATTCCGCCATGACTCATTTACTGTCCTGATGTATCTTATTTGTGCAAAATATTTACCTGTCGAACAGGAAAACTGTACCTAATAAAATGGTACTGTATGTATTAAATGCAAAATCTAGACCCACCCAGTTTGCACATAGATCCACTCAAATCTGCACCTATGTGAATACCAAGTTTAAGTACATTTTATATAAAAAAATAAACATCAACTGTGCACCCCAAAGGCGGGTGTTTACATTTAGATCAAATAGGTTTTTTTTTATAAATGCCGCTGGCTTTATCAATCAAATCAAAGTAGCAATTGTGATGCAACATTTGGGTCAGATCTTCCTATCACACAACGAATCATGTGTAAGCCACGTTTGAGTGACATGCGAGGCAGTTGGCACAGATCTTTTGAGTCTATTGAAAACTCCCAGCTGTTTATTTTAATGTGCATTTTTAAAGTAAGTTAGTAGTGGTGCGGCGGTCAACATCGCAAAACAAATATGCACTCACTTTTAAGAATTTAGTTTAATAGAAGGGCTCTAGTGAACAGGATTAAGACAGTTGGCCGAATGCTGACAAATGGCTTAAAATTGCTGTCCTTTGTGCGATTTTCTGGAGTGTCATGACTTTAACTGCAAGCCTCAACACTTTATCCTGCATAAAGTGGAGTGGAGACAAGAGGATACTAACTAGGCAATGTTAAGTAATTGACTGACTTTAATTGTATTTAATAATTGCTTAAAATGTAATACTGTGTTCTCGCTGATTTGGTGATGCTTCCTGTTTGGACTTTTTTAAAGTGCATTCACTGTGAATATATGTAATTACATTTATTTTTGTTTGCTTCAAATATTTTAAATGGTTTACATGGGAGATATAGTGGTTGGGAGTGTTCTGTCCATAGACAGTTTTCCGACTTAAAAATATTTTGGGAACCATGAAAAATGAATGTTTGGAACGCGTACTGTAGCAATAGCGGCATTGGCGAATCGAGAGCGGATTTGGGAAGCAAAAAATAAAAGTTGCTTTCAAGTTGTTGTTGTTTACCATGAAAAAAAAGCATTTGTTTTCCTTACAGTATTTCACACTGTAAATTTGTGCTTTTATGAGAATTTGGTTACTATGGCAACAGGGTCAAACAAATACCCACTTCATGATTGGTGTCAGAGTCATACTACAATGACCTAAAAAGGTTTACAAAACTTAAACATGCTGCTCAATGTGTCACTCAAGGTTGTTTAAAAAAAAATATTTTTTGTCTGCTTGTTACGTTTTTTCAGCCAACGCAATATCTTTGTATAGCTGTACCCGAGAAAATGCAGTGAAAGCGAAAGCAGTCGTATTTAGCTGGAAATGAGGTATTCTCAGCACAGCTAAGATTTTAGTTTTGGTTTGAAGGCAGCTGGAGCTTAGCCTGACTTAAAATTTTTGTTGACAGACACCCTTATGCAGGGAGACTTACAGAGATAACAAGTTATTACATTACCGCTTTTTTGTTTAGGAACTTTTTTTGACATTGAAACGGTTTTTGCAGTTATTGTGCACAGTGTGTTTGTTTCGGTAGGTTGTATGCATATATGCTTTGTATTTGTAGTGTATACATGCAACTACTTTTATAAACTGCAAAAAAAATTTCCGCCTTGCTTCACTCGGCACCATACATTTTCAGTCTTGGCTGCTTTGCTCTGCTAAGACTGGGGCCCATCCAAATTTCCATTCTTAGCTACGCCCCTGTGTGTGTGTGTGTGTGTGTGTGTGTGTGTGTGTGTGTGTATATATATATATTATGTGTGTGTGAGAAGTAGTAATTCGAAGACAACCACCACAACATACTTATGGAATATGCCTGCCTATTGGTAGATATTCAATGAGCTCTTTCTATCACAACTGCCGATAGGCCCCTTCCTGGAGTGACACCCTCCGTCCTGCCTACTGAGGGATTAAACAGTAAACTCATGGAAGCCATGGTCTCTTTTGCCACTCTATGGTAAGGTAATACTTCTGTGTTTAACCAAGTGTGTTTTGAAGAGCTTTTCCAAATCAACTGCAGTTCCCCTGCATTCGTGCTGAAAGCTGGCTTGCCGCATTCATGGAATGAGCGGCTCCAATTCAAAGTCTCTTTTTTTCTCCTTTCCTCAGCAGCCTGCTTGCTTGCGTTGCAGGTTAACTTTTCTTACTGTGTCAGATATGAGTGACTGCCTGTGCAGTATTGATTTAAAGGAGTGTATGTGTTGTCTTTTCTAGCCCACACTCATGGGGAGAAAACAGTTCCTCCACCAGGGCTAGGCTTTGCTTTACCACCTGTGGCAAAGTGGTTAACAGTGTGCAGGTGATCAATAATCAAACATGATAATCCAGGTGCAATGACGGTTTAGTTGTATAATCCAATGCCTGATGGCTAACAGCAGTAAACAATAACAATGGTAATGATGCAATACAGCGGCGTGTATTGCTTATTTATAATCTGTGGGTTTGCCCCTAAATAGTCCTGTTTTAGTTCACCCACACGTAACACATACAGAAACACCAACACCAGTCCACAGTGCATGCTCTAGTACTCGTAGTGAATACAGTTCTTTCGTGACAACAAAGTTGTGGCCTTTGGCAACCGCTCCAGATCGTGTTAGCCCTCCAAATAATACAACAGTATATTAATAATGACAAATAAAACACTCATGTATCACAACAGAGTCTCCTTTTGGTTGTTTGCTTTAAGCAGTCACAAAGGAACAGATCACCTCACTACATTCCCTATATATACTGTCAACTATGACAGTGTGACAGTTGGTTAACGAGCGCACCACGTCCTTAACCTTCTGGGTCAATGATTTAGTGTACTTTAGCTCAGTCCCCTTTCTAGATGGCCGACTTCCGCCTAACCCTGGGAAAATGAACTGTCAGGCCATCCAGTCCAGGGCACTCTGTTCCCTTTACTCAGCACCCTCACAGGTAGGGAATAAGATCTAACGCCAAGAATCATTTGATCTCTGTCACACCCCTGCTGTTGAGTGATTCCGCTGGCTGCCGTGGTGCAGTTGGACAAAATATAAATGAATATATATTATTGTGTACTGTTCTTGTTGTGTGTCCACCTGTGTGTCGACCCTGTCGTGCGACACCATTTTCCCCTGTTGCGCTGTGAATTAGCTGCAGTGTAGTGAAAAAAAAAAAAAAATACATTTAAAAAAAACACAAGTCAGCTATGTTTTCCCAAACCAGGGCTGTGTTCTAACCTGCCCCCACTATAGAGTAGACCTCTCCTGCTGCCTCAGTGTGCACGGTGTTTGGTGCATGCGGCATGTGGTACTTCACTGCTCATAGCGCCTGTGATGATTGGTACACTCTGTGCACATAATGCTAGGTGCACGCCGTACTCTGTGCATGCGGTACTTAGTGCACTCCATAAACTCGGTGCACATAATGCCTGCAGTGCTCGGTGTACATGGCGCCCGGTACTCCTGGTGCACGCCACTGGTCGGTGCACAAAGTGCCTCGGTGCATACAGTGTCCTTGGTGCTTCGGTGATTCACTGCTCCTGCTCCTGTATGAAGTGTGTTGTGCGCCACTTAAGGCCAAAATACCAGCCGGTATTACAATGACGAGCATAACGTGGTTCCATTCTTGCACGTCCTGCAGGGCGAACATACCCCACAACGATGGGCATACTCTGTGTGTGCAGTGCCAGGGTGTCCAGTATGCCACACTGGCCCTTGGGGACGAGAATTTTTGTGACATTTTCGTGAATTTTCAGCCCCGGGTTCGTCAAAATAGAATAAAGAGGGCCACGGGGGTGGACAATCCGTCCCCTGCGGACGAACCGTCAGTGGCACCGGGGGCCCAAGTTGACCCAGAGCCCCAGAGATTTATTCAATCACGTCATATCAAACATCTGCACAGGCGAAACGTTGTATTTAATGAACTATTAAACATAACAAGGGTTTATTTTTTAACTTATAAAGCGCTACTTCAAAAAATGAAAAACTATAATAAAATAAACATTTAAAAAGAAACTAAAATGTGCAAACAGGTATATGTACATACATAACTGTAAAAAAAAATCTAAAGTTGTTTTTAATTTAAAACAAAATGAATATATGTTTTCTGGTGCATGTGTTACAGTGGCTCTCAAAAGTATTCACCCCCTTTGAACTTTTCCACATTTTATTGTGTTACAACATGGAATCAGAATAGATTTGATTAGGAGTTTTTGCCACTGATCAACACAAAAAAAGTCCATAAAGTCAAAATGAAATATAAAATCTACAAATTGTTCTAAATTAATTACAAATATAAAACAGAAAATAATTGATTGCATAAGTATTCACCGCCTTTGTTATGACACACCTAAATAACCTCTGGTGCAACCAATTGTCTTTAGAAGTCACATAATCAATTGAATGGAGTCTACCTGTGTGCAATTAAGGTGTTTCACATAATTTCAGGTTAAATACACCTGTTTCTGGGAGGTCCCACAGTTGGTTAGTACATTTCCTAACAAAAACTACATCATGATGATGAAGGAACATTCAAAGCAAATCCAGAATAAGGTTCTTCAAAAGCACCACTCAGGAGTCGGACATAAAAACATTTCCAAGGCATTGAATATCCCCCGGAGCACAGTAAAGTCCATTATTAAGAATGGGAAAGAATATGACACAACTGTGAATCTGTCTAGAACAGGCCGTCCTTAAAAACTGAGTATCCTGGCAAGAAGGGCACTAGTCAGTGAGGCCACCAAGAGGCCTATGGCAACTCTAAAGGACTTAATCTTCCATGGCTGAGCTGGGAGACACTGTGCATATGGCAACAATAGCCCGGGTGCTTCACAAAACTGGCCTTTATGGGAGAGTGGCAAAAAGAAAAAAATTCACATCAAATCTTGGCTAGAGTTTGCCAGAAGGCATGTGGGAGACTCTGAGACCAAGTGGAAGAAGATTCTATGGTCTGATGAGAACAAAGTAGAACTTTTTGGCCTCAACGCTAAGCGTTATGTTTGGCACAAGCCTAACACCGCAAATCATCCTGAGAACACCATCCCTACCATGAAGCATGGTCGTGGCACCATCATGCTATGGGGATGCTTCTCTGCATCAGGGCCTGGAAAGATTGAGGGCAAAATAGATGCAGCAAAATACAGAGAAATCCTGGAGGAAAAACTGCTGAAGTCTGCAAGAGACCTGGGACTTGGGAGAAGATTTATCTTTCAGCAGGACAATGACCCCAAACATACAGCCAAAGCCACACCAGAGTGGCTTAAAAACAAAAAGGTCAATGTTCTGGAGTGGCCCAGTCAAAGCCTGGACCTCAATCCAATTGAGAATATGTGGAAAGAGTTGCAAATTGCTGTTCACCAAAGGTCCCCATGCAACTTGACGGAGCTTGAGCAATTTTGCAACGAAGAATGGGCAAAAATTGCAATGTCCAGATTTGCAAAGCTGGTAGAGACTTATACAGCTAGACTCATGGCTGTAATTGCTGCCAAAGGTGCCTCTACCAAATATTGACTCAAGAGGGTGAATACTTATGCAATCAATTATTTTCTGTTTTGTATTTGTAATTAATTTAGAAGAATTTGTAGATTTTATTTTTCACTTTGATATTATGAACTTTTTTTGTGTTGATCAGTGGCAAAAACTCCTAATTAAAGCCAATTTGATTCCATGTTGTAACACAATAAAATATGGAAAAGTCCAAAGGAGGTGAATACTTTTGAGAGCCACTGTACTTGGTGCAGCACAGAGTCCAGGTTGCGCTGCGCATTCCTTGTACAAAACTAACGAATTGATGGCTGCCAGGTCCAGTAGCGGTAACAACATGCTTGTACATAAAAATCAAATTGAATTTTGTAAAACATGTATTGTAAAAAGCAGTCAGAATTACGGCTTTGGCGGTTCTAGGTGGGTGGGATTATTACTTCCTTATGTGATCCTGCCTTTCAAACACCATCAGGGTATTTAATAGATGTATTTAACAGACATAAAAATGGACAACCGCATAACTTTCAGACACGCAGAGTAATTTATATTTAAAAACCTCAAACCATCAAAATGACTGCCGTGGCGGTTCTAATGTTAATATGAAAATATGAATGGTTATGAAGATTTATTGAAATTATACATATACTTTTCAAGAAACTTAATGTTCAGTGATCTTTTTTTAATTTATTTATTTTTATAAATGTATTCTCTTTGGACTTATGTTTTACTGTTGTATCTGTCTTTTTATTTACTGTTTAACATGCTATGGAAAAAAATCCAGCTATGTACTAGTATATTTTATGCAAAGATAAAATATTAGAAATAAATAAAAAGATTATAAATAAATAAAAAATGTAATATTTTTCTTTTACAAAAAAAAAAACAAAAAAACAAACTTCTAAAATGTCCTTTTACCCAAGCTGGACTATAGTGCCCTCAAAAGTTTCCAATAACATATAAAAAGCAACGTTTTACAAATGTACTCATACACGGCTGTACCAGCATACATAATTCCAAAGTATACTTATACCAGGCAACTAGTAGGTTTTATTAAGAATTGGTAGACACAGACTGTATTGCTGGTTTACTTTCCTAAGTGGGAAATGGCAGATTTATAGTGAACTCCTTCCTTAGACAACAAAAAAAAAAATGTTAGTGCTGAATTTTTGGGTTGCCATGAGGCACTGCTTGCTGTGAGGGAAGCCTGTGTGCAAAATAAGTTGTCCATTTCTATGTCTCTTGTGTAGTTCAACTTTAACCCTCAATAGAGACAGGCCTCTACTTGAAAGCATGCCACAGATATGAATACCATTATGTCTGAGGTACCAAAATTATGGACCAAAAATGTATTCAAAGTTTCCAGTCACATAGGCACGGCAATTAACCATGGGTAAATTAACCTGATCCTATTTCAGTTATTACTTGTTCCTTTGTGAATTGAATACTTTATTAGTTCCAGGCCTCCTCCTCCTCCTCCAGTTCATTATAGGAGAAGACAGGAAGCCAACTGGTTTTAATTTACAAAGGTTTTTCAAGGGGATTTCAGCTTGACTATAAGAACAAACCCGCCATGAAAACACAATACTTACTTCCACATGTCATAGTAATTAGGACATTGCTAGGTAGCTTGCAGATGTCTTGAGCCGGGGAAAGCAAGGTGAGGTGGTGATTATACTATTCCCCGATTCCACTAGAGAGCAGTGTGCTGTTGTACATGATAGGTGCAGCTCCTCCAAACCATCTGACAAGAGCAGATTGTTCAAATTGCCAGAACACTGCCGTTACATACGATTCTTACTAACCAACTCTGCCAACAAATTCACCATAACAATCAATTTACCTTATGATACACGCTATGTAAAATTATACGTTTGTTGGTTTAGTTTTTATTTGTTTTCTAACCAGGTGAAGTTCAGATTAAAGATTAAAAAGAAAGGAACAACATTAGCTATGCTATTTTCTATTCTAACAGTACATAAGCTTAACACCAATGCATGGCTGTTTATGAATCCATTTCCCTTTGATTTGTTTTATTGAGTTTGTTGTGGCTCAATCATGCCCGCTTGGAAAGGTGAGGCTGATACCGTTCCCTGATCTCCAGTGACAAGTGCATGCTAATGTCTGTTTCTTAGTCAGCAATGCAGAGAGAAATCATAACTGAATTAAGAAGTGAATGCCTCTCCCATCCAATAGCCAAATTCAGGAAAATCACTCCAGGGCACAGGCTGACTCAGTTCCACGCAACATTTAAATAAAGCCTTATTCACCTGGTGAGATTTATTTATTTTTTCTGATAAGACATCTAAATAGCTTAGGGGTGCAAACAGTAGGATGTGTCAGCAGAGATATGATATATCCTACAACTGATCGGATAAACAACCATAAAATATCTTAGCAGAAAAGCATATTACCATTTGCTAATTCCATAATGCTGTACGTTAATTAGTTAGCAGACACAATATTTTTGTAAAGGATATGTCAAACTAAACAAAATAGTATTATGTACACAGATTCTAAAACTCTGTGACATTGTAGATTTTTTAGCCCATATTCATCCATTGCAGTTCAGTTTATATCTACTGTAACTCATACATGCTATTATTATAATAATATACTAGCAATACCAGACATTTAAGCCAACAGGTGATGTTCTTTTCTGTATATTTGGTGGACAGTGAAGTGCGGGTTGGTTCACAGCTGATATTCTGATCTCCAGTACTATAGCACACATTTGACCGCTTGGTCATTTGTAACTCACATTGGCAAGTCTTTGGAGACTAATAGTAGATACATTTGGTAGTGCATTAATCAACTGTTATCATTGATTATTTGACAACACATTTTTATGTAGCAACATTTATTAGCCGACCTGACAAGTCTGAAATTAACATCTCCTGCTAACACTGTTTCTCAGTAAAATTATACTAAGCATACACAGTTTGTAATTGACAGGTTCAGCTTAAATAGTAGTACTGGTACTAGTTTAATTTCTTTACATCTCCAGCTTCTATTCAAATTAGGTGGTGGAAGAGTATGTCCCAAATCTTTAACCCTTCAACAAAACACCTTGTGGAAGATAATAATTGCAAAAAAAAAATGAGGTGTTCTTTTGAAAGTTAAACTTTAACCATCTTTCTTGTCCATCGCTATTGTGTGTGTCCATGGTCACTGCAAACATAAAGATTTATGTAAAGGCACAATGCTAAATTCAGAGAATTGTTCGCAAATATAAACCACACTGATGAGTAGAGCTGTCATTATCCCACAGGTAAATGCCCTCTAAAAACTATTGGGGCTTTAGCACCTTGAAATGCAATAGCCTAAGCAATCCAGTTCAAAATACCTTTATAAACAAAAACATTTGTTTGGTTTAAGTTAGCAATATTTTCTCCACAGCAGTCATAATTCACCTGGGCAGGATTTTCAAAAGGGTGTAAATGATAACTCCTGTGTTAATCAACAAATTGGTATGCAGCATTGATTTTGCCATTTACAAGCAGTCATTATGCCTATTTTGTTATTAAATAATCGTGCTAATGTGATTTCCGAAATTATGTTGATTTATGAAATGTGAAAATAATGTGAATATCTTAACAAGCAGTGCTTCGTGCAACTATTTTTTTTGTTGCTTGGAATTTTAAAAGGAAATCATTGTTAATTGTCATAATTTATCAGGACTTAATTTGCACTTGGAAAATTAGGGTTTTAATTAACGAAAGAGTATATAACTCACCTTGAAACAGAAATTTAACAAGCCGAGGCTGTGACGCCGACGATAGAATGAGTGTACAGGACCAGCGGTAATTTCTTGCAGACTACTGAAATAAACCAGCTGTAGGCATTTTCACAGTTAGCCACCAGGCGTGTTTATTATTTGCAGGTGAGTCTTCCAAATTCTGTCACACACAGACAATCCCTCTACCATTTGTTTTTCCTGTGTCAATCTCATTAGTTGCTAAAAGTCCTTTTCATAGTGATCTGTGGTGGAACAGCGGGGTCCTCCTTATTGTCCAGGTGAAGCTTTTCTCATGAGCCACAAGGTGGCAGAGAAAGGTAAGTATTTTGCTTCTGTTTGTTGTCCAGTTGCCCCTTGTGGTTTCCCTTGTAATTGTCGTTTTGTTTCCTTCCACAGATACCACCCCTCAGTATCAGTGAAAATAAGAGAGTCACTAATTTGTCCTTGTTTCTTGTCTTTCATTGCACAAACTTCACTTTCATTATCCTCCTATGATAGCTTATTTTATGTTCTGCCCTTAAAACACTTTAAACCACGGCTGGGTTACCAACACCGACAATCTTAATAGCGAGGTTCAGAGTGGTTCTCACATTGCTGTTCCTGGTCACGAGCCTGGCTAGTGCTTCCTCTTTTGGGCAGCAGCATACTGCAGTTCCTCCGAGTAGCTCCTTGGTTCCAGTACAATCCAGCTTGACACACTCGCTGGAGTCCTTCTTTGGTTCCCTGTACTCCACCACTTTGGTTCTCTTCATTTAGTTATTTTTAGTTAGCTCAACAGACTCGTTAACTGCAAACACAAATATAAAAAAAAAAATAGACAAACTTGTTATTTCACTAATAATTTAATGATAAAGAAACACCTTCAAAAGCTTCCAAAATAACAAACCGATTCACAAATTCCTTTTAGTTTTGTTTGGTATCTGAGAGAAGTCTTAAGCACTCGCCGCACATGCTCTCCACACAGGTTACTTCCCCCTTCCTGGGTAATGACAGCTTCCTTTTAGCTATCTCGTTGATCAACTTATTCTTCTTCTTCTTGAGGTTGTTGGCGCACGACATCTAAATGGAGAAGATGAGCGCCTGCTACCTTGTATATGTACATTTATTTCTTCCCTTATATTTACTTCCATTTTCCCTATACTTTTTTTTTTATAAATGTGACTATACAGTTCTCTTTCTCCAAAATATAATTTACTGTTACTTCAATTTCCATTTCCCTTACTTTTCTGTTTAATGATTTTTTGCTGAATATATGTATTGCATTTTCCACTGTTTCTTGTTCACCACAATTACTACATAACCCATTCTCATGACTCCCAATCTTGTATAAATGATGATTTAATGCTGTGTGTCCTAACGTTAGTCTGTTAATATATTGTTTCTTCCTCCCTGTTTTTACCATTCCCCATATGTTTTTATTTCTCTATTTTGAGTGATTTTTATAATAAAATCTTCCCTTTCCACAGATTTCCCATTGTTCTTGTCATACATCATTATGTTTGCTTTTGCCACAGCATTCACCTCTGCAGGACTCAAAGGTATTATTACGCCAATCTCTTTATTTAGAATTGCTTTCTTTTGCTTTAATTTCCTAAGATACCTGAGTGACTTGGAATCCAGGTGCGCGCTCTCTCTCTCTCTCTCTCTCTCTCTCTCTCTATATAATATATATATATATATATATATATATATATATATATATATATATATATATTATAAATAATATCTATCTAATATATATATTATATTTACCATTTTTATAGCTAGTATGTAATTTCTCAATTTCATATATGATATCCTATCTCCTGTTTCTAATGCCTGTATCAAGCTTAGAGAATCTGTAAAAATCATAATATCCTTTTCTTAAAATTCCTCTATTTTATCTGACTTTTGTTCTGCTCTGCTCCATTGCTTCCCTACCTATCTCCTTTCACTAACTAAGCATTCAATCTCCTGCTGCCGTCTAGACTTTCCAAGAATAGTTTGTACTTTTTCTTTCCTTTTTTCAACTCCAAACCTCTCGCTTCCATATGCGTAGATGATGTCACAAGTTCTCGGCTGCATGTACTCTCGTTTTAACTAGCTTCAGGCATTTGAGGTAAGTAGCTGGACAGGGCTACAATTAATTATTTGGGATAATATAGTATTTTATTGTATTTATTGTTGGAAATGTAGAATAACCCCAGTTTAACCATGTCTGAACTATTTCTTTTTTCCCCCCAAAGTAGAAGAATATACAATAAAATTGTTTTAAAAAAACATATAAAAAAACTTTGTTTTTCTGTGTATTGTGTTCATTTTATAAACGGGGTAACACACTCCACTCGGTTGTGTTGCATGTTAATGCCATCTTGAAAGTTCTTTCTTTGTAGTGCACCGTTCAATAAGAGTTAACTTATGTTATGTACTGTAGCTCCAAGGCAGAGTCCTCTGTCTATTGAACGGAGCCCTTGCATATGCTTCAGATTTGAAGACTTTAATACACTTTATTATCTTGAGAATTTGGCTGCATATGTTATTTTAGAACATAAGAAAGTTTACAAACTAGAGGAGACTATTTGGCCCATCTTGCTCATTTGGTTGTTGGTAGCTTATTGATCCCAGAATCTCATCAAGGAGGAAGGATCCCAGGGTGTCAGCTTCAACAACATTACTGGGGAGTTGGTTCCAGAACCTAACAATTCTCTGTGTAAAAAGTGCCTCCTATTTTCTGTTCTGAATGCCCCTTTATCTAATCTCCATTTGTGACCCATGGTCCTTGTTTCTTTTTTCACGTCAAAAAAGTCCTTGGGTCTTGAATCAGATCGCTGCATATTGATTTCTGTTCAAGACTGAAAAGATTAAATTCTTTAAGCCTGCCTGAACGGCTATGCGGAGGAATAACCTTGGGAATTCAAAAAAGGAAAGAGGTGCTTTTGTGACTTGGGGATGAGTACAGGGATTCCCCTTGGCCCGCAGAGACAGTGCTGATCAGCCTCTAAGGTTGAGAAGCAAGCTTTACTTCTCCCAACGGAAATGAAGAGAAAGATAATGAATGGATCAAAGAGAAGTCATCTCAGCTTACAAGTGTTGCTTACCCTTGAGGTCAATGCAACAATGCTGAATAGAAAGAATGAGTCATGCAAAGAATAAGACATGCAAAGGAGGGGTCTCAAGAGAGGGAGCCTGGCACAGATGAAAATAGATAGGTAGTAAAGAGTACAGGGTTTCCCTTCACTCGCGGAGAGCCACTCTCATGGGGGTTACCGAACTGATCAACCTCCAAGACTGGGAAACAACCAATACTTCCAAGGGGTAACTAGAGGTGAGAGAATGGGATAACAAAAGATAGTTAGAATAGATTTGGCCATGGGTCCCCTAGCGGAGGATGAGATCAGTGTGGCTGGATAAGTGAGCTTCACTTACCCCTTAAAGAGGACCTCTGGCTCCCCACAACTGTGTCACCAATACAAGGAAATAGAGGAGATGAAAAACCCCTATGGGAAGAAACCTCTGGTGGTTCCATTGGAGAGATAGCCCCCACTCCGGACATACTACCAATACTCTGTAGGGCAAAGATGTAACAAATGCAACCCTTACACAATGTCAAGTAACTAGTATTTTGTGACAGGAAGTGAGCCCCAGGGGACACAGAGTCAATTTTGTCGTGGCACAATGATATTGCTGCCAGGTATACCTTCAAAGTGGACGCTGATTTTCGTGTGTCAAACAGGTGTTGTAAGAAGGTTAATATTGTCTCAATAGGGCAGTCACAGGATCGTGACCTTCGGCAATGCACCTGTCTTGGAAAACTTTCCATTTATATGAGTACTGTGCTCTGGTGCTCAACGCCCTAGCGGACTGTAGTGCTTCTACCACTGTATCTGGCAAACTTTGTCTGA
The DNA here is from genome assembly GCF_017654505.1 of Polyodon spathula. Lineage (NCBI taxonomy): Eukaryota > Metazoa > Chordata > Actinopteri > Acipenseriformes > Polyodontidae > Polyodon > Polyodon spathula. The sequence continues at coordinate 66,378,097 of NC_054535.1, forward strand.
ATAGATGGCTTAGTTCAATGGCCAGACCCAGAGTTGGAGCTTCGCTGGGTTTGGGTGCCATAATAACCCCTCCGCTTGGCTGAGGAGGTCCTTGGGTAGCTGGAGCTGCCACAGTTGACCCGACAACTTGTCGGAGAGGAGAGCAAACCAGGGGTGCCACGGCCATCTGGGTGTATCCAACAGAACCTGTGCTCTCTCCACCCTGATCCTCTCTAGTGTGAGGGGTAGTAATGGTAGCAAAGGGAACCATAGACACATCTGACCAAGCAACTGAAGCAGGACAAGTGCTCTGGGCAGCTTTGCTGCGCACTGGTGAAAACCAGCGGAGGACCCAGTGGAACGCATTGACATGGCGCGTGTGTAGGCGGGGCTGCTGCACCCGATGCCGAGAGGAATCGCGATCGGTGCCGCAGTCAGTGCCAAGTGGTCGGTGCCAAGTCAATCGGCACCAAGGTTGGTGCCGATGGGGAGCGCGGTTGGTGCCGGGTTGTGTATCCGATTCAGTCGGCGTGGGCGCCGAGGGCAAGAGCAGCCACGCTAGGAAAGCCCGAGGTTTGAGAGGGGCGCTAGGCCCAAGTTGTTTTTTTTTTTTTTTTGGGTCGCTGTGGCCGAATAAACCCATGGTGTCACCTTACAGCACCACAACAGCACCACAACAGCACCAAACACCGTAGGAGCAAATTCGACAAAGAAAGCACGAGACAATGTGTGACCTGTCTCAGTGAAGTGAGAGAAAATGGTGATATGCTACTGTGAGGATGTCCCTCTTCAGCAGGAGGTAGGAGGGAGTTCCTCCTCACAGTAGGGCCCTGATAGGCCAGCTTTTTTATACACTGAGGGCCCAATATTCGAAAGGAATGCGCACTTCGCAGAGCGGTATGCAAATGGCAGTTGTGCCAAAACTGTTCCAAGTTGCCATATTCTAAACATCCTTTTGCGCTTCACAATCTATTCTGCGCTGCGCAGAAATAAAATGTATGTGGGGGGAGTGGCCAACAATATGCGTGATCCTGGTATATTCGAAGGTATGTGCCAAGTAGCAAACCAGGTTTCTGACACGCAGAATAAGGATTGTAAAAGGACTGCGTTAACTCCATGCACACTACCATTCCAGCACTGACTACAAATGGGCAACAATGGGAAATGTGGGTAGCATGCAGCATTTCCATTGATGTGTGGATGTGAATGATGCAAGGCACACCCAGCAACAGCAACCCAACCCAACAGCAATAGGCGAAGATATGCTGAAAGGGTGTACCGGCCTCAGCATACATATGAAGAGCTCAGCAATGAGCAATTCGTGTCCAGGTATCTTCTCAACTCATCTATGTCACATGCTGCATGATGACCTGGCCAGAACAAACCTGAGCAGTCATGCCTTGTCTGAGCAATTGGTAGTGACTGTCTGTATGTGTATCCTGGCTACCGGGACCTTCCAGAAGGTAGCAGATGATACAGTGGAGATCACCCAGTCAGTCGTGTCCAGCCACCTCGACCAGTTCATAACCACGTTGCTGCGACGTGCAGAGGAACATATTAAATTCCCCAGTACCAGAGCAAACAGTGAATAGATAATGCATGGTTTTTATGAGGTCGCGCACCTGCCGTCTGTATTCTAGATACCAGTATTCCGAAAACATGATACCGAATACCCACTTAGTATTAGGATATTATCGGAATACTCACCCTTCTAGACACCTGATTCAGAAAACCTTTTTTTTTTTTGAGAGGGGTGCTAGAGTTGTTTTTTTTCGTTTTATAATCTGTAAGACGATGGCCGAATAAACCCATGGTGTCACCTTACAGCACCACAACAGCACCACAACAGCACCAAACACCGTATCCTTTGCAAAAAAGAAAATAAATATGCTAGTACTTGGATGACCCCCTCAGCAGGAGGTGGGAGGGACTTCCTCCTCACAGTAGCGGCCTGATAGGGATGGAGCTTTTTTATACACTAGGTGCCCAACTTAGATATATTATTGGAAAAAATGTGCAGAAATAAATTGTCACGACACACACGAGTCATCGTTTTATAATCTGTAAGACGATGGCTTGTGTGTCCAACAAATCCTTTGTCAAATTAACTGTGCACAATATTCGAAAGGAATGCGCATTAGCGGTATGCAAATGGCAGTTGTGCCAAAACTGTTCCAAGTTGCCAACTGTCCTTTTGCGCTTCACAATCTATGTGTAAAATGTATGTATGGCCAACAATATGCGTGATCCTGGTATATTCGAAGGTATGCGCCAAGCAACATAACCAGGTATGTGACGCGCAGAATAAGGATTGTAAAAACAATAATCAAAATACACAAAAGTAGTCAATATGAAGAGCCGGCCTCAGCAGCATATTTTAAGACTCAACTATGTCACATGCTGCATGATATCTGGCCACCCAAACAAACCTGCGCAGTCATGCCTTGTCTGAGACAATTGGTAGTGTCTGTCTGTATGTGTATGAAAAGCACATAAAAGAATAGTCAACAGATGATACAGTATATAAAATGCAATCATCTAATACAACCCCCCCGTGCGCAGTCAAGCCTTGAGGAACATATTAAAACCAGGACCTTCCAGAAGGTAGCAGATGATACAGTGGAGATCACCCAGTCAGTCGTGTCCAGCCACCTCGACCAGTTCATAACCACGTTGCTGCGACGTGCAGAGGAACATATTAAATTCCCCAGTACCAGAGCAAACAGTGAATAGATAATGCATGGTTTTTATGAGGTCGCGCACCTGCCGTCTGTATTCTAGATACCAGTATTCCGAAAACATGATACCGAATACCCCACTTAGTATTAGGATATTATCGGAATACTCACCCTTCTAGACACCTGATTCAGAAAACCTTTTTTTTTTTTTCTAGACACACGAGTCATCGTTTTATAATCTGTAAGACGATGGCTTGTGTGTCCAACAAATCCTTTGCAAAAACTGTGCACAAATAAATTAGTACTTGTATGACCCCAAACTGTATGTGTGTGTATATATATATAGATATATATAATATATATATATATCCGATAGTCACATTGAGATTAAAACCTCTTTTACGAGTGAGACCTAGCCAAGCAAGTAGCAGCAAGTCAATCTGACAACAAGAACAAGTACACAATAAAATGCAATTAAGACACAGGCATATCACATTTAAAACAATAATCAAAATACACAAAAGTAGTCAACTATTTAAAAAAATTACATTACATTAGTACAGAACCCCAACCCCCCCCCCCATCCGCACACACCGGATGGGCGGATCAGTTATGTGTTTTATCACTGTATTGATATGATGGACAGCGGTAGTGTGTTTACATATACAGTTATATGTGTTCTTCACTGCTCCACAGGCATATCTGCATCCAACGTGTGCCATCAAAGTATAGAAATGAAGAATGAGAGAAGGCTGGAGAGGGGAGGGGGGGTCCTGCCTGTTACCTTTTCTGTGTGTTGCAACACATGTGTAGATTAACTGTTTAAATGCGTCATACACCCATCTTGTGGCCCATTGCTTTATTTAGCTATTCCATAGGTTGATGTGCATTACGGGTGTAGGGGTGGGCAGCTGTAGTTCGGAGAGCCAAACACCGACAGGGCACTCATGCTGTGAAAGGCATGCTAACGCATGCAACCAATCAAAGACCTGTATCTTCTCTGCAGCAGTCCAATCATAAGTTAGCTAAGGCGGGACAAACAGTTCTGTTAACTGTAATTTCTGGCCGTTTTTATGCAGCTGTCCAGTCTGCTGAATGTCGTTGTTGCTAATTAAACAGAGACTGCATTTATTCAGAAATCATAGTAGGCTACAATTAACATTTTAGGAGCGTAAAAATGGCATAATGAAAAAAATCCATTCCGGCGACACTCAAAACCTTACAAACTGGGCTTAATCATGATGTTCAAATGGGTGAGTAGAAAGAATAACATAACATATTTCTGTGTATTGTGTATGCAAAAATGCTTGATTGATGTTTACTTTGCAGGTGAATGATCTCATTACATTTACAAATCAGAGTGTGTGCTACCACAGTAGACTTTGACAGTAGAATTATTCAGTAAAAAAAGACAGCATCCAAAGCCTTTTTTTAAATTTTACTTAAAAAACATACAGCTATACAGCTGGCCTTTAAAGAAACCTATATAGTATTTCCTCGTGATACAATACTGTCTGTATTCAATAGGTGCCTAGCTATGGAGCCAATTGTGTATTTGAATGGTCCATATGTATGTGTGCACGATATATTGTGTGGTCTCGCCTGCTGTCATATATATCGGTACATACTGTGGCAACACCAATGATAGCAGCTTGTCACATTACTAATGGTGACTGTCCATCATTCTGCATTCTCGCTTGGCTGTTGTGTGCAATTGCTATATTGGTAGTGAATGCGCAGACGGTATTGCGAGGCACAAACAAGATTTGCAAATTGCTCAAAAAACTGCTATATTCCAATGCCTCGCAACTGCTTTGTGCCGTTTTAGAATATCTCTCATTTTGTGCCAAAGCACTATTTTTTTGCGAGGTACAAATTTAGCGAGGGAATTGAGCGAAGATCGGGCCCTGAATGTACAAAACATTAGGAACACCTGCTCTTTCCATGAGATAGACTGATGAGGTGAATCCAGGTGAAAGCTATGATCCCTTATTGATGTAACCTGTTAAATCCACTTCAACCAGTGTAGATGAAGGGGAGACAGGTTAAAGAAGGATTTTTAAGCCTTGACACAATTGAGACATGAATTGTGTATGTGTGCCATTCAGAGGGTAAATGGGCAAGACAAAATATTTAAGTGCCTTTGAACGAGATATGGTAGTAGGTGCCAGGCACGCTGGTTTGAGTGTGTCAAGAACTGCAGTGCTGCTGGGTTTTTCATGCTCAACAGTTTCCTGTGTGTATCAAGGATGGTCCACCACCCAAAGGACATCCAGCCAACGGCAGGCCAGTGGTCAAAAACTGATAATTGATGAAAGAGGCCAAAGGAGGCTGACACGAATTGTGCAGAGCAACAGACGGGCTACAGTTAGTCAACTGACAGTCCAGTACAACATTGGTGCCGAAAGACCCATAAAACAATGCACAACTCATCATAACTTTGCCACATATACCCCCCCGTGCAAAGCACACATTGCCTCAATGGCCACCTCCCTCCTTAAAATCCCACAAGTCTCGCTCAAAGTTCTGGGCCAAGAACAGGGACTTTAAGGCGTTGATGGGCGGCAATGTTGCCAGTAGCCAGGCTGCTACTGGCCATGCTGTCAGCAGACGTGCTGACAGTGGGGTGAATCTCTCCTGCTGTACCACTGGCAGCGGAAATGCTGCCAATGGTACTCCTTCAGCCGGGACAAGTCCAGCAGCAGAAAAGCTGCTGGAGTTGGTGGTCTCCAGACCTCCACCAAGATCTCCGGCAGCGAAACTGCTGCGGGGAAAGGTGGTATCCTGACCTCTCCCCCCTTTATAGCCAGCAACTCCCTCTGGGGGGACTCCAGCCCCCAGAACTCCTGCAGCGAAACTGCTGCGGGGAAGGGTGGTCTCCTGACCTCTCCCCCCTTTTTCATAGCCGGCAGCTCCCACTGGTGGGGCTCCAGCCACACTGACCCCTGCGGCCAAGCAGAGCTGACTGCAACCCCTGGTGAAGCAGTTCCAGTGACCCCAGGCGATGCGGAGCGCCAGGCAGCCCCAGGAGATGAGGCGCGACAGGATCCCCCAGGCAATGCGACGCAACGGGCAGCCCCAGGTGATGCGGCGCAACAGGCAGCCCCTGGCGATGTGGTGCGACAGGCAACCCCAGGTGATGCCAGGCAGGCATCCTTGGGCGAAGTGTGGCAGGCATCCTTGGGCAAAACGAGGCAGGCATCCTTGGGCAAAACGTGGCAGACATCCTTGGGCGCAGTGTGGCAGGCATCCTTGGGCGAAGCGAGGCAGGGAGTCAGGACAAGCTGGGGTGCGGGTGTTAGCGCTCGTCTCAGCCACTGCAGCAGGGAGGTTCTTCATCTTGCTTCTCTCAGCAGCCTATGCAAGGGCTGCTGACGACCGCCAGCATCTAGTCCTGGTCCTTCTGGTGAAGGAAGAGGCAGCTCCTGCTCCTCTCCCCCTGATGATGATGGAGACAGAGGCAGCTCCAGCTCCTCTCCTCGTGATGGTGGGGGAAGTGATACCAGCAGGCATTCGTCCTCTGCTGGTGGGGGAAGTGATACCAGCAGGCATTCATCCTCTGCTGGTGGGGGAAGATATACCAGCAGGCATTCATCTTCTGCTGGTGGGGGAAGTGATACCAGCAGGCATTCACCCTCTGCGGGTGGGGGAAGTGATACCAACAGGCATTCACCCTCTGCTGGTGGGGGAAGTGATACCAGCAGGCATTCATCCTCTGTTGGTGGGGGAAGTGATACCAGCAGGCATTCACCCTCTGCTGGTGAACAGGGACCCAGTAGGCATTCATCCTCTGCTGCTGGACAGGGACCCAGCAGGTATTCATCCTTTGCTGGTAGACAGGTACCCAGCAGGCATTCACCTTCTGCTGGTGGAGGAGGCAGAGGTAGCTCCTGCTGCTCTGCTCCTGGCGGTGGAGGTGGAAGAGGCAGAGACAGCTCCTGCTGCTCTGCTCTTGTCGGTGGAGGTGGCTGAGGCAGAGGCAGCTCCTGCTGCTCTGCTCCTGCCGATGGAGGTGGCGGAGGCGTGTAGTCTCCTGGCGGTGGAAGTGGGAGCGACGTGTAGTCTACCCTTATTACAGGGGACTGGTGCGGCTATCCCTCACTTGCAGGGGATTACAGTGGTGAGGCCTCTCCCTCTGGCGCTGGAGATGGCTCCTCTCCCTCTGGCTCTGGAGGCAAAACCAGCAGGCATTCTTCCTCTGCTGGTGGAGACTTGGGTGGTGGACGCTCTGCCTTCCTCTTCTCCTTTCCCCTTCTCTGCCTTCTCCTCCCCTTCTTCTCCTGTGCCAGTTCCTCCTCTCCGTCTTGGTAGAGGCAGCGGAAGGGACAGTTGGCGAACAGATGGTCCTGGTCACAGAGGAGACACCCCGGCGATGGCTTATTAAATCACTGTGGATGTCAGGCCCTTAGGCGGCACTCCTCCTCCCTGTCTTCACCTCTTTATCCTCCTTCCATCCCATTTTATTTATTTATATATATATTTTTTGTATTCCAATTTTTTTTTTTTTTCCCCCAAAAAAAGTGGTTCCTGCTCTGGTCTGACTCTAGGAGGTGCTGTTGTCCCGGTTCTGACACCACATGTCACAAAGACGGCAGGAGTGGGTTGCGTCAGACCAGAGCCAGGAAATAAAACAACAAAAGAGGTGGTGAAGCATTTAATAAATAAACAGAACAGAAAATAAACGGTGGAAACAAACAAAAACATGGCACATTTGCCAAAACAAAAGAGATAAACAAAATGGACTATCACTAAACAAAACACGGTGAGCTTCTTTAACGATTATTATTTTATTATTTATTCTCATTACCTCCGTCTCCAATCCCGTTCTCCACTCACCAAACACACAACCCCGAGTATGTGAAAACATGTTGCTTTTATGCAGCTGTATACTCGACCTCTAATCAATCTTTCAATTGGAGTCGCGGTACAACTGCACGTGAATTAATAAAGTGCAATTCCCGTGCTCACATATTACATTTTACTTGCATGTGAAGTGCTGTGCAATCCTCGTGCCTAAATACAAATATACATTTGAAACATTCGTGTTACACAGACCCGTTTATTTCCTGTGTATCAATGACTATACACCAACATTAACACACAACAGATAACACAAAATACACACAGGGAAGGACACTTTGCCACAGGAAGTTAAGGAAAGGTTTATTAGGTTAAAAGAGAGAGAGAGAGAGAGAGAGAGAGAGAGAGAGAGAGAGAGAGAGAGAGGCGCCAGTGCAGAGATAACCCATTAAACTAATGAAACAGAATATTTTACCTTAGGAATCTGAAAAGCCAGCTTTAACAACAAAGGCAAAATTGCTTATTTAGCAATTGAATAGATAATTAATTTAACCAGGTATTCTGATACTCATTTAAGAGCAGCAGGCAGCAAATTACTTATGCTGCATTAATGTAGCTGGGGCTACAAAGATATATCATGAAGAGGAATGAGGAAGGGCAGTAGAGAGCCCTGAACTCTATTAATTTGTGAGCGTGAGCGTTTATTTTTGTAAAACATTTTATTTATTTTTGTTCTTTAATAAATGGTGCCGCAAGCATCTTTTGAACTGCAGTACTGCCTCTGTGTGTTTGGTTCCTTCATCTGGCCTGACGTCACAACAACGCCAGCCTGTCACAAGGAACGAACACAAGACTCCACTGCAGTGGAAGACCTGTTAACATTGGCTTTGGCTGTTGCACCAAGTTGTAAATATTATGTTTAGATTGTGAACATCTTGAATCACGTATTTGCAGACCGGAAATGCAGTGAGTAAGTCATTTGTTACAGTGAAAAAAGTACACAGCCATAAATATATGTCACTTTTGATTACATGCTGGATAACATTACTTTTCTATGCTGAGATTTCTGGAGCAAAAGAAGGTCCTGCTTTGAAATGGTGCATCAATGTAGTCTAGTGAAACAATGTAGTTGAAAGGCTGAAACAATGTAGTTGAAAGGCTGAATGAGTGCTTGATATCACTGAGGGATTTGGAGATGTAGGACAGCAAAAGAAGAGATGTGAAGAAGAAAGAGCAGGGTCGGGAGCATGCACAGCAGGGTTGGAGCGTTTGCTGACAAGCCTGGTTTGCTGAACTTGAGTGTGATAAGGAAAGATAGGTTGTGCTGAGACATTTAAGAAGCTGATTTCTTATTCTTGCCTGTAATTTTAGGCTACTCGGTCGCGTCACATGAAGCAGTAAAAGAAGTGAAGATTGACAGTTCAGCAGCATACATAAATCTGATCGCTCCACATTGGGTTTGCAAGCCCTTTTTTTAAAGAGCAGCATCTTGTCAGTGGGCCAGTCTTTAAAGAACAGTTGAGCTGGAAAAGCATCCCAGGAGCAAAGACGTTTAGAGCTGCAGGAAGGATAATAGTAGCCTCAGAAGCCAGGATGACGAAGACAGTGGGAGCACCTATCATCACTATGTATATATTCATGGGGCAGTAGGGCAGACAGATTTCTTTGAAATCAAAACGGGAGAGGAGCTGCAACCCCCTGAACCACACGCAAGGTTACAAATAGAGATAATAGGAGGGTTAAAGTCACTCTGGCATGTTAGAGATTTGCAAACTAGGATTTACAGTATGCATACAGTTTACATGGAGATAACAGAGAGCAGGTTGTGTGTGGCTTGCTAGATGTATTATGCATAATCACAGGTTAGATCATTAAAATTCATCCCCATAAGTCAAATGAACTTTACTGGATGGGTTTTGATATACACGTGGTTAATGCTGGTAAATACATTGGGTAGCACTGAGTTATGCAGAATCTAGTATTTTGTTACGAGCTATTGTATTTTTATGCAGATACAGTAACTAATGTGGACGTTTTTTTTTTTTTTTTTCACCTGTATATATAAAGTAGTGAATAATGTAAATTTCTCACAGTAATTATGTAATGACTGTTGCATAATGCTTCAGTGCTCTTTAATGGCTGTTTGTATAATGACCAACCCCCCACATCCTTTTTTTTTGGAGAAAGCTTGTGTGCATGAGGTGTTTTATAGTCTCTAACTAAACACTAAAGTGTTACCATGGTGCAGGGGATGGAACAACCTCGATAGTTCAAAGCTTAGGGCAACTTCTTAAAGAATAAAGGCAGATAATATTAATGAATTGCAACTCACTGTCATAATGAACAGACAGAAATACAAACACATCAGCTTGTACACTTTGCTATTTAGCTTAAGTAACATGTGAATTTAGAAGACAGTAAGGAGTAAATATACAGTATTGTCCCTGCTATAAAGTATATGTGATTCACAGTCTTGTTCTTATGTTCACTGTAACAACAATAAAAAAATAAATTAAAAAAAAAAAAACATTAAAAAAAACATTGAATTTGGACTACACATGTTTCTTAGAGGTTACAGTTTCCTGAGCTTTCAAAGTGAGATCAAAAACTAGAACTCAAGTAAATAGTAAACAATAAAAGTTCAGAGGGATAAATATTTAGCTAATTCAACTGCAGGCGTTGTCCTGGTTTAACTGAAGAGAAGCTCCATTGTGTACTAGACCATATTTGTTGCCAAAGTTATGTAGATGGAAATGAGGCATTTTGACAAACCTACAATTTCCACAGTATTTAAATTGAAACCTAAAAGTCAACAGGAAATAAAATAAGATATCATGTTTATCCAAGGAAAGCAGGATTAATCTGTCTATTATACCATTTAATGCACTTCAGCATAGTTTTTTTCTTCAGATTTACTTGGTATCTGTACACTTTGAGCTATCAATATTGCTTAATGTAATTTAAAGAAATAAATTAAGAGAAAAACTGGCCAAGATGAGCTTCCATTTTTCTCTTATTGACATGAGTAAAGAGTACTAGTAATTATATTTATGTTCAATTGTCACTGTTACTAATACAATAACAGATTAAAACAGTAATAGTGTACCTACAAGACTAAATTCAAATGTCAGCTTAGACAATGAGTTCTGTGTAGGTCACTCTCTTGCGTTTCAGTTCTCTCAAGACAGCTGTAAAATTGGATACAAGCTGCAGCTGCATCAGAAACAAGAAGCAACATTTCAGCTGGGATAATTAACATTTTTAAGTTAAATAATCTGCATGCTTGGCTTGGATAAAGCTCAACTACCCATGCCCAGTAAACCCAATGAAACATAACTGCCTTTCAGATGATTTTTCTAAAATTCTATGAAACGAACATTTGCGGCTCAGTTGTACAGTCTCTAATAAGCACTAATATTGGCATGCTACCTAATGTAACAGTTGGTAGGTATATTGGAATCTGTTTGGATTGTTTGATTATATGAAATCTAAAAGTTACTTCTGAATGAAGTGATGGGAACTTGTCTGTACAGATTCATAATTGTCAGGGAAACAAAGCAAAACAGGCCTACTTAAGAGATTTTTATAACAAAGTGTTCAACCAAAACACCTCTTATTTGCTAGTGCTCGTTGGCTTGCCATGTTAAGAAAACATCCTTCTAGTTTTCAAAAGCAGGAGTATATTGATTTCCTTGTAGATAAACAACAAAACAAAAAGCATTGGCAAATAAGGAAGATATTTATTGTTGTGTTTGTATGGTCTAAATTTAGCTAGTTGCACGTGCTACACGATCTTGTTCAAGAAAGCCTGTTTGCTGCAGTGTTCTACCTAACATAGATTTAATTAAAAGAATAATAAAAACAATTTTTTTCAAGCAAAGTGTATAGCGTCCTACATAATATTGGTGATGAGGATGGTGGAATTCATGTGTGATGGGGAGAGAAGGAATCTAAGCTGTAGTCTTGCCTCCCAAACAGGAATGAAGCTCAGTAAGGTTGGCAGTGCACTTCTCCAGAGATGGCCCAACTCGATGGTGGGGAGAAACCAGAAGTCGGCCTTCTTGGAGAAAGGGTGTTGTAATAAGGCTAAACAAATCCATTGTTATCAGCTGTGGGTTGCGCAGTGATTGGATAGAGCGTGGCGCCGGGTTGATCACGAGGAGGGGTTTGGCTCTATAAAGTGTATGCAGCTATGTAAGCATGGCCCCTTAAGCTGGCAGTAACATAACGCATTGGAGCGCTGTGTGTTTTGTTTACTTTCGTTTCAGAGGACTGACAGCAGAGCCAACACAACCCCTGCACTTCCTGATAACATAACACAGCACAGCACATCCAGCACCAGAGCCAACACCACAGACCCCTTGAACACCAGAGCACAGTTTCGTTCACAAATTGTGTACTTTTATTAATAAATTTTGGGATTCTACCCCTTTTTTACCCTTATACCATTGATGGTAGAGGGGTGAATTATTGTAATTATTATTTCCAGTGTAAATATTAAAACTACAAGTTTTGAAAGCACAGTCACTGATTGGACATTCACTCTTTCACCCATCACTCACCAACCTTGTCACATCATAGTATTATCCCCATCTATTTTTCATGCTCTACCTGGCAATCTCAGTCCCTTTGACGAGACGGCTGGCTTCATTCTCCACATACCTTTTGGCTTCAGGACTGGAAGATATATTGTATGCTTGGAAGTGGGCCATTCTACTGTACTGCTTAGATGTAGGACAACAGCAGGTTCTTGCTACTCTGGGACGTGCAGACACATACGAGGCAGCTGTAAATGTACTTACAGCACATTTTGGACCCAGACACAACATTTTAGTGGAGAGGTTTTGTTTTTGGCAATGGGCACAGCACAGCAGGAGGGTGAGCCAGTTAAATAGTCAGTTTCTGCGTTGCGGGAATTAGCAGCTCATTGTAAATTTGGGACTTTATGCAACAAAATGATTCATGATCAATTCATTGAACAGACATGCAATCCTAAAACACTTGAGCATATGCTGCTTGAACCAGATTATTTTATGCTAGATAGGGCACTTGAACTTGCCTGTTGGGTTGAAGCAGCACTGGAAGAGGCTAAACAGCATGCTCAAACAGACCAGATTAATCACAGTACACCACGTTCAGGCTGCAGCCACCTCTCCAATTACACGTCCAGGGAGATGCAGGAATTGTAGTTCTACACGTCAAAGAGAGGGGGCTTCTGACTGCCCAGCCAAAGGCAAGCAATGGTGCAGTTGCAGCAGATACAGTCATTTTGCGCGGTGGTGCAGATTGGCACCTCCTAATACTACTAAAGCAACAATAATACAATGTTCATCAACACAGTTAATGGCATGTGGAACAACTTCAGGGTTTGTGACTGTTTTTTGGACAATATTCAGGTTCCCTCATTGTGAATACAGGGGCTAAAGTTTATTTACTTAGTTTCACCACTTCCAGCTCTCATTTTTCTCACCATGCCCTGAAATCAACAGTTACTTCACTGACTGGCTATGGCTCCTCTGCAATTGAAATTAAAGGCACTGTCACCCTTCCTGTTAAATAGTTAGACCACAAACTACCAGCCTTTACATTCTGTTTTGCTGGTCTTGATTTTTGTAGGAAATTGATTTTTGTCCCTCTGTGCATACTGTGATGCAACCCCTGCTGACAAATTGTGCCAGTTGTTGAAAGAAGATATAATTGAACCAATCAATGTCTCTGTATAGGTTTAAAACCTAGTTATTGCATCTAAGAAGTCATTGGACATTAGACTGTGTGGACCTTAGAGCAGTAAATAAGTCCAGCATTCCCCCTAACAACAAATGAAGAATTGGCAGCAGAGTTTCATGGGTCTGCGGTATTCAGCAAACTTGGCCTCAAGCAGGGTTACTCACAGTTTTCCCTCACAGAAGGAAGTCGTCATTTAATAGCTTTTGTGACACACAAGGGAGTATTTTGTTTTAAGCAAATGCTGTTTGGGCTAGCCTATGCACCCAGTTGTTTTCAAAAGATAATGTGCACTGTGTTATCTGGCATCCCGGGCCTGGCTATATATCTTGATGATATGGTAGTGCATTGCGCCCGTCTGTGTGATCATGATGCTAAAGTTGTACAAGTACTACAGCATCTTCAGGAGTAGTGCTTTTCCCTGAATGAAGACAAAAGTCAGTTACAAGCTCAGCAAATACATTTTGTAGGGTATTAGCTATCCAGCTAGGGTGTCAGACCCCTACAATCCAGCAAGGAAGCTCCTGATCACCAGAATATTTAGCAGTTGGACTCCATCCTGGGAATTACAAATTATCTTCTGTTCATACCCACCTATGCCACAATTACCATTCTATTGTGAGCTTTGCTTAAGACACGTGGCAGGATTGGACACCGGCCTGCCAAAAGGCCACTGGCACAGTGAATAAAAATATGACTTCTGCCCCCACCCTAGCATACTTTTCCCTGGAAGCCACCATGATTGTAACTTGTGATGCATCTACTCTAGCATTAGGGGATATATTGTCACAAATACAAGGTGGACATGAACTTAATAATGGACTTTCCTGTCCTCTGGGGGGTATTCCACTCCCTTGGAAATGTTCTTATATCCTACCCGATTGGTGCTTTTGAAGAACCTTGTTCTGGATTTGCTTTGAATGTTTCTTCGTCTTTATGATGTAGTTTTTGTTAGGAAATGTACTAACCAATAGTGGGACCTTGCAGAGGCAGGTGTATTTAACCTGAATTATTTTCTGTTTTGTATTTGTAATTAATTTAGAACAATTTGTAGATTTTATTTTTCACTTTGATATTATGGACTTTTTTTGTGTTGATCAGTGGCAAAAACTCCTAATTAAATCCATTTTGATTCCATGTTGTAACACAATAAAATGTGGAAAAGTCCAAGGGGGGGGGGGGGGGGGGGAATACTTTTGAGAGCCACTGTAATTATTTCGGCAGATGGCCACCTTTTGCACAGGTTTTTAATGTGGATGGGGCTTCCTATCCACGCTGGAAAACAATACAAAAACAATAACAAAAACACATGGGGCTTCACCGTCATTTAAATTTATAAACAAATAAATAAATCATAATGCAAACACAAAATAAGACAGGAGAGGAGGGGGAAACCCCTTTCTAAAATCAACAAATACCTTTAAATAGCAGGGCTTTCTTACCGTCCTGCTACATATCCCCCTCTTCCGGGGCTTCAGCCATTGTTTCTCCTGCCACGAAAGTGTGGCTGGGGGAGCTGGTCTCCTGACCTCCCCTCCCTTCTTTGCAGCCAGCAGCCCCCTTTTCTGCGGCAGGCATCCGTGGGCAGTCCCTCGGAAGGCGACGGCGGGAGCAGAGCCAGACCTAGCTGTGGTGCTGGGGTTGGCCCTCTTCAAAGCCATTGCAGCCAGGTGGTTTTCCCCGGTGCTCCCTTCAGTAACCTATACAGGGGCTGCTGAGGTCCGGCAGCATCCTGCCCTGGTCCTTTTATGGGTGCAGGGAGGGGCAGTTCCTGCTTCTCTCCCTCTAGCGGGGATGGAGACAGAGGCAGCTCCTGCTGCTCTGCTCCTGGTGGTGGTGGTGGTGGAGGTGGTGGAGACAGAGGCAGCTCCTGCTCCTCTTCTCCAGGTGGTGATGGAAGTGAAGGTAGTGGAGATGATAGAGGTGATGGTTGGGAAGGTGATGAAGGTGGTGAGACCAGCAGGCATCCTCCCTCTGCTGGTGGGGCTGTAGGCAGAGATAGTTCTTGCTCCTCTTCATGTGTTGGTGGGGGTAGTGAAGGAAGTGGTGGTGCAGCCAGCAGGTCTCTTCCTTCTGCTGGCGGAGGTGGGACCAGCAGACTCTCTATCTCTGCTGGTAGGAGTGAAGCCAGCAGGCAAGCACCCTCTACTGGTGGAGGTGGAGGCAGAGGCAGCTCATGCTCCTCTCCTTGTGCTGGGGGTGATAATGGTGACGGTGTTTGGAGTGAAGGTGGCAGGGGCTCCTCCCCTTCTGGCAGCAAAGGCGGCAGGGGCTCTGCTCCTTCTGAAGGCGGCGACGGCGGCAGAGACTCCTCCCCTTCTGGCGACAAAGGCGTCATGGGATCCTCTCCCTCTGCTGGTAGAGGTGGGACTGGCAAGAAGTCCTCCTATGGTGGTGGAGGTGGAACCAGCAGGTATTCTCACTCTGCTGGTGGGTACCTGGGCTGTGGATGCACCAGCTACCCCTTCTTGGACTGTGGATGCACTGGGTTCCCCCTCTTGGGCTGTGGATGCACTGACTCCTCCCTTTTTGGCTGTGGACGTTCATGCTCCCACTCAGGCACAGGACGTTCAGGCTCCTCCCACTCAGGCACAGGATGTTCTGGCTCCTCCCACTCAGGTGCAGGACGTTCGGGCTCCTCCCACTCCAGGTCCGTGTCCTGGAAGACCTCCAGGCAGTGGTGCTCCTCATGCCCGTAAAGCATGCAGTTGGTGCACCACTCTTCCTCCCACACCTTCTTTCTTCGCTGCCTCCTTCTCCTCTCACCTCTCTGGTGTGTGGTTTCCTCCTCCAGCCATATGGGGAAGTTGCCAGGGGATACGTGCCTATACGGACGTGGCTATACATACGTTCTATGTCATTATCCATTAGTGCGTCAGCTTTATTTGGATGATTGCCTTTACCTTGTTTTAATTTCCCATTCTTTTGCAGTTTCTCTGATATACAAATATACCAGCTTTACATCATTTTGTTGATCATTAATGAACATTTCTATGCTGTGAGTGTTGTCAAGTGATTGAAAACCTGACATTTTGTGTTGAATTGAAAGTGATGGTCTTGAGGAATTGAATGGGTCAAAGTTCAAGTATATTTTCCTCTAGAGGAATTATCACTTTTTGACATCACTACTGTGGTATTATGCCTTTCTTTTTTTTCGAATGGCTCAGGATGCAAATATAGCTTTTATTCATGTATTCATATATATCTCCAATGTTTGTTTTCAAACACACTTTACCTCTAAATGTTGAGAAGCTGGCTCTTTCAGCTAAAACTTTTTTGTGTGAACCTTTTTTGAAAAATAGATTCCTCTGAAGGATATGATTGGAGCAAAGAAGAGACCTGGATTACAACAACAGTCCAGGATGGCCATGCCAATACTACACAAAATGAAGAGGTGAACAGAGAGCTAAGTATATCTCTTTGTGGCAAAGTGGTTAACAGTGGGCAAGTGCTCAACGAACAGAGTGACAATAATAATCCAAGTGCAATGTTGTTTAATGTTTTTTTTTTTTTTTTTTTTAAATCCAATGGCCTGATGGCAAAACAAAAGCAAATAACAATGGTAATGAAGCAATACAGCAGCGTGTATTGCTTATTTGTAATCCACAGGTTGGCCCTGAAATAATAAGAGTCCTGTTTTTAGTTCACCCACACGTAACACATACACAAACACAAACACCAGTCCACAGTGTGTGCTAGTGTTCATAGTGAATACAGTTCTTTAGTGACAACAAAAGTGCCGTGTTGTTGATCTGGGTTAGGTGTTGGACTTTGGCAACAGCTCCGGATCATGTTAGCCGTCCAGATAATTACACACAGTATTATTAATAACAAACAAAAACAAACAAAACACTCACGTTTCACAACACAGGTTCTCCTTCTGGTCATTTATTTTATATTTATATTTATTCACAAAGGAACAGACACATCACTACATCCCATTTTTATAACATCACCCATGACCCCTTGATCAACGAGTGCATCTGCTCTTCCAATCCGTGGATGCCACGCTGTTTCCCATCAGGGTAATTGAGTCTATATACCATAGCTTTGCCCCCTTACTAGATGGCCAACTTCCAACTAACCCTGGGAATAATCTGTCATGCCATTTAGTCTAGGGTATTCTTTTCCCTTTATGCAGCTGCCTCACAGGTCGGGAGGGAGATCTAACACCAAGAATCATTCGATCTCTGTCACACTCTCACAGTAACTTTTTGGATATCTGTTTAAGTAGCGATGTTGTACATCTTGGATTTCAGATCAAATTTGCTATAAACATGAAGATGAATGATTCAGAAAGAAATAATATAAATAATTTACTTAAGGAAACATTGTTAAAAGTAATGTTGGAACTGAAGAGAACATCAATTAGAAGAAATCGGGAAATTAGTTTTGAACTTCAGAAAATAACAGATGTATCGTGATGACTGTTGAATGTTTCCTTCAGAAATAACAGAAATAACAAAAGGATTGGAGTATTTCAAGAAAAATAATCTAAGGTATTTAAATGACAGGAAATCTAAAAAAAAATGTAATAATATACCCACGAGTCAAATATCCAATGACAGACATTTAAAAGTAATTGAAAATATCTTGATATGGTAGCAGAAGATCAGTGCCATGGTGATGAAATATTAGATAGAGAAAGACAGTAATTGCTTTTTTAGGTACTTGAGTAGAGTTTTGTATGAAACGCAAGATGATCATAGATTAGAAAGGGGGAATATTACTGAACATATGAGCAGAAATGAAAACAGTTACAAATATTACCTTGATGGGGATTATAAAGAACACATTGAGAAAATGAAATTAAACAGCGGTGCCACAGAGACCTGGGCTACATAAGCAAAAGTTGTTGCTGCAGTAGATATTATAAATAGACCAATACATGTTAAAATACAAATTTTCAACCATTTAGTCCTTGAATAATAAAATACAAGACCATTTTTAAAGTCACAATACATAGACAATATCGGTGACATACATTTAGCCAAGATCAATATCTTGATGGTTGAAATCAATGAAAATATTTAGACCGTTATCTTAGTATGGTTTACATAATTGACGTTCCTTAGTCTTAATATTATATATATAGATGAATATATAAATTTTTTTAGAACCCGAGGGAATATCTTTTAAAACAGACATAACGGAACAGGGAATATAGAAAACAGGGAATACAACTTTATTATGCCGAAGAAATGAAATACAGTTAGCAATATTAAGAATCGGGATTAAAAAGAACACCAGTTTGAAAATTGAAATTCAGCCAGCGTGAAAGAGACCTGGGGCTACATAAGCAATAATTGTTGCGTTGCAGTAGATATTATAAATGAGGACCAATACATGGTTTACTTTAAATCTAGCAGGACAGGAATTACTTTCCAACTTCAGTTTCCTGTCATTCGTCAAGAACCGGAATTAAGCTGTTCTTTAAAAAATAATCATTTTGAATTGACTTAAATGTAAAGCAATAGAATATAGAAGATAAGAAAATTAATATATAGTTCACATTAATGACAAGAATTCTCTTAATATATTATTAATGTATATATAATGCAATATATATAACAACACAGCACAACACGACACACACAAGAAAAAATAAAAAATAAGAAACCAGGGATTTAGTCATTAAAGGCGGTCAAAGATATAATATTTGGATTAAGAACTAACAAGGGCGGTGCCTAAAGGTGGGATTTAGGAAAAGCATCAAATAATATTAGTAATGAAGAAGCAACTAACAATCGGGTGCCCACAAGTAAGAATATCAAAACAAACAAAGAGAACATCACTAAGGGTCATGAAGTATTTTATTTATCTGATAAAACATTAACAGCCTCACAGAACGCACTACAATGCAAGGGGCTCAAGTTTGTTCTGGCAAGAAGACACATAAATAAGAATAAGTTAATAACAGAATTAAAAGGATGGGAAAGACGAATGAGGCTAGCGGAATACTTTTATAGTGAAAGACACACAGAATCAGAATATGTACGTGAACATGGAGTAAAAATTGAAAGAAAGCACAATTGAAAACCTCCAGAGGGAAGAAACAAGTGGTTAGACATGAAATAATAACAGGCCTTAGAAGTAAACGTAAACTAAATTTAACTATGAATGAAGAAGCATGAAAGGAATTATTAAAGGATGATAGCATTACTGGCGCCGACTACAGGCGGGAATTAAAAAAGGTTGTAGCTCCCACTTTTGAAATCTCTAATTAAAAGCTATACAAATGGAAACACTAGTCCGTTCATCTCAACAGCTGGGGAACATAGCAATGGTTTGTATTAATAGGCATTCAGATGTTTACAAAAATAGCAATACACATACATGTTCTTGATACCCCCTATAATGTCACTCTGCAAAGCACATCTGATAGCGGTACTGAAGCATTATTTACAAGTATAATAAATGTAAAACTGAGTCAAACAAGTGAAGCACTGCTGTTTTATTTTTAAACGTTAAAAAAAAGAAAAACTATAAACTGAACTCAGAACTGAAAACAAGTTTCAATACTATTCTCAAAACAGCAGGCTGGATGGTGCACCCGCTCCTCCTCTTTTGACAGCCTTCAACAAAAAAGTTGTTATGGAACTTGGAACTATGGAACGCCTTCAAAAGCACACAGAATATATGCTGATATTCTGGAAGATGAGACTCCCGTGTCAAAGCGTGTAGAAACAACCAATCAGCAGCGACAGTGTTTCAAGGCAGCTTTTGTTGAAATTATCTTTTTATATGTATTTTCTGTGAACAATAGTTTATGGATTTGGTTTTAAACCAATTTGGTTTGCTTTTAAACCAATTAAATTGTTATAAAACAATATAACATATAATTATAAACAATAATAAAGCTACTGACTGTCTCTGTTGAACCAAATACTGTTTTGTTTTTAGCTATATTTTTATTTTCATCGGCAGACTGACATGTAATTTTCTAAAATGATATTAAGTGAGGTTTTGGGTAAATATATAAAGAAAAAAGACAGTGTATATTTTAGCACTACTACAAGACCATGCTCTTTTGGAACATATCTTGGTCACCACTTATTGGTCCCTATGAACAAAGTGATTGATAGTGTGCAGGTGCAGGTGATTAAAGAACAGAGAGACAATAGTAATCCAGGCCTCGGGCACCACCCGCCTCTGGTGGCAACACGGGTCCCAGACCCTGTGTTGCCGAGGAGGGAGTGGCAAAAACACCGCCCGAGGGAGACGTGGGCTCTGCAGACAATGCAGAGCCCACCAAGCGACCCCTGCTGAGGGGCCGAAAGAGGGGGTTGGAGAAGAGCCCACGAGACAGACATGGGCTCCGCTGACAACGCAAAGCCCATGCAAGCTGGCCCTGCTGAGGGGCCGAACAAGGGGGGGTGAAGAGCCCCCAGAAAAGGAGCTGCCTTGGGCTTCCCTCTCCTCTGGGAAGAGGGACAAGAGCACAAGGGCCGAGTCCCTCATCCCGCCGAGGGGAGAGGATCGAACCATCCCCCGAGGCAGACAAAATTGCTGCCGATGCACAGAAGGGAGGGGAAGAAGCAGAGAGGGCAGAAGGAGGTGGTGCCCTCGAGGTAGATCACCTCCCCGAAGTGCAACGGGGCCAAGAGGCCGGTCCCCGACCCACCACAACCGCAGTCACCGAGGGAGAGCAGGAGGAGCCCCCAAAACAGCAACCGCCTCAGGCTTCCCTTTCAGTCGGCTAAGAAGGCCTCGGCCAACGCACAGTTGACGGGGGGGAGAATGTAACATCACCTGAGGCGGTTCTGGTGACTGCAGCAGAGGGAGGGGAAGAACCCGAGAGGTTAGATCCCCTCCCTCTGAGGGCCGGGCACGGGCCTGAGACTGTGCTTCGGCCTTCAAAAGAGGAACCCAGACCATCAGGCTCAGCTGTTTACGCCGAGCACCCGTCTGCACCCCCTAAATCGAGCGTGCAGACGGTCCCCGCAACAGTCCCTCCGCCGACGGGTGGGGCGCTGGGAGACTCGGTTAAAATCAAGATAAGACTCAATGCGCTCACCCACCAATGTAAGTGCGTTGTGCTTCTTCATCGGGAAGGGGGGGGGTGGACAAGTGGAGGAGAGAGAGGAGGACTCGGAGTCCATGTGCAGCATGGGCTCGGAGGGTCTTTCCTGCCCCTTCTCCGGACATCCCTGCAGCGGAGCTCCTGGACATCTTGGAGGCCACCATCCACCACAGGGACAAGGTACAGCTGGCCGTGGACAAATGGGGGGATTTCCAGAGAATTCTAAACTCTGTGAGATCCTTCCTTAGGGCCAGTCATGCCAATAAAACTTCGGGCACGAGCGTGCACATTCGTGCCCGAAAGTTTCACGACCACTTGGTGAACTTCGGGAGGTCTCAGAATCTTCCATGAGTGTCACCAACTACTCCTGACAGAGGACCATGTATCGCATCAGTACGGTAAATGTTAACGGTTGCAAGGACCATTTCCGCAGGGCCAAGGTAATCTCCTTCCTGAAAAAGGGAGGTTATTCTGTATGCTTCCTGCAGGAAACTCACTCTACTCCGCAGGCCGAGGCCAACTGGCTGCTGGAGTGGGGGGGGGGGGGGGGGGGGGGGGGGGGGGGTGGGAGTGGGGGGGGGGGGGGGGGGGGGGTGGGGGGGGGGGGGGGGGGGGGGCGGAGTGTGGAGGTCGTGGAGCCCCGGGGATGTCAATCTAACGTGAACAACCATCATGCCATACAAGCTGCATGGTTCTCGGGGGGGGGGGGGGGGGATTTCAACTACACCCTCGAGGCCGCGGATAGGGTGGGGCAAGAACCCTACCCGCTCTCGTCGGCAGCTCTGAGAGAGCTGATCGCTCAGCTCTTTCTGGTCAACATCTGGCGGTGGCAACATCCGGACGCCTTGGCCTTCACCAACACCAGGGTGAGGGAGGGGCGAGTGTCTCAGTCCCGGATCGACAAGTTCTACGTCTCGCGGAACCACGCTCATTGCATTCGCTTCTCTGACATAAGGCCTACTGGCATTTTAACAACAGTCTGTTGGAGGACGAGTGCTTTGAGTGGTCTTTCCAGGACTTTTAGACGGTCTGGCATGGCAGGTGATCTTGCTTCCCCACGTGGTGTCAGTGGTGGGATGTGGGGAAGGCACAGATCAAGATCCTCTGTCAGGAGTACACGAGGGAAGCGAGCAGGCAGAGAGACTCACGATCGAGCCGCTGGAAAGGAAGCTGTTAGATCTGGAGAGCCATCTGGCTCGTGGGGACCAACTCGAGCAGAGTGTGTACTATGAGAAGAAGAGCACCTTGCGTCACCTGCAGCTCCGGGGGGCATTTGTGCGCTTGCAGGTCAAGTTCGTTCGGGAGATGGACCGCAGCACACACTTCTTCTACGCGTTGGAGAAAAAGAAGGGACACCGTAAGAACATCACCTGCTTCCTGGAGGAGGATGGCTCCCTTCTGATGGAACCGGAGAGCATGAACGAGAGAGCCAGAGCTTACTACTCTGCCCTCTTCTCTCCAGATTCCATCAACTCCGACGTGTGCAGGGTTCTGTGGAACGGGCTTCCCACGGTCGGCGAGGGTGTCGCAGAAGAGTTCGAGAGCCAACTGACCCTGGCCAAGCTCACCGACGCCCTCAGTCAAATGCCCTACAACAAATCGCTGGGCATCGACGGACTGACCATGGAGCTCTACAAAAAGTTTTGGGACTTGCTGGGGCCTGCCTTTGCGTGGGTCCTGGTGGAAGCCTATGAAAACAGGGAGATAGTCCTTTCGATGAGGTGGGCAGTCATCACGCTGCTGCCCAAGAAAGGGGATCTGTGCTGCCTCAAGAACTGGCGCCCGGTCTCGCTGCTCTCCACGGACTACAAAATCGTGGCCAAGGCCACCTCCCTGAGGCTCAAGTCCGTTCTGGCAGACGTGATCCACCCCGACCAGTCCTACACGGTCCCAAACCGGACGATATTTGACAACATCTTCTTGGTTCGGGACCTCCTGTGCTACTGCAGGAGGACAGGTCAGTCAGTCACCTTCCTCTCTCTGGATCAAGAGAAGGCGTACGACTGGGTGGATCACAAGTATCTCTTTGGAATCCTGCGAGCATTCAGATTCGGGCCACGCTTTGTGGACCTGTTCTGGATGCTGTACGCCTCTGCTGAGTGCCTGATAAAGGTCAACTGGTCCCTGACTGTGCCCCTCGCATTCAGGAGAGGAGTGTGTCAAGGCTGCCCTATTTCCGGACTATTGTATTCGCTGTGCATCGAGCACTTCCTCTGCCTCCTTCGCAGGAGGCTTACGGGGTTTGCACTCAGCACGCCAGACACGAGGTTGGTCCTGTCAGCTTACGCCAACGACGTGCTCCTGGTGGCCTCGGATCTGGTTGATCTGGGGAGGATGCGGAGCTGCCAGAGCGTATACTCTGCCGCATCCTCTGCCAGGATCAACTGGAACAAATGCTCCTGGTTATTGGTAGGTGGACGGACTCCCTCCCTACCAAGCTCAAGCAGTTCTAGTGGAGAGCGGACAGCTTCAAATACCTGGGAGTCCATCTGAACCCTGCGGAGGTCTCAGTCTTGGTCAGGTCTGCTGAAACTGCTTTCCTTCAGGGGCAGGGCCCTGGTCATCAACCAGCTGGTGGCATCGATGCTCTGGCATCGACTCACCGTCCTGAGCTTGTCGCCAGGGTCCTGAGGAAGCTGACGGACTTCTTCTGGACTGGAAAGCACTGGGTCTCTGTTAGGGTGTTTTACCACCCTTTGGCTGAGGGAGGGCAGGGGTTGGTATGCATCAAGAGTCAGGTGCACAGCTTCCGCCTACAGACCCTACAGTGATTCTTGTACGCAGACTCGGCCCTGCAGTGGTGCACACTGGCTTGCCTCCTCCTGCGCCAGCTGCACAACCTGGGCTATGACCGGCAGCTCTTCTGGATTGATCTCCGGGGAATCCGTCTACCCAAGCTGCCAGTCTTCTACAAGGACCTGCTCAAGACCCGGAACATGTTTTCTGTCGGCTAAGACGCCATTCCGACCAAGGGCAAAGGACTCCTTCAGGCGTTGGAGTCCCCCTCGGTATGGAGACTGTTGATCTCAGCCAAGGTGACCAGAGTCTGGGATCTCCTGGATCATGACAGCTTGGAGTGGCTGACTCAAGACCATGCTCTTGTGTAAAGTAACTCATATCTTGGTCACCACTTATTGGTCCCTGTGAATAAAGGAATTGATAGTGTGCAGATGCAGGTGATTAAAGAACAAAGCGACAACAGTGCCTATAGAAAGTCTACACCCCCTTTGAAAATTTTCACCTTTTGTTGCCTTATAGCCTGGAATTAAAATGCATTACATTTTTTTTATTTTATTTATTAATCTACACATCCTACCCCACAACTTCCAAGTGAAAAAAAATATTCTAGAAATGTGTAGAAAATTAATTAAAAATAAAAACTGAAATAGCTTGGTTGGATAAGTGTCCATAGCAATCCTAAATTAGTTCAGGTGTAACCAATCACCTTTAAAATCACACATCAAGTTAAGTGGCCTCCACCTGTGTTAAATTGTAGTGATTCACATGATTTCAGGATAAATTCAGCAGTTCCTGTAAGTTCCCTCTGCTGGGTAGTGCATTTCAAAGCAAAGACTCAACCATGAGCACCAAGGTGCTTTCAAAAGAAGTCAGGAACAAAGTTGTTGATCGGGGAATGGGTATAAAAAAAATATCAAAGGCCTTGAACATCCCTTGGAGCACGGTCAAGACGATTATTTAGAAGTGGAAGGTGTATGGCACCATGAAGACCCTGCCTATACCATACCGTCCCTACAAACTGGATGACCAAGCAAGAAGGAAACTGATCATAGAGGCTACCAAGAGGCCAATGGCAACTTTGAAAGAGCTATAGGCTTTTATGGCCAAGACTGGTTAAAGTGTACATGTGACAACAATATCCCAAGCACTCCGCAAATCTGTCCTCTATGGTAGCGTAACAAGAAGGAAGCCATTACTCAAGAAAGCCCACCTTGAATCCCTTTTGCAAAAAAGTATGCAAAAATACACTGTAACAGGGAGAGATCTGTGCTGACTCTGCTGGCGTGTTCACGGGCTGCAGGAAGAGGGCGGCAGTCGCCCAACAACCGCCTGTGAGTCATGGCAGTGACACGGGGAGGTGGGAAAGTGTGAGTGTGGACTTTCCCCCTCTCTGAATGGCCGAGAGGCGGGTCTTGGGTGATTGTCGGTCCTATAAAATAACGCTCTGTTGTTTCCTCAGGTCTGCCCACTTAGACGCGCTAAGGGTGCGGACACTTTGATTCGGGACCGGGAATCAGCGAGACAGAGAGAGAGAGCGGGGAACCCTTGGGCAGACCCCGGCGTATTGTGAAAGAGCAGGCGAGATAGCCGAGAGAGTAGGACGGTGATCCGGGTCGTGCGGGTAGCGGCGACCGGGATAGCGCTGCCGAGTGCAGCACCTTTTATTTGTAGTTTTATTACTGTTTTATTTTCCCTTGTTCTTTTCGCCTTCTGTTTTCATTATTATTTCTTTGAGCACCTGCGAGTGCATTTGCAGGTCGTGTACCAGCTGTGGTATTTCCGTGGTGCTGTCTATCATCGTTGATAGGCAGCCCACGGTCAACAGTGCCCTCTACCGGAGAGAAAAAATACAAGGAAAGAAAAAGAGCCGGCCTAAAATAAAACTGGGCACCTGTGTGGTGTTTCCCAAATACACCTGTCTGTCTCCTTGTCAGTGAATTACCCACACCCCTTCCACATACACTCAGGAGATCCTGTAGCCATGTAGAAAAAAAAAGTTTTGTGGTCTGACGATACAAAAATTGAACTTTTTGGCTAAATGCAAAGTGTTATGTTTGGCACAAACCCAACACAGAGCATTACCCAAAGAACACCATCCCTACTGTGAAGCATGGTGGTGGCAGCATCATGTTATGGGGATGTTTCTCATCAGCAGGGACTGAGGCACTTCTCAGGATAGAAGGGAAAATGAATGGAGCAAAGTACAGAGAAGTCCTTGAGGAAAATCTGTTGCCCTTTGCAAGAAAGCTGAAACTGGGATGGAAGTTCACCATTCAGCATGACAATGACCCAAAGCACAGAGCCAAAGCTACACTGGAGTGGTTAAAGAACAAAAAGGTAAATGTCCTTCAGTGGCCCAGTCAGAGCCCCGACCTAAATCCAATTGAAAATTTGTGGTATGACTTGAAGATTGTTGTCCATCAATGCTCCCCAATTAACTTGACAGAGCTTGAACCATTTTGTAAAGAAGAATGGTCAAATATTGTCAAATCTAGGTGTGCAAAGTTGGTAGATACCTATCCCAACAGACTCACAGCTGTAATTGGTGCCAATGGTGCTTCCACCAAGTATTAACTCAGGGGGGTGGAGACTTATCCAATTATGATCTTCCAGTTTTGTATTTTTAATATATCATTTTTTTTTTTCTCAATAAAACCTTTTTTCCCCTTAACAGTGTGGAGTATGGTGTGTAGGTAAGTGGAAAAAAAATTATCATTTAAATGAAAGGGGGTGTAGACTTTCTATAGGCACTGTGTATTGTAACACACTGCTGTAGCCACTGACTTCACTCCCCAAAGGGGTTGGTCAAAATCATGAATGAAGAACAAACTTTAAGAAGCAGGGTCCCACAGAACCGGAGGTAAAAAAGAACCTGGGCACTTCTTGGTTGTTCATTTAACAGGTGGGCAACATGTTTGAAAGATATTGTAAATCGGAGCACTGTAAAAACAAGTACATCATTAGAAATAGACCATACATATTTACAAAGGAAACAACGATAACCAGATGCAATATAGATTGGAAAACTTTTGTTTGTGTGTGTGTGTGTGTGTGTGTGTGTGTGTGTGCTTTCAGGATTACATCATAAAATTATAATTTATACTTTTGTGATAAAGCCCTCCAACCTTAAATTAAAATACTTTAAGTATAAAACGACAACCACCCCAACCACTGGGAACTAGTTTAAAGCAAGTGCTTCTCAGATCAGACATGCCTTCTTGCCCTGAAAATATATTTTAAATACAAAACCAGGAAGGTAAACTGGTATTTTATCACTATTCATTTTTTAATGTAAAAAAGAACAAAAGCTTTTAGATGGAAGGAATTTTAGGGCAATCATAAAAGGTCAAAAATGTACTCAAGCATTTTAATTTACAGCCCATCAGTGCTTTAGCCTGCTCTTGGCTACCTCTTTATTTGTTTAAACATTCAACCCGCAAGAAAAAAAAAACACTAAAGACAGCAGCAATCACCTTGTGATGTATACTTTACTGAAGCTGGTGCTGGAGATTTCAAATTCAATAAAAATTGGCTATTTTTGAGAAAAACAGCAGTCTGTCGGGACCATAAAAAGCCTGGCAGCAAGATAACATTTTCTTTGTTTGATTTATTCACCTTGCGCGCAGCATTTAGGCTGTTTATACACAACTCAAGCAAACATTGTACCGATTTACTTCCAAAAAAATAAAACAATAAAAACCAGAATAGACTAATGAAGGTTGTAAATATGTCTGGTTAATGTTGTCATACTTTGTAAAGCCTTTAGTGCTGGAATTTATTTATTAATGATGCACGGGTTATTACCCACCATCTGTCTTGTGTTAGCGGTGGGCTGTTTTGGATTATGTTAATGTGTTTCTGATTTGAGTTGTGTTGAAAGCCAGAACAAGGCATCTCATGTGCAGTCCTCTTTGAGACCTGCTGTTTTCAATTCCTCTTCACAGAATGAGCTTTTATTTGATTTGTTATGGGGATTCTTTTTCAGTTGCCAAAACAGCTGCAAGCCTAGAAGGGAAAAAGACAGAGGGCCACATCAAACTTGTTAGCTTGTAAAAGAAACAGAATGTTCTCAAATATGGAAAAAGAAGAACTCCTGCTGAGGTCATTTTAGGTCTTATGTCACCCGTATGTGGCAGTTAAGACTGGTATGTACTGTATTCTATTTATTAGCGCATTTAACGCTTGAAAATGTTGGCCCATCCTACGGGAATCAGTTTTAATAGCCTTCACAAAATAAATGCAGAACATCAAATTAAAAACAAACACTTGTTCCAGCTAGTCTTTTACTTGCATGATGATACTGCAAGTGAGCCAGCTTCACACATTTAATTTAGGAAAATAGGCTTTTCTTACTTAGACTAGTCTAAATAGTTTTGGTTTAACAGTTTCAGAGTTCTAGCTGGACACGCCTGAGAAGACAGTCTTAACTGCATCTGCGACGTTATCTCCTAGTGGCTTCGTGAATTTCTGGATCTTTGATTAACTATCTACATAAATAAAGCCCCTTTCACACTACACTCCTACCTGGGTCAGGACCCAGGTTTTGGCAACACCCGGGTCACAATCCTGCTTAATGTGAAACCATGTAGCTGGGTCATACCTTGACTCGGGTCCCAGCGACCCACCTCAGGATTTGGGTAAACATACTTTGACCCGGGTTGAGTGAGACAAAATGCATGATGGCTGTTCATAAACTGACAACATAACAGCTATGCCTGCGTGAAGGTTTTACTTCAGCAAGGAATATTTCTGTTTATTCTGTTAAGCCATATTTTTGTTGATTGAGACAGCATGAGCCAGATTGCAGCAGGATGAAGAAACATTTGCTCTAATCAAAGGTTGGGCCGACGGTTCAATCCAGATTAGTTTGGATGGAAGCGTCCGTAACAAGCTGCTGTAGGTTCCAACCCAGGTAGAGCATACCAGTGTTAAAGGGGCTTAGAGACTGGGGTGGTATGCAGGTCCTAAGGTCTTTTCAGTGGTACTATTCAATTTTAATTTCACTGCTGTGTCACACTGATCTTAACTAAATGGGCCAAGATAGAATATTAAGTTCCATATTATGCTACATAAAGTGTATTTATTTAACTAATAAATAAGTAAATCATTTATTGAAACAGATTGTCTATCGGTTATATATTATATATAATTATATCATATATATATATAATATATATATATTATATATATATATATATATATATATATATATATATATATATATATATATATATATATATATATATATATAATATATATACCAGTAAGTTCTACTCAACAGTAGACACAAAAGATTAAATGAGGCACAAATAAATGAAGTAGAAGTAAAAAAAGACTTAAACTACAACATGGGTTGTTACTATACAGAAACAAATATACATTTATATGAACAATAATTTTAGGAAATAAGTTCAAAAAAACCTCAACAGCATTCTGGGGGAATTTTATGCCAGTGCAATCCATCTCCAGTTTTTTTAACACATTAATATATTGAACAGTAAATTTAAGTTTATTTATTTATATAGCACTTTTCATGCTGCAATATCGCAAAGAGCCTTGCAAGTCAATAAAAACAATACAATTATTTTAAATGGTACATAAGGACCTTTTTATTTTACTGTGTCACATGTTCCCATGTGTTGCTACAATTGTTTACGTAAGTGTGTGTACTGTTTTATTTTTATATCTTTTACTTTTTGACCACTTTTTTAAACTTTTAAATTCAAACCCTGCCTCAAGATGGCTTTCCATGTACCCACATGGACCTCTCAGAACTACATTTACCATCATCCACCTACTCATTGGTAAATCCATCTCAGTTACATATGTGGATTATATGACAATATTATATTAAAAATAAGTTGAATGTAGTGTGGTAGTTAAATGTCAGGATTTGTGAGATTAATTCAGATGTTTTGCTTTGATTTTGGACATAAAATATTAATGGTAATGAACAACGATAGTAGAAATGACTTTTGTTAAAATATAGTATTTTCTATTATTATTATAAATTTTAACACTAGAACCACTGTGGTTATACTACGGACCTAAGACCGCAGCAGACAATCATTAGGACGGTTACATTTTAAACATCAGTATTAAAATGAAAGACATACTATCGGATACAATTCAAAAGTTTTATTCAAGCACGTCATATCAAACATCTGCACAGCCAAAACACTGTATTTAAATGAACAATTAACATAAAAGGATTTATTTTCTAACTTACCACTATAAAGAACTACTTTAAAAAAATGAAAAACTATAATAAAATAAACAGTTCAAAAGAAACCAGTGTGTAAACAAAAGTGTAAAAGAATGTATTTTTTAATTTAAAATGAAAGTAACATGTTTTCACTGCCTGTGTCACTCCAATAGAGATAACTAAACAACAGTCTTCTATATTTAAAAAATAAAACATAGAACATTGTAGGTTACAGTGGCTCTCAAAAGTATTCACCCCCCTCGGACTTTTCCACATTTTATTGTGTTACAACATGCTATGGGGATGCTTCTCTGCGATTGTGAAGATAGAGGGCAAAATGTATGCAGCAAAGTACAAAGAAATCCTGGAGGAATACCTGCTTAAGTCTGCAAGAGACCTAGGACTTGGGAGAAGATTCATCTTCCAGCAGGACAATAACCCCAAACATACAGCCAAAGCCACACCTGAGTGAATTAAAAACAAAAAGGTCAATAGTCTGGAGTGGCCTAGTCAAAGCCCGGATCTCAATCCAATTGAGAATATGTGGTAAGAGTTGAAAATTGCTGTTCACCAAAGGTCCCCATCCAACTTGACGGAGCTTGAGCAATTTTGCAAAAAATGGGCAAAAATTGCAGTGTCCAGATGTGCAAAGCTGGTAGAGACTTATCCAAATAGACTCATGGCTGTAATTGCTGCTAAATGTGCCTCTACCAAATATTGACTCAAGGGGTGAATACTTATGCAATCACTTATTTTCTATTTTGTATTTGTAATTAATTTAGAACAATTTGTAGATTTTATTTTTCACTTTGACATTATGGACTTTTTTTGTGTTGATCAGTGGCAAAATCTCCTAATTAAATCAATTTTGATTCCATGTTGAAACACAATAAAATGTGGAAAAGTCCAAGGGGGGGGGGGTGTGTGTGTGTGTGTGTGTGAATACTTTAGTGAGCCACTGTATATTCAAAATAAAAACATGTATTGTAAAAGCCAGTCAGAGTGACGGCTTTGATGGTTTTAGGTAGAGGGGATTTGTGATCTACCTTTCAAATGCCATCAGGGTATTTAATACATGTTTTTAGGAAAAGTAAAAGAACGGACAATCGAACATAACCACCGGCTGGAGTATTGTGTTTTCTTTTGTTACGTGTTGTTTGTTTTTTTGTTGCAGTGGAGGAGTACGGAGCCAGCGGCTGCACCCACGGAGCCAGTCCGCATCACCAAAGCACTACCCTCACTATACGACACCAGCACCACCCGGAGGATTAAGAGCACGCTTTCATACACGGGACCTTTGGAGTGGGGATTAGTGTGAGGTATTGTTTTTGTTTACCATTGCTGGTAGAGGGGTGGTTTCTTTTTTGTTCCTTCATTAAAAACACTGACATTTTTGGGGACATTGTTTTATTCATCACACCATTCGCAAACCTATATTCTATTTTTTTTTTTTTTTTTTTTAATATACAAGCCTATTGTTATCTCTGCTACACCTGCCAAGGATAATATAAGTAGGAGCGATTTCATCTTGAAGCTAGCCACAGTTCTTTGGCAGAAACATTTCTATCAGAAAAGTGCAAAGCTGCAGCAGCTTAACCTCGAAACATTTCTATCAGAAAAGTGCAAAGCTGCAGCAGCTTAACCTCGATTCAGTGCTACAGAGTATAAAACCTCAACAGCATTCTGGGGGAATTTATGCAAGTGAAGAAGTTCAAGTGGCAAGTAGTATTCAGTCTCCAGTTTTTTTTTTTTAACACTGATAGCTGGAATATATAGATGTTTTTTAACAGCAAGAGTTTTAACATCTCTGTTGACAGCGGTGTGATATTATCCGAAATTACACTTTTATGTACTCAAGTTACAGCAGAGTGCGAAACGAATAACACAGAGGCTCACTGTTAAACAATAATTCCCCAGCCTTTACTGAACTTTCCCTTTTAGGTTTCATTCTGATCACTGGAACTTTATAAAAATGCTTCCTGTCTTAAAGTGGCAGTACTCAAATAGGAACATTACACGAGAGACCTGCAATAATGGTTTCTTGTCAGAAAAGCCAAAGGCAACTGCAGGAATCTCAAGCACTTTGACTGGACACTGGTCAAATTGGTACACAAGGTCTGGTTTGATCCTCAAATATTTTTAACAACTGTTTGTTGAAACCAGCAACTGTTTTTCTTTTTATCAAGTGCTATCATGTCATTTGTTTGTTTTGTCTTGGCTTTCCAGATACAAGGAGATGACTCACCAAGGATATTAATGCTTCATGTTGCACAAGCCTCTGATGTGGCAGATTGCTGCTGAGCATAAGTAGCACCCGAGGGGGGCACTCATTCTTTCTGATCAGGGTGGGATCAGTGAGCCAGAATACTAGAAGGAAAATAAACTAGACCACACTACTATGTTGGGCAATGAACATTGTTCTATTAAATACAGGTGGTAAACTATACTTAACAAACAGGGCAGATCTAGAATACACAATCACGACAAGCGGTTTGCACTGCATGTTAAAACAATAACTAAACACAGAATTGCAATTTAAAACTAAAGGGCAGTGCGGCTCAATACCTGCATGGAGACAGGGCTCACAAATAACAAACAACAATATTAACCATACAGCCCGTCTCCAGCATTCCTCTAAAACCCCAATGCCTTTTAAAATACTAGTTTAAATACACAGCAGAATGGAGACCAAAAGTGCAGGTGGCTCTTTCTTTCCTACTTGTCTTCCTACCAGCCACTGAACAATTCCTTTACTCCTGATGGCTGTGCGTTCAGCCTCCACTACAAACAAACTCGGGTTCACTTCACAATGGACAAATCAATCTCTCGAATACACTACAATAATTAATCAAACGTCTGTTTTAACATAACGTGAGTAACACAGTTACACATAGATAAAATGTTAGTGTAATCTGACAATTACATGTTGTTGAACCAACAATAATGTTTAATAATATATTGTAACGGCAGGTCAATTTGGCACTTCTTGGGACTGGACGTGGGGGAGGAGGGTAGTGTTAGTGTAATGCTGTATGTGTGTGTGTGTGCTGTCCTGTCTTTCCCTGCTGTCCCAATTGTTTTTTCTAAAACACAAACTAAGTTAGAAGAAACAACTGGGGCAACCTTGGCCAGTAACAAGCAAATAGGCACAACTGTAAGAGCGGTGCTGGCCAAGGTTACCCCAGTTGTTAGAAGAAACAATTGGGGCAACCTTGGCCTCCATCGGTTTTACCATTGTGCCTATTTGCTTTGTGCTGGGGAAGATTGCCCCAATGGTTTCTTGAAACTTGGCTTGTGTTTTTGATATCTCTACTTTAAATGGCTGAGCAGTTTTGATAACTTGCCATTTTTTTTTTTTACATTGCCAATGTGTTTTTGTTTAAGATATAACACTCACAGACGCTAATGGGGGATTTTGTCAGATCTTGGGCACGACCCTTCAGCTGCATGAAAAGTGTTAAAGGATCACTTGTTTGTTACCTTATGAAGTATGCCTAAAGCCAATATAAACATGTATGTTTTCCTATATCCAAAGGACATGGTTTACAGTGTTGTGCTTCATTTGGCAACTAAATCTATCAATTTCATGTATCTGGAATATCAAAACATACAACACATGACACCTTATATCCACATGGAATAATCAAGTAAGATCACATGGTTGTCGGGGGAGTCTAAGCATTGTCCTCTACCGTTATATAATTTGCAGTAATATTACCTTTGACTTCTATCTGTGGTTTTAAAAAGAACACATGTCATGAGCTCAGTGGCACAGGACAGTAGTCAAGTTAAAGGCGATATAGAACATAGCAATGAGACAGACATGTGCTGTGTTTGAACTAAACTGTGGCACATCTGTGATGTCTATTTGAATGGTGATACAAGGGTGTAGTTGAGGGTATGTACTGTACATGGCTGGTGTGGATTTGTACACGTTATAAATACTGGTATTTGTTTCTGGCCAAACCTTTCAATTTGAGTTTATGATAAGGAACAGGGTCTAGTGACATAGAAAATAATTGAGATTTAAATGGTTTACAATGTACAATTAAAAATGGATTAACACATCTTATGCTCCATTAGCTTCATAAGACAAATAAAACAATCTACACTTTCTCATAGCTGATTGACTACTGTAACTGCAAGTGTGCAGTACTGCCAAATTGGGCTAGTTATCACACATTCAGTTTGAATGTTTTATCTACTGATAGTTGAAAATATTGGTAACATTTTTGCTGTCAAGGTAGAAGATAAACCAGAGGAAAAAGTGATGATTTCTGGTAGCAGAATGGTCTGAACATCATATATTTTTAGCTGGTTAGGATGTTCTCTGGTACATTTATTTCACTCAAATGTATTTTTTCTATAAGGGTTTTTTCTATAAGGGTTGATATTTTGTTTATAAATAAATTATTTCATTGTCAATTACTTTGTTCACTTTAATTACTTGGGTTTACCATATCCAGTACTGAACAAACTAGTCCTTTAATTTCCAAGTTCTTTCTTTGAAGAGATTTTAAGATATCTCTATGTGCATTTTCTTTTTTTTTTTTTTAACTACAAGACTGAACTGGAGATCATCACACAACATGTCATCATCATCTGGACATGTCATGAATAACTGTTGTATATTATAGTCATTTGACATGGGTACTTTTAAGGTGCTTATTTAGATGGCTTAACATGCTTGGAAAATGTGATAACAGTACCACAATCAACATAAATAAGGGCCTTTGTTTGTTCAAATTCTTTGTTCAGCAGTTTCACCACCCTCAAGAAAAACTAAGCAAAAATCACACACAGGCTGATGCGGTAGGTTCACATTACTGCACTCTTACATTCCCACTTATTCATGCCAGCTCTAATGTCATTGTCACAAAGACGGCCAGAGTGGGTGACGTCAGAACCAGGAAAGGAATACACTGAGACAAGACTGATGAAATGAAATGGTGAGGACGCTTGCTTGCGCCGGTTTATTGTAAATAAAAGATTTACACAGACAAAAGGCAGGACACGGCACATTCGCCAAAATAAAAAGACAAACAAAAACGGACTAACACTTTACAAATGGTGAGCAGATCGACACACAAACAAACACGGTGAGTTTTAAATAAACAAGTATCGTGCTGGACCCACCAGCACGCAATAGCAATTGATATCAAAACTCTATTCCTCCTCCTCTCTCTCTCCCGTTCCCTACTCACCGAACACCCAACCCCAAGTGAGTAAAACGTGCATCTATATATACTGTTGTGCTGGGATTCAATTACCAATTAATTATTCACTTGAATCTCAGCACGTGAATTAATTATGTGCAACCTCGTGCTCACATATTAACTACTTTAAATGCACATGAAGTGATATACAATCCCGTGCCTGAATACAATTTTTAAACACACGTGAAACACAGACCCGTTTATATCCCATGTACCAATGCCTATACACCAACATTTAACACACCATACGCAACATATACAGAAAATGCACACAGGGGTGGGCACTTTGGGCACTTTGTTCATTCATTAAAATAAACAATATATTTTTTCACATTGAGTGCCATTAATAAAACATTTTCAATACCATAGCTACAATAACTACTGTAGGAGCTTAGACTTCGTTTTTTTTTTTGTTAGTTTTTTTTGTATTAAATGCTATCCTAATGTCTTCTGTTCTAATATCATTGTTTAATTTGTAATTGATTTCAACTATATTGTATTTTGAGTACCTAGCTGGGGCATCCTAACATGGGGCATCCTAACATCCTCACCAGCAATTCTGTATCATACCATTATGATCCCCATGGATTGTTGTGAGCGAGTGCCACAATTCAGCACTGTACACTAGCTAGATGAACCATGACACGTGTGGTTATACACTAAGGCAAGCATTCTATATACAGTATAATAACACATATAATATTTGTGATTCAAGCTTCTTTGCTTCTAGTGTATTAAAAATCCAATGTATAATTGAGTGCAACATTAAATAAATCATCATAAAGACTGGTGTCCTTGAAGTGCAAAACACAAGCAAATTGTTAACAACATACATACAAAAAGATAGCGACTTACAAATAAAAAGATAGAGACTTAAACAAAAAGATAAATACAAACAAAAAGATAAATACAAACAAAAAGACAGCGACTTACAAATAAAAAGTTAACGGCATGCATACAAAAGATAGTAACAGGAAAATAAAACGTAGGCCGCTGTACACTTTCCCTTATTAAGTTGTCTTGAAAATGCCCCTTCATTTAAGTTAAAAAATCCAGTTTAAGGGACAAAATTCCCTAAATAGAACGTACCTTCAATTTCCTTAGGTTTGGAGCTGCAGTTCATATCACCTTATTTATATGGACAAAAATTTATATATATATATATATATATATATATATATATATATATATATATATATATATATATATATATATATATATATATATATATATATATATAATTACTTGCACTAGCATAGTACGCCTCCTTGTTCCGCTTCACTGGACCATGTTTGGGAAATTTCACGAAGATTGACAGCAAGTTCTTCAGTGCAAGGTATACTTTCCTTATAGCTCTGCATATCATAGTTGATAGTTCAGGTATTCCTGCAAGTGGCATTTATCTGCAATGATAATCTTAAGAGATTCATTTCGATATGTTTGCTGTATTTCCACTGGTTCATCCACTTAAAATGATTCAACGCCCCAGCTGAATGAAGTGCCTTATTTGCCTCAGTTCAACATGAAAATACCTTTATAATAAACAGACTTGGTTGTTTTGGATTTGATATCTACAATACAATAAAATAAAGGACACTGTCCCCTTAAATTACAGTAAAATGTATTTACACAGAGAAAGGTATTTTTATGGTAATCTTTTGCATAAAAGCAACCTAACAGTATTATAATGCATCTGTCACACCAATGGCTATTATGCATTAGTACAGCAGAATGGGTGTTTTGTATAGAAATCTACCAACCTAATCAAGCTGACAGATCCTTGAGGACAGCTATCAGACCTATTTACTGTCACCAAGCCTCTGCCTTTACTTGTTGTTTTGAGTGTTAGTTGCTAGCCTACTCCTTAAATTGATTGGCCTTCACACTTCATTTGAGTCAGCTTGCGATTGTGCAAGGTCTTCATTTACACTGTGGCTGCAACCTCTCCCCCTTGTAAATGAGCAAGTGGGCTGCAATCTTTGAATGTTGTTGTGCTTTGTGAGTGTGGCCTATCCTGTGCATTGACTCTCCACTTGAAGCAGAAGTCTCCCATTTACAGTATGATCCTGATGTGGTAGAAGGGTTAATCCTTGTGCTTACTGATTAAACATTTCAAATCAATGTCATTCCTTTGCACCTGTTCCTGTGGTGACTACAAAGTTGTGATATGTGTCTTTTATTCCTCACACTAACTGTATCAGCATATTGTCTTCACATTAAAACAAGTCTGACAGGTTGAACAGGTAAAACAGAGGGAGTTTAGTGTAATTATCTTCCATGATATCTGTATATTGTTTTTACAGAATGTTGTTTTTCAATGGTTAAAACATCAACAATGAACTACTCCATCTTCTTGGTAATTAACAAACTTCTTAAATGTTTTTATTTATTATTGTATTGGGTATTTTGTAGGGTGAGTTTGGGTGTGTTGCAGCTGTCATCTTCATCCTGGATTCCCGAGGTAATCTGTTTTTAAAGTTTTTATTGATTTTTTAAATGTATGTTTTTTTTTTGTTTTTTTTTTATTAAATGCACTATGACTTTCTTTTTAATATGTTCTGTGCTGACAATGTTTTTGTTATTTTAGGACGTGGATGTCAGCCAGCCATTGTTTTCTTACCCTGTGTTATTTCTGTTAAACTTTTTTGTTTAGTTAAGGAGAATGTGATACTGCGTTCATGTATAATGTTTAATTACCTACCTTGAGGTTAATTTGTGGTATTATTAATATATAACTGCCAGCTTGTTATTTAAAGGGGCTCCACTTCTTTTAAAGCCATTGGGTGGCATCGTAAGAGTAAACATAGACATACATGAAAAAGGAAATGCTTTTTCATATGCTGTGTATCAAAAGGTGCAAAATCTAAAAGAAAAATATAATATAGGTACATAAAAATGTTAATAACAAAAAACAATTATATTAGGATGTTTCGGACTACAAGTCCTTGTTTTTCCATCCAGCTGATATAATAAAAATGTTTTAATCAATTATTGTAACCTTGGTTTATTATTTGGGGGGCATGAGCAAGGGCTCCTCCTCCCTATTTCCTTCCTACCAATAATATCTGCTAAACCCCTATTTAAACCCCAAGCTATGCGCTTGCTATCTGTGTTGCGTTTGTTTCCCACCATCCTCCCCTCCTTTTCCACTAAGCTTTCCCCCTGTATTCTGCCACTCCACCTATATATATGTACCAGAAGAGGTTTCAGGGGAGGCTAGGGAGGCAGCACCTCCCCATTTAAATATATATATATATATATATATATATATATATATATATATATATATATATATATATATATATATACATACACACACACACACACACACACACACACATGCATTTGTGTGTTTTTATTGTTTTAAAAATGTATTTATTATAAATGACGGTGGGGCCGTATTTTGTTTGTGTAGCGTGGATGGGAAGCCCATCCACATTAATAATTAAAACCCGTGCAGAAGTTGGCCATCTCCTGAATTAATTAAGTGATTAATTTATTGCTAATCGGGAGATGGTCACCTGTATAAAAGCCTGCAGCTCTCCATTTTCGAGGTGGGGGGGGGGGTGTTCCAGAGACGGAACGACAGTGGAGAGAAAAGAGAAAATCAATTTAAAAGTAAAGATCAGTGAAGGCTATTGCCCAGCCCGATCGTATTTTGTGGTCATGACTAGTTTTGTTTATTATTTTATTTTTGTGTTCTGTGAGCAAGAGTTTATTTTTGTTTAAATATTTTATTTATTTTTGTATTTTTTAAATAAAACAGTGCACGCGCCACTGCACTGTACCTGTCTGTTGTTGTTCCTCCTTCTGGTCTGAGTCACCACAATGCCATTTCCTGCCACAGGGACATTAACAGTGATTGTAAAATGGCAGATGACAACGTTGCCGATCAGCTGTTAAAGGTTCCCTTTAGAACCCTCAAAATCACTGACAAGGTTCGTATAAAATCTGAAGGCAGGCCCAAGCCTGAAATAACTCATGTGAGTACAAGTGAGTACTGAGAACAGCAGTGTTTAATTGTCATTGGTATGAGAGAGTGGAGTAGCTGACAGGGAGCAGAGCTGCAAACCGCCTGTATTGCTGGCCGTGTTTACTGTTATGTTCCGAAAATTATTCCCCAACATGGTCAAAATATGGATGTGATTTCAAGAACTTCAGTTGGTCTGTGAAACAACACTCTATTGAATCTAAATCAAAGAAGCATGTCAGTGCTGAGGTGAGATTGACACTGCTGGGACAAACTCGCATCGAACATGTAATAGATGAAAGGGCATGGATGCATGTTGCAAAACACAATGAAAACGTTAGGAGGAACAGGGCTATTCTTAAATGCCTTATCGATGCAACCACTTTCTTGTGCCGACAGGAGTTCTTTCAGAGGGCACAAAGAGAGGGAAAATTTGGCTAACAAGGGAAAGTACCGGGAGCTCACAGAGGTAATCGCTCGCTATGATGATTTACTTGCAACTCATTTAGAGCAGTCCACTGTTTTTACTTGAATGTCAAAGAATATTCAGAAAAATTTGATTTCTTCCATCTTGTACTCAGTGCTGGGGGAGATAAACGAAATAAAAAATGTCCCTTTTTTTGCATGGCAGATTGATGAAACTACTGATATTAACTGTCAATCTCAGCGTTCTATCATTGTGCGATACATGGGTGAAGCTGGAATTATTCAAGAGCGTTTCCTCGTTTTTTTTTTTTTTTTTTTTTTTTTTTACGTAACTAGTGGACGAGATGCACACTCAGTTTTCAATCTTGTCAATTCAAAAATGGCAGAGTTTGCTTATGGGGAGAAACTTGTTGCACAGACGTATAATGGCACTGATGTGATGGCATCTCAATTAAACAGGCTTCAAGCTAAAGTAAGGGAAGTGGCTCCCAGCGCTGTCTTTGTACATTGCTATGCTCATCGTCTCAATCTTGTGTTAAGCCAAGGGGTAAAATGCATTACACAGGCTAGGGTATTCTTTGCAACACTTGGGGGAATCTCTTCT
Organism: Polyodon spathula; assembly: GCF_017654505.1. NCBI lineage: Eukaryota > Metazoa > Chordata > Actinopteri > Acipenseriformes > Polyodontidae > Polyodon > Polyodon spathula. Next base: position 66,418,461 of record NC_054535.1, read on the forward strand.
TTCTTACGAAATCCCCAAAGAGCGTAGCTTTTTTGGAAGAAACTGGCTGTGCTCATCTGCCAGAAAATGCTCCAACTCACTGGAACTTCACTTCAAGTGTTGTCAGTAACCAGTCACAAATAACTAATAATTTATGTTCCTGCTTTTCACATTCCACCAGACTTTCTCTGACACAGATGCAGTTTTTGATATCTTGCAGCAAAAGGCAATGGATGTTGTATTCTGCAAAAACAGGATCGAGAATCTGCTTTGTTATACAGAAGAGAAAAAATCTGAAGCTGCTTTAAACAACATCTTTGAGAAAGCAAAGAACGAAAGAGACGCCGCCAAGCGGGTGCACAGTCACACTAAGACATAAAGTCCAAGTATAGGGCACTGTGTTTTTCTGTTTTGGAAAAACTAATTCTCCAGATTAAGCAGCAGTATGCAAACTTGGATAGCCTGTGATTCCGTGAGCTGTTGAATGACGACAAGTTTGCAGCAATGAACAACAATTTTCTGGAAGAAGCAATGGGTTGTTTAACACGAGGATATGCACGATTTTTTTAAATGGAATGTTTGAAAACAGAGCCAGAGTGGCAAAATATCTGATTTACTGCATTTCTTCAAAGGCAATGACCTAGACAAAGCTATGCACCAACTGTACAAGCTGATGTGCTTAATAGCAACCATCGGAGGAACCTCAGTCTGTGCGGAAAGAAGTTTCTCCTGCCTCAAAAGACTGAAGAGTTACACAAGGAACACAATGGGACAAGAACGCCTCAAAAACCTGGCAGTACAGTCAATTGAAAAGGGATTTGTGAAAACTCTGGATAAGAAACCTTGTTAGTACGGTCGGATCATTGACCATTTTTCAACACAGAAAGAGAGGGGGGAGACTTTATCTTCACGATAATCAACAACTTAACTATTATAAATTTACAATTGTCATTTTTACTATTAAATTCTTAATAAAGCCAACTTTTGTTTGTATAAGTCAGTTAGTTTTCAATGTTGTCATAACATTTGTGCTTAATTGTTATGTTATTGTTATTATTTATTATGAAATTATTACAGTTCTACTGAGATGATAAATTATACTGTTGTATGCTTATTTCTGGACATTTGTATGTGACCTACGTAAAAGTTTAAATAGATTTATAGCTGGGGGGATTCTCTTTTTTTCAAATTACATTGGAGGTTAGCTAGCACTAGCTATGGTGTAGCTCATGTAATATTAATATATAATTTAATTATATTTAATTAACTATAATTCTTGTTTGGGAAAAAAAACTTAAATTAAAAACAAACAGTCATTCATGCTGACATCACAACATGTATGCATATATTATATATATATATATATAATTGTATATAGATATTAATATATATATAAGGTATATATATAGTAATTATATATATTTTTATATATAGATTATATAACTAATAATATATATATATTTTATTATTATATTTTTAATTATTATATAGATATATTATGTATCACTTATATTTTTAGTTATATATTATATTATATTATAGATTACATTATTATTTTGTTTATTGCAGTAGATAACCAGCAGTGAAACAGTAAAGACAGGGAGACAGACCAGACAGAGAGAGAGAGAGAGAGAGAGAGAGAGAGAGAGAGAGAGAGAGAGAGAGAGAGAGAGAGGAGGGATTGAAAAAGACAGAGTAGACCTCAAACAGCCATCCACCCAGTCTGCCCTGCTGTGTGACACCCTGTGATCAGAGAAAGGGAGGGAGAATAATACGTCTTCAGCTGACCACCCACCTAGGGAGCCTTTTCCACACTAACACCATCAACCTGTGAGCTGTTCTGTGACACCCTTATATACCCAGGTAGGCTCCTCTGACACACACCAACACACATAAGAGTGCCGTACAGTTGGGTTCAGCCAAAACTCAAACTCACTAATTCTCCACCTTTGATACCGCCTCCCCTGCCACAGACCTCACCAGTTGCCACAGATATGTGTGAACTTGGACAATCATGGCTCATCATGACTCCAGTTCAACACCTTTTAGAAGCTTTCAAACTGAATTACAACAAGGCACAATAATCTACTCCTGCTGTTGCCAAGTGAGCCGTTAGCATTCTAAACAGTAGAGTCAAATATCTTGGCTTACTTGGTTATCTTGGTTATGCTACTCTATAGCCCTGATAATGTCTGACAAATCACTTTGCATAATATGTTTTGCATATTGCAGTCTCTCTGGCAAACCTATTTATAGAGTGCAAGAATTTAAAGGAAAGTTTAAAAGCTACAAACCCCAATATCCTGGTGCAGTGCAACTAATATATTCATATTAATAGAAATGATTAGGTAATAATGTATGAACATTACCAGGTAATGTCATGCAAGAGACCTGAATATGAACCACGTCTCATATGTTGGACTATGCACTACATAAGGCTGAGAGCAGCTAGCTGCTTATTGGCTGTAAAATATGTAAATAAAGTTTTTATCAGTCTGAAAGGAGAATCTGAGTAATTCCCTTTAACATGTTTTAGGTTGTTAGGTATACATTTCTAGGAATAAAAACATGTTAATTACACAACAATAATCAAAGCATTCCCTCTTTTGTGCTTTTTTACACATTTATAAAGGGGAAAAACCGACCGCAAAAAGCCATGTAATGTGCGAGTTCAGTACGGCCGCACTCATCCTCAAAATAACAACCTATTTTATGAGACCTATTAGGTAAAGCAGGCGATTCCGCAATCAACCAATTTAAATACCCCTCACTGCAATTAGTGATGGAGAATTACACAAACCTTTCACAATAAATAGCGGGGTTGGGTCAACTCTGCGTGTGTATGCTACACATTCCAAAAGAAAATGAATGGCACACAAAGCTTCAGCCTGGTACTAGCCATGGTGATGAGGATGCTCAGAAGCGAAAACTAAAATTTACCAATATGGAATTGGAAGCTCGAAGTACATCACCAGGACAAATGAATAAAATATGGAATGTGCGGTGGCTTCTTAATAAAAAAATGTACCACTTTTGTTTGTTTGTAGTAGGTTGCTTATAAATTACAACGCATCATCCAGTTACTGTGCTCCTGCATATTAGTTCAGCTTCATATTTTGTATAGAATAATTTCAGGTGTATAGACTTTTCAGACTTGAGAAAGAATATGTTTTATTTGCTTACATCCATGGCAGTGACGGCTGAATAATCCTTCTATTGTTGTACAGCAATATGTTCAACAGCAATAACTCCACACAGCTTCGTACGAACAGTCTTCAGTTTAACTACGACTTATAACTTCTTTAACTCTTATGCAGTTACAACTCTCCTGTTCTTATGTTTGTTTGTATTTCTTACTCTGTGTATGATGTTAAAGCATATCTGTAAGCGATATCTATAGCAAAAACATTGTCAATGTAAAAAAAACAAGTTAGAAAAACACAACAGCCGTTTAAAGTGGCGAGATCAAACACAAAAGCCCAAGTTAGGAGAAGCAATTGGGGCAACCTTATCAAACATCAAGCAAATAGGCACAATTGGAAAGGTGCTGGGGCCCAACAGTCACACAATTGTTACTTCTAACTTGGCTCAATGGGGTTTAGGTCTCGACTTTGACTAGGCCACTCCAAAACTTTAAATTTCTTGTTCTTCAACCATTCTAATGTAGACTTGCTCATGTGTTTTGGATCATTGTCTTGCTGCATGACCCAGCTGCGTTTCAGCTTCAGCTCATGGATGGATGGTCTGACATTCTCCTATAGAATTCTCTGATACAGAGCAGAATTCATGGTTCCTTCAATGATGGCAAGTCATCCAGATCCTGATGCAGCAAAGCATCCCCTTTTGACTCATCTGTCCAAAGAACATCGTTCCAGAGGATCATCCAGGTGCTTTTTGGCAAACTTGAGATGAGCATTCATGTTCTTCTTAGTGAGCAGTGATTTCTGCCTTGCTACTCTGCCATGAATCGCATTTTTGCCGTGTCTTTCTGATTGTGAAGTCATGAACACCGAGGCGAGAGAGGCCTGCAGATCCCTGGATGTTGTTATAAGGTTCTTTGTGACTTCTTGGACGATTTTACGCCTTACTCTTGGAGAGATTTTGGCAGGACGGACACTCCTGGGAAGATTCACTACTGTTCCAAATGTTCTCCATTTGGACAATATGGCTCTGACTGTGGTTTGGTGGAGCCCCAGAGCCTTAGAAATGGCTTTGTAACCCTTTCCAGACTGATAGGCATAAGCAACTTTTTTCCAGAGGTCTTCAAGAATTTCTTTTGATCATGGCATTATGTGCCTCTAAAACCTGTGTGCTGACAACTTAACTCTAATGGTAAGGGCCAAAGTTAGTCAGATTTATATTGGGCAGGCCTGGCCCAAATCAGGCCTGATTGTTAACCAAAGTATTCAAACAGCTGAACCTAATTATCCCTTTAATTGGGTTGAGTTAACTAGGGGGGCAATAACTTTTTCACACCTGAAGATTGCATGTTTGATTACCTTGCACGCCAAACAAATGAAAGAAGCACCAAACTTTGGTGTCATTTTTTCTCTCAGACTCTCTCTATATACTACGACAACCCACAAAAAGATCTGACCAAATTCAATGTGAAAAATATCAGACAGGGGGAAAATGCTTTTTCACAGTGCTGTACATGTCCTTTGCATTTCTTGGCCATGGTTTGACGACAATGAGTGCATCATTTGCATGCACCCATTTTCCAGTTGCACCCACAGCAAGAAGAGACAGTGTCCTGAAGTAACACACTGTCCTTGGTGCATGATAATAGAAGAAATTGGTCATTTCTGTTGCTCACAGTAATTTTACTCTTCTGAACAGCAGTGAACTTGGCATGTGTTGCTTTGTAACGGTCCTGTCTGGTTTGGACTGCAATCATTCTTCCTGCTGACTGAATAAGTTCTAAGCAGAGTGGCGGATATTATTATGAGCGGTGAGCGGAATTTTCAGTGCTTCGCTCTGCTCACATTCTATGAACACAACACAGATGCTCACCATTAAAATATATTTTCTTTAACACAGGATTTGCACATCACAGGAGAGTAGAAGTGAGTAAACGATATATTGCCCAAATTCAAAGTGGGTAAACACCATTTACCTGCGTATACCCTCGACTGCACCACTGAGTAAAACTCCAAAGAAAAGTTTAAAGTACCTGGTATTGCCAGGCAGTCTCCCATCCTATACCAGGCCTGAAAAGTATTATTCTTAGTAGACACCCTTATCCAGGCCAACTTACATTTTTTTTTTTTTTACTTAGTTATTCATTTATACAGTTTTTTTTTTTTTTTTTTTTTTTACTGGACTAATCTTTCCTTCTTGCCGCAGACAAGTCTCCCACATCACCTTGCCTTTTATATAGCCTACAGTCTGACTGCGGCAAATTGACGCCTGCTTTTCAGAGTTAAAATAATCAAGCAAATACAAGGCCCACAATTACCAGCAGCTTTAATAAGATGAATATATAACAGACCTCATTTGCAAAATCCCCTCCCAATTTTAGCAGTTTTGTTCAGAAACAGACCAGAATTATATATGCATCAAGCACTAAAGCGCACAGAGACATTGCCATGTCTTAAATCATGTCTTAATTGTGTGTTTATGCCATTGTGAGTATTTTATAAATCCCATCCAAGAATTCAGAACCCTCAGCGCCCATTTTATGGTCGTAAAACATGCGCAATCCTTTTATAAATCTGGGCCTCACTGTGCTGCCAGAGAGAGGTAATTGAAATGCATCTACTTTTTGTAAAGAAATGTGTAGGCTCTTACATGTGTTTAATGAGGAACATCTGTATTTGAATACACATACAGTAAGTCTATTGTCCCAAAGGAGCTTACAGTACATCTCTTAGTCAAAAAGTAGAACATTTATTTGTGATGATACAATTAATGATTTTTATGAGTAATTCAAAATGTACCTATGGTATAAACAACAATAACAGTACAAAATGGCCAAAAGTGGAGCAATCTGAATTTGTATCTCATTTATGTATAGTCTCTGTAAATGTCCTCTAAAATGTTCAAGTGGCTATATGAAGGGTGATCCGAGTCTGAGCTGCAGGTCATCACCTTATGACTATCTACACAGGAGGGCAATGGAGCATTATACTTACATAAATGAAAGTTCATGTGCCTCGTGATTTAGCAATGCATCACGGCAACATCTGTGCTGGATGCACTTGACTATTTTAGACAAACACAAGCCTCTTCCTCATTTATCATTCGGCTACAGATGTTTTAGTGTGATGATTCATTTCTCTTGTTCTGATAAAAAATGAACATTAACTCAAGGACTTAAGCCTTCCAAAGCAAACAAAAACAAAACAAAACAAAAAAAACTACTTTTTTTTTAATTTAGATTTGTTTTATATGCATGAAATGACAACAAGTAATAAAATACTCTTCCAACAGAATTCTTCCACTCAGCCCTTACAGATATGATATGTGGCTTAGATATCTCTTCTGTGTATTTGTGCTTCCAAAAACAAGTGAATTTCTTACTTATGAACAGCATAATTACCTTTTCCTGTCATAATATTTTATGTAAATGAATTGGTTTGGGTATACAAGAAACATTTATATTTACACATAATGTACATCGTTGCTTATATACATATGTATATATTGTCTCTAAGTGTTTTAATAGACAGAGTTATTTGTTCAAGTTTAATGAACCTTGATGAAAAATCTTTCAGCTCATATCCTTTTCTTTGGAGCTAGACTATTGTGAGGGCTGTTGGGGTGGTTGCTGACAGGGGCTGTATCAAACTGCTGTATTGTGACCTTTGCTGTATGCTGCTGGAAACATCTTGCAACTTCTTTGCTGCGACATCTACTGGTGGCTGCTGGGGATGACATTAGATTATTTTGCTGCAACCACTGTTGGCTACTATTGGGTTTATCTGAAGCCATTGGAAAATATACTTAGTTCCTGTAATTTTCTACTCTAAAATAATATTATTAATTTAATGGAAGGTAAGAAAATGTGGGCCTTCTTCCCATGGTTAACCTGTATAGAAGCCACTGCTTTGGCTAGTTTCTTCATGTGGGTTTCCACAGTTTTCTCTTCACTGCCACATGCACACACTGAGCCACTCTGGCCCTGCCCTGGTAACAGCTAAAAATTGATGTTAGCATTAAGAGTTAATGTGGTACATGCTGTAGAACGATAAAGGATATGTTTTGATATAAATGTTTCATTGCCATTTCTGTTTGATTAAAATGAAAATAAATAGCTCACACACTTCATTTGCATAATTAAACTGAAATGTCAAAGACTGAATTTGTTTAAAATCATTATCAGATGTACTGCAAGCAATTTTCTCTTCTATTTAAGCCTACAACTGCTCTAAGAGCTGAGTGTCATGGTTTCTCTTATGGGTCATTGTGACAGAAATACAATGAGTTCTGTTGATAAATCTTCCTCCCGACCTGTGAGGGCGCTAAAGAACGAGAGGAGAAGTGTCTGGAAGGGCTGGCCTGACAGTTCGTTTCTGGGACCGGGAAGTCGGTCAGCCTGGAAAGAAGCGAGACTCTGTTGTAAGACCGTATTGACTTGAAAGGTAAACGAGGGGCAGCTGCAAGTAATAAGGCAGCTGCAACCATTTACCTAGATATCATGGGGGATTACATATAGGGGCCAGGGTAACACTGATCTTCTGCTTCGTTTGGGTTAAAAGATCAGAGAGAGAAGGATTGAGACAGGAGCTCTCAGTATGTATACAAGAATACGTGTTGTGTGTTATTGTGTTTGTCCTGTTAATTGTCTGTTTTTCACTTCTAGCCAGTTAAAGCACACCTGCGGAGCTGTTGACTAGGGTTAGCACTGTCCGGAGTACCACTGCACTATCGTCACAAATTACCCGTGTTTTCACTCAGCACCAGCACGACTGCACTCACCCAGGACCGGTGACCATGTGTTTGTTTTTGTTTGGGACTGTGCCCTGTTATTGCTATCCCTGCACTTTACACATTGTTGTGTATAGCCAGTTATTTATTATTTTATGGTCACCAGACCTGGATTACAAATAAAAGCACTTTTTCACTGGATATCGTCTGCCTGTCACTCCTGCATCGCATCACCAACTACACCTCTTCCCCTTCACCAGCCACTTTGCCACAGTCTTGCATCACAACTGGTCAGGCAGAGTTGAACAGTTCACTCCTTTGAACTCCATCTAGTGGGTTCCATGCTTATGCAAGTGTTCCTCTTTCATCTCAGCTGCAAAACAATTTGATTGGTGGCAGGCATTGATTAAGTGGATGTGAATGTTTTACTGTGACAGCTGCTAGGCTTCTGTCAGCAGATCAATGCTTTATTCCTTAGCACTCTCCTTAGCATCCTGCTGACAGTGTGCATGGAAAATAAACTTTATTCCAGTTAAATGGTTTCTGATTTTCCACCTTGCATGTCCCCTGCCTGTGAAAGGGTTCAATGTGTGTGTTCCTTTCCTGTGATTTACTTCTTACCAGCACTTGTGTGCTCTGATACTGTCACTCATTTGCAGTTCAGCATCTGCTCTCTCTCTGCAACTCTTTTGGATCAAAATAACTCAGTATCCAGTCCACTCTTCATCTCTGTCTCCAGATGCTATGTCTGAAGGCTCAGTCACAAGCACTCTGCTGCTGCCACTACTACACCCCACTCTCTTTACTCTTGCAATGGCAGTGTTACAGAAGCTTGCGTGTTACAGGCATATACTGTAGATGCGTTGCTATTTATATTTAGATCAAAATGTTCAGAATTGCTGAAAGTGAGAGTGCCACTCCCCTTTTACAAATCTCTTCAGCTGACAAGAAGTCAGCTGCTGACACTTACTATAGAAGGGGAAATCTGTGGATTTGTGGGTACATTTTGCTTATATTTAGTACCTTGTGGTTCCTCTGCACCAGTAGAGGCCACTCATTTATGAACAGTGGTTCTTTTTTTGTGAAGCTGACATTGGAACAGCAATGACTTGGAACTTGTGTACATCCATACAGTACTGTGGCAATCAAGGAGCCACTTTCAATTTGGCCCTTTTTCTATGAATTTAAATAGCATGGTATAGACTAGAATTGAATTCTACCAATTATAGACTCAATGGGCCAGGAGATCTTTCATGGAGTATCAGGAAAAACCAAATAAAGTAGAAGCTTATAAAAATGTGGTATACAAATTTGGAATTTGAGATTTGAATATCTCTGGATTAAAAGCAGTTAGACGTATGAAATGTTGTAAACACTTTTCGAATTAAAGGGGAGCCTTTAAAAATGTGTTAAATGTCACTATTTCAGAAAGCTTTTTTCAGCCACCCATAGCTCAAAAATGATGAGCCGTATAAACATTCAGTTCAGCACAGATATAGGACCTTATGCAATAAACAGCAGTAACCAGTTTACCATGCAGTAAGCCCGTTACTGAGTCTTTTGTACATCTGCTATATTCACTAACCAGCGGCAACTGACTTTGCGTGCAAAATTAATCATGTGGAAAAAGATACCGTGTAAGAGTCGTTTACATACAATTAATAATGGTAATCCATAGAAATGTATTCCAATTCTCTCCCCTAATACCGCGAGGGATTATTTACTTAATGGTGCTAACTTTTCCGAAGAAAATGATGGCAAAGGATGACCCCAAGGCTTACTTGGTTGCTTTCGCACTGGGCGAGCCAGCTGGGACCCTGCATGATCAGGGAGGCTCAGGCAGCCTACCAGGCCATGACGAACAACGAAGCAGCCCACTACGACCTGGTAAATCGAGCCATCCTACGCTGGCTCAACATCACAGGGGAAACGCAAAGGGCATAATCCCGGGAGTACCGAAGATCCCCAGATACACCCCCCAGGGTGGTTGCGCAGCAGTTGTGTGACCAGATAGTGCACTTGTTAAGCCCCACCCAAAAAACAGGCATCCAAATGGACAAGGCCATAGTTGTGAAGCAATTATGTCATGTGGTCAGTGCCAAAACACAGATTTTGCTAAAAGATTTTGCTGAAATGGCGCCACTGCTATGCATCCCAAATGATCAACTGTGAGAATCCTGCAATGGCAAGCAATATGGGCTGTCAGCTTTAATTGACCTATTTAACAGAGTTTCAACTTGCACCTGACTAAATGCTGTGTCAGAAAAAGTTTGCACATTTGAAAAGGGAGAGGCGTTTCCTACATGCTTGTCAGTTTTACTATGAGTTACCAGATCGCTATGATGCGCTCGGAGTTTGCATTTGCAGTATCTGCACCTCGCCTTTGCCTCATGGTCAGGTACTCTCCTAATACATTCTTTTAAACCATTTTGTTTTTCCAAGTCTTTGTGGTATTTCTTTCCAGAGTTTGCCCACTTACCCAGTGGCATATCTGTGGTTTATCATACTGATTAATAAATAAATAAATAAATAAATAAATAAATAAATAACTGTTGACATATACTTTTTTCCCTTTCCGTAATGGCTTCACACTTGATAAAAATAGCTCTGTGAGCGGTTGCAAACTGTTGCTTAAAATGGCTCTGTGACTGCACAATAGGATGTTCTGGGACATCATCGCCCTGCCCTGTTAACAGTGACTGAGTTACCCTAAAGTTACATACAGACAAAATAAGCTTATGAAAGACACGTAATGCAAATCAAAAAATATAGTCAGTTTACTAAACCAGATATTGCAGTGCATCACTGTTAGCACGTCCGTATCTCCTGACATTCAGGCAGTACACCTCCTGACTGTCCTGTGCAGTATACAGCAGGCAGTAATTATTTGGGGAACAAACTCATGGTCCACCTCACTTCGCTCAGCAGTATCCACCACCTCCCTTTCAAAAGCCCAAACACCTGTTCAATGACCACTCGGATTTGGCTCAATTTACTGTTAAATGCTTCTTCAGTGACATAACAGTAAGGGTTAGTCAGGAAGTTTGTTGTAATACTGCAATGTTGCCTTTACTTTGCAAAATAGTAACTCATTTGAAATGCTTACCTGTAGAAGTTTGTCTTGATGCACATACAATCCCAATGAGCACAACACTGTGCAGATCCTGCCATTTGTGTCAAAGTGGTTAACTGTGCAGGTGCAGGAATACAGCAGTGATCAATGAGCAGATAGACAACGAAAATCCAGGTGCAATGATATTTTATTTGTAAATCCAATGGTATGAGCTCACAAAAGAAAGTAAATAATAATGATAACAAGCAATATAGCGGCGTGTATTCATTGCAATCCACGGGTTGGTCCCGAAATAATAACAACAGTCCGATCTTTTTACACCTTTTTTACACCCACAGGTAGCACAAACACGAATGCACAGTGCTTGCTCTCGTGCTCGTGGAGCAAATACAGTTTATTGTGAAACAACATGCAGTGTTGTACGGGCTAGTTAGCTGTCTAATAATAACACACAAGCATTCGTTAGATACAACAAACAAAACACTCATGATTACAACACAGGTTCTCTTTCCAGTTCAGCTTTTAACCATAACAAGGAACAGATCACTTTGCTACACTCCCTTTTAAACCGTCAATCATGACCCCATGGTTAACTAGTGCAAATGCTCCTCCAATCCACGCCTGCACGTCGTTTCCCTTCCAGGTCGATGATTTAGTGTATTGTAGCTCCGCCATCTTTCTAGATGACTGACTTCCTTCAAACCCTGGGAATGAATTGTCTGGCCATCCAGTCCAAGATGAATCATTCTGTCTCTATCACATATCCCACCGCTTAGAGTGGAGCTGAAGGAACACTCGACCCTCCCAGGTAAAATAATCTGCATTTTGGAGTTCTTTCCCTGCACGGTGAATCATATGATACATGAAGGGATGCCAGATACTACAGAGTTCTTCGGGCATTGCTGTCCTTCATTGTGCTTAACCACTTGAGTGGGGCATGGTCTGTGATAAGATCAAATGAATGTCCAGGCAGGTAATATTATAAAGAGCGAGTAGCCCATTTAATGGCCAAACACTCCTTTTTGATCATGGAGTAGTTGCACTCCCAGGGAGCATTTTTTTGTGAGGTACAGTATCGGGTGTTCTACTCTGGCTACCTTTTGGGACAAAACCGAACCCAACCCAACATCTTGGTGAAATCTGGTGTGATGAGTGTGGGGGTGTGGCAGAGACTCTGCTTAATAGTATCAAATGTCCCCTGACATTCTACTGACCACTTAATTGAATTTGGGGCGCTCTTTTTGGAGAGGTCAACCAAGGAATTTACCACTGTGGTATACATGTTGATAAATCTTCAGTAATAATTATTTAACCCCAATAGAGACCTCACCTGAGCCATGGTTTTGGGGTTTGCCTTGTCCACTAAAGCCTGGACCTTGGTGACAACAGGTTTCACCCTTCCATTCCCCATTATAAATCCCAAATATTGCAATTCTGTTTTGGCAAATGCACATTTTCTCAAGTTAGCTGTCAGCCGGGCCATCCGTAGAGACTGAAGGATGGCCGTGATCCTAGCCAAATGCTCTCGCCAGTTTGAGCTGTAAATAACCACATCGTCAATATACGCTGCCGCATATTCACGTTGTGGGTGTAAGACCTGGTCAATCAGTCTCTGAAATTCAGGCGATCTCTCAGTAGGCGCACATGGTGCACTACTTTATTCGATGAGACTTTGTGCTCTTTCACCCTTCTCTCAACAGATCGAGGATGCGGTGAGCCTGTCAGCCGTATAAGAGCTTGAAGGGGGACAACCCTGTCAAACTCTGCAGCACCTCACTGCAAAAAGGAGGTAGGGAAGAAGTGATGTCCAATGTTTTTGCTCTTGATTCACAAATCATCTCAGCATCTGCTTTAGGGTCTGATTAAAACATTCCACCAAACAGTCCGTCTGTGGATGTCCTGATGGGACGGATTTTTTGTATTTTATAAATGTGCTGTAACATGTTAGACAGAAAGTTAGGTCCATGATCAGTCAAGATTTCCTTGGGGATCCCTACTGTATCCATAATCTGCACTAGTTCTTTGGCTATCACAGCTGAACTAGTGGGCCACAGTGAAATTAGAAGGTAGCAAAGGGCCCACTATGTCCATTGCAATGCGTTCAAACAGGGTGCAAATGATTGGCAGTGGGCACACTCGAGCCGGCGCTACTCTCTGGCAGTCTGGGCATGCGGCTACATATTTCGTCACTTTATTATGAAGCCCTACCCAATAAAATCGAGCTAATATCTGTTCGCTTATTTTATCAGCTCCAAGGTGCCCCACAGAAGGGATATCATGCGCAAGCCTCACGACCTCGATCTGACAAGATGGGGAACCATCAGTTGTGTTACACGCTGTCCTGTGCCTGTGGCAAGGTTTACCCTATACAATAATTGCCCCTTAATGAAGTACGGAAATACTAGTGCCCCAGCCCCTTCAACATCCTTACATTCAATGGATCAGACCTGTCCTCAAGTGTGCATTAGTGAGGGGTTGTTGTTTTGGTTCCACACTACATCTGTGCTTGAGTGTCACATACATGTCCGGTATATTGAGAGGGACTGGAGTAGCCTCTGCCCTGGATGGCCCAGTAACCTTGCCCTCTTTGTCACACTGCATTCCGACTCCCTTTGACTGGCATTTGTTACCATCGGAGCATTCTCCCATCAGCCTTGTCTCATTAATGCTCCCTCACATTTTTCGATCCGTCTTGGGTGAAAAAAGGGATGAAAACATTTCAGCTTGAAAGGGAAAAACGTCACTAATCATTTCCATTTCTTTTCTATCACGCTTATGTGTGGTTGAGACTGCCATTAATTTTATCAATTCTTTGTAGTTTGGCCAGTCTTGACCCAGAATTTCTGGGTTGGTAGCCTTTCCACTACCCCAACTATTAGGTGATGTTTTATCGGTCCTACCGAAAAGTATGCTTTTACAGTGGGTTATATCACCATGCTTCCATGGATACAGGTGACAGCCACCTGACCTTGTGGCTGCCATGACACACCACCCAAATGAGCTTTCTAAATGAAGGTCTGCTCACACTAATGCATGGGTTTTCACATTCTCTAAAACCATATTAATAATACAAGGCCCCTCCCAACCATTGTCCCCTAGCTAACCCGATTCTGATGCCCAATTGCAAGCTACGACGTCACACTCCATCGCATATGTGCATGACCTGGCCTGGTGTCCTGGGTGGTGGCATCTAAAACAGGTAGGGAGGAAGGAGGAAGCAAAGGGCAAATATATGTCTTGTTGCTGGTATGGCAATGGGGCAGGGGCAGAAACTCTACCCCAGCTGGGGGCCAACCTTTGTCTCCATGGAGAGGAGGCAAGATTGCCCATGGGGTTCGGCGGTCTAAGAATTTCAGTCCCGGTCCTAGTGATGGTGGAGAGGTGCTTGGCTGCTTCATTGTGCTGGAGCGGTAAGTTGGCCAGCCTGGGAAGAAACCAGGGAGTCTGTCAGGGTATCCATTCGTGGGTTTCGACGCCAACCACATGGTAGAACAGCCTCGCCCATCTCCAAGCTTGTTTTCTGAGCGGGATTGAGCTAGTGCATCATGTGATCACACAACCCTGAGGCTGAGGGATCTCCTGTACTCCTGGAGCCATACTCTGTGTGATTTCCCTGTGATGTTAAGATGGCACAGAATGGTTTACTTTTCCAGGTCATACTGGGTGGCTTTGGTATCCATTATGGCCTGATAGACTGCCTGAGCCTCCCCAATCAAAAGCAACCATGTAAGCCTCTGGGTCTTCCTCTGCAGTCATCTTTTGTGCCCCTGCTTTTGGGGCCATCATCACGTGTATTGGTGGTATCGCCAGCCCGACCGTCTCAATGGGTGCCATGTACCGTTCCTCCCTCCGTCTTGCTTTTCATCATTTCCTATCATAGCTCTGCACCCTTTCGCGACCCTGCACCGACTTCCTTCTAACCATGGGAATGAATTGTTTGGCCATCCAAACCAGGGCACTCTGTTCCCTTTACACAGCACCCTCACAGGGCAGAGATTTATCACCAAGACTCACACATTCCACAGCAAATGTCCACTAATACAGTATATTACTCAAAATGAAATGGGAGTATTCGGCCACACAAACATTACCGATTCGGGACCTACTTAATCAATTTTTTTTTTTCACGAATAACAGTCATTTAAGTTAATCCCGGAGACGTTTTCGATAACCATCTAAACAAAATAAACATTCTTAAACTCTGTTAAGAAAAAAATATGTTAACAATACACACATCATAGTACTCTTTCCCATAATGTGAGAAAGCAACTACTTTATTACAAAAGATATTTTTATATTATAAAAGATTTTTTATTTTACCTGCAGAATGTACGAAGCCCCAGATTTCCTATTGAGGTAATCTCTTAGGCACTGCTTTGGTTCTGTAATAGGAATGTGGGTGGCGTCTATCTTCCTGTTACTATATTATACTATATAAATATTACTTTTCAGACACGAAATGCGATGCTTTTAGCCTCAGCTTCATCAGGCATTGCTATAGATGTCTTGCAGTGCCTCTGCACAAGTTACTTTACAAACTTGTACACATACTTATGCATAGTTGATCTCTGCACACCAACACATTCCCAACTGTCCTGTACTCAGTGGGAAAGCCAGCCTGTACAGAGCTATAGCCACACTTTTCTCAAGTGGTGCAGGCATCCGGACATAATTTAATTCTGGCTGCAGGTGATCTTTTATGAGTTTCACTATTTTGTGGAAGGTTGATCATATGACCCGAAATAATTCCATTCACTGTTGAATTGAAAAAGAGGAATGCAGCACAACCTCTTCCCACCAACAAGATGGACGATTATGTGATCAGACTGCCCTATTTCTAGGCATAGCTAGTGGATAAGGAGGCATAGAGTTCTGTGGGTAAAGGATGTTAGGTGGTTCAAACATTGTGAACAGTGCCATAGCATCCACTGTTCCCAATCCAGACAGCCTTGGTAGCAGTCCAGGTAGTTGTCTTGCAGACATTGTTAGAATGCCACGTCTCTGCCGGTTGTCAACTATGGTGAGATGACATACGAGGGCTGAACAGATCCCTTATATACTGTATGTTGCTAATATGTTTTCAATTGCTTAATTAGGCAAAACAGGTTGCAGTAATTCAAATATAAGCCTTAGACCATTTATGTGTGAAAAGTGGTGTGACTGTCAAAGGAACAGCTAAGTATTAAAAAAAACAGTCAGCAAATCAGCTCTTTAATAACGATTTACGTCAGATGATGACACGTGGATTTTCTCTCTCGCCAATCTGTTTTTGTATTAATTTAACATTAGTAATGTACTTTAGCTTAGATATTGTATTAAGTTATATGATCGATTGATTAACCTATTGCATTTGACTTGGTGTCAGAGCATTTTTTTAAAAATGCAAAACAGCAGATGTTTGTTTGCAGTTTATTATAGAAAGGCTTGGGAAGTTGAGAGGGGCTGTCGTATTTTTTATAATTAGAAACAGTTTAGTTTTATTATAGAAATACATGAAAAAACTTAAGTGCATACTGTATGTCTATATTTCCTTTATTTTTCATATGATAAACTAAGTATTGTTAGGAAAATCAGCAATGCGGCCACCAGTAAGTGTCAGTCACAGGAAATTGGCCGAAGAATCAGTCTGCCAAAGACCTCTCATTTGGGCTTAAAAAAACCTGTTTGGCAACAGTAAGAAATGCACCTACAGCAAAGATGGCACAGTGGCAATGGACTTCGATGGCACAGTGGAAATGCACTGAAGTTTATTTTCCCCTCTGTTTACATTTATGTTTATCATGCTGTGTTAATAGCATTACAGTGCGATTTGTATAATTGTTTGCAAGATGCCATTTGAATACTGGTCAGGACATTATATTTGCTTTCTATTTTTATTATTAATGGTGATCAAACATTGTATCATATTAAGAAGTTATTTCTGAGATGTATCAGTTGATTGGTGCAAGTGCAGTGTTGCAAAGTTTTGTTACTGTTTGTAAATTGTGGTTGGATAGTCAGCTTTTTATGACCTTTTAAACAACGCCCCACCACTACGCACATCTTGAGAACTCTGTGGACCCCCAAGGTTTGGACATTGCCTAATCTGACCCACCAGAGAATGTAATTGAGTACCCCTGCTGTAGTAAATAACAAAATGTTTGGAAACGTACAGATTTACATTGAGCCAAAAGAAAGATTTTCTTATTACCTTTATGTATAAAGCATGTAATTTAGGTTTAGGGGTGATTGATTACTTGTTTTTCTAGTAACAGAGTGTTGCCAAGCTATGGGGGCGGGAGTTGTTGCGCTTTCAGAAATGCAATTGGTTTGCCCATTAATATACAGCTGAACCAATGAATGGGATTGCGGAGGCAGAACTTTTTTTACCCCCCGAACTACCAATCACCTTAGGAGACTGGAATTGCACTTGTTAGCTAAAGGAACTGTATTCCAATATTATTATTACCAAATACATTTAAACAGAGTTTGAATATAACATTTAATGACAATAAATCTATAAAACTTTTCAGATGTGTTTTTTGAACGTTCAACTTGAAATAATTGCACATTAGTGTAAAATCTGTGGTATTTGTAAGATTGTGTGCATCAAAGCCAAAAGCCAAAAATATAACAAATTGCAAATTACTAAGATATACATTTTATGTTCACTTATTTTATTCTTATGTACCGTTTCTACATATTATTTTATTTTAAAGTATAATTATAACATTCAAACATATTTAGTCATAATCAATAAATAATTTGGAATTGTGTTGCAACATCTCTATATTTCTTTTTATTTCTTTTTAAAATTTATTTAGAAAGGAAGAAAATTACAAAAGTAAATAGCACATTAAAACATAAAACACAAACACAAACACAAACCAGCTCCCCACACATTGCAGAACGGAGATGCAAATACAAAAAGAAAGAAGATACAAAAAGAAGTTATATTGAGATTGCAAATCATTTATTTTCATACGCGCTGTTTATTTTACATATGCTGTTTATATTTTTCAGAGTAAAATAGGTTTAAAAGCCACTGCATGTCTAAAGGACACTCAGTACTGCATCTCCAGCCAAGCCCCACCCCTTGTTCGCTGTATTTTTCACATACCTCTTCATAGTCTTGCATACTGATAAATCCTCTCCTGATCACTCATTTTATCACCACACTCCTCAATAATGCGATCCAAGTCATTATTGTATTACTATAACATCTCAAAAAGCTTGTCAAATGTCTGTGATATTCTTTGAGTGCTGTATATGGAAGCAGCTATCTTGAGTGTTGTCTCTGTGGGGCAGGGGCTATGTGTATTGTTCAGATCCGCCCCTTTTTTAGGCTTCTCTCAGCTCCTATTGGTCTCACTTGGCCATTGAAAGGTTTTCTCTGCTTTTTCTGGAGAAAAAACGACTAGCGACCTGTGCTTGACCTTTTTGATGATCTCGGACCTGGGCCGACATAGGACTGCAAAGGGTTAAAAATATCTGTCAAATTATGTATACCATTGTTACCCCAGTGTAGAAAAGAAAAAGGGGAATTGCCTGTAAGGAGTTTGTAGTTATGAAAGATGCGTGAATGGGAATGCCATTTAATTTGGGAATTTGTAAGTCTCTCTACCAAATGTCAAGTTGCAATTAAATGTGAAATTATAGGGCCACAGCGCAATTTACACTGTCTAGGCGGGACACCAGCGTAAATTAAATCTTGGAGTCCATAAGGGTAGATTAGGTCTTCCTCAAGAGAATGACAAGATACAGGAGCATCTGGGGTAAGCCAGGCAGAGATTGGGCGTAAAACAAACGAATAGAAGTAGAATTTAAAATTTGGGAGAGACAAACCCCCATGGATTTTTGATACGTGGTTGTTTCCCTTTCCATATAAATTTGAAGATTCTTGTTTGCAATCTATCCCAATACCCTGATGAGGGAGTGTGACAGAAATACAATGATTCTTGGTTGTAAATCTCCCTCCTGACCTCTGAGCGAGAATAGAGTTCCTTGGAAGGGCTGGTCTGACAGTTCTTTCCCAGGGTTCAAGGTAATTCGGCCAGCCAGAAAGGGGGTGAGACTCCGTTGCAATGACGCATTGACCCGGAAAGGAAACAACATGGCAGCCGTAGATTGGAGAGGCGGTTGAACTCGTCTAGCAAGGGGTAATGTGTGACAGCATAAAAGGGGACAGAGAATTTTGTATTGTATATTATTATTGATACTGGTTACCAGACCTGGATTAAAGCCTCTGTTTGTTCACTACTGCACTGCATCACTCCTACACCTGTTTCCACTCAGCCACTTTGTCACAGGGAGATAAAGGAATCATTGAAATGTAAAAATGAATGCAAGGAACCACGTTCATTTTTATGATGGAAATATAAGCTTGAAGAGGATTAGAAAAGTTAATCCAGCTGTTCAAATCTGCATCCACCTGTTTAAAATTGTATTAAAGTTATTTACTGTGGTATTATATAAAGAGGGATAGTTCTCGACTCCCAGGTATTTGAAGTGTTTAACCAGCGGCACTATCGAGGGTATGTTGATTCTTGCCATTAAAGAATTTAAGGGTAGTAATGCAGATTTAGACCAATTGACTTTGTATCCCAAGATTGCACTGAAATAAAAAATAGTCAGCAGATAAGTTAAGGATTGGGAAATGTTGTCAACGTATAATAATATATCATCTATATAAAGCGATGTGGCGTTGGGCATTATTAAGAAAAATAGGGGTAGAATCAGTTGATTTATGGACAGCCTGAGCTAGAGGTTCTAGAGATAGAGCTAACAACAGAGGTGAGAGCGGACAACCCTGACAAGTGCCCCTAGAGATAGCATCCCTGACGAGTGCCCCTAGAGATAGCTGTTCAGGTGGCTGGGCGCTGATTGATCGTTAATTAAGTTAATCATTTAATCAACTAATCAACCACAACCACCTGATATAATAAACCTAGGCAGGTAGGGGAAATTAACCCCATCCCTGCCAATTCAAAAAGGGCAGAGCTTTGCTCTGCCACAGTTCATGACAGCACTTTAGCATATAATGTAACGTCCGAGCCAATCAATGACAGAAGAGAATAGTGGGATCTTCGTTGTTTTTTCAGCAAAAGAGATAACTGCAGTATTAACATCTTTCTTAAATGAACCCTTGTCAATAGCAGATTGTATCATATGAAGCTACAGGGGGCTTAGTTGGGGCCAAAACGTCAAATAAAATGAGGAGGAACACCGTCAATGCCAGGGGATTTGCCCATCATGTCCTGTAGCACCTCCCACTACTCAGCCAAGGATATGAGCACCAAGTGCAGCTGATTCTGTAGGTGAGAGACGAGGCAGTTGAAGGGTTTGGAGGAAATTCACATAGTGCTCTTGATCATGTTGAATGTCAGAACTGTATAATTTAGAGTAAAATAAATGAAAGAAAGTTTATCTGCATAGGATCTGTCAATAATGCCCCCTGTGAAGATTTGGCAGGAAGTATATCTGCGAAATGTTCATTGCTGCATAGTTTCAAAGGCAATAAGTGGCTAGATAGACTGCCATTGAAGTAATAGTTTTATCTAGATCAGGGGTGTCAAACATACGGCCCACAGCCGTATCCAGCCCCTGGAGCGATGTCATCTGGCTTGCGGAATATTATTTTTTTATTCACTAAAATGTAGTGAAGAACGTTTTTTCACATGTATTCAAAGGCAAACAACAAATGTCTGTGTCCGTGAGAAATTATTTTATCTGTGTATATATATATATATATATATATATATATATATATATATTACTATATATATATATATATATATTATATATATTATATCACAGCACCTTCGGCTGTCTCTCTAGATGAGACGACCTTGGCGTTGAATGCTGCTGTGAGGGGAGGGGGGCATGGAGCAATGGGGGTGTTCTCCTGGTGCGCTCTGACTGTCAGCTAAGATCAGCCCAAGCATTGCTGTTCACTCTATTTGCTAAATAAGATTTTCTATTTTGGAAGATGCACGCTTTGATTCTTACCGGTGCTACAACCAGGTTCCGTTTCTGTCTGCAATATTACGATACAGGTCATACTTGCAAAACTTGTATATTAATCAATGTTTTAATTTTCTTTCATGATGCAATCCTAGTTTTTGTTAAGTGGAATGCAAAAAATAAATGAAGCAGTGAGTAAATATTTTTTATATTGTACAAAGCCATCTTTTTAACATGTGTTTTATTTGAAGTGTTTATTCAAGTTAAAAACCAATGTTATTACTTTATACAAACTGGTCTATGGTCTATGACCACTTTGTTTATTGCCAAGACACAACAAGAGCAGGGATTATTTAGAAAAAAAAAAGTTTTTACTTGAAATACACACACGATTTAACCACTGTATTGCTTTATTTGTTTTGTAGTTAATTCATGAGGGTAAAGTAAGGCCCCTCTTAATTCTGGAATATTTTTCAATCTAAATCTTGAACAAATATCCAAACATGAAAATTTATGTTCATCAAAGCACAAGAAAAAAAAATTGTAACATATAAATAGATATGGATCAATTTTTTATTTTGTACTCTGCAAAAAGATAAAGAACATTAGTGACTGCTACTGCTGCTCCTGATACATGAAACCTTTGCTTGAACCAACGCATCAACATCTGGATCAAATGACTGGGCTGAGGATATCTTGAGCATCGAGCTAAGTTGAGAATAACATTTGACTTGTTGATATTCATGATGGAGAAAGATTGCTGCTTCTCAAGATACTATTTCAGCAGCATTTCTTCAAAAATTCTCCATCAGAAAATGGTTTTGAAGAAACAGCGATTTTGCGAGCAATCAGTTGGCTTGCCTTAACAGCAGGGCCTGTATAAAACGATGCATATATTGGACTCAACAAGTTGGCAGCATTAATTCTAAACTATTCCCTACTCTATGGCCACAGTGGAAATATCTTTTTTCAATTTTAAAGCAGATAAAGACATTCACATGGCATACCCAGGCCCGCGAACACCTGTCCAACTTAACCTCACTGACGATTGAAAAAGAGCTGGTTAGGAATCTGTGCCGCCTACCGGATTTCTGCAGTTTAGTCACTGAGGAGATTCTGAAAAAAGACAGACAAATGGAATTTCAATTTCAGTAGAAAGGTAAGCACATGTCTTTCATATTCCCAGTGCAGGTTAGAAATGTTTTTTGTGTCATATAAAAAGTTGTTGCATGCCTTACTAAAGAAGTCACGGCACATCACTGAGAAGAACTTTTATAGCAATAAACAATATTTGTTATTCTTTATTTACAAGGTGGACATAAAAAAAAACAAATATTCTACAATTTAGCATTTACTGTTTTTCAGGTAAGCATTTAAATATTTAGGAACATTTGTTGTATCATTTTTTTGTTCTTTTCCTGCTTTAACCCCTTGCCTGCTGAGGCCCTTTTGATACTCTGTGATACAAGAATTTTGTGATTTTGGGAGTCAACTATTTTACACCAAAATGACCATTTAAGATACCCCAGGCTTTTTATACTTTTTTTTTTTTTTTTGTCACAGTGTGAACTTTTCATTGGGGACAAGTTTTTGTGGATTTTTAGGCATGTGACTGTAAACATACAGCTATTATTGTATGTAAAATGCAACTTTTTCATAAATGCATTATAACTGCATCATGCTTAGTCCCTAAAATCCTTACGTTTGATGTAAACTTTTAGAGAATTTTAAGCTGCTCGATTTGCTTATGTCTTTGTGTAAATTGTTTTATTAGTTTTAGGGGTATTACATACTCTAGGCTGACACCAGGCCACTTTGACTTTTCTACTTAGACCTATGCAGTTTATAGCACCCACCCCAATTTCATGTGCTCAGCACACCACCAAAGAATGCTATACCCAGGCAAAAGTATATATTTTTTCAATCTGCACAAAATACGGATATTAGAAATGTGTAACATAACATCTCCAGTCAATGGTTTGTTACCCATAATCCTTCTGCAATCTGAGGTAATGTCATTGTGTGTAGTAAAATCTTTTGTTTGTTACAGTAGTTGGACCTCTGAATCTGGCAGTTTTAATTTTGAAAATTAAAATAGTCAAAAAAATGTATTTTACATAACCAGATCAATCGAAAATTAGCCTCTGATTACGGGCCTCAAATGTCACTGGAGAAAAAAATAATGAAGCCACATGATAGCGTATCTTTGGCCATGTGTTTCACGTGCCGCCCACACACATGACAAGTTTCAATAATGTTGACATGACAACCTCAGAAGTAGGAGCAGTGTTGCCAATTTCGCAAATTTGTTGTTAGATTTGGCGACTTTGTAAACACAATGGAGATTTTATAAATGAGAATGTGACATGTAGCTAATTTAGCTACTCTTAATAAAATCTGATGATATTCTAGAGACTTTCTATTCTAATAAATAAAAAAATAATAATTAAAAACTAGTAAATACTTTACATTTAAAGCTTGTCAGCCCGTACTACAATTTGCTTTTTTACTCCCAAACTACGAGCCCCCTGCTGTTCCTATAGGCTGTAAGGACTTTCACTTTGGCATCAGATCCATTGGATTCGCCCATCGAATACAAAACATTTTCAAAACTGATTTGCTGGTAGTCAGGATGGGACCAGTAAATCAGATGGTAGTTAACACTTAAGCAGGAAAAGAAAAACATGCCCACTGCTTGTCTTTGGTAGAAATACTGTAAATAATAAGGCAGGGTGTTCGGTGCAGTTTCCTTGATAAACTTAAATAATTGTATTAACGCGTGTTACAAAAACATAATTATTTAACACTAGAACTGCCTGATTTTCAAACTACCTAGAACCACCACATGGGTCACTTTGACCCATACATTTTTAAACTGCTTTGTTATGAAAATTAAAAACGTACTATTACTGAAAAGTTTTATTTATGAACATCATATCTAACATTTACATCGCTGAAACACTTTTTAAATGGAAAATTAAACATAAAAGACTTTATCTTTTAAATGAACGCATATACAGCATGAGTACAAACAGTAAAAAATATAATAAAATACACATTTCAAAAGAAACGGGTATGTACATATACCCGTGTACAGGTGTAAATGAGTATATGTACATACAAAACTATAAAACCAAAATCATTGTTTCTAATACTACATACAAAGAAAATATTACACTACCTCCAGTATGACAGCTGTGTTGTACTCTATAGAGGAGCGTACACGTCTGCCAGCTGACTGTGCCTGCATCCAGGAGCTGTGTTGTAAACACAGATGCCGTTTCATTGAACACTATTGTGTAAACACGTGTAAACTGGTACATACCAACAAAAACTGGTAAAACCAAAATCTTTTTTTTTCTAAAAGTAATATAAAAAAGAATATATAACATAATTTTTCATATTAGCCACATACGTTGTTATCCTACCTGTTATTTTCAGTTTGCTGTATGCATCTGAGTGCAGCTTGCCATATTCCAATCAAAACGATTACTTTCAAGATTAAATATTCCCAGTTGCATTTGTGGAACAAAGCAAAGGATTGTTGTCTCCCAGGTACATTGAAAAATAAGCAACTAGGCTTTCCCTGAATTGAGATCTTGACAAATCCACAATCATAGCAATCTCTGTCTCGTAGTCAGCCTGCAAAAAATGAAAGGTTTGAAATAAAAAAAAAACGTGTGCTAAGAGGAGATGTGTCTTATTTGCTGCATTTACAAAAATGTAATATCTTACGTTATATTTAAAAAAAAAAAGACATGTATTGTAGTGTGTGGGTCACATTGACCCACTTGGCAGTTCTAGGTAGAACTGTTTATAACTTTATTATTTTTGCAATTCTGGCTATCAGACGCCATCAGGATATTTAATTAATATATTTAGGAAACGTCAAAAATGGACACATATGATTTACATCGGAAAATTAACATTTTAAATGCAAAATGCGTCAAACTGACCCGTAGGGCGTTTCTAGTTTTAATCAACTATCCAGGAGGGAGTGGAATCAATTTTTGACTTAATAGTAGAAGCCCTAATGTGCAATGACAATTTATTCTGTGTACTTTGTTAATATTGTAGCGGTGGCGTATGGTGGATACTCAGCAGAGGTAATGAAGAAAGCAGAGGTAATGAACCAGTAATTTCTTTTGGCTCTAAAAAGTGTTGTTTAATTTTAGCTCTTTCAGAAAGATGAATTTAGCTCTTTTACAAATGAATTAAACTCCTTTTACACTCCCCAGCAACAACAACAACAACGTGCAGCGTGCAGGCTGCACTTAATATAGGCCCATTCTCACTGCTCATTGGCTGGGGTACACAATTTGCACAACCTTCCACCACTCACACAGCGCAGTAAGCATTGGGGGGCAGGGGGGGGCACACATAGCAGCAGGAGGCAGGCAGAGACACTCACAAAGAAAAGTAACAAGCAGCAGGAGCACACACACAGCAATGAAATAACAGAGATTCAGTAATGTAAATTAACACACCTACAAAAAAATGGTAATCACAATCCCCCTGCAAGTTCAGCACAGAACACACAATGTCCCAGTTTTTAGTCTCATTTGACCTGACGCTACAATATAGTATCAGTTGGTAATCTCCCTGCCCCAGTTTCTGCTCTAGCGACATTTTGCCCAATCTGGAGACTTTTTACTGTGGGTCTAGTGACTCTTACAGAGGAGGAGTTGGCAACCCTGAGTAGGAGGGTGTTTGTATATCGTCACATCAATAAAAGAGAATGCAGTACAGTGCAGAGAAATGCAGGTGCATCACTTCAAAGCTAAATCCACGAAACACAAGCTGGTAACACAATTGCTAATCAAAGGAGAACTTTTTTTAGTATCGATCCTCATTGCAGAGAAACACAAGTTACAGGCAGATTGTTTTAAATGTGCTCTGGATGCATCATAGCGCTGGCCAGCGCCAGCATTCAAGCAGGATGTATTAGGTCTAACAACTGTGTCATATCGAAGGTATTTTATCACTGTAGCATAATGAAATTAGAACCACCTCCTCTTGTTTGTAAACTTTCTTATGTTTTTCATATGTTCTTATATTATCTGTCAAAGCTTCTAGGTGATCGATCCTGAGTGAAAAATGGCAATCCTTTGTTTTGTTTTTTTAAACATGTTTTTAATTCGGATGTATCTGGTACATTCGGCAGCACTGAGCAAGCTTTTTTGAGGATGTAACATACGTCTGGAAGCATAGACATGGTTAATAAGCATTATGATTAACTGTAAAACATTGTAGTGAGCTTGCGGATCACTCACGCTACCGACACCTGTTGGACTGTCTCCCCACAAACACAGCCACGGGAGAACCTGCTGTGACAGAGCTGCCAGGACCTGGAACATACAGACAAAGCTCATTTGCATGTTGTGATTGTTTGGCACTGCTCTGTTGAACCGGGACACTTTATTTTATCTAGAAGGCAACCCAAACTTGTTTGTACTCTGTACTCGTAAAAATCAAGTGCGTGCAGAAAACAGAAAAAAAAAAACTCACTCCCATAGGGTCAGCAGGGCATTTTAGAACTCACTACTCAAAGGGTTAATGCCTGTTTTTTACTTGCCCTGTCCACCTGTACCTGTCCCATGTGTCTGCAGTTAAATTGTAGCTGCCACCCTAAGTGGCAGCTGAGTGAATGAGAGTCACCCCCAGTCCATGTGTTCTCCTGTGTGTCTCTTTTCTGACTTTTTAAAGATTATTTGGAATTGCCATTAAACAGCTTCTAAATTGAGATCCATTTCCTGTCTCTTCATCCTGAAGCATGCTGAGCAAAAATGCTACAGTATCTTGAAATACCTATTTTTTAGACCATCAAATGCTGTGAAATGAGCAATTTCTACTGTAAAAAAAACTACAGCCCTAATTATAACACATACACACAAGTATATTTCAGAAATACAAGCAATGGGTACAGTCTATACAGGTGCAGTCTCCCAAATGTAAAGTCTGGATTCTTTGCTAAGAGGGTTTCTGCTCTGCTAGTGAACCACGCAACAATGATGCTGAATAAGAAATGTTTACCTACGTTAATACTATAGTGAGCCGGTGGATCACTCGCGCTGCCACCATCTGTCAGACTGTCTTCCCACAGCAATGGGAGAACCTGCCGTGACAGAACTGCCAGGACCAGGGCCATGCAGACAAGGCTCATTTCCATGAGTGGCGGAGTGGTGCATGCTGAGGGACACTGTTGTGATTGTTTGGCAAAGAGGAAACCTGTACTCCTTAAGTCCCAAAACACTTCTTTCCTATTCTCAATTGCAGAAGTTCTTCCTCCACGCAGCTCTTGCTCCTGTCCCATTAATGTATTTTATTGACTTATTTGTACACTCTGCAATAGTGGAGGCAGACCAACTATCACACATGTGGATACCAAGGGAGACCACACTTGCATGCAATGCCTACAGTTAAGATTAGTGTAGTGTAGTGTAAAAACTCAAAATTCCCTAGTTTTGTGGGTTTGTGTTTCAAACTTAACATTATCTTAACACAATTTTTTGCTATTTCTTGTTGGTCTGCAGTATTTAGCAATACAGTATATATCGTATTACAGTTTGGATGATCTCTAGTTGGTATTGTCTCACCAATAAAATCAAAGGGATCTTATGTAAGATCATTTATAGGATTTATCCTGTAATAAGCATCCTTGCTAGATCTTACCATTGTGTTTATAGAAGGATTATTTGGAATGACATGCATAGTTAGATCTGTTGTGATGTACTGTTTTTTTTTTTTTTTTTTTTAATGATTTGTGTGTGTGTGTGTGTGTGTGTGTGTGTGTGTGTGTGTGTGTGTGTGTGTGTGTGTGTGTGTGTGTGTGTGTGTGTGTGTGTGTGTGTGTGTGTGTGTGTGTGTGTGTGTGTGTGTGTGTGTGTGTGTGTGTGTGTGTGTGTGTGTGTGTGTGTGTGTGTGTGTGTGTGTGTGTGTGTGAGAGAGAACCAGGATGGGCTGTGTGGTTCCCAGGATATATACCACGCCTCGGGTGGTGGGATGGTGATAATTAACTGCCCCAGAAATGGTATATATCATCGGAACCGCACGGCCCGAAGTGGTTTATACCGCTTATAACACAGCTACCTGCTATTTGTGGGAAGAAAAATAATAACAAATAATTAAAACACATTTAAATTAAGACAAAACCAGAAACTTTTATTGTGTATATATCCGCAGGGTAATATAGTCCCAAATTTAATTTAATTTAATTCATTGTTCGGGTATTAAAAATAAATTGCACATGTTCGTTTATTGTGAATTTCTGCATCGAAAGTGCCATTTCACTACAAACTAGAGGGCTGAGCACAAACTGGATGATGGGCGGAGTTTCAAATGACACTAAGGAATGACAGACAACTCTGATAGAGACTGAAGCCGGATCTTGAATTGAGTTTGTTAACTTGTTATTTGCAAGCATTTACTTTAAAGTTTACACATATTCTAGTACGTTTTCATCCTTTTGGATCTCAAAATATGTTTTTGTTATTTGTCAGACACCCTCGCGTCCAAATTGTGCCAGATTAAGTTGACGATCAAATCAGACTTTACGCACCCATCCGACCCCGGTGTCGGGACAGTACCTCCGTTTCCTGCAGATGTTTAAAATCCAGGCTGGTAATTCGGGGGTTCGTGTCTGGCCTTGTTGTTACCTGCTTTTCTAAGAGTTTTCCTGACTGACATGAATACATTACTGCTGGATTTAAACTCGCTGTCAGCAGAGATGTTAAAACTTCTACTGTTAAAATATGTGTAGTCCAGCTCAGCGTTATACACCTGGAGACTGAAAACTGGTCCTTAGTTTAACTTCTTGCAATGGCATACAATTCCTTTATGTTGCTGAGATTTTTTTGGATTTATTTCCATAAACTGAATGTCCATATTTTTTTTTCTTTAAGTACATTAACCAGCCCATGCTGTAGTTTTTTTTTTTTTCAATCTTTGTTTTCTTCTATTCATTTAGCTGTTCCTCATCAACTGTTGTGTCTGTTCTTGCTGGTGCACTTTATTATTATTATTATTATTATTATTATTATTATTATTATTATTATTATTATTATTATTATTATTATTCAGATGGACTGCTGTGGTCACACAGAAAGTTGGTGTTCTACCAGTTATGTGGATTTTCATACCCCAATACATAAAAGGAAATACGTGAAATGCCACTCATTTTTGGCAGTGATTTTGTAACTAATAACAAATAAAATGACAGTTTGTCATGGAATTTAGAATGCAGTGGTGCGCAGTGATTTATTCAGTGTGAAGCGGCTCATTAGTATAAGCCATGGTATACGCTAAATATACGCACGGTTATGTGATGCTGTTTAACCAATCAGAGATGGTTATTTTTCCAAGCCATGTTTTTTATATATATATATATATATATATATATATATATATATATATAATATATATATATATATATATATATATATATATATATATATATATATATTATATATATATTATTTTAATCATTTTGGATATTATTTTTCATTTTATTTCAGAGAGATGGATCAGTACATTTACACCACCAAGATACTTAAAAATAAAAAAGGCTAAAAGAACATATGACATTTTTAATTCTTAAGTTATGACTTCAGTTTTTTCTCAATTTAACCTGCAAATTGATGCAGGTTTCCCTTAATTTCCAATACCTTAATTTAGTATTCAAAGAGGGTCATTATTCCACTTTGGGGAGGAGTCCACCATAAGATAAAGACCACACTACTGAAACGGTGTGATTAGCTTAGATGATTTACGAGATTTATAATATTTATTTCTTTATGGCAGTGTATCCCATAAGGAATATAAACCTGTTTTTTCTCCTTGGTACACTAGCAGAGCCTTTAGTTAGATGGTAGGGTTAAAGGCACCAGCATGCAGTTACCTTTGGAAACATTACAGACTCTTAGCTTAAAGGGTCACTAAGCACAAAACCTCTCCTTCAGTATTGCCTTTCCTCTGCTGATATGTTTTAACCTTTTTCTAGTGAGGGTCATAGTTTCATGAGGGATTTAAATTTAATTTAAAACCATATGTCTTGTATTCAGGTAAAAATGTGTTGCTCTGCAAACTCAATTCTAAAAATATATCAGGTAGCTGCCAAGTAAGTCTAGACCTAAGTTAATGGAGATGAAACATATATAGAGAAATCAAAACAAAAAGAAAACAAATGTATACAACTGAGAGACAATATTATTATGAAGATAGCTAGTTATATACGGTTAAGGTTTTTATGTGCGTCGTTGTCTGAATAACATGTTCTTTCAAGCATTACTTGTGAACTCTCTTCAAGCCCACAACACACCTTTCATTCTGATCTCAGAAATGCTTTGTATGCGGCTTTATTATTAAGCAACTCTTAAGCTCATTCAACACATTACCTTTTCTTTCAAACAGATACATTTTTGCTGTTTTGAACATCCTCGATTCACATATACATAATTAAATGGAAACGGTTTCAATTTTTAGCACTACAATGTTCTCACTACATCAAACAGAAATAGGCTCTTAATCCTGAAGATGGGATATAAAGCATGTTGTGTCTCTTTGCATAGTGAAAGAAATGCTGTAGAGAGCAAATAAAAAAGAACACTTATAAATTGATGTTCATTACTTATTCTGTATCCTGTCTGAACTTTAATCTTTCAGTCAATTTTTTCATATATATATATATATTAAGTAGGATTACGGTTAATATTGTTTGCTTGAAAGGACTTTGCTTGGCTGAATATTTCAGCACTGATTAAATGTGGTCAGTAATATTGGTAAAACTATTTATTTTGAAACTTAGCTGAATCACAATTTTAAAATGTTGTTTTTATTTTTTTATTGACTGTTAAATCAGTCAAATGTTAAATCTAGCCCAGTACAGAGAGACATTAAATAATGTATATTTTTTTTGTAAACATATATTAAATACTGTATATTACACTTTATAATTTGGCAACTACTGTAGTTGCTATTGTAATAGTATGTTTTAAATAATAACAGCTGACATGTGATTAGCCATTCTGAAGTTACAGCCTGCCTTAGTCCATCCATTTAGAGGTTACATTGATAAAGCCTCATTATGTGACATCAAGTTTTATTCATTCAGTTTTATTCAAGTTTCTCAAGAGGATGCTTACCATACAGGCAGATCATGGCATTAATATTGTAGTGCAGTGGGCATTAATGCATCCAAAATTAGATGTTATCATATTGAACTATAACTAAAAGCATTAGTTTCATTAGATGCACATTGATCAAGGGAAGGAAGGTGAATTGGTTTTGCCAAATCAGATTTTGCAAGTTTGTCCAGACTGTTTGGTTTAAAAGGTATTGACAATGTCGACCCAAGGGACTTTTTTGACCTGAAAAAAGAAACAAGGACCAGGGGTCACAAATGGAGATTAGACAAAGAGGCATTCAGAACAGAAAATAGGAGGCACTTTTTTACACAGAGAATCGTGAGGGTCTTGAATCAACTCCCCGGTAATGTTGTTGAAGCTGACACCCTGGGATCCTTCAACAAGCTGCTTGATGAGATTCTGGGATCAATAAACTACCAACAGCCAAACAAGCAAGATGGGCCGAATGGCCTCCTCTCGTTTGTAAACTTTCTTATGTTCTTATGTTCTTATGTACAATCCCACAATTCACTGCAGACACGACGCATCTCTATGGAAAAAAGCAACAAGCAAAAATCAGCAAGTGCAATCAAATCTATTTTTTATCAAACAGATAAAAGCAGCATAAGTAATTGCCCATACAATTTGAGTGGATTTTGTTAGTTTGATCACAGTTCTAAATTAAATCATACTATTAGTTTGTTCTTGATTAGTACTCAATAATTGTGTAAAAAAGCACAAAAGAGGGAATGCTTTGTTTAGTGTTGTGTAATTAACATGTTTTTATTCCTAGAAATGTATACCTAACAACCTAAAACATGTTAAAGGGAATTACTCAGATTCTCCTTTCAGACTGATAAAAACTTTGCTTACATATTTTACAGCCAATAAGCAGCTAGCTGCTCTCAGCCTTATGTAGTGCATAGTCCAACATATGAGACATGGTTCATATTCAGGTCTCTTGCATGACATTACCTGGTAATGTTCATACATTATTACCTAATCATTTCTATTAATATGACCACACCTTGTAAATATATTAGTTGAGGCAAAGAATTGAAGCCTGTGCAATAGTGATCACATACAGGAGCAGATCTAACGATAACTGGAAGCTGAAAACAGTTTTATTAGGAAATTTCTCAGCATATCAGCAGCACATCTCAAGTCTGCTGAGACTTTCCAAGATGATAGACGTTAGTAAAAGAAGTTACCAAAATCTCTCAGTGGTGGTATAAAACAACCTTGTTGGGTTGTAGTGAGGTTAGTGAATTTTGGCAGAAAGCTAGCAAAAAAGCAGATAGATACTTTGATGATACTGAAATGGTACAAGTGTTCAAGAACCTAAGTATGCTTTGCTGCATGCATATTATCATTCATTTAGTGCTAATTAAATTTTCAATGTTAGTGTGCCCTGCTTTTTGGATTTAACATACTGCTAAAGGTACAGAATCATTTGCATATTCAAGTTAAAATATACTGTACATTTGACTTATTTGGAGCATGTTAGCTCCAACTACTGTATAATGTTATTAGAAGAAAAACTAGAATAGAGATCCAAGTTTTCTGTGGAAGTATCTTGGCTGTACTATGAGAGCTCTGAAGGTTGGTTAAAATTTAAATTGAATATAACATTCTGTCAATTAATCTATATAATGTTTCTCGTTTTTATGATGGTGTATGACTGTACACATGATTTATATTGCTAACTTGTGCAGATTGTAAACATTTGTTTTGGAATGCATTGTGTGTATTTTCTTTGTTTGCAGAGGCCCCCCATATAAACAATACAATACTGTAACATTATATAGTAATGGTCAAAATATTCTAGCTTACTATAGTAACCTGTTGTGTTTTGGCCTCTACTAAACTACAGTATGTTTTGGGAAGCTGCTACAAAATAATTGTATTATGACAGGGCGGCTGATGATGGGCAGACAAACAGGAGCCACACGAACATAGAAACTAGATTTAAGTGCAGGGTTGTAAACTTTTACTCATAATAGACAAAAAAATGAAATATAAAACAAAAGTATTTTTATAATCAGGTATATAATCTCCTTGTACTAGGGTTACCAGAGGACAACAAATATCCTCTCCCATACTGTCCTGCTCTTAATTGACTATCCCAGTCACTATACGCTTTTATATGTGGCCAGATTAGATGGGCAATCAATCACCCAATCTAGTGTAACTAACAGTGCAGTCAAGTCAGGTTATTACTAGATAGTAATATGCACAGTTTAAACTTGTTTGAGAAAGTTGCAAGTTAATGTTTTTCTCTTCTCCCATCTCTTGGTCAAAGTGAGACAGATGCAGCTTTGTGAAGCTGAGTCGTAAAAATTCCTTTTGCACAATCACAAACTAGGATCTCTGCACAGACTTTGATGAGACACAGGCATGGGTGAGTTTCTCCTCCAGCCAGTCAATCACTCTTGACAAGACAAAGGAACTTTGGTCGAACTGTCAATCACAAGTTGTGAGCAAGGCCAAGGAGACAAACCAACCAGTGTTTAGGCACATTGCGTGGCTTTAAACACCACCCATGAATTCAATGATCCAATCAAAACGGGTCGGGTTTAATTCAAAAGAATGGGACAAGCAAGAAATCATGTTCAGTAGAATCTGGTCTGAAAATGGCTTAAATCATGTTCTGAGAAGGATAAGAGGAGGCTTAAGAAGCTGCGAGGACTGAACCAGGAAACAGAACAAAACAAAGAGCCAAAAATGGGTCTTTGTTTTTATTTCACTGCTTGAAACCAACCACAAAACAAACTGAAGCAAAGAGCCAGCAGCTGTGCCTCTGGAAGGTCCCGTAGCCTGTACAAAATAATTGCAACAAGAACACTTTTACAAACTACATAACTTTTCAATTGCAATGCATTCTTTGAACTGTACATCTGATAAACTGAACTATTTCCAGTTGGAAACCTTCCGACAAGTCAAAGTTAATGTTGCATGACTATTGGAAATCAACAACTGCCTCCTTTTGAAAAGAGCTATTGTTTTGCTGAGAGCCGACGCAATACAAACCTACTTCCCAAGGCGACCGTCTCCTTTTCTTTCGGTGGAACTTCAGATCCAAAGAGAGTGGAGAAACTGCAGCGTTCTCATCACCCTAAGAAGACTGACTATTCAACATATCAAATATAAAACATTTTATGAATTGAGAAATTAACTGTAGCTAATGGTATCAAGTTAGTGGATAAATTGTTCTAGGACTAGAATATAACTTCCTGTTTTGGATTTTGCAAGAAATGTATTTTGTTTGTTGAAATGTGTAACTCAAAGGAGTTGCCTAATAAATGCAAATAATTTTTACTGGAATGTTGGATTTCATTCTGAATGGGAAGTTGAATGAATTCTTGTGCAGTTTGATATGAAATATGATTGATTAAAACGAGAAACGAGTAGTGAAAATATTAATACAAAGTAGACAACTTTGTATGAATAACCATAATTTATATCAGTATCTTAGCCATGTATGGCAATAATGTTCTGGTCGTTGTAATCATTTGACTAAGGAATCAATGAGCTGTATACTATTCACAAATATCTCTACCCAATAGCCTTTCCTTTCTGTAATATTATATTTTATTTAATGCACCCCTTTTTATTCTTGAATAAAGTCTTGTTTTATATTTCTGACAGGTTGTGTGAATGTTGATTATTGTCAAGGGAATCCGGGTTCTACATAATGCTGAACTCAAATAAGATATGTATCTAACTCCCTGCACTTTGGTGCACCGATATACCTAGCACACTACACTAGCCTTGCCACATTCCACATATATCTTTTCTTATTCTCTCCAATAAGGACAGGCCTTCCACTCAGCACACACATTTTCACATGTTTGGTTGGCCTGTCTAGTTGAAGGGAACTACACATTTAATTTACCTTTCTGGGAGGAGTATTTAACCCCACCTCTGCCAAAAAACAACATATTCAATTGGTGTGTCTGCCCTGCCACGTGGACTTGTAATAAACATTCACTTTAAACACTGTTTGGTCTATTTGTGGTTATGTGGGGTCATTTAAATTGTGCTGGGAAATCACAATCTAGTGAGATTATGTAATCAATCAAGATAAATGGAGGAGAGTATAAAATACAAATGCAACACAATGGTATAAAAAAATGTATGGCTGTAAGAAAAAGCCTCAGCTATATTAAACACATTTTAGAAATCATCTTTCCTATATTATAATTTGTTATATACTCATTTGTAGGTGAATTTGACTTTACAGACCTGTTTTTTTTAATAAAACGCAAACAATGTAAAACAAAAACCTCTGGCAATTTGTGAAATTTAAAATCTAGATTTCATCACTGCAACAAAGTGTTTTGTCTTAGTTATCAATAATTTAATGTCTCATTGTAGCAGGGTTATTGCCCCGCACAAAGGGAAATTAGTGTTGGTGTAACTTGTACAGGGAAATTGTTTTTTTTGTGTGCTTTTTGGAGTTGTGTGTGATTGCGCTCAGATGGGCGCTCAATTGAGACCTGCTGCCTGCTAGGTTTGGTTGAGAGGAAGGGCAGCGAGTGATTGGCTGGTCCTCAATCAGCAGGTTGAAAAAGATACTGAAAAAGATATAATGAGGTTCTGGTTAACCACAGAGTTCTCATTGTATAACCAATTGTACTGATAAAGTGAGGATCATATCCAAGAATTCTTACACAACCCATGTGTAACGATAGACTGTGAAAGGATGGGGTGACGTCAGAACCAGAAACAGAAACAAAAACCCGCTTGCTGGCAGTGAAAACTGACTATGGCGCTCAGTTTATTTATTAAATAATAATACAAACAAAAGATTTAAACATGAAAATAAAGGGTGCGTTGGCCAAAGTAAATAGACAGACAAAGTGGATGGACAGAAAACAAGTACTGTGCTGGAGCTTCCAGCACGAAATAGCAATTGTTATTCTCCACTCACGAACACACAACCCCGAGTGAGTGAAAACATTCTGTTTTATGCAGCTGTACCGAGACTTGATTGCTAATCAATCATTGAATTGGAGTCTTGGTACAACTGTACGTGAATTAATTAAGTGTAGTTTTCCGTGCTCACATATTACATTTTACCTGCATGTGAAGTGCTGTGCTATCCTCATGCCTAAATACAAATATACATTTTAAACACTTGTGCTCGTAACCCATATTTATATCCTGTGTACATAAACACCAATATTAACACACTACATACAACATAAAATACTTAATAAACATAAAGGGGCGGGATAGTCCATCACATATTCCCCCCTCTAGTGCGCACAGCACACCTCCCCCCCTCAGTCCCAAAGTTCGAGTCATGGTCTTGGCCCAGGACCAGGGGCAGCAATAAGCCAAATGTGGCGGCCATGGTGGGAGGTCCTCCTCACACCCCAACAGCTGTAGCAGCCAGGCCGACTATACACAGGCCGGCTCCTCCGGCCAAAGCAATCCTGGCTGCTGCCCAGCTGTCTGTGGGGATGGTCTCCTGACCTTCTCCCCCTTCTGTGTAGCTGGCAGCTCCCCCTTGTGGGGCTCCGGCCACCAAATTCCCTGTAGCGAAAGTGCTGTGGGGGGAGGTGGTCTCCTGACCTCTCCCCCCTTCTTCATAGCCAGTAGCTCCCCCTTGTGAGGCCCCAGCCATCAAATTCCCTGCAGCGAAGCAGGGCTGACACTAACCCCAGGCAAAGCAGTTCCGGCGACCCCAGGCGACGGTAGCAGCAGGTGACCCTCGGGAGGCGACGGCAGCAGCAGCGAACCCTCAGAAGGTGAACTCGGGAGGGGAGTCCCTGGCCATAGAGGTGGCAGAGGGAGCTCCACTTCTCCCTTGTACCCAGTAACCGGTAGCTCCCCAGGAGATGCGGAGCAGCGGGCAACCCCAGGCGATGCATGGCAGGGATCCTTGGGAGGAGCGAGGCAGGCATCCTTGGGCGGTGGAGACGGAACCAGCAGGAATTCACCCTCTGCTGGTGGAGGTGGGAGCTGCAAGCAGTCCTCCCACAGTGGTGGAGGCGGAACCAGCAGGAATGCATCCTCTGCTGATGGAGGTGGGAGCTGCAAGCAGTCCTCCCATGGTGATGGCGGAAGCAGAGGCAGCTCCTGCTGCTCTGCTCCTGGCGGTAGAGGTGGACGGAGGCAGAGGCAGTGGGTAGTCTCCTGTCGACGGAGGTGGGAGCGGCGTGTATTCTCCCAACGACAGAGGTGGGAGGGGCATGTAGTCTCCCCCTGTTGCAGAGGACTGGTGCAGCTCTCTCTAACTTGCAGGGGACTGGTGTGGCTCTCCCTCTGACAGGGTTTCTCCCACCTACGCTGGATACTTGGGAGCTGACGGCAGGAGGCGATCCTGGAGAGACAATGGCGGGTACTCTTCCCATGGCGGTGGAGGTGAAACCAGCAAGCATTGTCCCTCTGCTGATGGAGGTGGGAACAGCAGGTATTCTTCCTCTGCTGGTGGAGACTTGGGCTGTGGACTCTCTGCCTTCCCCTTTTGGACTGTGGAAGCACCAACTCCCCCCTCTTTGGGCTGTGGACACACCAACTCCTCCCTCTTGGGCTGTGGACGCACCGACTCCCGCCTCTTGGGCTTAGGACATTCGGTCTCCTCCCACTCAGGCGTAGGATGTTCTGGCTCCTCCCAGTCAGGCTTAGGACATTTGAGCTCCTCCCACTCAGGTGTAGGATGTTTGGACTCCTCCCACTCAGGCGTAGGACCTTCTGGATCCCCATCCTCTGGTTCCTGCTCTGGGCAGTCCTCTTCCTCATGCCCAGAGGCAATGCACAGGGTGCACCATCTTGGTTCCTTCTGCTTCTTCCTCACCTTTTCCCCTCTCTGACTCCTTTTCCTCACCTTCCTCTCCATGGCCTCTAGGTACTCTGGCTCCAGCCGCTGGCATCGAGACTGCCCCTCTTCTGTATCCGGGGGAGGGCTGTCAGCCATTCCATGTCCATAGCGTTTGCACAGGAGGCACCATCCTCCCTGGCTCTCCCAAGCCTCCACAAATGCATCCAGGTCCAGCATTTCCCTGGATGCATTCATCTCATACCAGAGCACCTGCTCTAACTGTTGGGAAGGTTGCTGCTTTCTCCGGCCGCTTTTTCCCATTTTTTTTTCCCCAAACACAAAAAAAACACTCCTGGTCTGACGCTTGGAGGCACTGTAAGCCCACTTCTAGACACCAACTGTGAAAGGATGGCTTTGCAGGGGTGACGTCAGAACCTGGAACAGAAACCAAAACATGCTTGCTAGCGGTGAAAACAGCCGTGGTGTTCAGTTTATTTATTAAATAATAATAGAAACAAAAGATTTAAACAAAACACTCAACTGAAAATAAAAGGTGCATTGGCCAAAGTAAATAGACAAACAAACAAAGTGGACGGACAGAAAACGAGTGCGGTGCTGGAGCTTCCAGCACGAAATAGCAATTGTTATTTGAATCTCTCCTTCTCTCTCCAGTTCTCCGCTCATGAACACACAACCTCGAGTGAGTGAAAGCATGCTGTTTTATGCAGTTCTACTGAGACTCCAGTTGAATGATTGATTAGCAATTGAGTCTAAGTACAGCTGCATAAAACAGCATGTTTTCACTCACTCAGGGTTGTGTGTTCGTGAATGGAGAACGGGAGAGACAATCAATGAATTAAGTGTAATTTCCCGTGCTCACATATTACATTTTCCCTCCACGTGAAGTGTTGTGCAATCCTCATGCCTAAATACAAATATACATTTTAAACACTTGTGCTCGTAACCCTTATTTATATCCTGTGTATTTTGTACACAAAACACCAACATTAATACACTATTTACATCATAAAACGCTTTATAAACATAAAGGGGCTGGACACTCTGCCACACAGACTCAAAACAACCACAGTTAGAAACCAAAATGTGTGATGTCAGTTTTACCCCTCCAAAATGATAAAGACCACGAATGGACCCCCATCTGTCTGTGTAAACCTATGCAGCGATATTCTATCAAGAAAAATGCAAAACTGGTAAATAAAACATGCATTATTAATATTTCTACTGTGTCTATGATCTCTGGGATCATCTCAAAGGTAAAATTAATTTTAAAATATGTTTTTGACCTGTCCTGGTTTCAAACCATATGCTACAGTGTAGAATAAATGTTGGTGTTGTCATTCAGCAGACTGGTAGAATCTGTTCTTCTGCACATTTTTCAAGGTGATTTATATCCCTATGGAGAAATTCAAGGATAGATACCCCTTTTGTTGTATGCAGGTATTTTGCTGAGCAAGCCAATAAATATGTGCTCATATGCCATATATCACTATGGCACCATTAAACGATTATAGGACATCACATGGTGCTTTTGAAATTAATCACTGCTTAACAGTATGTGCTCCAATGTGTATGACAATTTTAGGCAGAACAGCTGCACCTCGCTTACTGTTAATGACTTGTCATTTTATTAAAACAATGGACTCTATAATGAGGGGATAATGAGTGATATTGTGTTGTTGGAGTGCTTCTTTTAAATATTGACCTTATTATGTTCACTATCACTTTCCAGCAGATGTACTATGGTAGGCTTGTTTGCATACAGTATACAGTGCATGCAAGATGTTGTTTTTATTTTTAGCAAATATGATAAATGGTCCCAAATGTTTCACTGTCTATCTTATTTTAAACCTTACTGCATTACATAAAATAAGAAATTTGCCATAATTCATATTAGACAGCTGAGGAT
Source organism: Polyodon spathula (assembly GCF_017654505.1). Lineage (NCBI taxonomy): Eukaryota > Metazoa > Chordata > Actinopteri > Acipenseriformes > Polyodontidae > Polyodon > Polyodon spathula. Next base: position 66,458,141 of record NC_054535.1, read on the forward strand.
ATTTAGCTTATCAGAGTGCATGTTTTGCATGCTGTACTTAAGCATTAATGATCAACATTGCAGTCTCTAACTGGCAGATAACGTCCTGAGGGGGTTGTATCAACGAATTGGAGACTGACAAGAGGCCATTAACGTTATTATTAACCATACTATGATATTTTGAGAAAGTTACCCTCCACACATACCCTTTTTAAGCTTTAAAAAAAGATTTAAGTAAAATAAACTTCTGAGATTGAAAATAAAACCTCTGAAAATGTGATTAAGTCAGTTAATTGAAGAAATCATTGCTAAGAGAGTTGATAAAAAAAAAAAAAAAAAGTATTGTTATATTAGATCAATATTAATTACAGCCATAAAAGTTATTAAAAATATATCGGACCTTACTGTCCTGTCTTCCCAGATCATTTGAAATAACTTTCAGTACCTTTTCGGCATTATGAACTGCATTGGGCAACTCCTCTCTTGGTGGTTTGTTTACATTTTGGCTGCAGTCTTGGAATTAGTGTCTTTATTCTTTCTAGTCAGGTTGTAGCAGATGCTTCACGATAAGTCAGTAGATGCACTTATTATTCTCGTGAACAGTACTTATTATAGTGATCAGAAAGTAAATTCACTGAGACACTGTAAGCGTCAGACATGGCACGACCTTAGGAGGATTAAAAAAAAGAAAAAAGCAGCAGAAAATAAAAAAACAAACAGGACTAGCTGAATGTGATGTGTTAAACATAGTGCAGACCCTGGGAACAGTGAAAACAAACCTGTAACAGGGCAGTAGGGAAGCCCTGCGGTTTAAATGTATTGTTTGTTTATTTTTAGAACGGGGTCTCTCCCTCCACACCTGTATTATTTTGTATTGGTGTATTATAATTTATTTATTGTATTTGTTATTGTTTTGACGGCATAGCCGTGTTATGATTTATTTAGGTATTTAAATATGACGGCGAGAGCCGTGTTTTTTTAATTTATTTTTATGACGGCGAGAAGCCGTGAGTTTGTTTTGTTTGCAGCGTGGTTGGGTGGCACCGTCCACATTTAAAGTCCTTGTGCAGAAGGTGGTCATCTCACAAGGTTAAATAATTGGTTAAGTTGTTAATTGGGAGATGACCACCTAGATATAAAACCCTGCTGTTTCCCCCGTTCGAGGTGGGTGCTCAAAGGAGGAATGAGAGCAAGCGAGGAGCAAGAGAGAAATTTAAAATACCAAACAGGATCAGTGAAAGTGATCTTCCCAGCCTGACCTGTGTGTTTGTGTGTTCATGATTTGTTTTTGTTTACTTGTTTTATTTTTGCGCTCTGTTATTCTTCCTACATCTGGCCTGATGTCACCACTCGCCAACCTGTCACACATTAAGCAGGATTTGAACCCACGCCTCCACATGGAGACCAGAAGAGGTACTGCAGAAAGGGTACTGCAGTTTTTTGTTTTTTTGTTTTTGTTTGTTTTTTTTTCATGTGGAGTGAGGAAGAAGAGGATGGAAGGGAAAAGGAGAAGCTGTAGGAAGCAGCAACAACAGCTGCAGAGGGACGTCGGCTGGGTTTATGTCCAGAACGAGTGGTGCGATGCTCGTCGTACGGGGACGGGTTATCTGCCCCTCCCAATATCCGGGAGAGGTGTTAGCTGCCCAAATGAGCCAGGACCAGGCACCCTAGAGAACCCAGAAGAGCCGCCACTCTCCAACAAAAGCAGAGGTGAGGAGAAGGAGGCAGAGAGGAAAGAAGGAGTGGGAGAGAGGGGACACAGACCTGGAGTGGGACAGGACTGCCGACTCACCCTGCGCCTGAGTGCTTGAGGAGCGAATATCTCAACCACCCTCCTCGGCTTACAGTGGAGGAGCCCGAATGTCCTTCGTCTGAGTGGGAGGAGCCCTAACGTCCTTCGCCCAAGAGTGGGAGGAGCCTGAACGTCCTGTGCCAAAGAGGGGGGAGTCGGTGCGTCCATAGCCCAGGTACCCACCAGCAGAGTGAGAATACCTGCTGGTTCCGCCTCCACCGCCATGGCAGAACTGCTTGTCGCTCCCACCTCCACCAGCAGAGGGAGAGTACCTGCTGTTTCTGTCTCCATCACTGTGGGAGGACTACTTACTGCTCCCACCTCCATTAGCAGAGGGAGCCCCTGCCACCTTCACAGCCAGAAGGGGGAGGAGCCCTTGCTGTCTTTGCAGCCAGAAAGGGAGGAGCCCCCACCGCCTTCACAGCCAGAAGGGGAAGAGCCCCTGCCGCCTCCACCTGGAGCAGAGCAGCAGGAGCTGCCTCTCCCGTCATCATTGGAGGGACCAGGGCAGGATGCTGCTGGACCTCAGCAGCCCCTGCATAGGTTGCTGAGGGGAGCACGGGGGAAAACCATCAGGTCATAGCGGCTGCGAAGAGGGTCAACCCCAGCATCTCCGTTAGTCCTGGCTCTCCTCCTACCGTCACCTCCCGAGGGTCCACTGCCACCGTCAGCTCTTGAGGGAACGCTGCTGCCCCATCAGTTTTAGACATGTTTGATTTTTGCATTTTAGACACCATAAAAATGTGATTTAAAAAAAAAAAAGTTTACATAAAATGCCCACTGCGACGGTAATTGTATTCAGTGTGGCACGGTCACTGCTTGACCACGAATAAAGAGACTGTGCCACTGTATAAGCCACCTGGTGTGTTTATTAATTACAAGTGTGATTAACCACCTCCAAAACATTGTATACATGGAAGTTTGTCCTTACTTCCTTTTAAGCAAGTCCCAGACTTTGGAGATATGACAAAGGTAAGTATTATCTTCCAATTCCGTGTCTCAAGACCGCCCCTTGTGGTGAGACACAGCTTTGCATTAATTGTCTTTATTTATTTCTTCTGTTTGCTAAATGAACTCTTTCAAAATAATAATTCTAACTATTTGTGGTTTTCTCCACTATCAATACACACTCCTAGCACTAAACAACAAACCATAAAAAGCAGGTATTTTTTGTTTGGTTTTCACAGGTCGTAGTTTGTTGAATCACATGCACCGCATTAGTACTTCATGGTTCGCCCCCTACTGAGTCCTGTCAATTTCCTTATATTGCTAAAAGAGGTGGGACTTCCTGTCTCTCACCTAAGCTCTCTCCGACTCAATCTTAACAATCCACCACAGCCTTCACAAAGCAGCGGCCACTAGTGGTGGAACCCAAAGTAAAACTGACCAAACCAAAAGAAACATCAAGCAAAAGTATAAATTAATCAGTCAGAGGTTTCTAGACCCAGCTTCCTATAATTTATATAGTATCCCGCTACCACTTTGCCACAACAGTAAAACACATCAGTGTTATTTCAAGTTGCACTTTGAAGACTGGAATTACAGCATGTAAACCCAACAACTTTTTTTTTTTTTTTTATTTTTAAAAAACAGTTGTTGGGGGGGTTGGGTTGTGAACGACCCCAAATAAAATATAAGAAATTTTTTTTGTCCTTTAATAGATACCCCCGGGGGGGTCCAAATATCAGCGTTGCTGTATCAAACTTGCTGTATAGTAACGACAGCTTTAGTAACAGGTGATTTTCAAACAGAATGTGTTCATAAGTCAATCCGATAATGCTTTAAAATTCAGGGAATATCTATTGTGTGTATAACTTGTAAACTTCATTTAAAATTGTGCATTTTGTCATCCAGAAGGCATACATTTATTTAGAACACTTCACATATAAATGCTGAATTACGATGATCTGGTGTGTGGGTAAAAATTGGACAGCATGGATTTAAAAACAAAATAATAATGGAAATCCCAATTGCTTCATAGTGAGGATTCATTTGTATGCTATAAATACAGCCATGACCTATCAATCAAGAAGGTGTGCTTCTTACATAGAATATAATTCCCCTGTATTTAGCTTTGTTGTTTTCAAATACATTAGCATTTGTTTTTCTTTTTTTCATTATCAAAATGGTGACATTTCCCTCTGTTTTCCGGGTGGTTACTTTGTTCTTTTTAACTGTTATATATTTCCATTTGGAGTACTAAAAAAAAACAACACTGCACTAAAATGGTATTCTGAAGACATGTCTTGCGCCGTGTGGAAGGGGTGTGGGTAATTCACTGACCAGGAGACAGACAGGTGTAATTGAAAACACCACACAGGTGCCCAGTTTTATTTCAGGGGCGCGTTGGGTTTCTTTAGCCCGCAGAGGGCACTGTTGTTCCGTGGTCTGCTTACCAACTATGGTAAACAGAACCACGGGAATACCAAGCAATGGTAAACAGTCCAGGCACACTCGCAGGTGCTTCAAAACAATACTGCAAAAATCGAAGGCATAAAGAAACAGGGAAAATAAAACAGTAACAAAACTACAAAGAAAAGGTGCTGCACTTTGCAGCAATATCCCGGTCGCCGCTGCCCATGCGACCCGGATCACCGTCCTACGCTGCGGCTACCTAGCCTGCTCAGCTATACTTATTCAGAGATCTGCCCAAGGGTTGTATGTATGATTCTGCCCAAGTACCACTGTATGATTCTGGCGTTGCTATCTTTCATCCGGTGAAGCCATGCTAAGGGGGCATGATCTGTAACCAGGGTGAAGTGTCGCCCCAGGATGTAGTACCGGAGTGACTCAACTGCCCATTTTACCGCGAGACACTCCTTCTCGATGGTGCTATAATTTTTCTCGAGGGGAAGGAGCTTCCTGCTGATATACAGGACTGGGTGCTCGCTTCCCCAAACCTCCTGAGACAACACTGCCCCGAGACCTGTCTCTGACGCATCCGTCTGCAGGGTGAACCTCTTACCAAAATCCAGGCTGCATAGTACTGGCTTACTACACAGCCTCCTCTTCAAGGCGAGAAAGGCCCTCTGGCATGACTCCGTCCACTGAACCGTATTTGGGGCAGCCTTCCGGGTGAGGTCTGTCAAGGGAGCAGCGAGCGTAGCGAAGCTCGGGATGAACTTTCTATAATAACCCGCTAGTCCCAAGAAAGAGCGCACCTGGGTTTAGGTTGTAGGAACCGGCCAGTCAGTCAAGGCTTTCACCTTAGCAACTAGCGGTCTGATCTGGCCACCCCCTACTCGATACCCCAAATACTCTGACTCACTCTTCCCAATGTCACACTTCTTTGGGTTAGCAGTGAGCCCCGCCTCCCGCAAGGATTGCAGCACCGCCGCTACCTTACACAGATGACTTGGCCAATCCTCACTGTGGATAACCACGTCATCTATGTAAGCAGCAGCGTACTGCTGATGGGGCCGCAAGATGCGATCCATCATCCGCTGGAAAGTGGGCATGGTCCTGAATTGGTACAACCCGAAGGGAGTCAAAAGCTGTTCTTTCTCTAGATTCCAGGGTCAGGGGTATCTGCCAGTACCCCTTCGTTAAATCCAGTGTTGTCATAAAATGAGCTGTGCCTAGACGCTCCAGCAACTCATCTACTTGGGGCATCGGATAAGCATCAAACTTCGATTTCTCATTGATTCGTTTGAAGTCAATGCAAAATCGATTTGACCCGTCTGGCTTATCAACTAACACAACCGGACTGTTCCAGTCATTTTGGGACTCTTCTATTACCCCCAGTCTCAACATTTCATCAATTTCCGCTTTTATTACCTGTCTTTTACGCTCAGGTATATGGTACGGCCTCTGGCGAACTAGCGCCCCCGGCTCAATATCAATGTGACGATGGGCTACTCGAGTCTGCCACGGGACGGGAGAGAACACGTCAGGAAACTCCACCACCAGACCGCGAGCCTGACATTTCTGCGTTGGTGTCAGATTCTCAGCAATCTGTACCGATCCTTTTCTTGCCAACACAGAAAGATCAGGTCCCAGGTCCGTGACGTCATCTGCATGCGCAACTAACAACGCCTCTGGTTGTAACCAAGGCTTTAAGAGATTGATATGATAAATGTGTTTCTCTCTCCATCGCTCCGGCTGGCAGATCTCATAGTCCACCTTCCCAACCTGGCGTGTAACCACAAAGGGTCCTTGCCACTTAGCCAAGAGTTTCGACTCAGAACTGGGTAATAAGAGAAGTACCTTATCCCCCGGCTGCAATGTGCATAACCAGGCTCCTCGGTTATATTGGGTCTCCTGTCTGTGCTGTGCCTGCTGCAAATTGTCATGTGCCCATTTCCCAACAGACTCAAGCCATTTGCGCAGGTCCAACACATACCGGACGGTATTGGTCGAATTGTCCTGCTGCTCCTCCCACATCTCTCTGACCAGATCGGGCACTCCCCAGGGTCTCCGCCCATACAACAGCTCGAGTGGTGAAAACCCCGTAGAAGCCTGGGGAACCTCTCTGATCGCAAAGAGAAGGGGAGGAATCAGCTGGTCCCAGTAACGCACATCAGTACGAATAAATCTGCGCAACATGTTCTTAGGGGTCTTATTAAAGCGTTCCACCAAACTGTCAGTCTGAGGATGAAACACCGAGGTCCTAATGGTCTTAATTACCAAAAGCTTACATGTTCCGCGTATTAGCCAGGACATAAAATTGGTGCCTTGATTGATTAGTAATCCCCACCCAGGAGAAAACCTTCACAAGCTCCTTGGCAACAGATCTAGCGGACATAGATCGGAGGGGAATTGCCTCTGGATAACGCGTAGCGTAATCCAGAATGACAAGTAGGTGGGTGTATCCTGCCACACTCCTTTCTAGTGGCCCAACTATGTCCATCCCAATACGTTCAAACAAAGCTTCCATTAGGGGCAAAGACACCAGTGGGGCCCGTGGAACGGCTCTAGGGCTGGCCTTCTGACATTCCCCACAATGCTCACAAAACCGCTTAAGATCGCCATCCAGGCCCAGCCAGAATAACCGTGACACAAGCCTTGCTTTAGTTTTATCCCTTCCCAAATGACCAGACAGGGGAATAGCGTCAGCCAGCTGCAACAAATCCTCCTTAAAAGGCTGAGGAATGAACAATTGATGACGCACTTCACCGGTTTGGGGTAATTTATCAACACGGTACAGTAGGTCTCGATCAATTTCAAAGTGGGGGTACATGGCTGCGCATCTGGGCTCGACCACCCGACCATTAACCACCGCTGCTTGGTCAAAGAGCCTGCCCAGCATGTCGTCACGCCCTTGCTTGAGTCGGAAGTCACGGGAGTGAGCTAAGAAATCAGCTCCCATGGCTTCCAACTTGGGGTCAGGTTGGTCCCGAGCAGAGGCAGCCAAGCTAGATCCCTGCGCTGGCTCCGCGACCTCCCCCCTGGACTTTTCACCAACCACCCCCACCTGAAACTTCTCTGACTCCCTCCATTGCCAGCCCTCATTCTTAGCGATCTGGAGCTCCCGTTTAGTTTTACAGGGTTTAAATTTATGGCAAAACCATTCTGGATCGCGAAAGGGAAAAATCTCTCCATTTACTTCCTCTTCGCCATTAAAGAGGACGGGGCTGTCAGAGCAGCCAACCAATCTTTAAACTGCTCACAGTCCCGTCCCAGAACTACTGGTACCGGTAATCGAGGACATAATCCTACCTGCACCTGCGTCACCTGCTGGCCAATAGTCATACACACATTGATCTTGGGATAAGAGCAGACATCCCCATGAATACATTTAATATGCACCTGTCCCAATATGCGTTTGTGCCCCAGTGAGATTAGGCTTTTTGTAGGTTTTTGTACCATCCACTGTCACAGGAATAACAAAACCCGGGTGCTGAAGTGACTGAGGTAATTGAACCCGCCTACCTGGTCGGCTGAGGTCACACTCCATCATAGGGCAGTCCCGGGTGAGATGGCCCACCTCCCTGCACATCCAACACCTCGATGGACTGGTTACTCTCCCCGAAGTTTTTTGGAAAAGTGTGAAACACTGGAGCCATAAAAGGGGCTCGCCGATAAGGCGTCCGCGTGAGACCCCGGTCTGACACTGCAGCAGCCCGTGGGTATCCCCACCCTGCCCCAGTTCCTGGGCTGGGAGCTCCCGCCGACACCCCCCGACCAAATCCTGGACTACCCCTTTCCCCCAGTCCCTTCGCCCTTTCCGGGGCCAGTTGAGGGGACAATCCAGTAGCCGCATTCCTCCTGGGCAGTTTCGCAGGTGTTGGCTCCGCTGCCTGGTACTGCTCTGCAAGTTCGACCGCCCGGTCCAGCGTGTCTGGTGCCTGCCGCTGGACCCACAGCCGAGGTCCCGGGGCTAGACACTCCAGGAAGTGCTCCACCACGATCATCTCCACCACCCTGGCTTTGGTATTCAGATCCGGGTTCAACCAACCCAGGGCGTAATCCTTCAGATGGTGGGTGATGACTCATGGGTGCTCCCCTGCCGCAAACTGCTCCTCTCGGAATTTCTTCCGATACCCCTCCGGTGTGGCCCCCACGCGATTAAGGATGACGGTTTTCAACGTGGTGTAATCCATCATCCGATCCGGGGACAGCGTTCTCGCTGCTGCTTGCGCCTCCCCCGTGAGCTGAGGAAGCAGGTAACTAGCCCACTGGGCTGGATCCCACCCGGCCGAGGTCACCATGGCCTCAAACACCTCTAAATAGGCGTCGTGTCAATCCTCGGCCATCATTTTTGTGGGGCATTGTAACTGGGGGTCTGGAGCTGCGGGTCTAGCCTCCCCCTGCACTGCTGCGGTGAGCGTCTGGCGCAGGAGGTCCATCATCTCAGCCAACTGTGTAGCATCCATGGCTCGTCTGCTCCTTCTGTGGATGCACTGCTTGGAGCAATGCCAGTGAATCCCACTTCTAACACCACATGTGGAAGGGGTGTGGGTAATTCACTGACCAGGAGACAGACAGGTGTAATTGAAAACACCACACAGGTGCCCAGTTTTATTTCAGGGGCGCGTTGGGTTTCTTTAGCCCGTAGAGGGCGCTGTTGTTCCGTGGTCTGCTTACCAACTATGGTAAAGAGAACCACGGGAATACCAAGCAATGGTAAACAGTCCAGGCACACTTGCAGGTGCTTCAAAACAATAATGCAAAAATCGAAGGCACAAAGAAACAGGGAAAATAAAACAGTAACAAAACTACAAAGAAAAGGTGCTGCACTTTGCAGCAATATCCCGATCGTCGCTGCTCGTGCGACCCAGATCACCATCCTACGCTGCCGGCTACCTAGCCTGCTCAGCTATACTTATTCAGAGATCTGCCCAAGGGTTCCCCTCCCTCACTGCCTTGCTCTGAACCTCCGTTCCGTTCGGTTGTGGACCAGCGTTTCCGCTCACTGTGCGAGTTTAAAAGGGCAGACCTCAGGAAACAACAGAGCGTTAATTTATAGGGCTAACAATCTCCCAAGACGTGCCTCTCAGCCATTCAAAGAGGGGAAAAGTCCACACACCCACTTTCCCACCTCCCCGTGTCACTGCCATGACTCACAGGCGGTTGTTGGACGACTGCCGCCCTCTTCCTGCAGCCCTGTGAATGCGCCAGCAGAGTCAGCACAGCTCTCTCCCTGTTACACGCCATTATAAAGCGCTGCCCCATCGCCATGGGTCAAGATAAATTTCGGGGAAATGATTCTGATGACAACGCCATGGGTTCCCAAAAAGACAATTGAGCATTAAGACCCGCTGAAGCCGGGTTTATTTAGTGGCACAATCAGGAACTTTAACAACTGAACACACTATAAAAAGCAAAGTAATCTTACATAGCAACTCCATACATTTGGATGGACACAGAAAGAGGAAATCAAAGAAAGAAAAGAAAAAAAGAACCTAAGATGAAAAAATGACAAAACGACAAAACTAAACAATATTATTCGTAAATTAATAAGAAAACAAATATGAATGAAAAAAATTCTCTTTTGCAGATACAATGGAGCACTACAGAGCGCTCATGAATGAACAACGTAGGAGAGGCAGAAAAACACCATCACACACGTGTGTGCAAACTATCCTGGTTCAGCTCACACACATGTGGGCAAACTATCACGAGAGGCAGAACACCATCACACAAGTGTATGCAAACTATCCCAGGTCAGCTCATACTCATTCATCCTTGCAAACTCAGAGCTGACAGCTTTGTTTGAGCATAATAACAGCTTGAACGGCTGGTTAATCGGGGACAATGAATACCCACTTAAACAGGGGCTCATGGCACCGATTTCACATCCCATTATTCCTGCTCAACACAGGTAAAACAGAGCCATCAACTCTGCTGTATAACAGAGTCATCACCTCTCTACGTGTCACTGAGCGCACATTTGGAATACTGAATTTCAGATGTGTTGATCGCTCAGGTTGAACAATACAGTACAGTCCTCCAGGAGGTGTGTAATATGTTTGTTGCAGTTTGTGTATTACGCAGCTTAAATGCAGCTGTTCAGGTGCCAAACACTGAGCTCTAGGCTTGATGATTCAGGATGCCATAATGTCTCCTGCACCTAACTGAGCAGGTTGCAGCGTTTGGGCAGTCTCCACGGTTGGCCACTCAGGAGCTGTATCAGGGCTGATAACCAGTCTTCTGGGCCAATAAGGGGCTACTAATAGCACTCTGGCCCGGTCCTGTCTGATTTTCTCCAGACATAGCAGGAGCATTGCAAGTGGTGTGTCAAGGCATCTATCATTAATGAGTCCCTGTCTCCTGTTATAAAGAACCAGAGAGGACAGTGGGTTGATTCATGGGGGGAAAAGAGATATATCTCCACTCTGCTGAATCTCTCCCAATGAGTCTCACCACCTCAGGGTGTGCCTCCACTCTGAGGAGCTGGGGACCCCTTAAGAAGAGGTCCGCCATCCAGTTTGTCATACTGGGCAGGTGTACTGTCCGCAGTGACAGGAGGTTCTCGTGCTCCCAGAGCTTGCCGCTACGTGATCGAGTGGGAGGCATGAGGCCACTCTGGTAGTTTATATAATCCACCATTGTAGTGTTTTCTGTACAGACAAGCACATCTCTCCCTTGAACCTCTTGCAAAACATTTTGCAAGATCAGATAAACTGCCTGCAGTTACAAAAGATTTATATGGAGACCCTATCAAGGGGGGTTCCACACCCCCTGTGCCCCCCTGCCATTCCAGACAGCACCCCAGCCCAGACTGAGATGTGTCCATGGTGATGACCTTCCTTCTGGTCGCCCTGCCCCGGACTACGCCTAGGTGACCCAATGGAAGGGTCTGGGAAGCTGCTGCCATCAAGCCAAGAAGTCTCTTTAACATCACTACTGTGAGTGCTCTGTGACAGAGTGGACAGCATGGGCCTGGAGTCCAAACACAATCCCAGATAGGAGGCTGTGGCAGGTAATTGCCTTGCGGTGACGTCAGGCCAGAAGGCGGAAGAATAACAAACCAGGTACTGCAGTTGCAACAAGAAACACGTGGTGCTCCGTTTATTAAATACAAAAATAAATAAAATATTTAACACTGCTCACAGAGCCCAGAAAATAAAAGGGGTAAACAAATAAATCTCGAACACAAAATAATAAACTCCAGGTCAGGCTGGGCAATTGCCTTCACTGATCCTGTGCTTTCATTTAAATTAATTTCTCCTCTCACTCTCCCTGTTCTCCACTTCCGAACACCCCACCCAGAGTGCAGAGAGCTGCAGGTATTTATACAGGTGACCATCTCTCGATTAGCAACAAATTAAATCACTTAATTCGGGAGAGGGTCACCTTCTGCATGAGGTTTCAAATGAGCAAATGGCAGAGGAAGGGCTGCCAATCTCATCTCTGCCAGAACAAACTAAAAACAAAACAAACACACGACTACGCTGTCATAAATACAGTAACAAAAACACACGGCGTTCCGCCATCATATATATATACAAATATACAATAAATAAATCATAATAAACAAACCACACGGCTTTCGCCATCATTTACGTATATAATAATAAATAAACCAACACAAAGTAAGACAGGGGCGGAGGGGGAGACTCTGTTCTAAAAATAACTGAACAGGGCTGCTCGCCCTGTTACAGAGTCTGTCTGCAAAGGTGTAAGCTGGCCTTTTGCACGATTCACCAATCAAGCCCAACCACAAGCCTCTTTCTGTGCTGGAGATTGGGCACAAATGAGCCAGTGGTCTCAGTAATTGAGCATGCTGATGCCTTTGAGTCTCAATGGAGCCAGGATAGAGAGAGGCCAAACAGGCCTGGTAAGCTACCAGTATACTGCTGCAATTACCCAGCCTTGTGGCAAATGCACCGATGAAAACGAATGCTTCAAAATCAATTCTGAGACCTAACATGGCTTGTTAGGGCAGCTAGTGACTTTGGTCAGGAGTGCTAGTTTAGACGTCTGTACCAGAGCGGCAATTGAAGCCATTAAAAGATGGAAATTGGGCCAAACCCAGCTTCTCGGCATCATGCAGGCTGTAGAAGGTATCCATTAAGCGGGAAACAGCCGGATGACTGGATTTCAAAAAGAAAATGCGGGTGCACTTTATGTAGTTGATACACTGTGTGAGAGCTGTTAAGGCGCTGTAAGGAGACTCTGCGGGCTCGCGGCGTCGTCCTCTGCACCGATTTAATTGGTCACAGCGAACCAAAAACAAAAACAGCTCAGGTCTAGTGCCCTTCGCAAGCCTCGGGCTATCCTAGCGTGGCTGCACTTGCCCTCGGCGACCACGGCGATTGAATCGGCTGCATACCCCGGCACCGACCGCGGTTTTACGGCCAACTTGCGAGGCTGAGAGAAACAGCGCCCACCCGGCCCCAATTGACCCAGAGCCGGCGTGAACATTTTTGGCACCGGCTACAACTCGGCCCTGACCATACCGACCATCGACACCCGCCTTGGAACAGGTCTACCCAGCACGGACAGTGCATTCTCTCGATGCCAATCCTGGCACCGATTAACTCGGCACCTGAGACCATCTTCGGAGCCGTCTACAGCCTGGCACCGACCATGCTACAGAGTGGCACCAACCTTGGTGCAGATCCTAGTACCTATTGATTTGGCAAAGGGGAATAGCTTCAAGGCCGTCACCAGCCCGGCACCGACCACGCTACACGTCGGATTCGACCCTGGCACCGATCGCCTCGGCACTGACCGCACACATCTCAACACCGATCTCGGCACCAACAGCGCTCGCCTCGATGCGATCCCGGCACCGACTGATTCGGCACCGGTGAATCGTTTTAAAAATGTGCCTGCAGGCTGCTCATGTTTGTGCAGTTGACTAGGTCTTCAGCTGGCTTCCACCAGTGTGACCTGTGCTCAGCGAAGCTGCCCAGGTAGGACGAAAATCGATCCTGCGCCAGGTGCCTAGGGCCAGAACACACGGCCAAGGCACTGGCAGGTGAGCTGGACGCCGCAGAGGTTGTCCATGACCCCCCCTGCTACAGTGACCAGGTCACCCTCCCCTTCCCCACCACCGGTACAGAGGTGCAGGCACCTCTCAGAGGAGACGAGATGGTGACCACCAAGGCGGTACCACTCAAGGGGACGCTCACCAGGGGACAGATGGTTGCCACGCAGGCACCGCTCCCCTGCAGGCATAGACTTCGCCATCGTAATCGCCTCGAAGGCACCCAAGCTCGTCCGAGTGGCGCTTCACGAAGTTGGCAGAGAGTGTAAGGGCTCAGCAAACTATGATGGAGACACTATTAAAATTTCAGGGCAAGCTGCCCCCTACCATCCACAGTCTCGTTCCACAGTCTTGTTCCCCATCCCCTCTGCCTCCACCTCCGTTGGGCAGGCCACAGTGGGGAGCACCCTGCCGCCCTTGCCACATGTGTCCCACAGGTGGGGAGGGGGAAGTTCCGGGCACTAATGCAGCATGCAGTTGCAGCCAAGGACATCCCATGGCCGGCAGAACAGGAGGGAGAGGGGAACTGTTTCCTTCAGCAGAGAGGGTACACATAGCATGCTCACCCCTTATGCTAGGACTTCCTGGATTTGGTGCGCTTCTCCTGGGGCAACCCAGCATCTGCACCCTCAGCCTCCAGAACAGCAGCCTCTCTGCTGCACACTGCAGGAGCCGAAGAAGTGGGCCTAGACGCATTCCCCACCATCGTGGACACGGTCATGGTGTTGGTGCAAGGTTCCACCTTCACCAAGGGGGATAAGAACCCAACCTGCCTGTCAAAGCCTTGCAAAACAATGGACACAATGCTAAAGAAGGCATACGCATTGGCAGCAGTTCTGTGCAGGCAGCAAATGCCATGGCGGAGAGGCTGCAGGACAGAGCCACGGAGGCAGACACAGGGGAACTCTAGGCGGTGGCTAAGGCGATGACTGACCTAATAGAGGAGTTAGGTCAAGCATCAGGGAGGTTGCTGGTGGTGATGGTGGCCGCTCACCGGCATTTGTGGCTGACGCAAGCCAAGGTCGTAGAGACCGAGAGGTGGCGCTGCTGGATGCCTCCATTACACCTGGGCAGACTTTCGAGGCAACCATTGATGTGAGCCTTGAGAGGTCCCACAAGGTCATCCCAAGCCCAAGGGAGACCGCCCCTGAGGGGCCCTGGCTGCTACCAAACCCCCCCACAACTGGACTGACCAACAGCAACAATCCATGGCAAGGCTGCACCCAGGACTTCTGGGTGCTATAGACTATGCGACACGGATACGCTCTACAATTCCGGACCTATTCCCTTCCCTTCAAGGGTGTGTTCCTCACCACCGTTGAACCAGCGAGGACAATACTCCTTCAACAGGAGATCGCCAGTCTTCGAAGGAGTCTTCCCAGCGACAGCGAGTGGGAGAAGTACAGGCGTGGAAAAGTACACAGCAGTTTAGAAGCAGAAAGGAGAAATTGCATCTTTAATTGCTTTAATCAGAAAACAGACATTGGGGAAACACAGCAGCAGCTCAAAGTCAAACAGCCGCATGTGTTTTTCTGATAACAAACAAGCTGAAACTCAGAGCAGCTGATTCAAATTCAGCGCCATTCTGAGACACGGGCGAGGGGAGGAGCCAACAGCACAGCAGAACAACGCAGTTAAACGAGGCAGTCTTCCCAGCGACAGCGAGTGGGAGAAGTACAGGCGTGGAAAAGTACAGAGCAGTTTAGAAGCAGTTTGAAAGCAGGTTGACGGCTGCAGAAGAAACTAAACTTCAAAAAAAAAAAAAACCCTCAACATGGTCTTCAAGCCAGTAATCTGTGACACCTGCTTGATGTGGGAAATCCGAGAAAACCCAGCGGAGCTAAACCAAGTGTGCGTAAAGTGCTGCGCGATCCAGGATTTGCATAAACTAGTAAGTATGCTAGAAATGGGGCTGGAAGAAGTGAGACAGCAACAGGATCTTGAGGAACTGGCACACCTACAATTCATGGAAGTCTGCATCACCCCTAACAGACTGAAAGCCACCAGGGAGATAGAAGGTCAGAACAGCTGGGTTCAGGTAGGCAGAAGCAGGGAAAAAAAGAAACTTCGTCAAACACAACCACCAGAAATCAAAACAACCAACAGATTTGAGTCACTTCAGAATTTTGATGAGCAGAACCAACAACAAGAGAATGAAAGGAACAACATCCAGGACCCCATTGACAGTGGTGACCAGACAGCAAAAAGAAGGGAGGTCATGATTGTTGGGGACTCCATATTGAGAAACACAGCAAGTTCAATTCGCAGTTTGGACCCCCTTACTACAACAGTGTGCTGCCTTCCGGGAGCCTCGGTCAAGCACATCACTGAGAACGTGGACAGGCTCCTAGAACGAACAGGAGACGACCCGGTAGTAGTCGTCCACATCGGTACAAACAACATTGGAAGAGACAGACCAAAATCCCTGCAAAACAAATTCAGAGAGCTAGGAAGGAAATTAAAAGAGAAAACCAAAACTGTGGTATTTTCTGGTATACTACCGGCACCTTGCAAAGGACCATATGGACAGCTGGAAATAATTAATCAAAACGCATGGCTGAAGACGTGGTGCACACGGGAAGGCTTCACCTATCTTGATCATTGGACCACATTCTACAACGAGGACTATCTGTATAGACGGGATGGACTGCATTTAAATAACAAGGGAACCAGTCTACTCGGAGAAAAGATCCTCGAGCAGGTTCAGAAGCATTTAAACTAGAAAGGAAGGGGGGAGAAATCAACAAAAAAACAGAAGGGAGACCGCATCAAAACAAGAACAACAACTCAGGTAAGACAACCATTAAATGTATTTATCTAAATGCTAGAAGTATCAGAAACAAAATTCTAGAACTTGAAGCTACTGCACTAACAGGTAACTATGATGTGATAGGTGTTACAGAAACGTGGTTGTCTGAGAGTGATGGGGACGAATATAATATTTGTGGGTATACACTGTATAGGAAAGACAGGCAGGACAGAAGAGGAGGAGGGGTAGCGCTATACATAAGAAACAGTCTTGAAGCCCAGGTGTTAAACCTGGACAAAGAAAATAAAACTGAATCAATATGGGTCAGAATAACGGACAAAAATTCAAAGGGCATAATAATAGGAGCATGCTATAGACCGCCAGATTCAGACGGTGAGCAAAATAATCTGTTATACAATGACATTAGAAATGTGTGTAGCAAAGGAGAAGCCATACTAATGGGGGATTTCAACTTCCCCCAAATAAAATGGGAAAACCCGATGGGTAGCACGAAGGATGAAATAGAAATGGTGGAAATGACAAATGACTGCTTCCTAACACAATTTGTCAAGGCACCGACTAGAGGGGAGGCATGCCTTGATTTAGTCTTTTCAAATAACGAAGACAGAATAACTAAAACAGAGGTCAGAGAACCACTGGCAAACTCAGACCACAACATGGTCTCATTTGAAGTGTTTTTTAAATCCCCAAAAGTAATGACTAAAGCTAAGGTTTACAATTTTAGAAAAGCAAACTATGAAGGTATGAAACAGAGACTAACAGAAGTAGATTGGAGTAAAATAGAGAAAACACCCACAGAAGAAGGATGGTTGTTCTTCAAAAATGTAGTACTAGAGGCACAAAACAATTATATCCCTAAAGTAGACAAATCTAAATGTAAAACTAAATTGCCAAAATGGTTTAATAGATCATTAAAAAAAATATTCAACGAAAAAAGGCACTTTACAGAGCATTAAAAAAGGACCAAAAAGAAAGTACGCAGAAAGAGTACACAGAACTGCAAACGCAAGTCAAAAAGGAAGTTAGAAAGGCCAAGAGAGAAATAGAAATGAACATTGCTAAGGGAGCTAAAACCAATTCCAAAATGTTTTTCCAATATTACAACAGCAAGCGAACATTCAAAGAGGAGATTAAATGTTTAAGAGATACAAATGGCAAAATCGTAGATGAAGAAAAAAAAATAGCAAATATATTAAATGATTACTTTTCACAAGTTTTTACAAAGGAAGATACTGACAACATGCTCCACATGTCATCCAGTTCCTATCCAGTTTTAAATAACTTTAGCATAACTGAGGCAGAAGTGTTAAAGGGACTAGGAGCTCTTAAAATAAACAAATCCCCTGGGCCAGATGAGATCCTCCCAGTAGTACTCAAAGAAATGAAAGAAGTAATTTACAAACCGCTAACCAAGATCATGCAGCAGTCTCTTGACACAGGGGTGGTACCGACAGACTGGAAAATTGCAAACGTAATACCGATCCACAAAAAGGGAAACAAAACTGAACCAGGTAACTACAGACCAGTAAGCCTGACTTCTATTATATGCAAACTTATGGAAACTATAATAAGAGCCAAAATGGAAAATTACCTATATGGTAACAGGGTACTGGGAGACAGTCAACATGGTTTTAGGAAAGGGAGATCGTGCCTAACTAACTTGCTTGATTTTTTTGAGGATGCAACATCGATAATGGATAATTGCAAAGCATATGACATGCTTTATTTAGATTTCCAGAAAGCTGTTGACAAAGTCCCGCACAAAAGATTAATTCTCAAACTGAACGCAGTTGGGATTCAAGGAAACGCATGTACATGGAAAAGAGAGACAATAAGCATGGTGCTGAGTCAGCGCATGCTGGGGTTGATGGCTGCTGCCTCACAGACCCTTCCTTTGGGCCTTCTCCACCAAAGGCCTTTCCAGGCCTGGTTCAACTTGTTTGCGCTTCACCTGCAACGAGACAGACATCACAGGCTGGTGATATCCCAGTCCTGCTGGAGAACCCTGTGCTGGTGGAGGATCCCCTCCAACGTTTGTCAGGGGACAACCATGGGTCCCATCATCTGGAGGGAAGTAATCCCCACAAACATCTCCAACCACGGCTGGGGCACAGTCTGGAATGGTGTGGCGACTCGATGAGTGTGGACGGGGCCTTGGGCCTCAGACGACATCTATTTCCTGGAACTCAGGGCAGTAGACCTCGCCCTACAGCACTTTCTTTCGGTGGTCTGGAACAAACATGTGCTGGTATGGTCAGACAACACCACGGTCGTGGCATATATCAACCACCATGGGTTGCGTGAGATCTCTGAGATTTCACCACATGACGTTTCAGCTGTTACTGTGGTCGCAGTCCACTTACCTGGCCGACTCAACCACGCCGCGGATCTCCTCTCCAGAGGAGGTTCCCTTGCCTCAGAATGGTGTCTCCACCCCAGGGTGGTGGAACGCATCTGGGAGTGGTTCAACAGAGTAGACGTAGATCTCTTCGCCTCGCGGGAGTCTACGCATTGCTCTCTTTGACAGTCCCTTAGGAGTTGACGCCCTGGCCCACGAGTGGCCAGCTTGTCTCTATATGCCTTCCCACCGATACCATTGCTCCCCGCCTTCCTAGAGAAGGTCAGGGTAGAGAAAGCTACAGTGCTTCTGGTAGCTTCCCAGTGGCCCCGAAGGACCTGGTTTTCGACCCTGGTGCATCTCCTGCATGGCCAGCCGAGGCAGATCCCCCTGTGAGTGGATCTCCTCTCTCAGGCCCAGGGCGATTTGTGGCACCCGAACCCCCAGCTGAAGCAGATATGGGTCTTACGCCTGAACGGGAATGCCTGTCAGCTCTATGGCTGTCATCGGCAGTTATTGCCACCATTCAGAGCGCGAGAGCTCCCTCTACCAGGTCGCAATACGCGTATAAGTTGCAGTTATTTCAGGACTGGTGTCTGGCCCAGGGCCAGGACCCAGTTACCTGCCCCATGGCAGTTATTTTACAGTTTCTCCAGAAACTATTAGATGACGGTAGGTCCCCTTCCACGTCGAAGGTGTACCTGGCAGCCATATCTGCTTGTCACACGTGCATAGATGGGTTATCGCCTGGAAACTATTTCCTGGCGTCCCAATTTCTTAAGGGTGCGAGGAGGCTGCATCCTCCAAGGACATCTAGCCTCCCCTCTTGGCACCATGATGTGGTGCTGGAAGCCCTTACTAAAGCACCATTTGAGCCACTCCACATGGTGGATCTGAAGCTCATGTCTTTAAAGACTGTGTTTTTGCTGGCTTTTGCTTCAGCAAAATGGGTGAGTAAGCCGCATGCTCTTTCAGTGCACCCTTCTTGCATTCGCTTCGCTGGATGGGTCTAGAGTCTGCATGCGACCAAGCTCTGCATTTTTGCCAAAAGTAATATCCCCATTCCATGTGAACCATCCATCCTCCTCCCTTCTCTTCTCTGGAGGACCAACGGTTGCACATGCTCTGCCAGGTGCAGGCATTGAGGTGCTATATTGACCGTACAAGGGTTGTCAGACACACTGAACAGTTATTTGTGTGCTATGGTTCTAGGACACTGGGTCAGTCATTGTCTAAACAGTGCCTGTCCCATTGGATAGTGGAAGCTATTGCTCTGGCTTATGAATTTGCTGGCCTTTCCCCTCCAGGACAATTGAATGCACATTCTACCAGGGGTATGGCGACGTCCTGGGCCCTCTTTCGAGGTGTCCCAGTGTCTGAAATATGTGCTGCGGCTAGCTGGGTTATGCCACACACTTTCATGATGTTCTACAGATTGAATGTGCTGGATTCCTCTGCTTCACTTTTACTAGCTTCAGTCTTGGGCTCTGTTATACCAGTGGAAGAGACCACTTAGTGTTAGTCTGGATTAGACAGGTGTACTCTCTTTGAGTATGCTCTCCAGCATTACCCATGTGGTAAAAGTATCCCAGTACAATATCATACTGTTAAAGACCCTCTGTTCATAGAACAGTGTTAGGACATATGTCTTTCGAACCACACAGTGAGACGCTGTTCCATGTATATTTTTTACATGTAGACCAATCCTGTCCTACTGTCGCATGATCTCCCTCGCGACTGTTTTGGTACACAGTACCCATTAGGTGATGGCTATTTTCAAACTGAAAGAGAACGAAAGGTTGCAAATGCAACCCTGGTTCTCTGAAAGAGAAAATAGCCATCAAGCAGCGAGGTCACTTCAGTAGCCCTTGCGGCCTGAAGCAAAAGAGGCTGGGCTTCCTACGCTCTGCATAGTCATTCAGCACCCGAGGTGTGGGGCGCTGATGTCAGAGCTACAGAGGCCTAAAGGCAATTTTTATATTAAGCTTTTATATAATCCTATCAGTGACGGCAATATCCATTAGTTGATGGCTATTTTCTCTTTCAGAGAACCAGGGTTGCATCTGCAACCTTACATTTTTAAAATACAAAAAGGGTCCGACATTGGACTGGAAAGGGAAAATCGTAATGTCGGACCTGGTCCGATATTGGACCACAAAGGGTTAATATAAACATAAGCATTAGTGTATGGAACTATGGAAAATATGCAGACACATTTACAGATTGTCATGAGACGCTTTCTCATTACACTATGTAACACAATTTTTGTTTCTGGGTAGTAAGTGTTATTTCCTAATTGCTTATGCCTCAAAAGTATAGAAAATGGCTATTATTCACCACAGACTTTGCTTTTGTGACCAGGACAGTGATATTTTGAAATGTACCTATTTCCAATGAGAAAACGGGCGAATTTGTGTCTTTTCGTTCACATAAAGTCAGAAAAAAACAACATATGAATCCAAATTAACATGTATTTATACTAAAGTAATACAAAAATGACTACAAAAGATTTAGAAGTGAGTAGTTTTTCAAGAGTTATGATTATACTGTAAATCACTTTCACGAATCAGCCCCCAAATGTAGTCTCCCATCATGTTCTCGTTATACTGTCCTTGGTAGCGGCGTTCAAAGTCCAGTATATCCTGGTGAAAGCGCTCGCCTTGCTCCGCCGAGTACGCTCCCATGTTCTCCTTGAATTTATCAAGATGAGTATCAAGGATATGGACTTTGAGGGACATCCTACAGCCCATTGTGCCGTAGTTCTTCACCAGAGTCTCAACCAGCTCCACATAGTTTTTGGCCTTGTGATTGCCCAGGAAGCCCCGAACCACTGCGACAAAGCTATTCCAAGCCGCTTTCTCCTTACTAGTAAGCTTCTTGGGGAATTCATTGCACTCCAGGATCTTCTTTATCTGTGGTCCGATGAAGACACCGGCTTTGACCTTTGCCTCAGACAACTTAGGGAAGAAGTCTTGAATGTACTTGAAGGCTGCCGACTCCTTATCTAGAGCTCTGACAAATTGTTTCATAAGGCCCAATTTGATGTGCAGTGGTGGCATCAGCACCTTCCGGGGGTCCACCAGTGGCTCCCACTTGACGTTGTTCCTCCCCACAGAGAACTCGGTCTGCTGTGGCCAGTCCCACCTGTGGTAGTGTGCCTTGGTGTCCCTGTTGTCCCAAAGGCAAAGATAGCAGGGAAACTTGGTAAAACCTCCTTGGAGACCCATCAGGAATGCCACCATTTTGAAGTCTCCTATGACCTTCCAGCCATACACATCATACTTCAAGGTGTCCAGCAAGGTCTTGATGCTGTTGTAATCCTCTTTGAGGTGCACTGAGTGAGCCAGGGGAAGAGACGGGTACTTGTTACCATTATGGAGCAGCACGGCTTTGAGGCTCCTGGATGAGCTGTCAATGAAGAGGTGCCACTCATTCTGGTTACAGGCGATTCCGATTGCCTCGAACAGACTGGTCACATTGTGGCAGAAGCAGAGCCCATCTTGACGGGTGAAGAAGCTGGAAAAAGGTTGGTGACGCTTCCTCTGATCTGCGACTTGCACACTTTCATCCAACAAGTTCCACTGCTTGAGTCTAGAAATCAAAAGCTCGGCATTGGACTTGGTGAGACCAAGATCGCTAATCAAGTCGTTGAGGTCTTTTTGGTTGGGGTAGTATGGGTTTCTCTCCTCAGCTCCACCTCTGAAATTGTCATCTGGATCTACAACGTCTTCCTCGCTCTCTGACTTGCTGCTCTCTTCTAAAGACGGCTGCTCTCTCTCCGGAGGAGTGGGTACTGGGAGCTCATGGCAGTGTGGCACCGGGGCGATGGATGAAGGAAGGTCCGAATATGTGATAGCAGGTGCATTCTTGCCAGTCTGATGTTTGGAAGGGTCCACCATGCAGAAGTAGCAGTTGCTTGAGTGGTCAGTGGGTTCCCGCCAAATTCTTGGGATAGCGAACTTCATGGCTTTTCCCCTCTGTACCATCCTACAAAAATACATTTATTTCACCCATGACTAATGTGTAAGAGATTCTCACAACATTTTTCATGTATGATATATTTTTTCTATAACATTGAAAATTGTAAAACATTTTAAAATTAAAAACTTTTACAATTTTAAAAATTTTAACAAATTTTATAACATAAAATTCCAAGCAACAATTGCCCATCTTACCTTCCAGAGTTTTTTTGCAGTGCTCACAGGTGAAATGAGGTGCCCAGGGTTTGTCTTGATCCCCAACAGGCATGCCAAAATATGCCTTGTAGGCCTCATACATCTTAGCAGAAGCTTCCAAGGAGTACCTTTTCACTCTTGATAAATTGGCCGCAGAAATAGCAAAATGCAATAGCAAGATATGTATCCACTTAGGCAGCTGGAACTAAACTGAACTGGTGGGCTTAAAGCCCCTGTATTTATACTACTATTTATATTACTGGAAAGTTCTAGAAGTTACTTCAAGTTTACTCAGCACTGAATCTATCTAGAATGTTCTGGAAAATAGGTGCAATTCAAAATATCACTGTCCTGGTCACAAAAGCAAAGTTCGTCGGGAATAATAGCCATGTTCTATACTTTTGAGGCATAAGCAATTAGGAAATAACACTTACTACTCAGGAACCAAACAAAAGATGATTTATGAGATTTTAAACATATCGTGGTTGCTTATTTTCTTCAATACAGTAGCCTACCTGTATGTAGCAGTGTGTATGGCTAACCTATTTTGACTACAGTACATTTATCGGTGACAGTTACCGAGAGCCTATTAGGTGGGAGTTGGAAGGTCAGGGGACTACTGTACCAGCGAATCAGCGAACCCATTACATTTTTTGTAAATATTTTTTGAGTCGTGTTGAAATTGAAATGTTTTTATGACTATGGAAATTGTGGAGATGTTATACAGGGATTATATTTTAATTAAAGAAACATGCATCATTGTCACAAATGAATAATACCTATTATCGGCACTGTGTGTAAGCAATTTGTTGCAGATGAGACACAGAGGTTCACCACTATTTTCAGTGAAAACAAACTTTTCCTCTCATTCTGGCTTAAAGGCTCGATTTTCAACCTCATACTTTCGTTTATTACACGTGGTGGGTTTACTCATAGCAACTGTCTTCACTAAACAAACAAGCACCTAAATCAATATTATGAATTGAATTTCAACTGGACAGCTAGCTTTCCCTCGCAATTTGTGTCGAAGGTCTTGAGTGACGAAATGTCCTTGCAGTGAACATGCAGGCTCAAACAAAGAGGAGAGCCAAGGAGGGAGAAGAATATAAATTCAAATGAATACAGAGAAGAAAATAATAAACTCATGTTTATTTTTACTTTTCACTGTTGTTTTTTGTTCTTTCTTCAGTTCATTTGAGCCACAAATTTGTACATCACCCAGCATTTCACCGGGAGACGCACTTGAACTGCCCAGGAGACACATGCGTTTCACAAGCCATGGTTAGGCTACCTCTGAACTAGTGCCTAATTTTTATAGATACTTCATAGTACACTGTGTTCGTAATTATTTAATTAATAAAATAAAGCAATTTTTTTTTTTTTTACCTCAGTCTATAATTTCACTTTTTAAATCATTTTTACATATTTCAATACAAAAGTCTATTACTTTTGGAATTCTTATTTAATTAGTTTTGGTTATCACTGAAAACATCATCAAAGATTATAATTGTAGATCATATAGCTTTATCTACTGCAGATTTCTAAATTCCTTCAATTAATAAAGAAAGGCCCCATGCTGAGAGAAGGGTGCTTAGTCTGGTGATTCTTTTCACACAGTAACACCTTGTAACAGGTTGGCATGTGTGGTGACGTCAGACCTGGAAGAAACACTCAATACAGCCAGATGAAATGTGAATTGCACTGTTGCACAATTTAATCAATAAACAGAAAATAAAAGGCTGGACAAACAAAAAACACTTTGTAAAATAAAACGGCACAGTAGCCAAAATGAAAACGGACGAACAAACAAGTATAGTGCTGGTTCTAAGCCAGCACGTAGAAATTGTTAATCTTTTAGTTTTTAGCTCCTCCCCACACCCATTCTCCACTCAGAACACACAACCCCGAGTGAGTGAAAGCATGCTGCTTTTATGCAGCTTTAATCAATCATTCAATTGGAGTCTCAGTACAACTGCACATGAAGTAATAAAGTGTAATTCCCCGTGCTCACATATTACATTTTACTTGCACGTGTTGTGCTGTGCAATCCTCGTGCCTAAAAATGTACATTTTAAACTGGCATAACTCACATAAACTCGCAAATTCGCACAACCCATATTATATCCTGTGTATCAACTACAATATCAACTACAATACACCAACATTAACACACCATACGCACCATGTAACACAGAAATACACACAGGGGTGGGGCAACATTGCCGCACACCTCCACAGATGAAAGAATGTTGGTTTCAGCTTGGAGAATATTAAATCAAACAAAGTAGTCAAGGCTGCCCCTCACAATAGCACAAATTATAAAGTTCTGATTAATCCTCATAAGACAACCACAAAATATTTGTAATATTTTCATATCATCTCCTTTTAAAATCACTGTGAGCACAAAATATGGGAATTTCATACTCCTATTCCAGACAAAGACAGAATACTGCAGTCTCCAAATCCCCTATTTAAATGAAAACCGTAATCAGTAAAGCACTGACATGTTTATTATCTAGAAAAATTAATTTCTTTGGGGAACACGCTACAGGAAACTTGGATATTTTCTTTGTTTGACATCATATAAAAGTGTGGCAAAGTTGGTAAGTGTGTGCAGGTGAGGGTAATTCAGCAGTGCAGAAGAAACAGACAGACAACGATATCCAGATGTAAGGGTGTTTATTAATTGTAATTTTGTCCAGAGCCTGATAGCAAACAATTGTAAACAATAATGAAGTAAAGTGATACAGCAGCTTGATCACTTTATTTGTAATCCCTGGATTTGACCCGTTACCAAAAAGTCTTGTCCTTTTTTGCACCCACTTGTAACAAAAAACACATATACAGTTACTTTAGTGAATAGAGTTATCTGTGAAACAAGGGAAGTGTTGGTGTCTGGGTTTGATGTTGGCCTTTGGCTATAGCTCTGGGTTGTGTTAGTAGTCTAAATAACAAACAAACAGTTTTTACTAGACAAACAAACAAACACACTCAGGTTTTCTCACAGGAGTCTCCTTCTAGGTTGTTCTAACCATTTACAAAGGAACAGATCACTTTACTACATCCCCTATTTATAACCTCCCTCATGATCCCTTGGTTAACAAGCGCATCCGCTCCTCCAATCTGTGTATGCCACACCGCTTCTTGTCCAGGTCATTGAGTTTGCGTACCGTAGCTCTGCCCCTTTTAAATGACCACCTAACCCTGGGAATAAACTGTCATCACATTTAGTCCAGGGTACGCCGTTGTACATTCCGTTGTACAAGGAAACAATGGAAAGCTGTGCTGCTCAACAGACCCCTGACAGTCTCATCGAAATGTATATAATTCATAACTCTTGTCTCCATACGGGCATAGCTAGGTTATCGTGGGTTTGGAGTGATTTGCAGCGGCGCCGGGTTTGTAAAATTTTTGGTGGTGCCCAGGGGCCAGGGGGCAGATTCTCCTATACTTGGGGTTAGGAGAAAAAAAAATTAAAATAATCTCTAAAAGCCTTGTTTTTAAACAACAAAATGTAACATTTTCAGTAAACCCAATACCTATTGGGTCTACCTTATGTACAATTATCGTTGTTGTGTAGTTACAATATCTGTGAATGAGGTAAATATACAACAAGGAGAAACACAATTGGTTTGATTACATTTGTGTTTATACAAAGACGTATATTTGTGTTTATACATTTTGTTTATACAAGAGGGGAGGGGATGCTGGTGATAGATCAAGATTTTTGCACATGAGTGATATTTTTAATTGTCCCATGTAGTTGAATAATTAATTTCGAGGTGGGGTTCAAACCACTGAAACCATCCCCCTAGCTACGCCACTGGAGCCCGGGCAGCATGGGCCCATATAACCTGGCACCTATAGTGATTTGTGCATGTTTTCTTGATCGTCAGTATTTATTAAGGCTAAATTAACTAACATTTAATTTATAAATTGTTGCCTAATGTTATCGTAATGTTGTTTCAGTATGACATTGACTGTGTGTGGCAAAGTGGTTGATTGTGTACAGGTGCAGAGGTGATGCAGTGCAGGAATAAAACAGAGAGATTGTAATCCGTTTTGGAAAAGTGTTTCTTTATTTTATAATCCAGGTCTGGTGACAAAATAATGATCCTCGGCAATACATAGCAATGTGTAGTGCACGGGGGTAGATAATAACAGGTTTGCAATCCCAAAATATAAACACAGGTATCTCTCCCACAATGTACACAGTCGCCATTCCTGGGTGCACGCTGTAGTGCTCGTGGTGGGTGATACAGTTTAATGAGTGACAATAGTGTAGTGCTGTTCTGGGTTTTATGCTGGCCCTGAGCAACAGCTCCGGAACATGTTAGCCATCTATGAAAACACAACTAACAATTATAGACAAGACAAACAAACACTCACGATATTTCACAAATACTGCACTGGTCCTTCTGGGTTATTTTTCAAAGCAAAGGAACCGATTACGATTCTCCATCTCTCTTATATGCTGTCACACATGACCCTTTGGTAAACGAGTGCAGCTGCCTTTGCAATCTGCAGCTGCTACATCATTTCGCTTCTGGCTTAATATGTTCTTGCAACTGAGTCTCACCTTTTTCCAGACTTGACGGCACAACAGTATTTATAGAAGGATATATATAACTGAAAATAACAAAATATTTTAAGTATAAGTAAAATGTTTTAGTAATTTTTTTTTTTTTTTTAAAAACACATTTAAATGTAATGACTCTCAAACACCTCTTCTTATCTGCGCTCAATTTGGGAAGTGAAGCGTCAGCGAGCTTCCACAATGCCACTCCCCGTAACTACATTCCTCTTCTCTGAATGGATAGCTAAATCGAGAGGATCCATTAAAAGAAAATGATGTTATGAACTAGTGATTCCACCTGTCACTCTCTGTTTGTTTTTTTTTATAAAACCTTGAAGCATGCGATGATAGCGCTACTAGGGATGGACTTTTTAGTGTCTATGGGGACTGGTATTTAATTATGGTCTGTGATAATTGTCTCAGTTATCCAGAGATTGTTGACAGATCCCAGAGACCTCGAGACTCAATAGAAAATAGGGAGGTTAGGCTGGTATGGGTCACAGCCAGATAATATGCTTGATTTTGCAAGCGTGAGCACCCTCGCTGCCTATATGAAGTGGTTTCCTGTTAAAAGTGTACTGAAGGTATGCATTTGCATCTTAAAAACAATACAGAAGTCAAGATTTTTTTTTTTTTTTAAATGAACCCCTGATTATAACGTTTAAATCTGGTGTCATTTTCAGAGAGTGATATCAAGAAAAGATTTATATAGTAAAATAAATGTGATTATTATTCTAATAATAATTGTAACCCTGAAATAACACCAACATCCATTCAATAACAATAATATCAAAACAGCACTACTCACAAAATGAACTAAGAGGGAGCCTTTTTGTGTGTTAGTTCAACAAAATATGATTCAGACTGTTAAGTTTTGAAGTAGTATTTATTTTATACATGTTGTACATATCCTGTGATATACTTTGTAACAACCAATTTGGTTGTTGCCTTTTTTAAAATGTACTCTTAAATAAAAGAAAAAATATGCCTATTTATTTATTTTGTTTTAATGGGCCCCCTGTATGGTTTACATGAAACATCCTTAGTACTTTTGTGTCAAGGTCTTCAATAGTTACCTACTGGATCACATTGTATTGCAACCAATAACAAGGTTAAGGTTGTTTGGTTATTTGTTTGCAAAACTCCAAAAATCTGAAAAATGTACGTTTTGAGAATTTTTTTACTGCATAAACATAAAGAAAATGCCTTGACAGTAATCCTTTATGACGGAATTAAACAAAAATTAGAATACTAGGTATGAGTATTTTATATCTGGACATCCACACTCATCTTTTTTTCACCTTTTGTGTTAATTCTTTAAAGTTAAAACGGGATCAAAGAAAAGGACAGGTTACATATGTACTATTATGACAATTGTGTTCTTTACTGACTACTGGTGTGGCAAAGTGGTTGGTAAGGGGAACAGGTGTAGCGGTGTGGCAAAGTGGTTGGTAAGGGGAACAGATGTCGCGGTGTAAAGCACGGGGATAATGAAAACAAGGGCACAGTCCCGAACAAAAACAACGGTACGGTCACCAGTCCTGGGTGATCGAAAACGTGCAGGTGCTCAGTGCAGTGGTGCTCCGGATAGTGCTCTCCTTTCGACAGCTCCGGAGATGTGCGTTAACTGTCTATTAGTGCGACAAAGACAGACAATTACAGACAGACAGAAAATCTTTTCAGACGTGGCGACTCTTCAAAATAATAACTCTCTGAGAGCTCCATAACGTTGTAACACGAAACACAGCACAGTGGTACTCAGTCCTTCTCTCTCCTGAGCGTTTAACCCAAACGAAGGAAGATCAGCGTTACCTGGGTATATGTAATCCCGTTACCCTGGGCCCCTAGTGCTCTGTAATCCAGCTCAGGATACTGTCTACAAGTGATAAACGGTTGCAGCTGCAGACAGATTAATTGCAGCTGCCTCTCGTTTATACTCTCAGAGCTCCTCTCTCAGCGCCTTCGGTCTTACAACAGAGAAGATCAGCTTACCCTCCAGGCTGACCTATATGTAATCCCCATGATATGAAACGACGGTTGCAGCTGCCTTATTACTCCAGATACTTCTCCTCCGCATTCTCTCCTCGCCACGACCCACGTCCCTTACCCGAAACGAATGTCAGGCCTGCCCTTCCAAACTTTCATCTTGCCTTTAGCCGGCAATACGGAAACAGCTTGCCTTTCACGGACCCCTTTCCTTCTTTGGTAATGAGACAAAAACTTAAGTGTCCATATACGACTGATGGATCACTAGTGCTGACGACCCAGTGATCTGTCATCCTTTGTCTTTACACATTTATAAATTTTCTTTTCGGTAAATATTGGACATAGATGAAAATTAATACAACCCTGTATGAATAGATTGGGACATACTTATGCACGTTCAACTTCAAAATTGTAAAGTTTAAAATTAACATCGGTCCTAAATAAATAATTAAAAAAAAAAACACTACTAAAAACGCCTACCAATTATTAATCCGGACTACGTTAACAAGTGTAATTCAAGATGCTAAAATTTCAATTAAAAAACACTTTTAAACGCACATTTGTAAAAATTGCGTGTAATTTAGTGTGAGGACAGAATCGTTTATAAGAAATAAAGGCAACTTCCACACAAGGAAATCAATGTTGCTTTAAATTCATGTACACCATTACACTTAAGGAGAGCAGGGTCTCTCGTCCAGTCGTCGGTCCAGTGTCACTTCATTCACAAGGTCAGTGTTCAGAAGTCATACAAGTGTCCGCAATTAGAAAAACGACATAATTTAGCTAATATCATTAATTATGGTGATCTAACTTGTGAACTTTTATAACATTGGCTCGGTTCTGTTTTCTTTACGTCTCTGAAAATGCATTCATTCTCAATAGGTCTTTAAATGGGATCGTTATCCCTAAATTTACAGTATAATCGTAAATCTCAAAAAACTACTCACTTCTAAATCTTTGGTAGTCATTTTTGTATTACTTTAGTATAAATACATGTTAATTTGGATTCATATGTTGTTTTTTTCTGACTTTATGTGAACGAAAAGACACAAATTCTGCCTGTTTTCTCATTGGAAATAGTGATATTTTTGAATATCACTGTCCTGGTCACAAAAGCAAAGTTTGTGGGGAATAATAGCCATTTTCTATACTTTTGAGGCATAATCAATTAGAAAATAACACTTACTACCCAGGAACAAAAAAAAAAAAAAAAATTAAACGGACTTACAAAATGTAATTTGTACACCTGCTGTAACGTTTTGTCGGGAGGAAGGTGTTCCCAAGCTGGGTTGAACGATCTTTTTTTTTTTAATTTCGACACCATGTTTTTTTCAATGTTAAGAAAAAGAAAACAGTGCACAACGTGAACGTAACTAACGCTTAATCGGATTGTATAACAAGGCTTCTGTAGGCGGTTCAGTGTCATCAAGATTCTGCAGTAACCATAGTTATGGTAGAATATTATCATTGTCAGTTTACGGGGAGAAGCAGAGGCCAAATCTAGCCTGTTTGCATCGCAATTGCAATATGTACATAGATAAATCATGTATTTTTTCAACAGAAATTGTAAATCGTACTTTTTTAAAATAAATTACCACGGACCTCAAACTTTTTATCACGGACACTGGTGTCCGTGTTTGGACACCTTGCCTATCCCTGTTTAAGCAGCAATTCAATTATCAGTATCCCGATTAGACGGTGCCAAGTGTAAAACAAAGATTAACTGAGTAATTTTTTTTTTAAATTTCAATATTTATCGTGGTATTTTTTTTTTAATTGTTTGACAGCCTAGTAATAATGTCACAGGTGACAAACCTTGTATATTTTGTTTCAAAATGCAAAAGCGGTACACAATTTACTTTTTTTTATTGTTTCCCCCGAAGAGCGGGGGTTAATGATTAGTTGTAGTGATTGTGAGATTTAAATGATTGGAAATGGAACCATCATAAAATATTTTTGAGCTAGTTTTTCCTTTAAGTCTGTATTTCAGTTATGTTTATTTGTAGCTTTTATTGTTGTGGACTATTTGGCTGTCACTGTAGCTGCTGCTCTGTCTCGATGGCAGCGCGGTCTTTTTATTCATTTTCAAAAAGGGAAACTCAGGAAAGAACAGAAATGGAGCACTCTGACTGAAACACTTTACAGCATGTTGATGCAGAGTTGTTATCGGCATGAGATGTCGGTGTGGTTCAGTTGTGCATACCATGTGAAAGATTTCTGGGAGCGCACCTGGATAAAAACATACTTCTCTTTTAACTGGAGAGCAAGCGAGTGTCGGGCATTGCAAAATAATGTGGCAGGGGCGGTGCTATGATGCACGATAAACATATACTATGGTTTGACTGGCGCTCAACTGTAAGATTGCACTATGTCTACGAATTTGGGAAAAATGCCATCCCGGAGGCATTAAGCATGGGACCAGGACTTGATCTTTACATTTCAGAACTGCCCTGCCCAATTTAGGAATGGTAGGTCACCCTAGTTTCACTGTGTGTTTTTATTTTTTATTTTATTTTTTTTTGTATATTGCTTCATTATCTGTTTCCTGCAAGAGTGAATCTGCTGCACCGAAACCCTGACTTTTTCATTGTTGCACAAGTTACTTCTGCCACTGCACATTCACCACTGAGACAAGGAATACCCTCCCTGAGCACAGAGCAAGACTGGTGAATGGGAGAGTGGTTAGGAAGGGGAATATAAAAGGGGAGGTCAGGGAACCAGGAAGTGGCAGGACTTTCTTTACTGAAAGTGCGAGACAGGGCATTGTGAGTTGTTGTGTTGGAATTGCTTTTGGAAAGAAGGATTCACAAGGGGTTGAAGGAATACTAACTGGTACTTTTGACCACGGATTGCTTTGGACATCGGAACTTTACTGGTGCTCAAGTACCGTAGCCAATTTTTTAATTTTTTTTGTGTTGGGATTGTGTTTTCTTTTTCCACTTATATTGGCTACGGTACCTCACTCTATTTGTGAACTACACCTCATGTTGGCTCTGGACTGTATATTGCTATCAGTAAGAAGCATGAACAGACTCATGACTACAGTACTTTAGCAGGTTATTTATTATTTTTATGCAGGTTATTTATTTTATTAAGCCTCACAGGGGTGAGCCTGTGTAATTTTTCTAGTTTTGCTGCTGTGTTTTTTTCTTTCACTTGGTACTTGCCTCTGGAGAGTAGGCCTGAGGGGGATGCTAGCTGGAAGGAGAGGAAGTGAGGCAGTGATACAGCCATTGTTGGAAGGCTGAATGTTTCCTAGTTTCTTGCCTGGTCGCGCAGTAAATGCACTCCTTAAGCTGAGGCTGCTCAGGCCTCAGAGGAGGCCAGTTTGGAAGTACTGGCCAAAACCTGGGAATATCATGAAGGGAGTACAGTTTCTTAATTTTTTTGAAAGTCTGTTTCTGGTTAGTTAGCTTACTCTCCATTGAGTTGTTCCTTGTGCATTGTTTCAAGGCACTACTGGGGCAGTCAACGTTGGACGTACTTAACTGTTACAGTATCCAGGGGGGCAGCAGCGATGCAGACTCATCTAGGCTGCGAGAGAGAGGTGGAAACACGCTGGGGTCAAAGGCAGGTCAAAAGGAAGTAAATAGCTGGGCTATACTAGAGCGATTGTGATTTACTTACCTGTACTCCTTGTCCCTGAAAGCCGGTTTGTGTCCTTTCCCAGGTTTCCTTTGATCTAAACATTGCTTGAAGTCCAGCACCTCCTATTCTGGGCGGTGGCAACTGTAGAGATTGACGCTCCATCTTTTGCATCCTTTTTGGCAGATAACTGTGGACTTTTCTTCTTGGACTTGTTTTTTTTTTTGGTTATTACTGTGGAAACTGTGTGTGTTTTTACCCATAGGTGGGGAATTCCCTGCCTGTAAATAATATTGCTTTGTGGTGGGATGAGGTTAATATCTTATCCCTGCCAAAACACATGTGAGTGTGTGGCTGGAGCTAATTGAATAATTGATAAATAGGCTCCAGCCACATGGTATAAAAAAGTTGAAAAAACCTACTTGGTAGTGAAGGCTAATGCCTAGCCTACAGTTTGTGGATTTTGTTTAAGCCTTTTGTTTTGGCTCTTCAGATTTTGTTTATTGATTGTGTTTGTGACTTGTTTTGTAAAACTTGTTTTAGACTTGTTTTTATTTAGCTCTGTGAGCTGTGGTTCTGTTTGTACAACACTTTTATTTTGTGTTTATTAAAAATGTGCAGCAGCGCTTAAACTGCAGCTTCCTTGCATGCCGATACCATCTGGGCCCCCAACACCACCCTGTCACAAGAGCTATTAATAGTTATATTTGGCCACAAAGGTCCTTGCCCTTTTAAAACTGAATGTGGCATAGTCGGCACTACAATTGGAAGTATTTTGTTATAAGTAACTGTTTGGTTAACGCTGCCATCCTACCTGTGACAGTAATTTATAAAAATATTTCTGCAAGTAAAAATGAACTACACTCGAAACTTGCAATGTACTCAATCACCTTCTAAGAACCAAGATGTTTTACATTTTATCAAAAAAAAAGATCAAATAAGTTTTTGTAATCCGTTGTCATAACAAACATATCTGAAATGAAAACATACATAAAACATTTTAAATCTGTAAAAAAAAAAAAAAAAAAAAAAAAAAACTTTTTACACACCAAATGTAGCTTCTTTATTTATCCAGTGGCCATCTTTGAATTTGTTTTTGCGCCTCTGTAATTTAAATTGGAAATAGGTTTGTACTAAATGAATAACATATTATAAGAAAGATTGTTACTCTAAGTTTATTGATTGCTTTAAATTGGAGGATTGATGTTTTATGTGTACAAACCAGCCTATTGAAAGCCGTACATCTCACTACTGGCAGAAGATGGTAAGAGTGTAGGACCGACACAGCTGATCTGTCACAGCAATGCTGTGCATGAGTCATTTTTGAAGGGTTGTGATTTATTAACTATAGATCAAAACCTGAGTATTATTGGCTTGTATAAAAGAGGATGTATTAGACTTAAAAAAAAACAAAAAACACATTTTATATGGTTGGTTTGAAGTGTCACTGAAGCAGTAAATAAACTGTATATGTGCCATTCCAATGTCAAAATCTTGATGCATTTAAATGGGATTTTTTTCTTTTGATTTACACAACCTACTTAACAATTTCAATTGTGAAAAAATGGGGAGGGTGAAAAAACAAATCAATTAAAAATAAAAACCTGAAAAGTCCTCATTAGATAAGCATTGTTCACATGATTTCAGATTAAATACATCTGTCTCTGTAAGGTCCCACAGTTGGGTAGTGCATTCAAAGCAAAGAAACTACCATGAAGACCAAAAAGATTTCAAAACAACTCCAGGATAAAGTTGTGGAAAGGCACAGATCAGGGGAGGGGTATAAAAAGATTTCAAAGGCATTGAATATCCCTTGGAGCACAGTCAAGTCGATCATTAAGAAGTGGAAGGTATATGGCACCACCCAAAATCTCCCAAACTGAGCAGCCGTGTAAGAAGGACATTGGTCAGAGAAGCCACCAAGAGGAGAATGACAACTCTGAAAGACCTACAGCATTCCATAGCTGAGATAGGAGAAACTGTTCATGTGTCAACAATAGCTGAGGTACTATAGAAATCTGGCCTGTATGGAAGAGTGGCAAGAAGGAAGCCATTTCTTAAAAAGCCCATGTAAAATCCCACTTGGAGAAAAAAGGCAGACTCTGAAAAGATGTGGCAAAAGATTTTCTGGTCCGATGAAACAAAAATTTAACTATTTGGCCCAAATGCAAAGAGTTATGTCTGGCACAAACCCAACACAGCACATCACCCAGGTAACACCACCCCTACTGTGAAACATGCATAGCATGAAATCATGCTATGGGGATGCTTTTCATCAGCAGGGACTGGGAAGCTTGTCAGGGTAGCTGGCAAAATGGATGGAGCTAAATACAGGCAAATCCTTGAGGGAAAACCTGCTTAGAACCTGTGGGAAGACTTAAAGATTGCTGTCCACCAACATTTATTTTATTTTTATTTTTCATTAACTGTTGTTTCACAATAAAAATTATCTTGCCTCTTCAAAGTCTGGAGTAGGTTGTGTAAATCAAAAGGAAAAAAAATCCCATTTAAACACAGCAAACTGTGAAAACATCCAAGGAGGATGAATACTTACTATAGGCACTGTATGTCCTTGTTATCTCTATAATGCATGGGGCTATCAGATACTCCCTTTTTTTGGCTTCATTTGGCACCTATCGGTCTCACTCGGCCATTGAAAGGTTTTCTCTGCTTTTTTAGGAGAAAAAATGACTAGTGTCCTGTGCTTTAAGTCTTTTTGATGATGTTGGATAGGGTCCGACATCAGACTGGAAAGAGAAAATCATAATGTTGGACCTGGTACGACACAGGACCGCAAAGGGTTAATTCGTAGACAGCCAATAAAAGAAAACACATTAATTACTTGAACTAAAAACTAAAAAATATGAACAAAGGGAAGGGACTATGTATCTATGACAGCTACAAGCTCTTTTGCATATGGGTGTTTGGTAAAGTGGTTTGCAGTGTAGAGGTGATGCAGTGCTCAGTAATAACAATCCAACAACAGTTCAATGGTGAAACACAAAGCTTTACTTGCTTTTAAATAATAATGCTGACTATGCACAGTGATGTGTAAAGTCAGTAAAACCACAGGGTTCAGTCCAGAAATAATAATAACACACACTATACACAGAGACACAGTCACGAATCAACAGTGAGTGCTCCTTGTGTAAGTGGTGAATTATACATCAACAGTGAAAGAGTAGTGCAGTGCAGTCCGAGGGTGATGCTGGCTGATTTAGTGACAGCTCCCAGATTTAGTCTTCTATGAATTAGAAGAGTGATAATTAATTGACAGACAGATACAATAAAAAAAAAAAAACGGTTACTTTTTCTCATTCCATACTTTACAGGTCTTTTCTCAACCATAGCAAAGGACCAGATTGCTTGGCTACATCCCCTGTTATACCTTCAGACACACCCCCATTGGTAGCGAGTACAATCACATCTCCTCCAATTCAGGACTGACACATCGCTTACCTCAACAAGGCACTCACTTCTAGTATTGTGGCTTCGCCCCTTTTTTGGAAGATCGACTTCTGACTGACCCTGGAATGAACTGTCAAACCATCTAGTCCGGTGCACTCTATTCCTGTTATACAGTGCCCTCACAGGTTGGGAAGGAGATTGTTGACTCAGATTCACTCACTCTCCATCACAGGGTGTCAACACGCTAGACAGTTTATTCACTAGAAATGGATTTTACTGGAAACACATTTTTTTCCTGATTATGCCCAAGATCTTTACTGAATTTTTAGATGTGCATAACTGCTAATTCACTTCAACTTTTTAATGGAAACCTTGCCTGTGATGCCTAGTACAGGAAGTCCAGAGAAATAGGTTTTGAAATAAAATACAGTTATACTCTCAGAAGCCATGCACACATCCAAAAACTGTGTGTAAACTGTATTATAAATATCAATTTAAATGTATTTG
The DNA here is from genome assembly GCF_017654505.1 of Polyodon spathula. Taxonomy (NCBI): domain Eukaryota; kingdom Metazoa; phylum Chordata; class Actinopteri; order Acipenseriformes; family Polyodontidae; genus Polyodon; species Polyodon spathula. Next base: position 66,494,634 of record NC_054535.1, read on the forward strand.
ATTTGGGTTTCAGGAGAAGTTCCTCAATTCACTATCTGTACCTATGTATTTCAAATCATCATTGTTAGATATCTCCCTCAGTTACTTGATTGGTTAATTTAACTTCTGAATGAGTAATTTGCTTACATGGTAAAGGAAACAATAGAAACTGCTTCTGAGTCCTAACCTTTTCTGCAATACCTTAAAGTATTAATTCTTGGCGAGCATACTGTATTTCACAGCATCTAACCCAGTCAGTGTGCATTAAGATAATAAAGTAATTTACTAACATAAGCAGTTGAAAAGCCTTCAGTGGCCAGGTTTATCTGATGAACCCAGGTGATCTCCTCTCCCTACCTTATACAGGTAAAACTACATGTTTCTTCTCGCCATTCTCTCTCTTATGTCACTTCAGAGTGTTTGCTGGCTGACACTGTGGCTTAAAGTTAAGATGAAAGAAAGTAGAAATTGTTACCTGATTCAGGTAAAAGGAACATTTCTAAAGCTGCAATTTCCTCTATTTCTAAAGCTTAAAATTAATGATAATACAAAGAAATATGGAAACGTAAGACTGAATCCACAGGTAAGAGACTATAAAACTGTAAATAAATAGAACAAGTAACACTCGGTTTTGTTTATATATTTCCATTAATATTGTAATTGATATTTCCCTTAATATTTTCTTTATATTATATGTAATGTAATCATTTTGAGTGTTTCTGCTGCTCTAACATTGAATTATTATAAATGTGTTCTGTACATTTGCCTGATTTTTAAAACAATCTGAGCTTGCCTTGGGAAGTGCTGGGACTGAATAGCCTTGCTCATTTCATTCTAATCATGTGACAATTTGACACTTTAACTGACCCCTCCTGCTCTATGTTTAAATAAATGTAGAGCTGGTGGGGTTGAACTGTTCCATTGTCACATGGGTTGAATGGAATGAGGAAGTCAGTTCAGTCCAGGCACCGTGTCAAAATCAACCGACACTACGCAAAATGAATGGAGTGTAAAGTAGCGCTCTACCGTGGCACAAATCTGATCCCATCCTGAATGTACTAACTGGCCCAAAATTAATGAGGCACGAAGTAAGCTGACACATTTAAATGTGAAAATTCTGCTGCGCCTGTGTTCTGGAACAATCTAAATGGGCTGCCTCAATTGAACAATAGGTAGGTTATTTGGAGAGGCAATGACCCATGTTGACTAAGTGTCTTGTCTTTATATTATATTACACCACCCACTCTATATCGCGGGTGTCAGGGTCCAGTATAAATCCGCTGCATATTGAGGGTCGCGATATAGCGAGAGACCCAATAAATACAATAGGCTAACAAATACGGTACAACCACTCTTTTGTTTTATCGGGGCATCAGGGTCCAATATAAATCCTCCATGCAACCTGCTTTTTCTCATTTTTCATATAAAAAGCAGCACACCGTTTTAATTTATACTGCGGAGGGTAATTGCTTCTCATCAGTCTCCAATTAATTTCACGTGTCATCTTCTCATTTCTCAAATGCGCAAACCTGCTGCATTGAAATAATCCATTCCCAGCATAAGAGGCTTGTTGCTAAGGATCTGACTTCACTGCCCTGTGGCTTTTGTTAAGGCATTGCTGCCCCAAGTGAACTTAACCTTGTTGGCTAAGTTATAAACCACTTCAGCAAATTAATTTGCTTTGTGTTATCGTGCAACGAGTGTGTATATGATAAAAGTATGATATTAATGCTTTGTTTTTAACTGTAATTCTAAATTAATTTGCCTATATATTGCAGCTAAGGCATGCGCAATTAAACTCTAAAAATGGTGAGCCAACTCCAGGACCGCAATATATCCAAATCCGCACTATAGTGACAGGCAATATAATGCAGGGCTGGTGTATTGTTATTCGACAGATAAAACCAAATATGCATAATGAAAAGGATATAATGAACCAGGTTTATTATACTACTGTGGCAAAGTGGTTTGCAGTGGTTAGCGAGTACAATTGTTTTCCTCCAATGCGCGATCACCACATCGCTTCCAGTCTGGGGCGATGACTTGGTGTACTGTGACTCCACCCCCTTTCTAGATGGCCGACTTCAACCTTTCCCTGGAATGAATTGCCAAACCACCCAGTCCAGGGCACACTGTTCCCTTTACACAGCGCCCTCACAGGTCGGGAGGGAGATTTGTAACACTTTTTTCTCTGTCACAATGACCGGTACAAACAATTGTACATAATGAAATAACCAGTATCGAGGTATAATTTCATCCTCAGGGAGATGAAAAACGGTAATGCAGACCTTAAATACTCTCCCTTCTTCTCAGTACTCACTTTGTTCCTGGGTTGTTCAGGAAGGTTAGGAGCTTGAAAACTCCATCATAAGAAATGCCCCTGAAAATTCACGATCGCATATAATTTAATGGAAATTGTGTATTTGACTGCCTATCATGAAAAATATGCATTTTATTTTATTTAAAGTATTTTACATTACTGTACACTTACCCTCCACTGTTGATGTTTTATCAAGTAGAAGCAGCGCTACAGTAGCTGTACACTGACTGGATCAATACCATGCATTTTGTTACTAGGGCAACAGGGTCAAACAAACACCTATCAATGACATTTCCACATGCCACTAATGTACAGTGTGTATAAAGAAAAAACGCAAAAGCTTTGGGTTTGTCATTTCAGGTTTGCAAAATCTATTTTTTCTGCTTGTTTCTTTTTTTTGCAGCCAACACAGACCATTTAAATGTCTTTTTTCCAGAAGAAGATTGTTACATTTTTAAATATTGTTTCAATAGCAAATCGAGTTACAATGTACATTTTTAAAGAGTTGACTCAGTAGCTAGGCTAAATGTTAAAATGTTTCAGCCTTGGTTTTTGGGTGGTGATGTTGATGAACTATTAATGATAACACATTTTAGGCAACTTACATCAGTAGAATATAATGTAAATAGAAAATGTGTGTGTTTTTTTTTGTTTGCTTTGATTTGTTCTTTTGTTTTTGTTTTAATAAAATTTCGGTTTCATGACAGTCCATGAATTTTTTAATTTTTTAAATTTTTTTATTGTTGTTCATGAATTTATTTTAAACGCCTTAAAATGCTAATGAGCGGCAGAGCACATTGCAGAGCAGAGCACATTTTGATTCTGCCAACACGCCCTTAACTTGCCAAATGTTTCATGATACGTATGGGGCAATTTTAAGGCCCGCGTAAAACCACCACTATGGCCTGAATGCTGTCGCAAACGCTTGATACATGTCCCCTTAATGTTCTACAGGCAAGCTCAATGCCAGGTAAGCTCAATGCCAATTTTTTAGAAACATGATAGTTATTCAACTTTGGAACTACAGAACCCAGGACCACTTAGTATTATTGCACCCACCCTAAAGTAGTAAGTGAAATGCAAAAAAAATAAATCTACTACGACTCTTAAAGTTCATCAGGTATATGTGAGGCATCTTTTAATGTCAGGTGCCCACTGGAACTGTGTTATACTGCCATCCAAGTCTCATTCTGATGATATCTTCTGAATTGAGACATTTCATGTACATGTCTCTACAGGTTTGTTTTTTCTTAAAGTCCTCCTCCACCTGCTGCATATACATAGAAAACTATATAAAACTAGGCTTTTTTATTTTCCTATTTGTTGTGTTATTCCCACTTGTCAGAAATGAATTCATACTTCAGATTTCCCTCTTGTTATTTTTATGGTTTCATGGACACTGTAATGGATGTTTTCTGGAATATTTATTTAAATTACTTTCTTTAATTGATGCTGTAATGTGTATCACTCACTAGTGTGACAGAAAGCTGAATCAGTATATTGTATTTTTGTTCATGTTATACCTCACTGTTTATTGTTCGGAAGCCAAAAGCAGATTCCTCCCAGTAGACTAGGCAGGTGAGGCAAGAAACTCATACATCAACTCATGTGTTGAATACCAGCTGCCGCATTCCACATTTTCAAAATAATTTTAATTGTATAAAACCACATTGGAAACAATAGAATACAAGAGTATTGTTTTATATGTTTGCTTTCCCCACATGGGCGTCAAGGCCCTTTGTACTTAAAAAAGACCACATACAAATTACCGTAGTGTATTGCATTTTTTCATTGTTTACCTTTGCTGTTTCTGAATTAGTTCAATGTAAACCTCTGAAGGACCTTAACAAAACTAACAATCTCACTGCTTCCTTAAAGGGGAAAAAGTATGGTACTGAAAAAAATACTACCCTCAAAACAAAGATATATATTTTTTTATGATAAAAAAAGAAATATATATATATATATATATATATATATATATATATATATATATATATATATATATATATATAATCTTTGTATGATTGTTTTTTAACCAGTGTTGATCTGGCGAGAAACAAAACATATAGGTAAACACTTTTTTTTTTTATTATTTCTCTACCTGTTGTATATAAATGCTTATATTATGTTAGCTGATTGGTTATTCATCCCAATATCATCTGTGTCTCATATAAAAATCCAGTTCATTCAAATTCAGGCTGCGCAGTTGAACCTGATCAGACTGCAACAGGGCTGACAAACTTCATGTCTGCCATGGAGATAACCAGGCCTTTTGAAGGTGGAAATTAGTTTTCAGAAGCTGTACTGCACGGTTGATTGAATCCGCCTCAGAAGTCATATGACTTAATGTTTTCTGCCTGGGCTGCCACTGTCATACAAACATGACCTGATAACATATTGTTAGAAAAGCTCCAGAGAGCTAGCAGCAATCTAGCATCTCTCTAGTGAGTGAGAAGCTCCATCAGAATTGTGAATATTTTAGGAGTTCCCCACACACCCGTCTTTTTCTTGTTAAGGAGGTTAACCTGTTCACTTCCAAAGGCAGAGGACATAAGTTTAAGGTAGGTTAGTGGCTACACTGATCTGTGAACATATAGACTTGCAATCATTACGAAAGTGCTATGTGCTTAGGTCTTTCAAAAGCAAATGCTCGGAAGATGGAAGCAGGATCTATTCAATTGATCTAAAGCGTGGTAGATTGTGACAGAGATCGAACGACACTTGGTGTTAGATCTCCTTCCCGACCTGTGAGGGCACTAGAAAGAAGGAACAGAGTAACCTTAAGCAAATGGCAAGACAATTTATTACATAGGGTAGGTGGAAGTTGGCCATTTAGGAAAGGGGCAGAACTACGGCACACAAGCTCACTGACCCGGCATGGCATCTGAGGATTGGAGGAGCAGATGCCCTCGTTAACTTAAGGGTCATGGTCGAGGGTATAAATAGGGAGGCATAGCTTTAGTGATCTGTTCCTTTGCATATGGTTAAGCCAAATAACCGAGAAGGAGTGCTAGAGTGCTACTAGCACTAAAATCACACACTGTCGGAATTGTGTCTGTGTTTTGTGTTTTGCGTGGGTGAAGGAATCGGACTTCGGGTTACGGGTCAAACCCGTGGGTTTATAATCAGAAGTGATACATGCCGCTCTACCACTTCCAACACTATTATTATTTGCAGGTTTGCTATAAGGCACTGGACATTACAATCATTTAATAAACACCCTTGCACCTGTAAATCATCGTTGGTGTTATTAATCCGCCCTGCACTGCACTCACTTGCACGTATTCACCACTTTGCCACATAGATCTAAACAGTTTGGGACACTTCAGACTTTTTAAACCCCAATGCATTCTGGCACTGTAAGTGCAGTCCTGCTTCTCTTAAAGAAAAGAAACAAGTGAAAGGTACCTGAGACAGGTGAAACGTATCAGGATGCATTGTGATGTGAATTGAAAAGCCTGAATTTTCCAAAACTGTCAGAGCAAACATGGAGTCATATGGTAATCCTATCTAAAAACTGCCACTGTTTTTATCAGTAAAATGAGGCCATTCATATACCAAGATCATGAAAATCAAACATTCAACAGTGCATGTTTGTCTTTTTGTGGTATTTCTGTAAAAATATGTAAAATGCCAGCGAGGGTCCTGTGATTTAAATGACAGCATTATTTAGTCACCATTTGGTTCTTCTGAATAGGCACCTGGTATATAGTTTCACAAATATATAATAATAATGATAATAATAATAATAATAATAATAATAATAATAATAATAATAATAATAATAATAATATGTGGTAAGCTTTAATTTCTCCTGGAAATTATAAGTTTGTCAATTTCCTCTCTAAAACCGCCGAGGAAGCGTACATCGCCAGCTCTCTTTTTACCTGTCAAAATATTTCCTGTTCAACAACCCGCAAAACAGTTATCGCCCAGCACACTCCACTGAAACTGCTCTTCTCCCTCAGTGTCCTAATTCTCCTCTACCTCTCTGCTGCTTTTGACACAGTTGACCACTTGATTTCCCTGCCCTCCCTTGCTGACCTGAGACTCTCTGGCACTGCTCTTACCTGGTTCTCCTCCTGGTGTCCTGTCATGTCTCATCCTCTGCCTCTTGTTCTCTTACTGCAGACATCCCCAAAGTCTCAGTCCGGGGACCCCTCCTGTTTTCCCTCTACAGCCGTTCCCTGGGTCCCCTCATCTCCTCCCATGGCATCTTGTATCATTTCTATGCTGATGATGCCCAGATCTTCCTCTCCTTTTCACCCTTCTGACTCTCACATCTCCCGTATCTGTACCTGTCTCAGCCATCTCCTCCTGGATGCACTTGCATCATCTTAAACTCAACCTCTCCAAATCTGACCTCCTTTTCTTACCCCCTCTTCCTCTTCCACAGTTGTTGAATCCACCACCCTCTCTGCCTTCTCATCCACCAAGAATCTCAGTGTCAACCTCGACCTCTAACTCTCAGCATATCTCTACTCTGGCACACTCCTGCCAATTCTTAGCAACATACTCAGAATTCGCCCCTTCCTCACCAACTACTCCATGCAGCTCCTTGTTCAGGCCCTGGTATTCAATGCCTTGGAAATATTCTTATATCCTACCCCTGATTGCTGTTTTAGAAGAACTTTATTCTGGATTTGCTTTGAATGTTCCTTCGTCTTCATGATGTAGTTTTTGTTAGGAAATGTACTAACCAACTGTAGGACCTCCCAGAGACAGGTGTATTTAACCTGAAATCATGTGAAACACCTTAATTGCCCAAAGGTGGACTCCATTCAATTGATTATGTGACTTCTAAAGACAATTGGTTGCACCAGAGCTTATTTAGGTATGTCATAGAAAAGGAGTTGAATACTTATGCAATCAATTATTTTCTGTTTTATATTTGTAATTAAATTAGAACAATTTGTAGATTTTATTTTTCACATTGAGATTATGGAATTTTTTGTGTTGATCAGTGGCAAAAACCCCTAATTACATCCATTTTGATTCCATGTTGTAACACAAAATATGTGGAAAAGTCCAAGGGGGGGTGAATACTTTTGAGAGCCACTGTGTAATATATATATATATATATATATATATATATATATATATATATATATATATATATATATATATATATATATATACAGTGGCTTGCAAAAGTATTTAGACCCCTGACCAATTCTCTCATATTACTGAATTACAAATGGTACATTGAAATTTTGTTCAGTTTGACATTTTATTTTTAAACACTGAAACTCAGAATCAATTATTGTAAGGTGACATTGGTTTTATGTTGGGAAATATTTTTAAGAAAAATAAAAAACTGAAATATCTTGTTTGCATAAGTATTCAACTCCTGTGCTGTGGAAGCTCCCAGTTTGCACCGATGAAAGAAATTGCCCAAACGAGGACACAATTACCTTACCATTGGCCTCCACCTGTGAACAATTAAAGTTGCTGTCACATTTTCTGGATAAAAACCCCACTGTTGAAGGATCATTGGTAAGGCTGTGAATCTGAAGGAAAATGAAGACCAAAGGGCATTCTACAGAAGTTAAAGATGAAGTAATACAAATGCATAGATTAGGGAAAGGGCACAAAATAATATCCAAGTGTTTGGATATCCCAGTGAGTACAGTTGGATCAATAATCAGTAAGTGGAAGCTGCATCACACCACCCAGGCACTGCAAAGAAAAGGCCGTCCTTCAAAACCCAGCACTTAAACAAGGAGACTTGTTAGAGAAGCCACAGAGAGGCCAACAATCACTTTGAAGGAGCTACAGAGTTCAGTGGCTGGGAGTAATGGTGCACCAGTCAACCATATCGAGAGCTCTGCATAACACTGGCCTGTATGGGAGGGTGGCAAGAAAGAAGCCGTTACTCAAAAACTACCATCTGAAAGCATGTCTGGAGTTTGCCAGAAAGCATGAGAGTGACCCAGCTGCGATGTGGGAAAAGGTTTTGTGGTCAGATGAGACCAAGATAGAGCTTTTTGGCCAAAACTCAAAGCGCTATGTGTGACGCAAACCTAACACTGCCCACGCCTCAAGACACACCATCCCTACAGTGAAGTATGGTGGTGGCAGCATCATGCTGTTGGGATGCTTCTCATCAGCAGGGACTGGGCATCTTGTTGCAATTGAAGGAAGAATGGATGGAGCAAAATACAGGAAAAAAGAATCTGCTTCAGTCTGCTAAAAAACTGAAGCTTGGGAGGAAATTTACCTTTCAGCAAGACAATGATCCCAACCACAAGGCCAAAGCAACATTGAAAAGGTGAATGTCCTACAGTGGCCCAGTCAAAGTCCTGATCTCAATCCCATTGAGAATCTGTGGCATTATTTGAAAATTGCCGTCCACAAGCGTCGTCCAACCAACCTGCGAGCGGTGAGCCGAGGATACAGATAATAATTGGGCACACTAAATTGGGGAGAAAACCGGGTAAAAAAATTTGAGACGACTAAATTAAAAAAAAAAAATAACAAAGAAAAAAGAAAAAATATATTTGTTGATATATTTATTTTATATACAGCACACACACAAGATTGGTACTGACACTCAGAAACACAGGGGATACCAAATTATACATCTGACAATAATACAATATTTTAGTCTATGGCTTTATTATTTGGTAAGCACTGTGCATTTGAGGCAGTGGGGTTCCTAGAAATGTCAAACTGCCATAGTGTGTCTTTCCTGTGCCCCATTATCACATACAAAGGGTTTGATTGATATTGGGTGTATTTACAGTGAGAAACACAGGGGATACCAAACTAGACAGCTGACAATATCATAGTCTATGGTTTTCTGTTTGCTGATGTTTTAATGTTCTGCTATTTTGAATGTTATTCTATCCTGTTCATTTTTATGATCGAGAACAACTTATTAAAATATTGTATCATTTAAAAAGATAATTGCTTGAGGGTAACCATTGTCCCATGTCACATGGGAAAGAGAATTTAAAAGATCATAACATGTTCTTAGATAATGACATATTCAACAAGGTTAGTTCTACAGGGCACATCAGAAAAAACATTCCTCAATTAACATGCACAGCTCATGTTGCTGATCAGGAAGTAATTGTTCCCCCACTGAAATGTTCTTTGTGCTAGAAGGCTCAGTTCAGGGCCCAAATCATCCTCTACATTGCATGGGGCTATAAATAAAGCCTCCCTTGCCTGCCAGGGCTTTAATAAATTTACATAATACATTTATTTTTCATTACCGCGATCGGGCTGTCTAATTTTATAATTCACCTTTCCTATAGCCTGAATCACTTCATATGGTCCCTGCCATTTAGTTCATAGTTTTGATTCTGAGGAGGGAAGCAGCAGCATTTCCTTGTCCCGGTCGAAAGGTTTGAATTAATACATTTTTATTGTAATGCTGCTGCTGTCGGTGCTGAGCCGATTTGAGATTGTCCTGGGCCAAATGACCGAACAAATCACGGCGATCTCTAAGTAGGAGCACATGCTGCACTACAGTTTTGGACAAGTCTTTATGCTCCTCCCACCCCTCTCTCAACAGATCGCGAATGACGCAAGGCTGTCGGCCGTATAAGAGCTCGAAGGGGGAGAACCCTGTCGAACTCTGCAGCAGTCTCTCACTGCAAAAAGGAGGTAGGGAAGAAGTGATGCCCAATGTTTTTACTCATGATTTACAAATGGTCTCAGCATCGCCTTCAAGGTCTGATTAAAGCGTTCCACCAAACCATCCTCCTGTGGATGATAAACGGACGTCCTGATGGGACGTATTTTTAGTATTTTGTGTACTTGCTGTAACGTGTTAGACAAGAAAGTAGTTCCATGATCAGTCAAGATCTCCTTGAGATCCCTACTCTAGCCATAATCTTCACTAGTTCTTTGGCGTTCGCAGCAGCACTAGTTGACCTCAATGGAACTGCCTCCAGGTATCGTGTTGCGTAATCTACCACCACTAATATATACATATACCGGGAGTCAGCAAAAGGCCGATTATGTCCATTGTGATTCGTTCAAAGGGGAAGTCCTACCCAATAAAATCGAGCCAATATCTTCTCTCTTGTCTTGTCAGCTCTGAGGTGCCCCGCAAAAGGGATATCATGCACCAGCCTCATGACCTCCAGCCGACAAGATGGGGGAATCAATAATTGTGTTACAGGCTGTCCTGTGCCTGTGTCAAAGTCTACCCTATACAGTAATTGCCCCTTGATAATGAAATGTGGCAATACTAGCGTCCCAGCACCTTCAACATACTTACCTTCAATCTAACAACAAGAATCATTTGATCTCTTTCACACAGACCTGTACCAGACTTCCATAGATTTGGATCAGACCACTCACAGAACCTGGTCCAGTCCACATCTCTAAAATATATATAGATTAGAGAGAGAGAGAGAGAGAGAGAGAGAGAGAGAGATACCTAGGTCTGACCATCAGTGCATCAGGGAGCTTTAAACTGTCTATAAAAGCATGAAAAGACAAGACATGAAGGGGTTTCTAAACTGTAAAGAACTGACTTTACAAAATTAAACCACAAGGAAAAATTTGGCTTACAACTATTGACAGTATTACTGAACTGATTCTTCTCTATGACAATGAAGTGTGGAGACCTCTCATACACCAAGGTGACAAAAATGGGACCAAAGCCCAACTGAATCCAACTGAAAAATTACAAAAACTATTTTACAGCTACACAGAAACGTGCCCAACAATGCGTGCCGGGCTAAACTGGGCTGGTTCCCATTGCCACATTGCCAAAACAACACGCTGTGCTCTTTGTGCAGCTGACACATCTGCTGATCACTAACTTATACAAAGGTAAGAATGCTTCATAATGCCTATTTTTACTGTCATGATGGTCCTGTCATGTAGAGTTGGGTGGATACATTTATTATATGATAATGATTGTTTTCTGCATATGACTCCTCCCATGTTTGTGATGAGTATGACCCCACCCACACACCCCCACTGCCGCTGAGAAGTTTCCAAATGTTGTGCTTTCAGATATACAAAACTTCATGTAGCTAACGTGAACACAAGTATGAATTTATTTTTATTTTTTTAATCTTTGTGGGAGTAACATTCAAAAACTCAGTAACTTACTAGTTTCATCATTTGCATTAAGAAAATAATTATATATTATTTTCTCTGAAAATCAGTTCCTAGAATTCATTGATACACATATTTGACTTTTAAATGGATATAATTATACATGCCCCAGAAAATGGCTATATTTTCCAAATTCCGTCATATTAATTTTTTTGAAGGTTTAAAAGAAGAAAAAAAAAAAATCAGGATACTAAATGAAACATTTCCTAACAGTAAACTTTCTTCAGATTGATTAAATGAAAAACTGTCTTACTTTCCAAATCTTAAAGAATTAGTGGTCGATCAGAGGAGGGTACTGATAACTTTATTGACCAATCATATAAATCTAAAAATAAGTCCCGGTACCGATGAATACCAGGAGTTAAAAGTTCCATTCAATTCTTGCCGAAATTGTATAATCACAAACTAGTAGCCACAAGTTAGCATTGAAATGGTTACAGTTCTCAAAGGCATCCATTTTGTATATTACTCTCTGTTACATTGAACCTGCAGCAGTGTAATGGATTCCAGCTGCAGTGAGCTGTGTTGCCGTCCCCTGATACCTGTTTTCTGTTTATTCATTCAGCATAAATCCCCCTTTTCCATCAAACTACTCATGTGGTTCTTTAGGCTGAGCAGTCATGCAGGGCTCCCTCTTCTCCAGTTAGAGACAGGAAACCAGTTGTTACATTGGGGCCGTGACTTGGATCACTTGATCAGCTGGAACTGATCAACTTAATTGCCATTTCCTAAAAAAACAAACATGCTTTAATTAGTATCATTGAATTTCTTAGCAGACACCCTTATCCAAGGCAACTTACAATTGTTGCAAGACATCACATTATTTTTTACATTCAATTACCCATTTATACAGTTGTTTTTTTGTTATTAGAGCAATCTAGGTAAGGTACCTTGATCAAGGATACAACAGCAGTGTCCTCCACCTGGGATTGAACCCATGACCTTCCAGGTCAAGAGTCTAGAGCACTAACCATTACTCCTCACTGCTAGTTTTGTAAAGTTAAGGATTTTTCTTTCTATTAAAAGAATATCTTTTGTAGTTGGAACGGGCAGTGTGTAATGCATTAACGCTGTGGATTCTGGACCCTGTCAGAGGGATGAAACAAGATTAAAAGCTCTATAACCACAAACACAGAAGAGCCTGGCTTGTTTGCATAGTGGTTAAGATGGCCACTAGCAGTGAAGGTCATTGTACTGCTTTAAACTACTACATTAGAAATGTCATACCATATATTTGAGTAGTAATGCTGGTTTTTGTAAGGGGATCTGAGGTGTACAAATATTTGCATCAAATTAGTGAAGAAGAAACCCCACCACAGAGTGCAGACACCTTAGGCCCCACCCATAGATCCTCTTCACAGCTTGCTTCATTTGGTACTGACTAATTCCCGCTAGGCTCCACTATTTATCTTCTCTCAGCTCCACTCATTTAAGTCATAGCCCAGCCACCTACAGCGTTCAGTACTAAACCTTCACCTCTTGTATGCTGCCAGCTGGTAAGACCCAAAGAAAACTAGTGAACCAGGCAGGAAACAAATGATTGAACTACAGGGGCTAGCATGACAACAGCTATGGCCAAAAGTTTTGCATTACCCTATAAAATTAACTATAAAATTTGCATCATAAAGTCAAATGAAACCTGCTGAATAGTGTTACGTTAACATATTGAATTACATACTGATTTGTAGTTTTCCATATACTTTACCATATACAAAAAAAAAAAATGGAAAAATGTGACATTTTGAAATCTAACGTGAAATATTGACTTTTGTGATACAGTGCTCCCTCGTTATAACGCAGATCTCAGGGGACACACAATATGAGCGTTATAACCGAAGAGCGTTATAAACGGGGGAGGGGGTGGGGGGGCGCCGCGGGACACATAACAACACACATCTGACTAAAATACAAAATAAAATAACTCCCTCTCTACAATGCACATATAGTGAAGCAAAAATATAACTTTCTGTGAATTAACCATGCATAAAGCACCATGTAATAATCAACAGAATATTTTTTGAAAAAAAAAAAAAAAAAAAAAAAAAAGGTAACATTCCTACTCGTGGATCATTTTAATAAGCGGGAGTTCAGTTCGAATTGACAGACAAGCAAACCAAGTGCAAGGAGAGCGGGTCAGGAGAAGGGAAAAGGTAATGAGCTCAACCCAGATTCGGCTGCTGGAGCGGGGCTGAAGTGTCTCGTCTCCCGGAGAAAGCTGCAGCTCCTCTTTCAGAAAAAAAGTAAATACATTTGGAAAGATAACCACATAATAGGTGAAATCATTCAACCCCATGTACACACAGATGAGACTACCTTTCACAAATAACGACTTATTAATAAAATATGTATTAAGCATATGGTATCAATTCAATTCCTGTAAACATCAGCAGATTGAAATACTGCCACTGAGATTCAATTCGTATACAAAGGTTATGAAAATCAGAAATCCAAAGTGAGTCCCCTTTAGTGATTTAAAGGACGGTGGTATTTTGACCCACCAGTGCTTAAATCAATTGAAGAGTATACATAGGGTATGTCCACTTAAAGTAATGCAAAGAAGCTGAACCAAGTTGACTCGTCATGTGATGGACTGTGAAGAATACATGGCCTACAGCTAAAGTGAACATGACTTCAGGTTTACCAGGACAGTTTAGGACAGATAAGGTTTCTTATTTGGATTCTGGTATTTGTGATTGTGCATGTTATAAAGAAAAGAGGTAAAAAGGTACTTAATGCATTGGAAAAAAAGATAATAATAACCTGGACTCTTCCAAACTGTGAACTTAGAGACTTATGGTAACATTAATTAGACCTGTTAGTAAGTTTTTTGTTGTCATTCTTATTTTATTTATTTTTACAAACAATTGAATCAATATGGAAATAGAACATTGCTAAGGAAGTAGCTGTTAGAAGGTTAGTGAATATAAGGTTGTATGTCTGGTATTATGTATGTTTTTGTCATTGTCATACATAGGAAGACATTTAAAGCATGGTCATCTGCTTGACACAGGGCATACTCATAGTTGAATAGCAAGCAATTCATAATGACAGCTGGGAAAGTCTGATTACTTCAAATAAGAAGTCAAACTGTTTTTAATTTGCATTTTTGTTGATGCAGTATGTAACACTTTTCAAGACCTGACTTAAGAGCATTTTAGCATTTACATTAGTTTGATGTATTGCAAGGTTTATTTTTTATATAGCAATACCAATAAGTTAATGATATGACATGAATGAGCTTAATAAAAATTATTTAAATGTTTTTAAAGAAAAGAAAATTACATTTGTATCCATGCCTTACCATCAATGCCATATGTGGAATGAAAATGTTATTATCTTAACACCAACAGGGTTTGTGGAGTCCAAAGAATCAGAAATGCACATCCTTGGAGACCCCACTAATAAACATGTAATGTGTTTTTTGTCCATCAGATGGCTAAACAGATATGCATTCTGAACAATGAAAAGACTTTTTGAATTGATTTTCTCTAAAATGCTCCTCAGTTCACATGGATGTTCATTGTCTGAGTTACTGATTGGAGCTTTTCAGCTTTCACATTCTCTGCAGCCATTGTCTTCCCCTATGAGTCACCAGTCTTGAATATCTACAGCACCGTTCATTAAAGAAGCAAGACACAGCGGTCCTTGATTTCCAGCTTACAGCTGTAGTCTGGAATTTAAATGCTTTGCCAATGTCATGTCCATTTTAAATGCTACTTTTTTTTTTTTTGCTTGAACTCATTTTACTGCCACTTTATAAACAGCTGCTTTAGTACCTATATAGTGCACTGTGGATCACTTGACACAGCGCATCGTTTTCTGATTGTCTAATGGAGGGCCTACTGATACCCAGAAGTTCCTTTTAATGTGCCCACGCCAATTCTGTTTTTTTTTTCTTTCTATATTGTCATTGTTATGCACTGATGACCAGTGTTAATTTCTAAAATTGAAAGCAGTTCAATAATAATTACTTTGCGTATTCTCCTGTTTGGAGTGTGTCTCTGTATGCCTAACAAAAAGTATTTTTAAATAAATTTACTTCATTTGTTTACAGAGCACAGAGAATAGTGCCTTTAATTTCAGACCAAAAACGGAATATAATGAATCTCCTGACATGAAAGAGGAGGTGCCTTTCTTTTTAAGCCTCCAATTTAATTGCTATTGTCATTATTTTTGCAAGAGTAGCCCTTGTGTAGCCCAGAGGTCTTCAGAACACATTTCTTCATTTTAAAACAGAAAGCCTGATGGTGATAAATTGTCAGGCGCTGCAAATAAACACTAGTTAAATTACATTATCTAAAATTGTTAATAAGGGAACAATTTATGATATAGGATTTAAAAGGAGTTCCTAATTGCACTCCAGCTTGCAGGGAGGATGCTTCTATAACGTTAACAGCTATTTTGTTTTGTGACTTGGCTCCTCTCCAAGGTTTGAGAGCTAATTGGAATTAGAATAACATTTTTCACAGGCCATTCATTTGCTCAGGCTGAGTAAATTACTATGCAAGAGACGCTGAGGGTTCCTAATGATACCGGATAATGATGTTTTATTCAGATTTTAACGAGGTGTAATCACTCTGGTTGAGAGAGAAAAAAAGATAAGAGGGTGATTTTTTTTTTTTTTTTTTTTTTTTTTTTTTTTACAACACTGATTTAACAAGCGTATATTTTTCTTGCTAAAACAAAAAAAAAAAAAAAAAAAAAAAAAAAAACAGTATATTGACTATTTAAAATATTATTTATCAGTGCAAATGACGTCACTTTACAAGTTCTACAGTACCTGCAAATAGCTTAATATGCAGAGGGGTGAGAATTGACTGTGCCAAAAAAAAGAACGGTCATAGAATGGAATTGTATATTCAGTGATTAAACTAAGTTAATAATCTTGGCTGGCAGGTTCTTATTTGCTTGTAGTCTCTCACTACCGTCTTCCCTGTGCAGTGTCTATTTGTTTATTTAGCCATCCTTTTAAACTGGTTATTGAAACTCCAGCTATTTCATGTGTTTATTTTACTCATGAAGAGAGTTGTTAAGACTTGTCAGTTCGGCCACCCTAATGTGTGAAATAACAGAGGACTCCATGTACAGTATTTTAATACTGCCACAATATTCTGTTTGTATAACATGTGAAATGTGTAACATTGTATAAATATTATTCCTTCAGTTGCATATTGACTAATAACATTATGATGGATGTTATGAATTTTGAACCAACCCTTTGCCACTAAAAGCAAAAATGTTCCATGAGAAAGTAACGTTTAATTTCAGAATCACTTGACCAAAGTAGTTTTTCCCTCCGATCTGAAAGGGTTTATTTACTCCGCCTAATCTATTAAAGCTGTAAAGGTCACACATCCTAAGATTTACATCTTATTAAATTAGCTCTTTACAAGACTCTTCCTCTTTCGTGATCCACAGTTAGCTTCCTGCCTAAACATTACAGGAAAGAAGGAAAACTTCCTGCAATCAGCACTGATCTGTTCATTTGGTTTAAGATTGCAGGATGTGAGCAGTATGGGTAACTTGCCGTGGCCAGCATCCAAAAAGTACTCCAAGGGACGCATACATCACAGGGCCTTGTAAATCACTTTTTAACCTCCATCTCAGCTCTGAATTTATTTGTTTTCTTAGGCAGACAGTTCTGGTTCCCTCCTGGCTCAGAGAATGATCTATCATTGTCTGCCCCGATAACCCGAGGCAAGCAGTAATGAAGTAAGCACGCCTGGCCTTGTAAATAGGCACAGTGGCTGAGATTGTGTTAGACCTGCTCATTTATTACATTTTCATCTGATGGTGGGAGTTGGGGTGGTCTCAAGCAGGACTACAGCCCCTGCTAAACACCCACCGCCCCCGGTTCCCCACCCCCCGTCCACTCCAGAGGATTGTGAGGAATAATTGGCTTCCTCAGTGTGTGTGTGTGTGTGTGTGTGTGTGTGGAAGGTACAGGGCCTCATTAGCAGGATCTCTCCCTGTACAGTGTATTTGTGTTAATGTGTGGATGTTTCTTTTTTAATGGTCTTCAAGGCAATGATGTGATAATAACACCAGTACAAGCTATCCTATCTTGTTAGTCATAATCATATTGGTATTTTTTCTCTTTGTGTAAATGTTAGTTATTATGCTTGACTTCCTTTTTAAAAAAATCCATTTGGAAATCAGTCCTTTGTCCAATACTATTACATAAAATCAAGAAGATTTTGAATGTAATGTTGATACAATTTCCCAGTACTTTTTATTATTATTATTATTATTATTATTATTATTATTATTATTCTTATATTATCAGAAGAGTTTGAAGTGTATTTAAAAAAAAAAAAATAATAATAATGTTTATAGTTAATCATGAATCTTTGTTGTTTGTAAATGTTAATGATGTAGCAAAATAAATTCTAAATAAAATTCCCCAATCTGAGAAAATACTCTGAATGATTTAATTTGCAGCACATCTTTTTCACACATCGTTCTACACACATACAATGACATAAATCTCAAAAGTTTGCATGGGTACCCCCATATTTTTATTTAACTTTTCTTTCTGTATAATTTGTGGTATTTTTATGGGTTTGATGAATGCTATTTAAAAAATGTATGGATTTTGGAATTATACTATATACAATAATTGAACACAAAATGCATTTTTCCTAAAAAACCAACAAGCATGGCGACCGTTATTTTTGCTCATGTTTGCATCAATGTTAATGGGGACATTTTTTACAGTAAATAAAAGTGATTTGCATGGATATGTAGCAAACCACCTTAAGTAAATTATTTATCTTAATTGGATTTCAAATCTTCAGCTGCATGAACCACTTAAGCAGTCAACCTATACAGTACAGTACCCATATACCGTGCATCACACCATGACAGTTGTATTTTTTGAAACTGTGGAGAGAACCATCATGACCAATTACGTAACATTTTTTGACAACATTGACAACATTATACAATCTTGCCAAAAATCTTTTGAAAAATAGCCTTTTAACACAATCTTTCATCAACTGATTAACTGCAAATATATTCCCCACTAATATAACGCCATTGCTATACTGTCAACGCATTCAGTACTTGATTGTGTCATGGGTAGTTTAAATGCAAAGAGCCTGAATATTTACATACTATTTACTTAGACTTGAACAGACAGTAACAAAATGCATTGGCTGGGTAAATAAAGCCATTGTGTAGTCACAGTCACAAAAATTGGTATTTACAGTACATTGGAAATGCACTTACTAAAAGTATAGACCATAAGGTATACATGCTTTGGCACTGGTTGCGACCCCAGTGACGTTTAACATAAATACAAGGGTTCTTTTCTGTTCTTAAAAATGTTCTAGAAAACAGTAGGCCAGAACTTTTTTAGCTTGTCCGATGTGCAGCACATGCAGTACACAATTCCCTTTGTAGAGCATTTGAAGTGTTAATAAATGAGAGGCAAGAGATTATCTGGACAGCACAGTCAACCTAATACAACTTCAAGAGGAACCTTCTGATTGCAACAGATCATGTTACAAACACATCGCCAACCAAACAGGAATTATTGGTCCTTAATCAACTTTTATGTTACGACAAATTAATATTATAAATCAGTGAAATGATTGTTGAATATATATATATATATATATATATATATATATATATATTATATATATATATATATATATATATATATATATATTTGTCTAAAAGCAGATATAGGGTATTATTTTCCCAGTGCAGTGCTGCCTGGCCTCCCCTGAGAATAGGTCCAGTCACATTAGATTACACACAGTAAACAAAGTACTGTCTGTGTGTATGAGGTTGGGACTAATTGTGGTGTTATGGAGATGGATGAATTTTAGGCCATCACAATAGGCTAAAAGTTCTCCATGGTAACCAAAAGATTTTACTCTCGGAATGGAAAGTGGATTGAAAAGCAGTGCAAGTGTAATTATTAACCTAGATTCAGCACACTCAATAAATGTTTTATTTCAATATATCAGAAGGTCAACATATATTCTTTTATGACAGCTTTCTACTCTTCAGTGTTGTCAGAAGCATTCTGTGGGATATTGTCTTTGCCCATGAGTACGAAAGACCATGAACTCCCAAACCACCAAGCATCTGGTGAATAATTTTTTTGCTCACAAATTAATTGCTTTTAATAAGAAAAACTAATGCAAAAAAACAAGACCTGAACATAGGTCAAACAATAAAATAAAACTGACAATTTAATCACAAGGACAAAATCAAGACGGTTCAATATATTGCTGGAATATCAGCTATATTATATGCATATGCATTTGAAGCAATTATTTTAAAGTGCCGCCATCAATTAATTAAGTTTATCTTTGTTTAATTGAAACAGCTGCAGCACAAACAAAGTCAATATTATTGTAAGTAAAATGAATTTTGCTCCCAGTACTCTGTATCACAGCAACAGCAGGTGAAGCCCTCCAAATCACTCTTTATCATGTAGTAACAATGTTATCAAACCTGCTAATTAAAGCTTTGATTTGCATTATGATGAAAATGACACAGCTATGTTTTTTTAATGAAAAGATGCTGTGCATTCAGTTTCAGCCTGGTACATTTCAACCTTAAGCCTTGTTTGAGAGGGCTTGATCCTTTACCTTCTCATAATTGTCATTAATTTATCCAACCCATTATGGATGAAGTGGACTTCTTTTCTTGCATAGTTAAGATTCTTATACATAAGGAAACTGGACATCGCTTAAGTATGATTGACACCTCTAACTTCTCTAGATAAATACTACAAATGATTGCAATTGTAAAATGAGGTCCTTAAAGTAATTTCTGTTGTTCTTGGAGAAAAGAATATTCTGCCTATTGACCTTTTTTACAATGGTTACTTATAATTTCAGGTTTCTCCTGCCCTGCTGTAGTGCCAATCAGACAAAAACGATACGTGGTGAGAATTTAAAAAGGAAAACAAAAAACCTGTCCATGTGGATGATCCAATAGTAAGCCTGTAAAAGACAGTAAGTAAAGCACGTGTGTTAAACTTGACAAAAATCTCCTTAAAAGATAACAGCTGGCCACCCAGTTATAATGCAGATACTCTGAAAAATGTGGAGCTGGATTAGCAAAGTGTGCAGAGAGTGAGATTGATGTTGATACCCTTTGCTGCCAAGTGAAATGCCAATAACGCTTGTATAGCATTTTGTGAGGGCAATGGGAGTATTGATTCTTGAGCAATAATAAAGCATGAAGCTGCTCTCTCAGGTATAAAAAAAAAAATATTGGCAGCTGTTACAAAGAATTGACTCACGGAGGTCTGAGTGCTGCCCTATCTTAACACAAATAATTCAGCCCTCTGAGGGATTTCAGAAGCAGCCAGGCATGTTCCTGAGGGCACGTTTCATTGCTATTAATTTACCTACTGCTTTCACTGGCTTATCAGTGGATTTCTCTGCGCGCTGCAGAAGCAAAATGAATTTCTTGAGGCTTGTTAAGCACAAATGTAGAAAACTAGAGAGGCCATGAAAGTTTAATTTGAGAGGATATACGAGGAACACAACGTGCCCACAGCATTTTAATGAAGTGAGGAACTGCGGCATCAATATTGAAATAGGGTTTTTGCACACCAGGCTAGAATTTCAATAACTCATGTCTAGTTCTTTTTTTTTTTTTTCTAAGTTAGTGCAAATAGTGGAAAAAATTAACTCTTTAGATTCTACAATGCTCTAGAGTCTGTATTATTTTTTCAATAGACATGTTACATTATGTCACTTGACTATATTTAATATTGACAAGTGGAAGAAAATTATTCCAGAAATCTATAGGACAGAGACATACAATAGGTCACAATCAAAAGTAAAAATATACAATACAGCAATACATCTGATGTATTTTTAGCTCTATGAAATCCATATGATTATTATTTTTTTTTTTGTAATGCTTTCAATAAAGACTTCAGGGGGACACAAAGTACAGTAGAATAGAGACATCTAATTTTGATTAAAAAACATAGCATATTTTTCTAAGTGAAAGTGTGACAGTTCAATAGACAAACATGTCAATATAAATGCATTTCAATAAAGTGAGTATTTTAATTACAGAAATAACACAGAAAACATGATTGTGACATGATTGTGTGTTTGTATGTACAGTGCCCTCACCCATATTGGTGTAGGCATTCCAAGAATGTACAGTTGTTGTGTGCAAGCTTTTACTTAGAAGGAATAACACCAATGAGATTAAAATAATCTCATCTCCGGGGGGCTGACTTAAAAACTTGTACTGGCCCCGAAAATGTTTCTTTGTCGTATTTCTTTATTAAACACACAACTTCATGCTTGTTCGGAGCCCGTGGTCTCTATCAGCATTTCAGAGGTAATAGAAACCTCTTCTGGGAGCAGCTGCTGCAAATTAATGCATAAGATACCCAAAACAGCTGGCTTTTCTTGAGAAGATGATAAGAGAGAGGTATTCCAAGGGAAATGGCTCTTGGAGAGATAAGAAATGACAGCTATTGAAGATTCAAGTGTTGTGAAAAATGCCCTATAGCTTGTGTTGTTTACTCAGTGCTCAGAGTAATGCTGTGTACAGCCAAACAGGCCACAAATCTTGGGCTTTAACTAAGACCTTGGCTTTAAACACAGCTGCAGTCTGCGTTGTAAGCTTGCACAAGTCTGAATTATTTATCTGTTTTTGTTTTGGGTAGGAAGGCAGTGAATTTTTTAAAATTTTGTAAAGATTGACAGCATTGAAGGTACCATCGGTTTATCTGAGGTTCAGAACAACAATGTCAGGTGAAGTGATGGGTTTACTATTCTGTTTCATAAATTGAGCTCAAAAGGTGTGATTTTCGGAGACACACTGTGATACACACGCAGGCACACCAAGAAGCAAGCTAAGACTACACCACAGAGGTCTCTCTTGTTAAGTGGGCTCAGGCTTTGGAGAAAATGGATTTTCAATCCTTCCAGTTTGGAGCTAATCTGGGTCTGTGAAACCATCCAATAGGCACTATATATAACGCTAAAGAATAAAAGACAACACTGAAAAATCTCTCAAACAAAAAAATGCCACATAATTCATTAAATAATATCGAGTGTAATATAACATGGAGTAATAAAAAAACAGAGCAAAGCTCAAGTTTTGTTTTATGAATCCCCATTAGATCCCTGAAACAGGGTACTTCAGTTAATATTATATTTGTTTCTTTATACATGGGGTAATGCTTCAGTTTATACAATATTAAACTTTCTTTATTCAAAAACAAAAACAACAAAAAAAAAAAGACAAAATAAGGTAATAAAAATGCACTGGGCGTATGAGGCACTCAAAAATATATTGTTTTATTTTCTGCACTAATAACAGAAATGTTAAATGCCATAGTATTACACTAGAGGTCACCCCTTGCAGGAGAATTCACAATGCGACACCTTCCAACAGGCATCACTGTCATTCAAGAGGTGTAGAAGAGACCGAAGGGGCTGCAGATACCAAGCATTTGTTTTAAGCCTGCTGTACCATTATGTCATATTTAGTGTACTGAAACATGCCCCCCAAGGCAGCTTACAATAATGTGATAAGTATTGCATGGAACTGAATGTTTGTCATTTGACTAGAAAAAGGAAATCAGCTGTCACACTAAAACATTTAGAGGTAGCTGCATTCCTCACATTCAAAATAAAGCTGAGTGTCACATTTGCAACATAATATACTGAACTAGGTATACAATTTGGTTGGAACTAGCCAGTTAGGCTAGATTTAAACCATATTTGGTTAAAAAATGTACCTATATTGTATTATTTTAACACCATTCAATTTTTATTAATGGTGATGATTTGCTTATAGTGTTTTTAAAAGTACCGAACAACAAAACAATTAACAACTGTGATACTGTGATAAAGATTTGAATTTGTTGTCGTTTTTTAATTAGATATTGCACACATAGTTATTTAAAACAAAAACAAAACAAAACACTATAAGGGTAATGGCCCCATAATACAATTTTAAAAAAGGTTAGTGTTGGATTCTTGTAATTACCCCCATAATCCCACCATGCTCATTTTATTTAAAAAATCCACTGGTCTTTCTGTGGTATAATTATTCTTAAATAACATTTCTGTTGTTAGAAAGAGCTTACCTCTTTGACTATGTTTACTTTTTGCCCATCTTACTATTTTCTAAATTGTAAGATGGGTAAGTGGTTGTGCAAACAATCGCATGATTCCAAATGAGTGCAATTTCCTCAGGACTGGAGTATCTGTTTGCTTGTTTTGCAGTTTAACCCATTTTTACAAACAACCACTTTATCTGTGTACACAACCTCATTTCACTTTTAAATTAGGTTTGTTTTTGCCCTTGTCAGCAAGAGAAACATTGAATCCTTACTAAAGCAATAAAGCAAGACAGAGGTAGAATACAGTGAGATACCCTCACTAGAGGGTTTTAAAAGGTACAAGGTTCAAATCCACTAGATTGTTACTTTCTTGTAGTAACTCACCCCTGCAGTGCCTTAATGCTATTCCTTTTCAGTTTGTGTTCATCCAGAACTTTAAACAAACAGTGAAATGTATTTAGAAACACATGACTAAACCAAGTAAAGGCAGACTAACAGTTTGACTAGAAACATATTCATTCAAAACATTCAGTGCACCTTTATGAGTTATTTTCCCATTTTGTGGCGTTATTCAGTAAAACTTCCAGGCACAGGGAACGCTCTCCATGCACAGTGTTGCAGATGTAGAAGGACTAAAAGCCTGAGTTAACATTCTGTAATCACTTCATTTTAAGACGTTAAATGGCAGTTACTGTAATGGTTGTTATTATGGTTTCTCAATGTTTGAACAGAAGCAATGTTCCAGAGCATGTCATATACTGTTTACTGGTTTTATTTTCTTTTTCATGTGTCATGAAACCAAGGAAATGCATTATGTAGTTGATGCAATTGGCTACATCAAATTCCCTAACTCCCAATGCTAAAGCTTTCACAATGACAACTATTATAACACAATGGGCTGCATTTATTAACACACCAGTAAACGCTTTAGGAATATGGCCTAGTGTGTCCTTCCCCATTTGCACAAACACAAGACAACATTAAAGGAGGGTCTCTGAGAAAATGTTTGTGTATTGGTGCGTTCCAATGATTTTACAGTGTATGACTGATAAGAGATGTTTTTGTTAAATAATTTTAACAGTTAGATACCCCCAGCCTTTGGATTTATATGAATCTATATTAATCATTTTGATATTTTCCAAAATAAAATTCACTAAAGACCATAAAAATAAAGTGGTATGAAGTCTGCAAGGATTCTACATTATTAACATTTGCTATAGTTTAAATCATTAATATAGACTTCTGTCCCAAGATGTATATCTGAAAGAATATCTTAGAGACTGTGTTACAACATTTAATAATTTTGCACCACAGTAGACAGCCCCCCCCCCCCCCCCCCCCCATTTTAATCAAAGTGAAGCCTTTACTCTTTATACAAAATATCCTTCATCTAGCCTGGTACAGTTTATGAAAACAAAAAAATACATACAAAATGAAGCACACAATACAATGCATTTTTCCTTTAGTAATCACATTTTAGACAGTAGAAGATCTGGTACAAACCATCACCAGAAAATCGAGACCTTGCAAGAACACAGTAGACAATAAATGACTTTAATTAAAAGTCAAGTGTATGCTGAGAAACATTATGCAAACATAGCTGGAGGCAACAGTCAGTTGGGCTAATGCGAAGATTGTTTCCTGAGTCGAAAACAATGGCAAACTTTGTATTCAGTGCGTTATGCATTCAGAAAGATTCATGAGATTCAGTAGCAGATTAACATCCCCTTTGCCAATTGGCCTAATTAATAACAAATACCTTCTGATGACATAATATATGCCTGCCAAATGGGGTTAATGGGGGTTTAGCTGTAACCAGTGGCTATTTTTTATGGGAAAAAAGTACAAATCAATTTTCCTGATCAATATTTCTTAAACAAGTTCATCGTACTCGGGTGCAACAAGTTGATCGATCTGGAATGGTTTTGGCAGCTTCCAAGCTGTCTACTTCAGTATCCGCTAGAGTTTCTTATTGACAAGTGATAAGACACTTTGAAGGGTGAATTGATCTGTTAGCCTGTGCTGCTACAAGGCAATGTTACAAAAATAAAGATATGTTCCCAAGAGAGCTTGTATATAAAATCAAACTGGAGATAAGCTGCTGAATTATGCAGTTCATCCAATAGGTCATTCTAGATTTGTGAGAAGGGGTTAGTGAGTGCTTCTAGCTTATACAAAGGGTAAAGGAAATCTCTCAGCTTTTCCAGGCCAGTGGGAATTTATAAGAACCTGTCCCAGAAGAACAAAATATTACAATTTAAATTAGAAACAGGGAAGGATTGCTTGAACATTACAGTGAATTCCACTCAGGGGATACAAACTTCAGGGTCCTTTCACTTAGTATATACCCACTTGCAGTCAATGATAACAAGCAGGTCTTCTTAAAGTTTTGGGGGTTCAGCCTTTTTGCCCCTTTTAAATAGAGATTTGGAATGTCCATTCACAAAGGTTGGGTATTGAGATAAAGTGAAGGGAACATGTGAATGTTTGGATAGCATTTTGGCCTAATTGACAAAGGGCCCATCCTGACCTGGTAGTCAACCTGAAGCTAATTAACCTCTGCAGGCATAAATTCTCCAACGGTGGAACTCTGATGTCTGACACATCGAAGCATGTCACTGATGAAACACACTATCGACAAATATATTAGGACACAAACTAGAATGACCTGACTGCTGACTCACCTGTTAGCATTGCCTTGACAGGGTAAATAAACCTCTCGAATAAACTTCCAGCACAGGTTGAGAGGCACAGTGTTATATTATATAAGACTGCCATGTATTCAGAACTCCTGGTTCCACCCAGCTGTACAATCACGTAAATGCCAAGACCATACTGTAGCAAACATTTTGATCATGGTATAAATGATTCTAAAAACAATTATTATTATTATTATTATTATTATTATTATTATATTATTATTATTATTATTATTATTATTATTATTATTATTATTATTATCCAACTAGCTGCCTTAGTGTAGGTAACCTTAATTTAACATTTATGAATGATCCAGTCAAACCTACATTTAAAAGTAACCAAAACCCAATCATTGACATATGTGATAATTCTTTTAATTATTACTTATTTGTTGTTTTTTTTTTTTTTTTTTTTTTTTTTTTAAGGGTCTATTGCTAAATTAGTTAGCATTAGGCCTTATAATTATTTAAAGTGCTCTATGATGCATGCAAGAAGGGTAATATAAAATGTAAAATGTGTTTTGTAAGATGCATTTATTATTATTATTATTATTATTATTATTATTATTATTATTATTATTATGAATAATAATAATAATATATAATTAAACATAATTGTAGTTGTATTATTATATATTTGTATGTGTTTTATTCCTTACTTAATGTGCATGCATGCTCTGGCAATTAATTTCCAACAAACTGTTATTAGCTCCCTTACCCTATAAGGTCAGGCACTAAGCTGCAGGACGTTTAATACATTATGTGTAAAACAAATGGATTTTAAGGCCCACAAAACAGGATAAATTACCAGATTGGTATTCACAGCCTCACTGTCAAATCAATACTGTCAGAGCTCATTGGAATCAGTTGCTTAAAATACATAAAGGAGAAATGAATTCCTCTATTATAATGAGTAGCATGTTTGTTTACCAAAGGCACTGGTTTAGCTGTGGTAGTCTGTGTAGTGCTGTTGAATGCAGATGATTTTACTTCTTGTCCTTGTCGGCCTATTTCATCTCTCCTATCACTTACTGCTACTGCAAAGTCCCCTGGGTACGTTAGCAGTCAGTCCAGGAAGTGTGTTTAAGTAATGAACATAATGTTCACATTTGCTAGACCAGCCTTCTCCCTAATCATGAATTATTCTTCCCCAAGGCTCAATTGGAACATTACTTTGGAAGCTGAAGATTTAATCCTATCCAGCTGATTGGAGGGAATGATTACAGTATTATTTTCTTGTATAGGCTGTCTCCACTGAAGGTGCCTTTTTCTGTCCCCAGCTTTAATAGAAAGCAATCTTTATTTCCCTTGAGGGGAATGGCATTGAATTTGAAATGGGGTAATCTGCAGGAAGCGTAGGTGGTGAGCTGTAGATCGTTGTTGGTTGCTTAATTAGTTTAGGTCTCACTATATTTCACTGCCTCGATGAAACACCTTGTAATTGGTAGACCATGCAAATACAGTGCGTTATTATTAATAATATTTAAAGTCACATGACATACAATTTGTTCGGCTACTTTTATATTATAAATGTTCCAAACAGTCAAATAATTTATTTTGTGCCCTGGTATATCACTTAAATTTAAGAAATCTTGTGTGTGATTATATAACGGAAATCATTTCAGGTCAGCATAACAGCTATTCAGTCAGGACAATCTTGCATTAAATAACCATCTTTATTACAACACAAATCTTATAGATTTCCAAAAACACTGACCCAACCATGGGTGAAGACAAATAAATTGAGTAATAATAGTTGGAGCACAGCCAAGCGTACTAGCTTCGGGACATCTAGTATGGTACTTTCTTGAAGATCATCCCCAGCTCTGGATTAAGTTAGTCCCAATTGCAATGAGTTGGTGATCATCTGATCCTCAAGTTTAATACGCAGCAGAGGATCAAGACTATCTCCACACCTCAAGTGTGTATGCGCACAAAAAACAATAGTTATAGTTCAAAGGCTTTATGTGATAACAATAAAAAAAATATCTGTAAACATGAAGATAATAAAATGTAATTATCCTAATAGTTTTTAATGGTATATACAAAAGGTATTTATCTGCATACTTTAATAAACAAAGACCATTAATCAAAGCAAGAATATGTCAAACCTGTAAATGTAATCAGATATGAAATCAAGTCATCCAAGTGTATAATAGGGAATGTGACAGAAAGTGTAAAGGGAACAGAGTGCCCCAGACTGGTTGGTCTAACACTTCACTCCGGGAAAGGTGAAAGTCAGCCACCTAGAAAGGGGGTGGAGCTACAGTACACCAAGTCATCGACCTGAAAGGGAAGCAATGTGGCAACCACAGATTGTTTTTTGTATGGTTAAGAGCGAACCGCTATAGGAGAACTGTAAACTTACAATGAGTGGTTTATTTTTTTTTCATGTTTAATTATACAGGCAGTCCTCACACTTACGACACAACTGGTTCCTGAAAGTCACATTGTAAGCCGAAGCGTCGTAAGTCAAAGCACATTTTCCCATTGGAACAATATTATAAACTGGGGTTACGTTCCTGACTCTTCAGCCAGATAATACAGTTTTACAAAAATGACCCCTTATTTGTACTCATGCAAATATTTATTTATCTCTTTACACTCTGTGATTACGCATATATCACTCAGACACCTACCTGGCTTGTTTAAAACTTAAAGTACAGACTCTGGGATTTCCAATGACGTATTCAGTGTGTGTATGCGGAACTACTAGCAGGAAATACGATCGCCTGAAGTTAAGCCCCTCATCATGTGACAGAGTTCACAATTGACTCATTTTGAGTCAATTGCTCTTATCAGACATTGTTAATGGCAAATAAATTAAAAAATAAAAATAAAAAAAAGTTACATGCATAAAAAACAAAACAAAACAAAACAAAAAACAAAACTCTAGACTGAGTCAGGGCGACCACGGCAGGTATTGCAGTTCGGACACAGAGCATGCACACATGATGCATGGCTCAGGTCTCGTCGTGTCGTAGATGCATTAACGATGTCGTAAAGTCAAAGCTGGGTAATATTGCAAAAGAGTTGTATGAGCCATGCATCGTAAGTCGAAGCATCGTAAGTTAAGGATCGCCTGTACTTGTTTGTTCTTGTTAGATAACTAACATGATCTAGAGCTGTCACTTAAGGCCAGCACTAAATCCTGAAACTTTATTTTGTCGAGCAATGTCAACAGCAATTGAATGGAGTGTCTGAACATCCTTTGCCCCATGATATACAGCCTAATTACATTGTTTATGCCCAATTTGCTTGACTCAATAGATAGTTGTAGCATTGGGGTTGATGCACAAGAATCTGTCTGAGGAACGTCAGATAAGTTTCACTGCAGTTCAGTCAGCATATTGGCTAAATGCAAACAGTAGTGTTACATTAACATGTCAGACTTCACAGGTGCAGAGGAGACACGTGCCATGAAGAGAAAATACCCTATGATAATTCCAATTTAATCATTCCAAACATTTTTAATAATCATCATTTTCATATCTACATGCATTCACTGAGACAGCGTTATCATCTGTTCACACATCTTTAGAACCAATAACTATACTTTTCAGAAACAGATTTCGCAGGCATAATAGCAATAAAGCTTTTATTGAAAATCAAACAATTATACAGGTCCATACACAAAACAGTGCGTACTGTCACAATCAAACAGTGACCAGATTACAAATGTATCACATGCTGATAGCGACGCTTCTCTTGAGCAGGCAATCCAATTTAGGCTTGGAAGCTGAGGAAACCATTAGGCTTGGAAGCTGAGGAGGATGGGGCAGATGAGGTGGGCAGGGGGCGGAGAGTCGATTATCCCACATATCATCTAATGCTGGTTTACATTCTAGGGAAATTATGTTGGTTACCGGCATCAGTGTGAAAACAGCCTTATAAATTATTTGTCAGCTTCTCTTGAAGACTGCTATGCCTGAATAGGAAAATATTTTACAAAAAAAAATAAAAAATACAGACACACAGACTCGTAAGCCCCTCCCTCGTGTGCCAATTCAGTGCAGTGTTTGGCTGTTCCTTGAATCCTCCCTCAGAAGTGAGAAATCAGTCTGCTTTCAATTCACAAATGCCGTTTCATCTCGAAAAATGTTACTATAAATGGCAATGTTCAATGTAATGTTTCTTTTTTTTTCCTTAAAAAAGCCAGTTTGTGTAATTTTTTTTTTTTTTTTTTTTTTTTTGCCATTTTATAAGCGAAATAACCCACTCCAGAATGTGAGGCCAGACAGTTCTTATCGCACTTCCTGGGTAGTTGAAGGCACTCGGTCTGCAGCCTCATGCCTCATAACACACCCAGGGCGTGCGGTAAGAATTGTCTGGCCGCACACTCTGGAGTGGGTTATTTCGCTTATAAAATGGCAACCCTGTTGCAGGTTATTTCTTACATAATATATGCTCAATAACTATGTTATAAAGAGTTAATAAATCATTATAGATGGTTTATAACCATGCAGTGGCCATAGACAGAATTACAGTTTTATAAAGGGGGCAGTTTTTAGTCAACAATTGTACTTTGGGATGTTTAAAGGGAATTCCGTCTATGGCTATTGCATAGTTATAAACCATATATTAATACTTTATAACATAGTTAAGCATATAGTATATATTTATAAAACATTAATAAGCAGCACCTTAATATAAAGTTTTACCAAAAAATACTAGAAATCCGGAAACAGCAGTTACATAACATGAAAATGCAACTGCAACAAAGCAGAGTTTGCAAATCAAAGAACACAAAACATAACCCTGGTTGTCTAAAATCTTTGCATCTGTTGAATTACGGGAACAGTGATGCAAATAATATAAAAGAGGCAGCCTAATATCCAATCCAGTAGGGTAAAGACAATATCCATCTCCATGATTTCAATTTAACGACCTTGGAGTGACTAATAAAAGCAGAGAATTATTGGTTTTTATTTAATTATATTCCATGCCTTGTTAAAAATTTAAAGCTCTGCTAATTGTTAGAAAAATATTCTGTATTCTATATTTGATATCGGTTTTATTAATGGTTTAATTTCAGAAAACATGGCTTTAATTCTGTTTCTCATTTTAACTTGTGTTAGTACGGTCAGGAGTAACAGAGGCAAGACTTGAGTCTAAATAATCAGAAATAACAATTGCTAGACGAACCAGCATGATACTTGTTAGGGTTTTATTGTTTGTTTGTTTGTTTGGCTAACATGCTCTTTTGTTTTGTGTCTTTTGTGTTGGTTAAATCTTTATTTTTTTATTTAATAAACGCTCTGAGCACCTGTGACAAAGTGATTAATAGTGTGCAGGTGCAGGTGTTCAAAGAACAAACACAGTTGTAATCCAGGTGAAAAAGGTTTGTTTATTTTTATTAATTAAGTCAAGTGCCTAAACAGTAAATAATAATGCTGGTAAGTAATATAGCGGCATGTATTACTTGCATTTATAATCCCTGGGCTGGTCCCGAAATAACAGTCCCGTTATTGTATCCCCACATTAAACACAAAATGCGTACACAAGTCAATTTAGTGCGTGAATTAGTGATTGTGGTACAATGCAGTTTACAGTGGTACAAGTGAAGTGCTGTCCCGGGTTTGTGCTGGCCTCTGGTGACAGCTCTGGAAAGTGTTAGTCGTCTAGTGATTACAAACAACAATAGACAGAACAATCAAGAATATTCACCACACAAATACAGGTCCTTCCAGGCCACTTATTAACAACCAAAAATGAAAGAACAGATGCATTGCTTCGTCTCCTTTTTCTACCATCACTCATGACCCCTTGGTAAATGACTGCAGCTGCTTTTTATGATCTGCAGCTGCCACATCATTTGCCCTGTCAATGAGTCAGAGTACCGAAGCTCAGTTTCTTTTCTACCTGACCAACTTCTGTTCCCGTTACTTAGCACCCTCGCAGGTCGAGAGGGAGATTTACCACCAAGAATCATTGTCTTTCTGTCAAATATCCCACCACTCAGAGTGGAGCTGAAGGAACACTCTGCTGAATCTACCTTTCCCATTACTTCCCCCTCCCGGGAAAAATAATCCACATTTTGGTGGTCTTTCCCTGCACAATGTACCATGTGGGATGTGAAGGGTACGCATTGAACTTGGCAATAGTGTTTACCTTCCAGAAGTCTACACAGAAGTGATTGGTGCCATTTTTCTTGGCCACTATGACAATTGGACTGCAGCACTCGCTCCTGGAAGGCTCAATCACCCCAAGTTCGAGCTTGTCCCATACATCTTTTTGAACGCCACTTCATTGACTTTCCGGGATCCGGTAAAATCGCTCTCGTACTGTGAACCCTGTTAGAGAGATAATGCCATATTCAACTAAGTTAGTTCTGCCGGGCTAGTCAGAAAAAAACATCACTGAACTCCTCAATAAGCTTGCACAGCTCTCTTTGCTGATCTGGAACTAATTGTTCCCCCATATAAATGATTTTTGTGTTGCCACGTCACACACCATTGCCGAAGGGCATGACCTGGCCTGGTTGCGCTTCAGTTTGCCCCGTCAGTTCCTGCTCGAACGTCTTCCGTGAAGCAGTCAAACGGGTAAGGACCACCACGACGAAATCAAACAAACATCCAAACGAGCACAGAAACAAGGAAAGCTTGTACTTAGTGGCGACATCGTGACGTTTTGCTGTTCTGTCGAAACATCCGTTTTCCCGTTATACATTTAGGATGTAAGATGCCAATATCACGCCATTATATAGTGGCCTGGCCGTGTAGTTGTTCCTTTTGGTTTGACTATATATATGTTACATGCCACAATAATGAGATAATATATCATATTATATAATATATATATATATATATATATATATATATATAATATATATAGAAATATATATATATATATATATATATATATATATATATATATATATATATATATATCTATATATATAATCTATATATATATATATATATATATTATATAGCTATATATATATATATATCATCGAAAGTATCAGGGCAGTAGGAAAGCCCTGCTGTTTAAATGTTTTGTTTATTTTCAGAACGGGGTCTCCCCCTCTGCCCCTGTGTCGTATTTGTTTATTATGATTTGTTTATATAAATGTCAGTGAATGGAGTGTGTTTTTTTTATTGTTTTGATGGCGTAGCTGCTTTTTGTTTTGTTATTGTTTTGTTTTTATTTTGAAATGTGTTCTGGCAGAGGCGAGGGAGTAACTCGTCCTCTGCCAGGAATGATTAGAAACCTTGTGCAGAAGGTGGCCATCTCCCGAATGACTTAAGTGATTCATTTGTTGGTAAATCGGGAGACGGTCACCTGCATATAAACCTGCAGCTCTCTGCACTCTGGGTGGGGCGTTTGAGAGACGGAACGACAGCGAGCGAGGAGAGAGTAATTTAAAAACTAAAAAAACATATAGGAACAGTGAAGGCGATTGCCCAGCCTGACCTATTTGTGTTTGTGATTTATTTTTGTTTAAATATATTATTTTGCTCTGTGAGCAGTGTTTTCTGTTTGTTTCAATATTTTATTTATTTTTTTGTCTTTAAATAAACAGCGCACGCTGCACCTTTGAACTGCAGTACTTGCCTGTCTGTTGTTCTTCCTTCTTTCTACAATGTGGCCTGCACCCGTACAACCGACACGTGCACCACACCCGACGCATGACGGGTTGTTAGATATATATATATATATATATATATATATATATATATATATATATATATATATATATATATATATATTGTGAAAGATCCTTGCACTCTCACGGTTCGTTGCCCCTTTAAAAGCAGACCCAGGAAACAGAAATTGATTTTAAAGCACTTGCGTGCTATTTTTAATAAACACAAAACGAAACAAACAAAACACAAAATAAACACCTAATTCCCACTGGAGCACTAACTATACATCAACCTAAATAACACCCCGGACAGCTAAGCTGTTTACCAGTACACTAACAACACAAAATCACACAGTTTATCTCAGTACCTTTTCTGACTGCTCGGAACCAGAGCACACTTTCTGTTCCTACCCCTCAGCAGCCCTGAGCAGTTTAGCTGCCTCTCTTATATACCCTGCACCTGGCTCTAATTTACAATTAACACCAGGTGCAGGGGGTTACTAAATAATAAACCAATTAAATCAATTTGCATTTTCACATGTTTTTGGCAGGGAAGGATTTTAACCCCCTCCCTGCCATCTTACACATCCTCCCCCCAAAGTGTGCAACACTGATCGGTCATTCCAAAGCCACCCTCTCCCCTAAAACACAACCACCCATGTCCATTTCTGCCATCTTCCACAGGCGGGCTTGAGGGTGGGTCGGACATTTCAGCACTTCCTGGAAGGGACCATGAACCGACGACACGGGACCCCATCGGGATGACAGGGCTGACCGAAGTGACGACTGGGGAACAGGAGGATGCAGCAGTGGGCAGAGATCTTCACCTGGGGACCGGCGCAGTGATGTCCGATCACCCAGGGAAAGTGAAGCAGCGAACAGGGGGAGCACCAGCGATGTCTGGCAGCAGCCCAGAGACGTCTGGGTGCTCGGGAAGAGCAGAGCAGGGAACCAGGGGCAGAGCTGTGGCCAATGTTGCAGACTCCTGGGCTCGAGGTCCAGCGCAGGAAGGTCTGGGAAGACCGGCAGGGTGTCCAGGAGCAAGGGGCAAGGGACCGCACCTGGCAGTGCCGGACTGGTTCGCTGTGTTCGTTGCTTCTCCCTCTCTGGGCTTGGGAGAGGCGGCTCCTTGCCTCTGGGCTCTGGGAGCAGCGGCTCCTCCTCTCTGGGCTCTGGGAGTGGCGGCCCCTCCTCTCCGGGCTCTGGGAGCGGCGGGTCATAGGGGCGCCCACACTTTCTGACACCATATGTAAAAGATCCTTGCACTCTCACGGTTCGTTGCCCCTTTAAAAGCAGACCCAGGAAACAGAAATGGATTTTAAAGCGCTTGCGCGCTATTTTTAATAAACACAAAACTCCCACTGGATCACTAACTATACAGTCAGGATCACCCTAACTAACACCCCTGACAGCTAAGCTGTTTACCGGTACACCAACAACACAAAATCACATAGTTTATCTCAGTACCTTCTCTGACTGCTCGGAACCAAAGCACACTTTATGTTAACCCTCAGCAGCCCTGAGCAGTTTAGCTGCCTCTTTTAAATACCCTGCACCTGGCTCTAATTTACAATTAACACCAGGTGCAGAGGATTACTAAACAATAAAATCATTAAGTCAAGTTGCATTTTCACATGTTTTGGCAGGGAAGGATTTTAACCCCCTCCCTGCCATC
Organism: Polyodon spathula; assembly: GCF_017654505.1. Classification (NCBI taxonomy): domain Eukaryota; kingdom Metazoa; phylum Chordata; class Actinopteri; order Acipenseriformes; family Polyodontidae; genus Polyodon; species Polyodon spathula. The sequence continues at coordinate 66,530,052 of NC_054535.1, forward strand.
TTGCTATATATATATATATATATATATATATATATATATATATATATATATATATATATATATATAATAGTCATATAAATAGTATAATAGTCATCTATATTCATTAATATCAGAATTAAACGATATTTTACATATTTTTCATTCAGTGTAAACATTATGGATTTATCACAGAGAGATCAATGTAATATAAAGCATCTGGAATGATAAATAACAAAAGCAAGACAAGTGTCAACATTACAACTAAGTACCAATACAAAATGCAAAATAGGTTTTTGCTTTTACTCTGTTGATTCTTAATCACAAAACTGAATTGTCACGTTACTACAGTGGGGGCTGAAATTTGCCATGACTCATGATTTCACCTCCCACTCTGCAGTTATTGGCAGAGTGCAAATACATTGTGTTGAATTACACTTGCGTCAGGCACTAAAGTTAATCAAAATCATCCTTCGGACAGACCACTCCCTGCAGTGCTACTGCAATTACTTCTAAGTTGCCCTTTCTAATCAACAGTACGAAGGTCACTCTTGAAATCAGGACTTAAAGGATGTGTTGCAGTAAGAATACCTCTGTTAAGAAAGGGGAACACGACTAAAAGGCTAAAATATGTACAAGAACACAGAAATGGGATTATGGAACAATGGTCAAAGGTGCTTTGGACTGTTGATGGATGGACAATGACACCTGTGCCTTCTGCCAGTTCTGTTGTCAATTCAGCACTTGCTTCTTTCTGTTTCTTAACGATATTATCTTCAAATATTGCTCATCCTTGTTAGATAGCTTTTTGGGTATTCCAGTCCTGGGTTTGTCAATTACAGATGATGTTTCTCTGTACTTGATGATTATGCTTTAGGTACCACACCTTGAGAATTAAGTGATGCAAGTTATTTCACTCTGTTTTTCCTTCTTTACGCAAGTCAAGGTTGTTATAATAGTATAAAACACTAGTGGAGGCTTTGAGTAAATTGCTGATGATCATAATGCATCAGAGTAGAAAAATTCAACATGTCTAAGATGTTTTCACAGCAGTGTAGTGTAATGGAATTACTCCTGGGTAAATAAATACAAATGAAGTGCAAAATGTTATTGAATAGTCTTTTATTTACAACTAAGCTCCTATTACTTTTCTGCTTCAAACTCCACAAGTAGTGTATTACTGGTACACCAATTAATATTCCATGAAAAACGAAAGTAGCTGAGTCGATAAAAAGCACATCCTACTGTTACAAATGTGTCTAATAATTTCACATGTACCAAAATCATGATTCATCTTATTTACATATTCAATATACAGTACAATGTGTACATAATTAGTCTCTGCCACCTGCAGCATTCTCATAATTTAATTGCTTAATTGCATTGATGTCAGAGTAAAGGCTGGCTACAGTGAGTGCCAGAATGTGCATTTGCTAAAAGAGCAGATCATATGCATTATGTATGTATAAAAGACTTCAATCTCATATCTCTGTTATTGTTTATTCATGTAGACAGAAATATTCGATCCTGGGGAATCTTTATTTCAGACACCTCTGACATCATCCTAGACAATATCGATCATATTGAAGTATTTTAATTATCTAAACCAGTGGTTCTCGATCTGTGGCTCCCTTCAGCTGGTCCGTGAAAAGGTTACAATGTTGGAAAGGAAATGGCAGCTTGGTTTATAGATCCCATTGCAAACCCAAAATGGAAGAAAATGCATACATGGAGAATATCTCCAAGTTAAAAAAAGGTCTAAACTCTCCATCATATATAGTTTTAGGGTGTCGAAAATGTATTAATACTAGGGAGTTTCTGTATATTGTGCTCGCGTGCACTCAACATAGCAGCTTGTAAGGGGTAACACATGACACGGTATGCATTGTAACCATAATCCCCCCCCGCCCCGCCACAGTGACCAGAGCGCTCTCCTGCACACCTGGGTCAACCCCCCCTTCCCCATCACCAGTACAGTGGCGCAGGCACCTCTCAGGGGAGGCAAGATGGTCACCGCCGAGGCGGTACCGCTCGAGGGGACGCTCACCAGGGGACAGACAGTCACCGCGCAGCCACCGCTGCCCAACAGGTGATCGCCAATCTTCAAAGTAAGAACGCTGTATGCTTGGTAAGTCCAAGCGATGCCCTCAACGGCTTTTACTCCAGGTACTTCTTGGTGCCCAAAAGGGACAGCAGTTTCAGACCAATTATGGATCTCAGGGTCCTCAACTTGTTCCTCAAACAGATGAAGTTCAACATGTTGACAGCACAGCGTATCCTCCAGTCCGTCCAACCGGGTGACTTGTTCACATTGATCGACCTGCAAGAGGCCTACTTTCACGTCTCAATCCGTCCCACACACAGAAAATATCTGCGCTTCACCTTCAAGGAAACGTGTACGAATTCTGTGTGGTGCCTTTTGGCTTCTCACTGATGCCTGCACTTTTTCAAAGTGCATGGATGCAGCACTGGCTCCACTCAGGCTGCAGGGTATTCGGATCCTGAAAACTCTCCTACAGGACAAAGTATATCAAAGGTTGTTGGGGCTGATGGCAGCCACCTCGAGAATCCTTCCACTAGGGCTGCTGAGAATGTGTCCGCTTCAAGCCTGGGTAAATACGCTCAAGATCGGTACCAGCTGGTGTGAGTGTCCAGACAATGCCAGAAGACACTCGAGTAGTGGCTCCATACTGGCAATCTGCACCTCAGATCCCCTCACAGAAGGGAAGTGATCAATACAGACTCCTCCGGCCTGGGCTGGGGAATGGTCTGGAATGGGAGAGGAATAAGGAGGTCAGTGGAAGAGACATTGGCAGCAAGAGCACATAAATGCCCAAGAGCTGCAAGCAGTGAACCTGGTGTTATCTCATTTTCTCCAGCAGCTAGTGCACAAATATGTGCTGGTCCGGATGGACAATACTACAGTGGTAGCCTACATAAACCACCAAGATGGCCTGCGCTTGCCAAGCCTTCACCACGCAGTGCGCAGACTCCTGTCCTGGATGCATAGAAACTTGCGTTCCATCAGGGCACTTCACCTCCCCGGTGTGGACAACAAGGAAGCAGACCTCCTGTCCAGAAGAGCTCCAGACAGCTCGGAGTGGAGGCTGCATCCTCAAGTGTTGAAATAGATTTGGGAGAGGTTTCGACCTGCACAAGTCAAACTCTTTGCCACAGCCGAGTCCACCCATTGCACCCTAGGGTTCTCCATGGACAGAGACAGAGGCCCCCTGGGAGTAGACGCACTAGCTCACCCCTGGCCACGGGGGCTACTGTATGCGTTCCCTCCACTACCATTATTACCCCTGACACTAGAGAGGATCAGGGTGAGAGAGCACAGGTTTTGCTGGTTGCACCCAAATGGCCGAGATGCCCCTGGTTTACTCTCCTCTCCGACATGTTGTCGGATCAGCCATAGCAGCTACCTCTGCGCAAAGAGCCAAGCAGAGGGACTATTATGGTACCCGAACCCAACCCAGCTCCAACTCTGGGTCTGGCCATTGAATGGAGCTGTCTGTTCAGATGAGGTTTGCCAGATGTAGTAGAGACACAACAGTCTGCTAGGGCGCTGAGCACTAGAGCCCAGTACTCATATAAATGGAAAGTATTCCAAGACTGGTGCCTTGCCGAAGGTCATGATCCTGTGACTTGCCCAATTGAGATGATATTAACCTTCTTACAACACTTGTTTGATGCAGGAAAATCAGCGTTCACTTTGAAGGTATACCTGGCAGCAATATCTGTGTGCCATGACAAAATTGATTCGGTGTCCCCTGGGGCACATTTCCTGGCACTGCAATTTCTTAAAGGGGCTCTGAGGCTTCATCCTTCAATGAAATTATGGTCCCCAAGTAGCATCTAGAACTGGTACTCTGGGCCCTTATGGGTCCCCCATTCGAGCCTATGGCGTCAGCAGAATTGCGCGCTGTTTCATTGAAAGAGACATTTTTCACGGGTAACATTAAGAACAAATCCATCCTTTTTGCCAAAGGTGGTATCCTCATTCCATATTAACCAATCAGTGGTTTTGGAAACTTTCAGACCTCCCCCGCAAGAGTCAGAAGAGGACCATAGAAAGCACACGCAATGCCCAGTTCGAGCTCTTTGTCTGCTATGGGTCCCGCTCTAGAGGTCAGGCCCTAGCGAAGCAACATCTAGCGCACTGGGTGACAGATGCGATACGCTTGGCGTATGAACAGACGGATTCCCCCTTACCAGTGGACATTACGGCCCATTCTACCAGGGGCCAAGCAACTTCGTGGGCTTTCCTTCATGGCGCCTCCTTAGGTGAGTTATGCAATGCTGATACATGGACAGGTAGTCAGACATTTGTGCGTTTTTACCACCTTGTTGTTACAAACCGACCAAGACCCTCTCTGGGCTCTAGAGTGTTACAGGCAGCATGCCCTTAGGCGCCATGTAGGCTCTGAGGTTATCACCGTGGGGCTGTACTGTCGGTAATCCGGAGCCACGACAGCTTTGGTACAGCTTTTCCATTCGGTAATGGTTGTCAGGTTGAATTGAAAGGGAATGCTAGGTTATTATCATAACCCTGGTTCCCTGAAAGAGAATGACAATCATTACACTTTGAGGTCGTATCCCCAAATGGCGATGTGCTACTGTGAGGATGTCCCTCATCAACAGGAGGTGGGAGGGACTTCCCCCTCACAGCAGGGCCCTGATAGGGCAGCTTTTTTATATATGCTCAGTGATTGATGGTCAGAGAGGCTCATCCCATTCGGTAATGGTTATCATTCTTTTTCAGGGAACCAGGGTTATGGTAATAACCTAACGTTGCTCAGTATGTTAAAAACACCCATCTGTATAAATGGGTACAAATCTAAGTTGCTTTGGATAAAACCCTTCCTATTACGATGGATTACAAAACAAATTATTATTATTATTTAGTTTCATAGTTCGTTAAATGTCTTTCTTTTAAATAGGCTTGTTACTTTTCAATGTTTATTTCTGTTCTCTCTACCTCCCTTTAAAACTGTAACTAGCATTGTTAACCCATTTCCTTTTCTTAATTAAATCAAGGATACCTGGTGATGTCGAAACAATTTCAGTTTGTTTTTTTTCTAGCTACACTGAACATAAATATAAACGCAATATGCAACGATTTCAAAGGTTTTACTGAGTTACAGTTCATATAAGGAAATCAGTCGACTGTCATTAGGCTCTAATTTATGGATTTCATATGACAGGAATACAAATATACATCTGTTGGTCACAGATACCTTAAAAAAAAAATGTAGGGGCGTGGATCAGAAAACCAGTCATCTTCTGGTGTGGCCACTATTTGCCTCATGCAGCGCGACACATCTCCTTCGCATAGAGTTGATCAGGCTGTTGATTGTGGCCTGTGGAATGTTGTTCCACTCCTCTTCAATGGCTGTGCGAAGTTGCTGGATATTGGCGGGAACTGGAACATGCTGTCGTACACGTCGATCCAGAGCATCCAAAACAGAGTCAATGGGTGACATGTCTGGTGAGTATGCAGGCCATGGAAGAAGTGGGACATTTTCAGCTTCCAGGAATTGTGTACAGATCCTTGCAACATGGGGCCGTGCATTATCATGCTGAAACATGAGGTGCTGGCGGCAGATGAATGGCATTGGGCCTCAGGTACCCGTCACAGTATCTCTATGCATTCAAATTGCTATTGATAAAATGCAATTGTGTTTGTTGTCCGTAGCTTATGCCTGCCCATACAATAACCCCACCGCCACCATGGGGCACTCTGTTCACAACGTTGACATCAGCAAACCGCTTGCCCACACAACACCACACACGCTGTCTGCCATCTGCAGTACAGTTGAAACCGGGATTCATCCGTGAAGAGCACACTTCTCCAGCATGCCAATGGCCATCGAAGGTGAGCATTTGCCCACTGAAGTCGGTTACGATGCCGAACTGCAGTCAGGTCAAGACCCTAGTGAGGAAGATGAGCACCCAAATGAGCTTCCCTGAGACGGTTTCTGACGGTTTGTGCAGAAGTTCTTCGGTTTTGCAAACCCACAGTTTCATCAGCTGTCAGAGTAGCTGGTCTCAGACGATCCCGCAGGTGAAGAAGCTGGATGTGGAGGTCCTGGGCTGGCGTGGTTACACCTGGTCTGTGATTGTAAGGCCGGTTGGACGTACTGCCAAATTCTCTAAAACGATGTTGGAGGCGGCTTATGGTAGAGAAATGAACATTCAATTCTCTACCAACAGCTCTGGTGGACATTCCTGCAGTCAGCATGCCAATTGCATGCTCCCTCAAAACTTGAGACATCTGTGGCTTTGTGTTGTGTGACAAAACTGCACATTTTAGAGTGGTCTTTTATTGTCCCCAGCACAAGGTGCACCCATGTAATGATCATCCTGTTTAATCAGCTTCTTGATATGCCACACCTGTCAGGTGAATGGATTATCTTGGCAAAGGATACTCACTAAAAGGGATGTAAACAAATTTGTGCACAAAATAAGCTTTTTGTGCGTATGGAAAATTTCTGGGATCTTTTATTTCAGCTCATGAAACATGGGGCCAACACTTTACATGTTGTGTTTATATTTTTGTTCGGTGTATACAAAGATAATTGATCGCTTTACTCTCGTGGTGAAGGACGCAAGTACAGCACTCTGCATTGAATAATCACATATTATTTTGAGAGAAGCACAAACGCTTATTTTGTAAAGCACGTTCTGTCTGGAGACAAACATCTTTTTAAACTTAGCAAATAACACAAATGCAGAAATAGAAGAAAAATTGTGTAATGAATGATGTGTTTTTATTAAATAGTACATTTTACATTGCAATCAGGGTGCAGTGCGATGTGCTTCTGCTTGGTTGTTTTCTAACATTTTGCATATCATACCCTTATCTAATAATATTAATAATATATGTGCTGACAAATATTGTAAATAAGCACATTAAAAATAACAAAATAAAAATGAATATAGGCTACAATAATTAATATATAATATTTAAAGTGCAGATTACATAAACATACATAAAGCAAGGGGCAATATGACACAGTTACTCACCCTTTTATTCTCTTTTTCAAAATGCTGATCTTCCATCTGGTACCCGTTTCTTTAATTTGGGGGTCGAAGTGAATACTGTGGAAAAACTGGGGTCCAGGTTCATACTGTCTTCCTCTTCATGGGTGAAAGAAACCGGAGCTGACTGCAGTAAATCTAACTGTGACATACAAGCAGGCATACCCACAGACAAGCCCTCACTGGTATCGAAATCAGACCAGCTCAGCCCGCCTTATTTTGTCAAGAGTTTTGTCAAGGCTCATACATTTATGATGAAATGGCATTGATTTCGCTACCATTGATTCCTTCTTTGGTCGAATTGTGGGATACGCATCAACCTTCAGTTGAGGCTGGATACCACAGGACCAAACAATCGCTGTTGTTTCGTAGCACTGCTACTCAAAATGGGCCCATTTTGTCGGCTTCCTCCAGAAGGCTCTCATTTCCTGGACAAATGCTGTCCACACCCTGGCAACCCTTGGCCCCTTGTGCAGTTTAAATCTGCTTTCGTCTGTGTTGTTACAACCACCTGTGACACATCGACAGAGCATAGTGATCAATTTAATTAGCTCTCTCTCACACGCTCTACACTACGATACCAATGGTACAGTCAGAAGGACGAAAATATGTTCACTCTATGACGTCATGTACTTTTAACCTCAAAATGAACAATTTCTTAATCTTAAATTTGAAAACTACTTATCAGTTCTGTAATTTGGCATAAAGTTAGGTAGAAGTGTTTGGGTTCCCCTTTAAAAACTGTTGTAATTAAGATTTAGCTGTAAGAAATAACAGCTGCTTATCCCCAGTAAGAGCATTTTGGTGCCATTATTTTATAGGTTGCTTTGTAACATTTCAGAATTCATAACTGCAATTTGAAATATCATTAGAGTGGCTTCAGAAGATAGAGAAACAAAGATTATATTAACTTTACTGGATACAAAACTTAATAAGCAAACATTTTTTCTACTACAGGTGATAATGAGTACTTAAGCCTTTATCTCAGAGCTAATGGTTTAGTCAAATAATATCAATAATATATAAACATGTAATGCAGAAATGAAGACTGTGGGTCTCATCAAGTTCAGCAGTTTGCATGGATTACTTTGGATTGAAGATAAATCCAGGGTGACATACTCACCTGTCAAGGAATTAGGGAAATAAATTAGCTCAATCTTCATGGGGTGCATAACGAAATTGATTCGAGTGAAAAAGACAAACAATTCTTCAAAAAAATTATTTATTTTACTTATACTTAACAAAAACTGACAAATGTGACATTTTGTAATCTAACATGAAATACTGTACTACTATTATGTCTTCTAGTAGACTTTTGTGATATAATCTTGTAGTTTTTGTGATTACATGATGTTAAATAAAAGATAAAAATGAGTTCATATCGATTTTTTTTTTTAATGATTGACACAGTAGTAAATTCAACACCTAGCACACTTTTTTTTTTTTTTTTTTACTTTAACCTATAGGCACAAAATAAATCATACTGTTTCATTGTATGCTTGGATATATAGTGAAAAGTGTCACATTTTAATCAAGGGAAGTAATGTTAAAACATTACAAAGCATTAGTAAGACCTCATCTAGAATATTGTGTTCAGTTCTGGTCACCTCACAACAAAAATGATACTGCTGCTCTAGAAAGAGTGCAAAGAAGAGTGAACAGAATTATTCCTGGTTTAAAAGGCATGTCAATATACAGACAGGCTAAAATAATTGAATCTATTCAGTCTTGAACAAAGAAGAATACGCAGCGATCTGATTCAAGCATTCGAAATTCTAAAAGGTATTGACAATTTCGACCCAGGGGACTTTTTTGACCTGAAAAAAGAAACAAGGACCAGGGGTCACAAATGGAGATTAGATAAAGGGGCATTCAGAACAGAAAATAGGAGGCACTTTACACAGAGTATTGTGGGAGTCTGGAACCAACTCCCCAGTAATGTTGTTGAAGCTGACACACTGGAATCCTTCAAGAAGCTGTTTGATGAGATTCTGGGATCAATAAGTTACTAACAACCAAACAAGCAAGATGGGCCGAATGGCCTGCTCTTGTTTGTAAACTTTCTTATGCTCTTATATTCTTATACATACTGTACAATGCAGAAACAATAAATCGTAATATTAAATTGAAACTAAACGATTTTAGCACCTTTTCTTATACGATTTCCATTACATGAGAGTAGATGTTGAACTTCATGCTGATTTGAACTCGGCCCTCGCCAAGATAAGCATCAACTAAGACATAGCTTTGCAGTAAACTAATGTGATCCATCTGCATCTCCATCCATTTGCGTTGTTTTCCATCTGATGATGTAGATATCCTTCTGTCTGGTGTTGATTGCTGAAGTGTAATGCTGGCTCCAGGGATCAGCTTATTTTGCCTCCCCAGTGCATCAGCACACGCAACGGTTGTGATGCTGGCTCTGACGATCAACCCAGAGCGGTCTCCCCATCGTGTCAGCATGACAACCGTCTGGATTGAGCTAAGTAGGGTACATCTCCAGGGTCTTCAAGTGGGCACCTTCTGTCCTCTGTGTTTCGTCGACTAGCCCACAACACCTCAAGAGGGCTCAACAGTGATTCTGGCATCCCAGCATCAACTCCCTCTGTCCACCACTCATCTCAACCCAGCTTACTTACCCGTACATCAGCGTTGCCTTCTTTCTTTTGTGCTTGAGATCCCCATCCAGAATCTTTCCGTCTCAACCACAGCCAGTTGCTGCTCCTTCTGCCTCTTCAGATAAGTCTACTTAGTACACAGTGAACACAAAACAGATCATGGTGCCGCATTAATACGTTATGATACTATACAGTACCTTACATATACCGAAAACTCTTTGCAGAAATAAATTGTTTTTACATTTACATAGAAAACTTTGCAGTGTAGAGGTGGCTAAGTAAAACACATAGACTACCTGTAATGATTGTTTTCTGTTGTTTTGAGTCAAACTATTTTCTTTGCACAAAGGAATTACAGACTTCAAATTCAAAATATTGTAGTTTAAGTCTGCGTCATGTTAATTGGCCCGCTGGCAGGACAGTACTCAAACTAATTTTACTCAGGCACTGTAATAGATAGACGCAAGTGTGGGGCATAGACTTAAAGGCAAGCTTGTGGCTTTTAAACAAGCCCTCATTTGTGTGTTTCCAGTATGGAAGTCATTCGCTAGATCGTTGCTAAGGAGAAGTCATCAGAGCAAAGTGGAAGCACTGAAGTGAAGATGCTCAGTCATAGTTGAGAACTGCAAATTTTTAAAAAAAGATTAAAAATAAAACATAGAAAATGGCTTCATCTTCATCTATACTGCACAGGAAGGTTTTTATTTGATTGAAGATGTGTGACAGTTCTGGGTCTGAAACAGAGCTGTGATTCTGTTGAAGAACTGGTTTTGCAGAAGGACTGGATCCACTGAATCAGTTCATTTACGAGAGCATAAGAATTCCGATATTTTTCGGAAAACTACGTTTTCAGAAAACTCATTCCGATATCGAAAATCGTGTAAACACACTTCGGAAAACTTAATGAAATAGCATACTGCACATGTGCACACTTGACCCTTTTCTGCTGCACATGGTTTTAGAAAACAGAGAAAATAATAATCTGTAGTCAGTCTGCATGTATCCATTTGTCTAGTTAGGGATAAAGTAATGTATTTGTTAAAGTCAGTATGTATTTGTTAATAGCGCATAGTGAAGTAGCAAATGTTTTCCAGTTTTAAAATGACTTAAAATATAATTTAAAATAATGTCTGCAAAAGAAACTGGTACTGTAGAACAGGATGAGCTGTTGGAAAGGCTAATTGCACATTGTTGGGAATTTAAATAGAGGTATAGTTATAGTAATCTTTGAATTTAAGACCTGACACTGCGATAAAGAACTTAAGCGATTGGATTGGTCTCGGTTCTGTTACAGAAATGCCTGGTCTTTTCAAATCGTACTTAGGCTACAGCAGTACTTTTGCATGCAAAAATATCCTGCGTTTTCCAAAAACTTCAATCCATGTATACAGTTGAATTCTAACTAGATTTGCTATTGTTAATCATGTAAACACAGAAAAGTGATGTTTTAAGAATCAGTTTTCTGATTCAGTTTTCCAAAAACATTCGTTTTTCAAAAATGCTTTGTCATGTAAATGTACTGATAGACAAGTAAGTATAATATTTCATGCTGTAACCATTCTGAAACTGTTCCTATGTTTTATGTATTATATTTTGAGAGTTTTATTGTAAATATGCTTTGTGATCACCCAGATTTATCAGTAATATGTACAGGGTTATGAAAAACAAATCAGATTTTAGTATAAAATGAAAACCACCTTTCCCAAAAAACAAATCATTGTCAAATCGAAGAGAGAAGAGGTGAAAAATATATATACTGTATAACCTAAAAAATAAATCCAATAAATTTTAATCAAAATCATTTTCAAAAAACTAAAAAAAAAGAAAAGGAAAAAATCTAATGATCTGGAAACAAAATCTGATGATGAATAAAAGGAAAAAAGAGGGATCACAAAAATAATATTCTTAGAAAAATATGTCAAATATACATATGTCAAATGTAAAATAGATTGTGCGAACGGTCAAACTCACTAGACTAGTTTTTCTCCAACACCAACTAAAGTAGACACAACTAGTCTGAGATACAAGGTTTCATGCAGAGTAACTACAGTATATAACAAAAACACATGGTTCCTAATGCTTTGGGTTTTTTTAGCCTGTGATTGCTGAATTTACACCATGGGACAAAAAAAGAAAGATTGGAACTGCAGTGCCTCCCAAACACTTGATACATTACAATGGTGACAACTTTGGATCACCAATTTCGTGAATTGATTTTCAACATCACACTACCTCTTCAAAGAATTTCTCAAGGCATCATCGCTGCTTTTCTCTGGAAAGAATATCAACTGGAGATAATTTGGGAATTTTTATAGGAATATTATTTTCTGTAATTGGGCCCATTACTTCAAATAGTAATTGCATGTCAAAAAAAAAAAAAACAGGAACATGTCTTTCAAAAACCACTGCTCTTTGTGTCGTCACCAGTTGATATATTTGAAAAATCTGTCAGAAATTCAATTAGACTTTTGTAGTTTGTCACAACAAATTTCACACTCTTAATCCGCATTGTCCAACTTGTTGGGCACAATGGGAGCAGTCCTTGAGGCGCCTTGCCCTGTCCATCTGTTTGCTTATGAAATGATTCAAACCATGCCAATCCCTTTATCCTCACTACAAGTCTTTCATCAGCTTCAAAATGTATCAACAAGCAGGCACACATCCTGAAATGCCAGATTCACGGCTTGACCCTGGATTAATGCGTGTCTGCAAACCAGATACACACCCTGACATGTTGGCAGCCCCATCGTAGCATTGCCCACGGCAGTCTGGCCAAGAAATACCTAACCTCAGTAACACGTTGTTAAGTATTAAATTGGTGCATTCAACTCCATAAAAGCCTGCAAAATCTTCACAGCTCTCCTGTGCATTGTTCACATATTGTAGGCATAAGCTCAGTTGATCAATCAACCACAACAGAAAAAATAGCTTCTTTCATGTCAGCAACAATTGTTCGTACTGTGTGGACTTTCGTAAGGTGAATGCATTCTCCAAATTTGACGCATACCCCACGCCCCGAGTGGACAAACTTCTAGACAGACTGGAGAAGGCATCTCAACTTTGGATCTCACAAGAAAAATCTGCTTTCTGTACTTTCTGGATCATGCTACTGGTAGTCTATTAACAAACAGACAACAGTTAACAAAACATTAACACACACAAGACAAAATTCATGGTTTCACAATAAGGCAACACAGACTCCTTCTAGGATGCCAATCCTCGGATGCCACGCCGTCTCCCGTCTGTTTGTGGGGCTCAGCACTGGCTGTTTGATAAGGGGACAAGGAGATCAGCTTCATCAATATATATGTAGTTTGCATCGAAAACACAGTCACAAATCACATAGTGAAAATGGTAACTGCTTATAAATATGAACACATCTGATAAATGTTATGCTTGTTTTGTGGTGCATATGTGCTTACACTGAACACTCATAGTACTGTAAATCCAAAATTATATTTTATATATATTGTAAATGATCCTCGCACTCACGGAGTTCGTTGCCCCTTTAAATAGACCCAGGACACAGAAATGGAATTGCTTTAGCACTGACGCGCACTTTTAATAAACATAAAACAAAACAGAAATAAACACCTAACTCTGTTTTGGAGCTCTCACTATACACCAGCCGATCCCTGACTCACACACAGGACGGCTAAGCCATTTACCTGACAAACATCAAAACACAAACGGGCTTAACACCCAAATGTGCATTCTCACAAGGTTTTTAGCAGGGAAGGATTTTAACCCCCTCCCTGGTACCTTACACATCCTCCCCCTCAAGTGTGAAACACTGATCGGCCATACCAAGGCCACCCCCTCCCCTAAAACACAGCCACCCACACTCAAGTCCCGAAATGTCCATTTCCGCCCTCTTCCACGGGCGGACTTGAGGGTGGGTCGAACCTTCCGGCACTTCCGGGAAGGGACCCTGAACCGGCGACAAGGGACCCCACCGGGATGACAGGGCCGACCGAAGTGACGACCGGGGAACAGGAGGATGCAGCAGTGGACAGAGATCTTCCACTGGGGACCGGCGCAGCGATGTCCGATCACCCAGGGGAAGCAAAGCAGCGAACAGGGGGAGCAACAGCAACGTCTGGCAGCAGCCCAGCAATGTCTGGGTGCTCGGGAAGAGCGGAGCAGGGAACCAGGGGAAAAGCTGTGGCCAATGTTGCAGACTCCTGGGCTCCAGGTCCAGCGCAGGAAGGTCTAGGAAGACCGGCAGGGTGTCCAGGAGCAAGGGGCAAGGGACCGCAACTGGCAGTGCCGGACTGGTTCGCTGGGGTGATGCAGGTGGGCACCTCACCTCCTCCTCTTTGTTCATCGCTTCTCCTTCTCTAGGCTCTGGGAGCGGCGGCTCCTCCTCTCTGGGCTCTGGGAGCGGCGGCTCCTCCTCTCTGGGCTCTGGGAGCGGCGGCTGGGCTTGTCTTGCCTGCTCCCATTTTTGGAGCAGCAGATCCAGCTCCGTCGGCTCTGGCTCTGGCAGTCCAAGTTCCAATCTCCATCTCTTATTCTGCTCAATCTGAGCAGCAGTGTTTTTTTCTATCAAAGCGACCAATTCCTCTAGGGTTTCCATTTTACTGGGTCAAAGGGGCGCCCACACACACTTCTGGTACCATATGTAAACGATCCTCGCACTCACGGAGTTCGTTGCCCCTTTAAAAATAGACCTAGGACACAGAAACGGAATTGCTTTAGCGCTGACGCGCACTTTTAATAAACATAAAACAAAACAGAAATAAACACCTAACTCTGTTTTGGAGCTCTCACTATACACCCTGACTCACACATACACTCAGTCAGGCTCTTCACTCAGCAGCCTCGATCAGTCTGGCTGCCTCTTTTAAATACCCTGCACCTGTGTCTAATTTATAATTACGACCAGGTGCAGAGGATTAACTAAATCATTAAAACAATTACACAATTAAACCCCATAACACCCAAATGTGCATTCTCACAAGGTTTTTAGCAGGGAAGGATTTTAACCCCCTCCCTGGTACCTTACTATATATATATATATATATATATATATATATATATATATATATATATATATATATATATATATATATATATATATATAATTTGTGTGTGTATTTTTTACTTTCCAATTTGTTAAATTAAGATTATGCTTAATTAATATGAGAGTGTTATCCTTACAGATTCTATAGACAGTCAGCTATTGGAAAAGGTATTATACTCAAAGTCAATTTAAGTCAATTTTAAAGCTTTTCTTTAGCATTCAAACTTGGTAATTGTAGGCTGTACTTAGTCATATATGGAAAACGATAGTGCTTCACACACTCACACCCTCAGCAGTTTAGAAAAGTATAATAATCTATACTTTAGGTGCATATTTGTGCTGATACAAGCCCTAATGTCAAGTCACAGACTCTGCAAAGGGTTAAAAGGGGTGCCTATGTTCATTCCTTATTGTTACAGACGACACTCCTTTAAAGTGCCTGAATATGATGGCAGTACAAAGGAGACGCAGCTATGTGAGTACAGCCCCTTATGCTGAAACACTAACATGCCGGAGCACTGTGCCTTTGTTTTGTTTGTCTTGCAGACGAGTATCGATTGGTTAGCTTCAGCCACGGAGCCAGCACACAAATTCCAGGTCACCACTACTTCAGCACTACCTGTACCTTCACCTGGAGCACTTTTCAGTGTCCTTGTCAACTACTGTACTTTGTTATATTTAGTGAAAACTTTTTGTTTGGGACTGAAAACACGCTGTTTGACCCCCATACCATTGCTGGTACATGGGGTGCATCTTTTTATTAAAACTGTTTTTGCAATTATAATATGAATGGGGGTGCGGCAGTAGCATTTTCAGTAGGCTTACTTGTTTTTTTAATCCTTTAATGTTTCAGAAACATTAGATATAGTGCATGGAAGAGACTGACCTTGTTCATTCGAGTCACTAGCATTTCACCAAGGTTCAAGCCTTAACCAGTTATCCATATCTTATGGATAACATTTAAATTAAAATAAATAACTTAAAGAAACTATAACCTAACAAAAAATAAACTAGATCGCCAAAGCTATGCTTTAGCCTACTCCCCATGTATGGCTCTTCACAGGGTAACATTTTTCATTTGAAATAATCACACGATCATGCTACCAATGCTGTAGCTTGTCTCCATAGGAGTTTACTGAATCACTGTGTTTATACAGTTATTAGTACAGTAGCATGCACACTATGCACATAGGCTTTACTTTGGGGGGGGGATTTGCCCCTTTGCACCCGTTTGCACCCCTAACTCAGAGCTTATGCTGGAATGATAAAGGAGATGATAAGTTTTATGCATGTGGGCCATAGCATCAGCAATATTAAATACTGGTGCCAGTAGACATGTTTGTTTTTATTTGTTTATTTACTCATTCCTTAGCAACCATAGATGATAATTTCTCATTGATGCCAGTAGACATGTTTTTTTGTTTGGTTTTTTTTTTTTTTTTTTTTATTTCTTAGCAACCATAGATGATGATAGTTTCTCATTGGGTCTGGACTACTCACATGACCCATCCACACTTCTCCACATACACAGGAGAGAACGTTTTTGTTTTTGTCTTGTGGGAATTTATGAGGGGTGTGTGATTAGGGTGGTATTTTATAATATAGCACCAGATTTCAAAACGATTTTCATCCCTGATTATAGGTTTAGTTGAAAAAGTAATTGGTAAATTTGTTCATTTATATTTATTGAAAAACACAAATATATTTAAAATAATTATGCATTTAGTATAAGTGACAAAAGTAGCTTGGGAACAATAGGTTGTATCAAGACCAGGGCGCCGAACAGGTGAGGTCTTTATACCCAAAGAAAAAGATTCTACAAATATCGGTCAGTTTCGCCCTATTTCCCTGTTAAATGTGGAAGGCAATTTGTCAGTTTACCTATAGAAGAACTGCTTCATTCATGGGGTCTCCATGCGGGTCAATTTACATGTGAAATGACGATGCACATGCGCGTTTGGGACAATTACTCGGGTAAATCAGGTTTGTGGCCAAAAAAGGGATAGGGTAAATCTCATTTACTTGTGTGAATGACGAAACGCGCAGGAAAATACACTGTCAGTTTCATATGGAAACCCGCATTTCACGTGTAAATGTTAATGAGCTTGTTCATTCTTAACTATAAATATTGCAAGGCAGCAGGTCAGTTGTTACTGTGGATTCCAAGATGACAGAAAGTAGTGGCTGAACGGCAATTTTGTGGTGGTGTAGTTCACCTTTATGATAAAGCGGGCAGCTTTTTTATGATTGTTTTTTGCTGTGTCTGGTTTGTCATGTTGTATATCTCTTGTGGGTTTACAGTTCTGTATAAAAGCACTTACCAGGAACAGCGTTATGCCCTTGTGTGACGGGGTGCCCCCCATATATTTGTAGTATGATTTATTGTTGTTATTATTTGTATTTTGTATATTCTGCTGTTTGAAAACTGACTATGTATTGGTTAAAATGCAGTTGTACTAGTGTTTGGCTAGAATGGGGTTAATTCCCATCCAGGGATGATTGGTCAGGTGCAGGTGGTTAGGACTTTATTGATTGTCAATTGTGCAATTAACTCATAACCACCTGCTACATAAGCCCAGGATCAGTAAGGTTGATTGGACTTAGAAGAAAGAACATAGACAGTGTTTGGAGAGTTTGAGTTCTGCTACCTTTGTTTTGTTGAGGTATTTGTTCTATTTACTTTCTGTATTGTAGCTCTGTTTTGTTTGGCCCTTGTGCACTTTTATTTTGTGTTTTGAAAAGTCATTGTTTTGTTTAGAAAAAAACTGGGCAGTCATGCAGTGTTTCACCCTGCATTCCTACCTTTGGTGTACTGCTTTCCTGGAACTTGGCATCACACACATCACCACATCAGCCATCCTGCCACACCTTGTTATATTATTAATGCAGCTGTTTGCGAATGCCCTTGCTGCTTAATTGTCTACCTGAATTAATTCCTGTCCTTTTTTTGATCCCAGCTATGTCCAAGGACAACGCTTGTCTGCCCTCCACATTTCACGCTTGATCACCCAAAACTGCACAACATCCAACAAGTTGTTGATGCCCTCTCAGAACTGACCAAATGAAATTGCAAATGAATGTATTGACTGTGTTTTATTTGTTTGCATCATTAATATTTATTACAACAGTAAATCCAAAACAACTTAAAAGAAAGGAGAGAATCTCTAACAGCACGAGACTCCTCGGATCGCTGCTGTCCAGTTGAAACTGGAAGCTGAGGTATCCTTCACAGTTGCCAAGTCTGCTTATAATAAGCGGAATTGGGCTTGTTTTTTGAGAGTCTCGGGTTGTAATTTGCATAAACACCCACTCTAACATGGGTTGCGCTTGTTTTAAACTTGTTGTAAATTAGGGATGGGTCGGTATACAGGTTTTTCGGTTTACCGTGGTTTAGGTACATTACGGTATTAATACCGTTGCTTTTATTCTACATCGCAATTATCGTAATTTGTTTATACAACGGTTAGCACATTTTTCAACCGCAAACATGCTACTTCTAAATCAAGCGATGGTACTTGCAGCCTTAGCAAGGTGTCTGAGGAAGGCATGCATTCAGTTTAATGCAATTGATTAACATCATCTTTATTGTAAAATTATATATCACTTATCACAGATTTAGTACATTATGTTTGTTTAAATAATTGATTTACTTATTTAGTATAGCGTTGACAAGGCTGTTCACGGCTTCATTGTATAATGATAAAATGTTGTTCGCCTCCGCTAACCAGGTGGCAGCGGTAGTTTTGGTGGTTATTTGCATTACGATTAGCAGGTCACTCATGATCTTTGCATCGTCCCTTTGGTTCACAGCCGCAGCCAGCCTCCCGCAGTAACATTTCAAAGCTGCGCTGGGCTATGCAGAATCTGCACAGATTTCTGTGGGTGTTGAGTGACGTCTACAGTGCCTCAGCGCATCTCTGTGATTCTGTTCAGCACTGTGAAGAACTGTGAAACCTGCTCTATAAGAACATGACCAATGTCTCAAATAAAATTACCACAGACCCGCGACTGTAGCAGGATAGCCTACTTATTTCAACGTAGTTTTGTTTAAACAAGTTATAACAGTATTCCAATTTTCTTAGGTAATTGAAGAAATCTTTTTCTTTTTTTTTTTTTTATCACCACATGTGTAATAATCATTGGAAGCTTACTTGTGCAATGTCATGACGTGTAGCTATAAACCCAATAACACGTTTTACTATTAAAATATATATTTTTTTCCTATACATATTTTATTTTTCCGGTTGAAAAAATAAACGTCTTATCTCTGCTCTTGAATGATAGCATGTGTTACATCTTTGTGTTTTAAGCAATCGATCATTTCCCAATTCTATTTGCCATCAGCTAAACAAAGAATTTATTTATTTATTTATTTATTTATTGTATGTTAAAATGTTTTAACAAACTACAGCACCACGTCATTTTTAGCAAATAATAGATCTTAATAATATTGTAGTATAACACTGAGAGTGTACAACTTTATTTTATATTCTGATTGTCTTTATAAAAAAGAAATGTACCAAGTTATTTAGCATAGTAAAATATTAATTATCAAATGTTTAAATCATTCCATGAAAGGAAGTATGATTTGTTGGTTTTATTTTTGTGAATTACAGTAATTTAAGTGATTTACATTAGTCTTTTTTCATTTAAGCCTTTGTTTTATAACTTGCATGATGTACTGTACACCGTGATATTAAGGTTACCACGGTATTTTTTTAATGGATATCATACCGTGCAAGTGTTATACCATCCCATCCCTAGTTGTGAAAGGCAGTGGAGCTTTTTTTTTCTCTCTTATGAGACTGTAACCTTCCCCTTCTGTCTCACAGGCAGCCACTGGTTCCTGAACACCTCATTTTGTTATACAGCAGGCAGTGACAATTTTGGGAACAAACTGCACTTCAGTCCGTTTCATCAGTATCTGCCACTTCCCTTTCAAGTGCCCACTACCCACTAGTATTTGTCCAAGCGTGGTGTTGATGCTTCCTCAGCAGCTGTCAACCGTCTGGACAGGTAGGGTTTCTAAGCCAGGGTAGTATACGCAGCATCACCTGATCCCGTATATGCTGTATTGCCTGAATGAAAGCCATGGTGATCTGCAATACCTGGTCAGTTTTATACCTCCAAACTTATTTTTAATGAGTCATAAGATAAATTAGTTGAAACACTATTCACTACTAATGACATATAAAAAACAATTTGGACAAGAGCAGTAAAACACATTATTAACAAACCAGGCACAAGGTATTTAGCTTTAATACAGCAGCTTTAGAATTTAAAATTTCACTAGTAATCTTCAAAAACAGCACGAGTACTTTACGCATAGCTAATTTACATATCAACCCCCACCTTTCCCATTCATTTGCAAGACGTCGAGTGAAAAGTCTGGTTTACTCGAGTAAAATCAACTGAGCGACAGAAACCCAAAAAAGCATTTTACACAAGAAATTTTTTTCGTGTAAATGTCTTGAGTTAAAAAAAATAAATAAAAAACTTGCATGGAAACCCCATGATTGACACTTCAGTGCAGAAAGCATGTATTCCAGGTTTCCCAGGATGCTTAGAGCACATCAGTGTGATCTGGCAGCAAATTTTAAAAAGCAGAGGAAGGAGCTCCATGTGACATTCCTGGATTTAGCTCATGCATATGGTTTAGTACCACATGAAATTTTTTTGGGCAGCATTTGATTTTTTCAGTGTACTGAGGACAATAACAAACTTAGTGAAAGCCAACTGGAGATTTGCAATTTTGTTTTTCAACCACTACATGGCAATGTCTAGAAATTTGATTAATGGCAGGATTCACCATTTCTCCACTGACTTTTACCATGGCAATGGAAGCAATTATTAGGGCGTCAAAATGGGTAGGGGGAGGAGAACGCTTTGCTTCTGGAATGCGACAACAACTACTAACTAATTAATAACACTGAATGGGCATGAATGCAATTCAAGCCCATTAAGTCAAGGAGCATCTCTATAATTAAAGGCAAAGTAGTGGATAAGAGGTTCTACATTAATGATGAGGTAATACCAACAATGTCTGAGAAGCCTGTGAAAAGTCTTGGGAGATGGTATGATGGGGACCTAAAGGGCACAGTTCATGTAGGAGAAGTTAGACAACAAGCAGTGCAAGGATTGAACAGCACAGACAGCAGTGCTTTACTCAGCAAACAAACTCTGGTGTGGCCACTCACTATGTATGAGATTTCTTGACAACAGTAGAGAAGCTGGAAGAATTAATCAGTTCATACATCAGTAGCTCAACGCTGCCTCAGAAGAGTGGGACATTATGATAAAGGGATACTGCAGCTGGCAGTCTCCGCTCTAACCGAGGAGTTTAAGTGTGCCAAGGTTCGATTGGAAATTACATTAGAAGAGTCACACAACGGATATGTGAGGGAGGCAGCACCTGTATTGGACTGGAAGAAAGTGGGCGGCAAAGGAAGCTGTGGAAGATACAAAGGCTGCCTTTCACATCAGTGATATCATTGGTGCAAAACAGCATGGAAAAGGAGGCCTTGATCTCAGTTTAGCTCCTCCTACATGGCACAAAGCAGCCCCAGCTCAACGGAGGAAGCTGGTAGTCAATGATGTGCAAAAGTAGGAGGAGAGGATGAGGTGTGTAAAGACAGTTTCCCAGGCCAAAGCAGGGAGAATGGACGAGATGGGAGAGTGTGGAACAGCGCAAGATTGGCTGGCAAGATCTATGGACAATGAAACTGAGCAGGATCAGTTTCCTCATCAGATCAACATATGATGTTCTCCCATCACCACAGAACCTTAAACTATGGGTAGAAGAAGATCTGTGGTGTCCTTTGTGTTCATCGCCAGCTACATTAAGACACATTTTGACAGGATGTAAGGTGGGTCTTAGCCAAGGACGGTTTACTTGGTGTCATGACCAGGTGCTTCGATGTTTGGCCTTAGCATTGGAAGACAAACACAGCATGACTAACAGGTTGCCACCAATGCCAGCAATATATGACACACGACGAACAACAGTCCTCCATCCAGGGGAGCAACCACCAAGAAAATGTCTTAAAACCAAAACTCATCTAGGACAACTGGAAGTTGCTAGAGACTGGAAAATGCTGGCAGACGTTGGAAAATGGCTTATTTTCCCACCTGAGATTGCCACCATTAACTTTCGATCTGATATTGTCTTGTGGTCTGGATCAGCATGCCTTCTTCAGCTGGTAGAGTTTACAGTGTCATGGGAGAATGCTATGAATGAGGCGTATGAAAGAAACAAACTTTGGTACGCTCAACTAGCTGCTGAAGCAGAACAGCGAGGATTGAGAGTCCAGGTTTACCCAGTGGAGGTGGGTTGTCGAGGATTTGTGGCACACTCTACAACCCGGTTTGTCAGAGACATCGGATTCAGTGGTCAAGAGTTGCGACGCATAGTGAATAACTTATCTGAAGTAGCAGATTGGAGCATTATCTGGTTCTGGTTGAGATGAAAAGATTCTAATTGGGGACCTCAAACACAGTAGAAAAAAAACACTGATATAAAGGAAGGTAAGTAAGCCGGGCTTAGCTGAGTGGGGGAAGGAGCGGGGTGATGCTGGGACACCAGATTCACTGTTGAGCCCTCTTAAGGAGTCGACGCAACATAAGGTTGGAAGGTGCCCACTTGAAGACCCCAGAGAAGTACCCCACTCAGTTTAGTCCGGACAGTTGTTAGACTGATGTGCTAGGGAGGCCGCACTGTGGTTGAGCCATCATTGCAGCCGTTGTGTGTGCTAATGCGCCAGGGAGGCAAAATAGGCTGATCCCTGGAGCCAGTATTACACTTCAACCATCAACAACAGGCAGAACGATATCTACATCATGAGATGGAAGGAAACGCAGATGGATCACATTAGATTACAATAAAAGCGGCTATGTCTTAGTTGGTGCTTATCTTGGCAAGAGCGAGTCCAATATCAACATGAAGTTTTAACACCTACTCTCATGTAATGGAAGTAATTGTATGCCCAGTACAAAAAACACTGATAGAATATTTTCTACAAAGACAGCATGCTGGGATCCATCATGAAATTAAACTATTTAGATACACTGCAGGAACTGATCACAATAATATTTCAGATGATAGCCATTAACAAGAATCACTGAAAGATGTATTTCCTCAAGTATGAAGATATATATATATTTTCACTAAATCCGTTAACAGAACAATACATTAATTTTAAAAATGGCAACTAACAGAGACATTTACTTACGCTAATCCATCTATCTAAAATCGACTTTGCTGTACTGTAGGTTTCAGGGCCTTTCAGTACCATCATCTGCATTTTTCTGCCCCTTAATTTTTGATTAATTTGTCCCATCTCTGTTCATCTGTTTATTTACACACCAGCTGCCCCTCAAATCCCAACTGCCTTTCTTGATCAGTCAACTAATGATTAGGAACATTGCAATACATTGCCAAATAAAAACACAATTGTTTAATTTGCCTTCATCAGCCAGAAGAGGAATCTTTTGTGTTCTGTGTCTGTTCCAGTGCTCACACAATGGACACAATTGACAATTATAATAAACTGACAGGTCCCCCCTTTCACATATCAAAGAGACAGTCATCATTCTCATCACACAATAATAGCAACAAAAAGAGAGAAAGAGACAGAGAGGTTCCTTCAAGATTTTCATTAATCTACATAATGTTCACATTTTGTCTCAGCTAGGCAACATGCATGTATAATTAAACTAATCAAGCTTGCCATTGGGAATTATATAGTTATTAATGGCTACTAAACTCAAACATGCTGTCGAGGGAGTCGGAATGTAGTCTGCTTGTTTAGCTTCATTTCAGATAAAAAGCTAATCACACTTTCATAGTCTTTAAAGATGACTGGCAATCAATTTTTTAATCCATATCTCTTTTCAACAGAAAATTAATCTTTACATGGGAGGAGTAATCCCTTGGAAAAGTGGAATTCAGTTGAATTTATAAGCCACAATCAGTCAAACAGGTGCTTTGTTGGTGCAATATTTTCACAGCTCGGCTTGCCTTTGTTAATATCAAAAGGATCTCTTAGTTTGGATTTTATGGAAAATAAATATCAGGTGGGGATTTTCTAGTTTCAATTAACGAGTGGCATAGAAATAAAAACAGTTTTTGTAATATAATTAGTACACAAGATGCTCTACACCTAATTCAGTATTCTCACTTGTAACTGGTAAATCCACAGGCATGTGAGGTTTTTGTTGTTGCTCGTGAAACGTATTGTTTTTTTGTAATCAGTACTGAAAAAGTCATTTAAAATATCTAACGCAAGAGAATATTATTTATTATTGCATTTCTGTCATTAGGAATTTTCTCCTGGTTTTCTCTGGCAACATTTCATGGTTCCTAGCCAACCCAGCACTGGTAGTGGACAACTGTGAGTTTGTAATTGGAAAATCTCTATATAGTCAGAAGGGACATAGGACAACTGAACAAAGTGTGCTGTATATCTTTGTTATCTGGGATAAGACTTAAGGGATGAAAACAATATTTTTATCAAAGCTATTGTGAGGTTGCAGGCAAGTAATGGATCATTGAGCAGTTGAAAGCCAATATGCACAGTGAAATTGAAAGCACAACAGACATTTGAGTAACAATATGGCCCCTGGTTCACTAGACAGTAACTCCCCTTCCAATGCATTCTGGTACTTCTAATCTTTCATCATATATAGAAAAGAAAAAGCTAAAAAAAACAGAAACTGTGTCCACAAAATTAATTATCAGATTACAGACTATTATGCTGCTGGCAAACACATTTAACTGTTGTACTAACACCAGGTCTTCTTTGCACAATTTATGAATAGCCCTGAATAGTCTTAACTCTAAGGCTAGATCACAGATATACCATAGAAGTCAAAACAAATAAGGTGTGACGAAGAAAAACATATAAGCATACAGTATTAATACAGTAATTCAGCAGCTAGTTGAACGTATCGCAGTTTCTTCCTTTCATGTGCCTCATCCACAGTATCCTCCCATGGCACTGTTAACTCTACCAGGTGAACAAGGCGTGCTGATCCAGACCACATGACAATATCAGATTGAAAGTTAGTGGTGGCAATCTCAGTTGGGAAAATAAGTCATTGTCCAATGTCTGCTAGCATTTTCCAGTCTCTAGCAGCTTCCAGTTGTCCTAGACAAGTTTTGGTTTTAATACTTTTTCATGGTGGTCGCTCTCCTGGGTGGAGGTATGCTGTTCTTCATGTGTCATATATTGCTGGCAATGGTGGCAATCTGTTGGTCATGCTGTGTTTGTCTTCCAATGCTAAGGCCAAACATCGCAGCACCTGGTCATGACGCCATCTAAACCGTCCTCGGCTAAGACCCACCTTACATCCTGTCAAACTGTGTCTTACCCTTTTGCGGTCCATTTATTCAGTGCTTGTCATGTGCATTAGGTCCAATTTATTTTCACACGTGCTGTTTATTTTACACACGCTGTGTAAAATATTTTTTTTCAGAGTAAAACAGGTTTAAAAGGCACTGAATCGTAAAAGGACACTTGGTACTGTGTCTCCAGCCAAGCCCCACCCTTTGTTCGCTGTATTTTTCACATTCCTCTTTATAGACATGCATACTGATAAATCCTCTCCTGATCACTTATTTTATCACCAAACTCCTCAATAATGTGATCCAAGTCATTATTTTATTACTATAATATCTCCAAAAGCTCTAGAAATGTCGGTGATATTCTTTGAGCGCTGGGTGCAGAAGAAGCTATCTCCTTTGTTCATGTCCGTGTTATCTCTGTGGTGCGTGGGGCAGATACACCCCTTTTTTTTGGCTTCGTTCGGCTCCTTCGGTCTGAAAGGTTTTCTCTGCATTTTCTGGAGAAAAAATGACTAGAGACCTGTGCTTTAGGTCTTTGATGTCATACAGGGTCTGACATCGGACTGGAAAGGGGAACTTGTAATATCGGACCTGGTCTGACATAGGACCACAAAGAGTTAATGTAGCTGGCAATGATCACAAAGGACACCACATATCCTTGCCTAGCCATAGCTTAAGGTTCTGTAGTGATGGGAGAACATCATATGTTGACCTGATGAGGAAACTGATCCTGCTCCGTTCCATTGTCCATAGATCTCGTCGGCCAATCTTGCGTTGTCCCACACTCTCCCATCTCGTCCATTCTCCCTGCTTGACCAGTTTGACTGCTGTCTGTGCTCTTCAACCCTTGCACTGCTTGTTGTCTCACTTCTCCCACATAAACTTTGTCCTTTAGGTCCACATCATACCACCTCCCAAGACTTTTTGCAGGTTTCTCAGACACTGTTGGGATTACCTCAGAATTAATGTAGAACTTCTTATCCACTACTTTACCTTTAATTATAGAGATGCTCCTTGACTCAGTGGGCTTATATTGCATTCGTGCCCATTCAATGTTATCAATTAGTTAGCCCAATAACTCATTAGTGCAGGCTACTGTTGTAGTCATGATTGTCACGTCATCCATGTATGCTCTAATTGGCGCCAGTCACATTCCAGAAGCCAAGCGCTCTCCTCCCACTACCCATTTTGATGCCTTAATAATAAAAACTAGTGGAGAAATGGTGCATCCTGCCATTATTCCAATTTCTAGACATTGCCATGTAATGGTGAATTTTGAAGTTTCACGTGTTGCTCTACTTCTTTCCACTTAGGTGCTTAGTCCTCCATTTGATATTCTGGTGAATTGATAGGTGGGATGTCTGAAGTAATCGACATAGCTACCTTTTTGAGTCTGTGTGTGTTTCTTCAAGATATCACTCCAGCTCAGACTTAGTTGCTTTTATTGAGCCATTTTTCTCCCTGGTGAATAACGTCTTTGAAAATTTGAACGGGTCTTTATAAAAGTTAGTTCTGTCACGCTCCTTCTTTTTACAGCGTTTCCATAGGTGTTCAGCTCTGTGCAATGTTGCAATCTTGTCTTGTATGATCCTTTGTAACAGATTGAGTGTCTCCTTAGTTCTGCTCTCCTCCATTGCTTCCTCAGCTGTCTCCGTTCTCTAACTAAGCGCTCAATCTCCTGCTGCCGTCTAGACTTTACAGGAATAGTTTTCTTTTTTCAACTCCAAACCTCTCGCTTCCATATGCTTTGATATCCCCAAATTTATCCAGCTTCTTTTCGACTGTTCCATCTAAACTTTCCAACGCAAAACAGAGATCTGCATTTACTGTCTCCCACGCTGTTTAATAATTATACCTGCTTGTAAATGTACTGTGATGTCAAAAAATGTGAATGAAGGAATATGAGAATATGATTTATTTTAAAATCAATTTGGGATAAGGGTTTTAAAGCTTTAGTTAACACCCCTTAAAGTATTTGTAGCTTACAAAATATTTTGCACTGTTTTTCAGTTCAAAGGATCTGACATGAGTCATTTCACCTCACTGAGAATATACCTTCCAGATGATTCCTGGTCCTATTAAGTATTTGGTTCTGCTTTTTTGTGTACTGGCCACAACTTCTGTTCAACTGCATCTCCAAATGCTTATGCTTTTGATGTGTCCTGTAATAAAAATGGCAAGCTTTTTCTACAGATGTAATTCAAATCTCACTAAAATGAAACACATAAACACATGCATCCTGTACAACACTGCAATTCTTTTAAAATTTGTAAGGGTTAGGGTAACATTTTGTAAAGTATGGTGTATTGTCACACTATTTTATTCCAACTTTGATTACATACTAAAAGCAAGAAGTGCCTATCGGAAGAAAGATTAGTTTGTGACACAGTGGGTCAAGAGAGACAAAGGTAGACAATTTCTGTCTTTTTAATACTTTTCTGTAGGCACTCGAGCTATTTGCTGGAGAACATTCAAAAGAATGTCTAGCAAAGATAGATATGACCTTTGGGACAACTGGTTTGATTAATGCCCCAGATGAGGAGGAGGAGATGAGGAGGAGGAGGAGATGAATGAGGAAGACGAAAAGAGGTCTCTGACTCCTCAATGCTTTCCGAGATCCCTGACAGCCAGACCCTGAAGGAAAAAGTATACATTGTAGAAGAGATAAACAGTTTTTTAAACATGACACAATCTTAAACTGTTTCTGTACTCTGCTTATGTGGCTTTCAGAAAAGCCACTTTAAGAGAAATTGATCAACCAAAGCGGTACAGACTTTAAAAATATGTACAAGTAGTCACTTGTACAATAAAGTTTAAAATGGCCCAGTTTTATTACAATTTTATAGTTTTTGTTGTCGGTTTTCTTTTAATAGCTTTAAATAATTGTATCACTATGAAGAGATTCAATTTTCTCTCTCAATGTAAATGGCTGCAGACAGAGTTTTAAAAGAGCGCAAGTTTTTGAGTTTTTAGAGCAAAAGAGGGCGGGGATTGTTTTTTTACAAGAAACACATACAGATGATGGGAATGCGGTGGAATGGGAGGTGAAATGGGGAGGGCAGTGCGTGCTGAGCCATGCCTCTATTAGCAGTGCTGGGGTGGCTGTGCTTTTTAGATCTGGGTTAGGAGCAGATATTTTAGAAGTAAGAGAGATTATTAAAGGAAGGCTTTTAATGGTAAAGCTAAGGGGTGGGTGTGTGTGTGTGGGGGGGGGGGGGGGGGGTGGGGGGGGGGGGGGTTATTTTTAACTTAATAAATGTTTATGCTCCTAATATAGGGAGAGATAGGATTGTGTTTTTAAACATTCTAAACGAGTCAATTTTAACAATTAATGGCAAAGACATTTTATTAGTGGGGGGTAAGAAACAGTATAGAACCGCATCCCCCTTCTGCAACAGAATTAGTTGCAATTTTAAAGTTCAGTGGCTTGATTGACATTTGGAGGTGCTTGCATCCCACCACTCGCCAGTACACATGGTCACATCACATTTCACAGTTTATAGTTAGAGCACAATTAGACAGGATCTATACATTTAAACATCAACCTAATACATTTACAAAAGCTAGTATAATACCAACTAACCTGTCAGACCATCATTGTGTGCAGAGTATTGTTACCCTACCAAAAGAAACACATACTGCACTATTTTAGCATTTTAATACTAAACTTTTACAAGACCTCACATTTGTACAACAGTTTAGAGATTTTTGGAAAATTTGGAGAACACAAAAAGATCAGTACAGAGATCTGAGGCAGTGGTGGGATATTGGTGAAGTACAAATTAAATTTTTTTGTCAACAGTATACCTCTGGTGCAACCGAGTCACTGAATGCAGCTGTGAGAGAGCTGGAGAGAGAAATTCTTAAGATTGAAAACCAGTCTGAACAGAGCACAGTGGCACAGGAGACCTTGCGGGAGCAGAGGCAAGCCTTGGGCAGCTTGCTGGAAGAGAAGGTGCGGGGGGCACAACTGCGGTCAAGATTTATCGAGCTAAGGGACATGGATGCCCCCACCAACTTCTTCTTCAGCCTAGAGAAAAAGAAATCAAGCAGCAAACAGATGCACTGTGTCCGCCTGCCCTGTGGGAGAGAGTTGCTAGAACAGGAGCAGATCAAAGAGGCGGCAGTGCAGTTTTATACTGGACTGTTTTCCAGCGAGCCATGCAGTCAAAATGACAGGAACTTACTGCTGCAGGGCTTACCCACCCTGAGCGAGGAGGTGAAGGGGAGTCTGGAAGGCAACATCTATCTCCAGGAGCTGACCAAGGCAGTCAAGCAGATGGCCAGCAGGAAGACCCCAGAGAAAGATGGTCTACAAGCAGAGTTTTTCCAATACTTTTGGAAGGAACTGGGGCCAGATTTGCTGCTGGTGCTGCAGGAGAGTTTGAAAGATGGAGAGCTGCCGCTTAGCTGCCGCAGAGCTGTAGTGACTATGCTGCCCAAGGAATGCCAACTAAAAAAGATCTATGCCAACTAAAAAACTGGAGACCAGTCTCAATTTTATGGACTGATTTAAAAATATTTTCAAAACGTCTGGCCATTAGACTGAGAGAAGTGTTGAACAGTATAATACACCCAGACCAGACCTACTGTGTGTCAGGACGGTCAATATTTGAAAATATATTTTTAATTAGAGACTTTTTTAACTTGTACTCAGATGGGTGATTTTAATGTGGGACTGGTCTCCTTAGACCAGGAGAAAGCTTTTGATCGGGTCGACCACCATTACCTGTTTACAACACTGAAGGCCTTTGGGTTTGGCCCCAGGTTCATTAACTATGTTAAAATTTTGTACAGTAATGTTTTTAGTATTTTAAAAATTAATGGTGGACTGAGTTGGCCCTTCCTGGTGTGCAGGGGCATCAGGCAGGGCTGCTTCCTGTCTGGCATGCTGTATTCCCTCTCCATTGAGCCTCTGCTGGCTCTGCTGAGGAGCAGGCTGTCGGGATGGGCGGGGCCTTGTTCTGCTCCTCCTGCGGCAGTAAAGGTGTCCGCCTATGCTGATGACATTAATGTGTTTATTTGCAGTAACCAAGATGTCCAGCTGTTACAGCAGTGCCTAGAGACATTTCAATGAGCTTCATCAGCAAAAATAAACTGGGCAAAGTGTGACACGTTCTTGTCAGGCAGCTGGCAGGAAGGGGGCCCTCCTGTTCTGCCACAGACATTGAGGTAGGAAAGAACAGGGCTAAAATATTAGGTGTCGTTCTGGGGACTGAAGCCTATAAGGATTTGAACTGGGAAAGTCTCGTGGACAAGGTGAGAGGGCGGATTCAGTGCTGGCAGGGGCTGCAGTCTCAGTTATCCTTCAGGGGAAAGGTCCTTGTAATTAATAGCCTGGCTGCTTCTATGCTGTGGCATAGGCTCATGTGCTTAGGCCCTCCCCATGGCCTGACTAATGAAATCCAAAAGATCTTCATAGAGTTTTTTTTGGGGTGGGATGCACTGGCTGAAGTCAGCAGTGCTGTACTTCCCTTGAGATGAAGGAAGGCAGGGTTTAGTTAGCATTGCCAGCAGGGTAGCAGCTTTTAGGCTGATGACAGTGCAGAGGTTCCTGTACACCGGGGAGGAGGCTCACTGGAGGAAAGTGGACATTTTTTTCCTCAACAAAGTATGAGGTCTGGGGTTAGGAAAATATCTGTTTTTAACTGACCACAACATTCTGAACAGTTCTGGTCTGCCTGGTTTTTATCTTAGTATTTTTAAAG
Organism: Polyodon spathula; assembly: GCF_017654505.1. NCBI lineage: Eukaryota > Metazoa > Chordata > Actinopteri > Acipenseriformes > Polyodontidae > Polyodon > Polyodon spathula. Next base: position 66,560,766 of record NC_054535.1, read on the forward strand.
TGTGGAAGACTCTGAGAGTGAAGAGAGAAGAGGAGGAGATGACAGGGCAGAAACTGATGCAGGGACCTCTTTTATTTAACTCTCTGTTCCCAACACCATGTCTCCAGTCAAAGGCTTTGTGTGTCAGCTTTGAAAGGGAAGGAGTGACCAAACTGGCCCTTTTGATGTCATCTGGGAATTCTCGCTGGTTCAGTGCTGTGGATTTCACCTATTTTAGCCTGGCTAATGATCTCTGTGGCTTTCAGAGGAGGTGGTGTGTGGGAGACATACTGTGCTCTGTAGATGAGGAGGGAAAGCTCAATGTGTTGCAGTGATTTAACAAAAGTACAGTGTATTATGTTTTAATTTTGTTTTCTTTTACAATAGATGCTGAGTTAGTTCATTGACCTCACAGTCAGCACAAATCTAAATCTGGACTTGTGTTTTTGAATGTTTAATTATTTGTAATATTTTAATTATTATATAGAATAAAATACTTTCAAAAGTCTCTCTCTCTCTCTCTCTCTCTCTCTCTCTCTCTCTCTCTCTCTCTCCACTGTATTATATATGTTTGTATCATAAGAACATAAGACAGTTTACAAACAAGAGGAGACCATTCGATCTATCTTGCTCGTTTGGTTGTTAGTAGCTTATTGATCCCAGAATCTCATCAAGCAGCTTCTTGAAGGATCCCAGGGTGTCAGCTTCAACAACATTACTGGGGAGTTGGTTCCAGACCCTCACAATTCTCTGTGTAAAAAAGTGCCTCCTATTTTCTGTTTTGAATGCCCCTTTGTCTAAACTCCATTTGTGACCCCTGGTCCTTGTTTCTTTTTTCAGGTTGAAAAAGTCCCTTGGGTCGACATTGTCAATACCTTTTAGAATTTTGAATGCTTGAATCAGGTCACCGCGTAGTCTTCTTTGTTCAAGACTGAATAGATTAAATTCTTAGCCTGTCTGCATATAACATGCCTTTTAAATCCGAAATAATTCTGGTCGCTCTTCTTTGCACTCTTTCTAGAGCAGCAATATATTTTTTATAGCCAGGTGACCAGAACTGAACACAATATTCAAGATGAGGTCTTACTAATGCATTGTAAACTTTTAACATTACTTCCCTTGACTTAAATTCAACACTTTTCACTATATATTCGAGCATCTAGTTAGCTTTTTCATAGCTTCCCCACATTGTCTAGATGAAGACATTTCTGTGTCAACAAAAACTCCTAGGTCTTTTTCATAGATTCCTTCTCCAATTTCAGTATCTCCCATATGATATTTATAATGCACATGTATATTTCCTGCATGCAGTACCTTACAATTTTCTCTATTAAATGTCATTTGCAATGTGTCTGCCCAGTTCTGAATCTTGTTTAGATCATTTTCAATGACCTTTGCTGCTGCAACAGTGTTTGCCGCTCCTCCTATTTTTGTGTCGTCTGCAAATTTAACAAGTTTGCTTACTATACCAGAATCTAAATGTAGATTAGGAATAGCAGAGGACCTAATACTGATCCCTGTGGTACTCCACTGGTTATCTCACTCCATTTTGAGGTTTCTCCTCTAATCAGTACTTTCTGTTTTCTACATGTTAACCACTCCCTAATCCAGGTATATGCGTTTCCTTGAATCCCTACTGCATTCAGTTTGAGAATTAATCTTTTATGCGGGACTTTGTCAAAAGCTTTCTGGAAATCTAGATAAACCATGTCATATGCTTTGCAATTATCCATTATCAATGTTGCATCCTCAAAAAATCAAGCAGGTTAGTTAGACACAATCTCCCTTTCCTAAAACCATGCTGACTGTGTCCCAGGATACTTTTACATATAGGTAATTTTCCAATTTGGATTTTATTACAGTTTCTATAAGTTTGCATATAATAGAAGTCAGGCTTATTGGTTTGTAGTTACCTGGTTCAGTTTTGTTTCCCTTTTTGTGGATCGGTATTACGTCTGCAATTTTCCAGTCTGTCGGTACAACCCTTGTGTCATGATCATGTTGCATGATCTTGGTTAGCAGTTTGTAAATAACTTCTTTCATTTCTTTGAGTACTTTTGGGAGGATCTCATCCGGCCCAGGGGATTTGTTTATTTTAAGTGCTTCTAGTCCCTTTAACACTTCTGCCTTTGTTATGCTAAAGTTATTTAAAACTGGATAGGAACTGGTTTACATGTGGGGCATGTTGTCCGTATCCTCCTTTGTAAAAACTTGTGAAAAGTAATCATTTAATATATTTGCTGTTTTTTTTTTTTCTTCATCTATGATTTTGCCATTTGTATCTCTTAGAAATTTAAACTCCTCTTTGAATGTTCTTTTGGTGTTGTAATATTGGAAAAACATTTTGGAATTGGTTTAGCCCCCTTAGCAATGTTCATTTCTATTTCTCTCTTGGCCTTTATTTTTGGTCTCTTTTTAATGTAACACTTGTCTCACTTACCCCTACACAAATAGGCCTTGCACCTAACAATAAGGGCCCTGGATTCTTATCTATTATCCCAGAACCAATGGTCCTTTTGTTTTTGCACACTGTTACCAGACAAACCATCACACTTACTTTTCTTCTTTAGGATGCCTCCACCTGATGGTCACGTGGTTCCCCTATTATTGGCATGCATCCCCAGGAATTTATATTCAACCATATAACAAATGCAAACTAAGCAAGAGCAACATACAATTAATAAAATCACACTTGCACACAGTACTGAATTTTATATAAAACTAATCTTTACAAATGGGGATTCAAGTTAAACTAATATATTGAACTGCAGGTAAGTAAATTTTAAATACAATATAAACAATTCCAACAACAAAATACTTCCCCCAAAATGTAACTTCTTTTAAGTCACTAAACAGTAACTAAAAGCTCTATGCTTCAGTTGTATTTAACTCAAATGTACTCTTCTAATATATTCAATTGAAAATAAACGCTAGTGGAGTGCACTCCAGCCCCACGTGTAACACACGTAGGCAGACAAACAAACAAACACTGTTGCAGGCCTGAATCGTGGCTCGGGTACGTTGTGGCCTAAAAATAAAACAAAATGGCCCCTTCACAAGCTGTATTGAGAACACACAGTTACGCTTGCTATTTTAAAAGAAACACTTTGTGGAAAAACTCACAATTGTGAAAAGCGTCTCCCAGTTGCAGCTCTCGATTGCTTGCGGTCTCTGGATCACGGCAGACCTCTCTCTCTCTCTCTCTCTCTCTCTCTCTCTCTCTCTCTCTCTCTCTCTCTCTCTCTCTCTCTCTCCCGAAACATGGTCCTTCTCAAACACTGTCCAGCCGCTTCTCAATTGCTTAGTTTATTTTACGATCTAGTCACTGTCTCTTTACTTTCATTTCAAGCACATATTAACGGTGCTTGAACTTAAATTTTGCAATACAATATGTTGTTTTAACAATATTGTATATAACAATGCCTAAAGAAAATAATTTGTACTGAGTGACTACGTAACCTGACAGACATACGCTGCTTAAAATAAAACACGAGCTTGGTACATGAACTCAAAAAAAATAAAAGCAGAAGTAACAGAATACTCTTCTGAAACTGGTTTAAACTAAAGTACTGTCTACTAAAGTTTATAGGAATTTCCTGACTTAAGAAATCCTCAATTTTACTCTGCTGAATCACTTACTCCGTACTGCTCTATTCCAGCTCCCGTTTTTATTTTTTCAGACTCCAATCTAGTTACTCTTTTTTTTTTTTTTTTTTTTTTTTTTCAAAAACTTTTCCCTGAGACTCCCTCCCACTCTTGCAGGGACGATTTCTATCGGCTCTCAGGAGATCAGTTTAACACACGACGCCTCATTGGCCATGAGAACACCTCTCCTCCCTCTAAGTCTACTCTGCCGCAAAACAGGTCCTAAAGCCATCTACACAAGGTCTATATGGAATTTCTGTATATATGTTAGTAGCATTTTACCACTGGGCTACATAAATGTCCTGTAAAGTTTTTTTTTTTTTTTTCGCTGAATATTTTTTTTAATTGATCTATTAAACCATTTTGCCAATTTAGTTTTAGATTTAGATTTGTCTACTTTTTGGATATAATTGTTTTGCTCCTCTAGTACTATATTTAAAAAAAAAAACAGCCATCCTTTTTGTGTGGATGTTTTCTCTATTTTAATCCAATCTACTTCTGTTTGTCTTTGTTCCATACCTTCATAGTTTGCCTTTCTAAAATTGTAAACCTTAGCTTTAGTCATTACTTCTTGGGTTTTAAAAAGCACTTCAAATGTTTGCCAGTGGTTCTCTGACCTCTGTTTTAGTTATTCTGTCTTCATTATTTGAAAAGACAAAATGAAGGCATTGCTCCCCTCTAGTCGGTGCCTTGACAAATTGTGTTAGGAAGCAGTCATCTGTCATTTCCACCATTTCAATTTCATCCATCGTGCTCCCCACCGGGTTTTCCCATTTTATATGCGGAAAGTTGAAATCCCCCATTAGTATGGCTTCTCCTTTGCTACACACATTTCTAATGTCATTTTTACATTTGAATCTGGTGGTCTATAGCATGCTCCTATTATTATGCCCTTTGAAGTTGTATCCGTTATTCTGACCCATATTGATTTGGCTTTGTTTTCGTTGTCCAGATTTAACACCTGGGCTTCAAGACTGTTTCTTATGTATAGTGCTACCCCTCCTCCTCTTCTGTCCTGCCTGTCTTTCCTATACAGTGTATACCCACAAATATTATATTTATCCCCATCACTTTCAGACAACCAAGTTTCTGTAACACCTATCACATCATAGTTACTTGTTAGTGCAGTAGCTTCAAGTTCTAACATTTTTTCTGATACTTCTAGCATTTAGATAAATACATTTAATGGCTATCTTACCTGAGCTGTTGTCCTTATTTTTATGTGGACTCCCTTCTGTTTTTTTGTTGATTTCTCCCCCCTTCCTTTCTAGTTTAAATGCTTCTGAACCTGCTCGAGGATCTTTTCTGCAAGTCCATTCCGAGATATTATCCGGTTCCTTTTTCCTGGGCTTATTGTAATTATTTTTTTTCTGCTTCCTTTCTTATTTGATGTCCTATCTGCTGTGCCATTTTATTTCTTCCACTTCCATTTTGTCTGCAGCTTCTTACTATCCTATCATTTCTCTTAGACGATCAATTCAAACCACTGTCGCTTTTCAAATTAGTTTAGTGATTTCAGTTGAAATAAATGCCTTTTCTTGAAGGTCTGAAATTAATTCTTTCCAGCTCTTGTATTTTTGTTGAGAACTAGCACAACCCATTAAAACGAAGATAAACAACATACATTCCCTTGACTAAAATGATTAACATCATGGTATTTTTAGGCACCAACATTTTTAAATGGTAATAGAAGAGTACCCACTGAAATTGCCAAGGAACTGTATCTGATCATTCTGCCCCCTGGTTGCATGAAGTTCAAAGCAAGTTCCACTGCTATAATATCAAGAAATATTGTTATGCACACTGTTGGTTTGCTGTATAACTGTAAATGAAGTAATAAAGGTGTTGTTTTGATGCAGTTTATCCAAGGCAGTGCCCAAGAGAAAGTGGGATGATAGGGTACTTAAATAAATCATGAAACAAAAGTTTTTTTTTTTTTTTTTATATCTCACACAAAAAGAAGTTTAGTGAGGGCAGTTAAAACGTTAGCTTGTGGATGTAACCCTGGTTCCCTGAAAGAGAAGATGACCAACAACCAATACATTTGGGATACCCCTGCCACAGGTCAGGTATTTACTGAGCATTTTATGCCAGAGTTGCCAATAGGCCCCTCCGTGGAGTGACTGCCTCAGTCCCGCCCACTGAGACATTAAATAGTCACTCTATGGAGACCTCAAACTTTTTTACGTCGAACCCGCAAATGGAGTGGTGCGATCTCGCTAGATTTGTTGGTTGTCTTCTCTTTCAGGGAACCAGGGTTACAGCCGTAACCTAACGTTCCCTTTCAATTCGAAGACGACTAACAACCATACTTTTGGGAAAGTATATCAAAGCCATCGCGAGGGACTATGAGCAGACAGCATATGAGGTACATCTCATTACCTCTATCTAGTGTTGGTGGTGTGAGCATGCAACCTCAAGCACCCTAATAAATGCATGGAGGGATCTACCACATTAAGTCGGTAGAATCTGGTGAATATATGCTGAGTAGCCCAGACAGCCGCAGTAGAAATATCAGTCAATAAGTCACCTCTAAAAAGGGTCCATGACGTAGCCACACCTCTGCGCACGGCCACCCTTTCAAGTGGGGGTAGGCCAGCATTAGTATATGCAGTCGAGACTGTGTCCACAGTCGAATTGGACAGTCGCTGCTTAGAAAGGGCTTGACCTCGGGTCTTATTCTATCCACATAACCTCTCAATGCCCAAACAGGGCAGAGGGAATTCAATCTCCGATCTGCCTCCTTCGCAAAGGGAGGGGGATGGAAAGCCTCTAGTTCCACTGACTGATTCAAGTGAAAAGCTGTAATCACATTAGGAAGGAAAGCAGTGTTCATGTGCAACGATACCCTGTTTCCATTGTCCCAAATATGCATACAGGAACTGTGCACTAACAGAGCCTGTAGCTCACTGACCTGCTTAGTGGAAGAATTGGCTTATAGAGATATTTCAACTCTATGGCATGAATAGCCTCAAAGGGGGCCTTAGAGGGAGCCTCCAATACCACATCTAGACTCCATGTGGGGAGGATGGAGCACCCTTCAGAAAATGGGTCTCTAGTATATGACCGCCCGGGGATATTGAGTCAACTGGGGCATGGCATGCATATATAGCTGCTAGGTACACTTTCAACATAGAGGGAGATTTACCCGCCGCAAACAGATATTGCAGAAACTGTAATATAATTGCTGTAGGGCAATAAATGCAATCATGACCTCTGATCATACATCAATTATGAAAATATTTCCACTTATAGGCATACAACGTTCTCGTGGAGGAGGCCCTACCATTCTGCAGGGTACTGGCGACTGCATCTGAGAGCCCTAAGGCGGGCAGACAGTCCCCTTCATAGGCCAGACACACAGTTGGAGTCTGCCTGGCTCTGGGTGCCTTTTGCCTGACTAAGGAGATTGAGGTGGAGCAGGATCTCCTAGGGCTGGCCCTGCAGCAGCTGGTATAGGCGGGAAAGTGTACTAAAGCACTTTTGGCCATTTGTGGGCTAGGGCGTTGATTCCTAGTGGACCTCTGCAGCTATTAATGAAAGAAGACGTCACTCTACAGAGGGGCCTATCAGCAGCTCTGACATAAAATGCTCAGTGAATACCTGACCTGTGTCATATACCAAAAGTATGGTTGTTGGTCATCTTCGAATTGAAAGGGAACTCTCTTTATCAGCATCATAACAAATAATACTCCTGCTCTTTAAATATTGAATGCAAAATATCTTAAGTAATATAGCCTACAAAATTCCAGGGGTTGATTATATTTACTGTTTACATGACAGGAATATTCATATCGCACAGCTCCAGCTCACATTACAAGAGGAACTACTAGATAACTTGCACACAAACATCAATAATCTGCTAATTATGTGTATTATGTATGTATTTCTTACATTACAAATAATATATATATATATATGGCAGGTCTAATTTTCATGTTTATCAGACTCTGATTGCAATATGAATACATATTGAAATCACAGTGTAAATGTTGTAATGTGTGTGCAAGGGTTGTAAGGAGAACCCTGGGTGTTTGTATGTGTGTGTAGGGGAATGTTGCAGATGAGGCTTGAAAGACGTGGGGGGGGGGGCTGGCGGTAGGGGAGGGAACCGAGGCGATATAAGGGGGTGCATGGAAATGACCGGGAGAGTGGAAGACAGATATCTTTCACATACATTCAAAACAAAACAAAGACCAGTGTCAGTTTTAGTTGCTTCATTAGTAATGAACTCCATGTACATGGGTAAAAAGTCAGGTGGTTGGTTGTGACAGGGATCCTGGGATATATAAGGAAGTGCAGTAGTAACTTGAGGGTTAGGCTGGAGTGTGAGCAGTGAAACAATTGCTACTTGTGCTGGCTAAAAACCAGCACATGTTTAAATGTGTGTTCTGTTTATTTTGGCCAATGAGCCATTTTGTTTTGGAAAGTGTTTTGTGTTTATTCAAACATTTTGCTTTATTTAATTATTTCCTGTGTATTTCCTAGTCTGACGTCACCGACAAGCCACTTGGGTGACAGGGTGGCATTGCTCCTTCTACAGTGGCTCTCAAAAGTATTCACCCTCCTTGGATGTTTTCAAATTTTATTGTGTTACAACATGGAATCAAAATGGATTTAATTAGGAGTTTTTGCCACTGATCAACACAAAAAAGTCCATAATGTCAAAGTGAAAAATAAAATCTACAAATTGTTCTAAATTAATTACAAATACAAAACAAAAAATAATTGATTGCATAAGTATTCACCCCCTTGAGTCAATATTTGGTAGAGGCACCTTTGGCAGCAATTACAGCCATGAGTCTATTTGGATAAGTCTCTACCAGCTTTGCACATCTGTACACTACAATTTTTGCCCAGTATTCTTTGCAAAATTGCTCAAGCTCCATCAAGTTGGATGGGGACCTTTGATGAACAGCAATTTTCAACTCTTTCTACATATTCTCAGTTGGATTGAGGTCCGGACTTTGACTGGGCCTCTCCAGGAAATTGACCCTTTTGTTTTTAAGCCACTCCAGTGTGGCTTTGGCTGTATGTTTGGGGTCATTGTCCTGCTGAAAGATGAATCTTCTTTTAAGTCCCAAGGCTCTTGCAGACTTCATCAGGTTTTCCTCCAGGATTTCTCTGTACTTTGCTGTATCCATTTTGCCTTCTATTTTCACGAGCTTTCCAGGCCCTAACGCAGAGAAGCATCCCCATAGTATGATGCTGCCACCACCATGCTTCACGGTATGAATGGCGTTCTCAGGATGATGTGCGGTGTTAGGCTTGCGACAAACATAGCACTTAGCTTTGAGGCCAAAAAGCTCTATTTTGGTCTCATCAGACCATAGAATCTTCTTCCACTTGGTCTCAGAGTCTCCCACATGCCTTCTGGCAAACTCTAGCTGAGATTTGATGTGAGTTTTTTTCAACAATGGCTTTCTTTTTGCCACTCTCCCATAAAGGCCAGTTTTGTGAAGCACCCAGGCTATTATTGCCATATGCACAGTGTCTCCCAGCTCAGCCATAGAAGACTATAACTCCTTTAGAGTTGCCATAGGCCTCTTGGTGGCCTCCCTGACTAGTGCCCTAGTACTCAATTTTTGAGGATGGCCTGTTCTAGACAGATTCTGTCCATTTCTTAATAATGGTCTTTTCTGTGCTCCAGGGGATATTTAATGCCTTGGAAATGTTCTTATATCCTACCCCTGATTGGTGCTTTTGAAGAACCTTATTCTGGATTTGCTTTGAATGTTCCTTCGTCTTCATGATGTAGTTTTTGTTAGGAAATGTACTAACCAACTGTGGAACCTCCCAGAGATAGGTGTATTTAACCTGAATTCATGTGAAACACCTTAATTGCACACAGTTGGACTCCATTCAACTAATTATGTGATTTCTAAAGACAACTGGTTGCACCTGAACTTATTTAGGTGTGTGTGGAAGGGTGGTGGGTAATTCACTGACACAGGAGACAGACAGGTGGATTTGGCAACACCGCACAGGTGCCCAGTTTTATTTTCGGGGTGCTGTTTTTCAGTTTATCCCGCAGATGGCGCTGTGGGTCCGTGGTAAACAGAATCACGGGCATACCAAGCAATGGTACACAATACCGGCGCCTTGCAGGTGCTCAAAGAAATAGCAATCAATTGTTTTCTGTTTTATATCTGTAATTAATTTAGAACAATTTGTAGATTTAATTTTTCACTTTGACATTATGGACTTTTTTGTGTTGATCAGTAGCAAAAACTCCTAATTAAATCCATTTTGATTCCATGTTGTAACACAATAAAATATGTAAAAGTCCAAGGGGGGGTGAATACTTTTGAGAGCCACTGTAGAAGGAGCAATGCCACCCTGTCACCCAAGTGGCTTGTCGGTGACGTCAGACTAGGAAATACACAGGAAATAATTAAATAAAGCAAAACGTTTGAATAAACACAAAACACTTTCCAAAACAAAATGGCTCATTGGCCAAAATAAACAGAACACACATTTAAACATGTGTTGGTTTTTAGCCAGCACAAGTAGCAATTGTTTCTATATACAGTGCCTATAGGATGTATTCACCCCCCCTTGGACGTTTTCAGTTTTTAGTGTTAAAACCTGAAATCTAGATGAATTTTTTTTTTTTCATTTGATTTACACAGCCTTGAAAAAAACAAATCAGTTAAAAATAAAAACCTGAAAAGTTTTCATTAGATAAGTATTCCCTCCCTTTGCTATGACACTTCTAAATAAGCTCAGGTGCAACCAATTGCCTTCAGAATTCACACAATAAGTTAAATGGAGTCTATATGTGTGCAATAAAAGTGGTTCACATGATTTCAGATTAAATACGCCTGCCTCTGTAAGGTTCTACAGTTGGGTAATGCATTCAAAGCAAAGATACTACTATGAAGACCAACAAGCTTTCAAACTCCGGGATAAAGTTGTGGAAAGGCATAGATCAGGGGAGGGGTGTAAAAAGATTAAAAGGCATTGGATATCCCTTGGAGCACAGTCAAGTCAATCATTAAGAAGTGGAAGGTATACAGCACCACCCAGAATCTGCTTAGTGCAGGCCGTCCTCCCAAGCAGCCAGGTAAGAAGGGCATTGGTCAGAGAAGCCACCAAGAGGCCGGTGACTACAGCGTTCCATGGCTGAGATGTGAGAGTCTGAAAAGATGTGGCAAAAGATTCTGCGTTCCGATGAAACAAAAATGGAACTATTTGGCCTAAATATAAAGCGTTATGTCTGGCACAAACCCAACACAGCACACCACCTAGGTAACACCATCCCTACTGTGAAGCATGGTGGTGGCAGCATCATGCAATGGGGATCCTTTTCATTGGCAGAGATGGGAAACTTAACATGGTAGAAGGCAACATACAGCTAAATACAGGGAAATCCTTGAGGAAAACTTGCTTCAGTCTGCAAAAGACCTAAGACTGGGATGCAGATTCACCTTTCAGCAGGACAAGGACCCCAAGCACATAGCCAAAGCGACACTAGAGTGGCTTAAAAACAAGAAAGTGAATGTCCTAGAGTGGCCCAGTCAAAACCCAGACTTGAATCCATTTGAGAATCTGTGGCAAGACTTGAAGATTGCTGTCCACCAACGATCCATATCTAACTTGACAGAGCTTGAACAATGTTGCCAATAAGAATGGACGAATATTGTATGATCCAGATGTGCTAAACCGGGTAGCGACTTACCCCAAAATACTCATAGCTGTAATTGCTGCCAAAGACAGTTCTATCAAGTATTGACACACAGGGGGTGAATACTTATCTAACCAAGGCAGTTCGGTTTTTTATTTTTCATAAGTGTTGCTTCACAATAAAAATTCTCTTCTTTGTTGAGTAGGTTGTATAAATCAAAGGAAAAAAAAAATCCAATTTAAACGCATCAAGATTTCAGGTTGAAACACAGCAAACTGTGAAAACGTCCAAGGGGGGTGATTATTCCCTATAGGCACTCACGTGTCTCGTTCTTACTCCCTGAACACACAACCCTGAGTGAGCAATTTGTACCTCTCTTATGCAGCTGAGCCGGGACTTGATTTCTTGTTAATCATTAAATTGAGTCCAGGCACAGTCTGCACATGAACTGCTTGGGCAGGGAAGGTAAACCCTTCCCCGCTGACTTTAAACACCTGTGCTCAAATACATACACATATTTTAAATAATACACAACACAAAATATGCACAGAGACCGGTGTATCCCACCAAACACCCCCTAGCACTCTATTTCTGAAAGGTGAAAGATTTATTTTGCTGTGCTATCATTCAATGCAAGGAATGTGTGGTAGACCAATTTTCAGCTTTACTTACTGCTTAGGGGGCTGTAAAGAAACAAAAAATCAAACCTTCTTTCACATGGCCTTTAGTTATCTACACATGGACCTCACAGGTGGGTCAACTATTAGGCCTGCTTCATTCATGCTTTTAGCTTCAGTAAGGTAAACTGCTCACCCAACCAATATATTGTAAAACAAGCACGTCAGAATATAGGTTCTGTATTCACATTTTTTTAAGGGGAATTTCTCATTGAATTTATAATGTACAAAAAAAAAAAAAACACATAATTTTGTAAATAGTTAAGAAGAAAGCAATGGAAAGCAAGAAATGTGTGTGTCAAGCAGATTAACATTACCATTACCTTGGGAATAATTTACATCAACCGCCTGAAGTCTCATAGCCATTTCATGGACCATTAAAATTAAAACCAATTCAAATTTTCTATGATGGGTTGATAAAAAGGCTGTAATGCAACAATTGTAATGTAATGCATATGTGACTAATTATTAATTTTACCTTGAAAATGTGAAAATGATTAAAAGAAAAGGTCAGAAAAAAACAAGAATACATATTTAAAAAATAATACAAAAGAACATACATTTTCAGAGGGTAATTTCAGAGGGGTATTTTCTTTGCTCTGTATACTTTAAGCAAGTTTTTTCTGAAATGGTGTTATAATAATTCAATAATAAAATCATGCTCTCTGAAGTATAATTCTTTCTATTGTGTATATGGTAAGTAAGAAACTGTGATGCTTGTTTAATATAGTACTAACCATATTAGGAAATATTTGCAAAACATATACGTATTTAATTATATTGACACATGCCCTTAATCTAATATTATAAGTTAAAATAAATATTTTTTTAAAGACATATTTAGCCAATATTTGTGTTTTCAACATATATCCTCAATTTCCAACAAAATTCTCTGACCATTCTTCAAAGCTCAAATGGTCTGATTCTGCAGAGAGCACAAGGTGCTGCATAATTGCAATTGAAGGTTAGGCACATTATGAACTGGTTCATTGATAAACATAGGCCATGTTTACATTGTTGTCATCCCTAACAGCATACTAACAGCCTGCACAGCTGTGCCTGTGCTGCTCAGACTTGCCTGAAAGACAATTCCTTGTCCTTTTGATCTATTTACTCTCCTCTACACAGATTTCTATTCTTGTCATCGCACAATAGATGAGTTTTTAATTAGGGTTAATTTAAAATAAAAATAAAATCATATATATGATGGCACATCTAAGAATCCACTTTCCAGTATGAAATGTACTATATAACTTTTATAGCAACTTTAGTATAAAGAGGCAGAATATTTGTATATTTAATTTTAAATTACATGACAGGCTTTTATATGTTCATACAGTATGTGTAAAACAAAATTGTGAAGTGAAGCTAACACAGTATACACAATGTATTAACTTATTAAGGTTATCACAAAATGAAGATTGGAGTCAGGAATCACTATTAAACATGAAAAAGTTACACATACTGGATAAGACACTGTGGAAATTTTAGGAATCCACAACTGTGTTTTCTTATATGTGATTCATAATAAGATCCAAGAATACTAGGACTAACATGTTCTAAATTGCCATAGTCTCTGTATATCTAGCAAGATAATAATATCGCAAACATAATAGCCAGCCAAGCAGAGTTTCCTCTGTTTTAATGTTCAAATCAAATCAATACATTTCAGGGTGCCAACTAGCAACTTCAGCACAAATGCTGAAGCAAAAAATAGTCAGTTTAAAATAAAATTTCTGTGAGTTGGTGTGATAGAAATACAATGAATCTTGGTTGTAAATCTCCCTCCCAGACTGTTAGGGCACTAAGCAGCGAGGACAGAGTTCTTTGGACGGGCTGGCCTGACAGTTCTTTTCCCTGGTCCAGTAGTTAGTCAGTCTGGAAGAAGATGAGACTCTGTTGCAAGAACATATTGACCCGAAGGGAAACGATGTAGTAGCTGCAGATTGTAAAGGCAGCTGCACTCGTTTACCAAGGGGTCATGCGTGACAGCATATAAGGGGAGGGTGGAGAATTGTAATCTCTTCCTTTGCATTGGTTTGTAGTGAGTAAGAGCCAGAATGACAGTAGACAGTATATATAAAACTTAAATCGTGAGTGTTTTATATATACTGTCTACTGTCTTCTACTTTACCTGACAGTTAACATAGTTCCGGAGCTGTCGCCAGGGGCCAGTACGAAACCGGACAATACTGCATCTTTGTCACAAATATAAACTGTATTACCAACCATTAGCACTATTGCACGCACCCAGGACTAGTGACTGTGTTGGTGTTATCGTGGGATGGATATTGTTTATAATTTGGGACTGTCTGCTGTTATTATATACTCTGGGCTGTACACATTGGTGTGTACTGCCAGGGAACTATTGCTTGGTTGCCAGACCTGTAAATAAAATAAAAACATTTCTAAAACTGGATTGCAATTACCTCTGTCTGCTTCTTTCACGCACAACAAAAAATATAGTGGTGCTGTTTGGAAATTGTTTTTTAAAAAAAGCACTAGCTTCTGTGGTTCCGTACACTCTAATGATTCTTGCATTCCACTTCCACCATCACATAATATAATCTACTACTATACCAATCACAGTTAGTGGAATGAAATTACTTCATAATTGCAGTCACTTGGCATGCTACTAAAGTGGAAATTAATGATGTAATTACAATGAAGTCATAAATTCATAAGTGATAACAAAAGTATCATTCACAATACATTTAACATCGGCATGACACTTCTAGATTAAACAGTTTCAGTGTATTTAAATTTGCTTCTATTGTTTATATTGGCACTTCCATTGGGGATCTATTTCATTTGTTGGTAAATTTCCCTGCTAATCAGGGGCGTGGACTGTAAGGGTGCTGGGGGTGCGGCATCTTGAAGTACTGGGCAGCTGTGCACCTGCTGGTGCAATGATAAATGCTGCTAGTTTTGTGAGTCTTATGAGCTGTGTATGCAGTGCCCTGTGCCTTTTTACAATGCTTTGGGACACAAATGATAATAGACAAATCAGCGCTGACTGTCAAACAAGGGTGGGATACTTTATAAATTCCATGGGATGCAATCTCACTAGTTGGTTAGTAGGCGGAACACCTTCGAAGCTTGTATAGTGTAGAACGGTTATTGAAAATGTCCCAACAAAGAATATCAGATTTTTTGTAAATTCTTCAGCAGCACCACCTGCTAAAATCAGCTTGTCACAAATGCTGCTATTGGGTGCTGCTTTGTAGAGCAAAACTAACAACACAAGCTGTCCTATTCCTGTAAAGGATACTCCCATCAGGGGTCCTCAGCCAGCAGTGATTGCAGCCATACAGGAGCCGCTGGATCAGAAATTTCAAACAAAGCCAGACTACAATTTCTCTGTGAGGTGCTTTGGGAGAAAAATTCACCCGTCTGGTTGGTTTGAAAAGTGGCCGTGGCTGCCGAATGTTAAGGAAAGTGATTGTGTTCTCTGCATTACATGTTTGAAGGCAATAGAAGAAAAACTGATATGCTAAAATAACGTACTACTTTTCAATTTGTTTGCTTTCAGCGCTTTATGGTGGGCATGTTGTAATGTTGTGGCAAGGGCTGTGGTTAAAGCATATCTAAGTAGATAAACAGGGGTTGATGCTGCTTTATTTTATTAACATGTTTTAATATATTAGCAACTGAAGGCATGGCTTCCATCATATACAGTGGGTAACAGTTTTGTTCATTAGCTTTTGCCACCCCCACTATAAAAATTGTTCCAGCGCCACTGCTGCTAAATGTCGATAGGTGAAATAGTAGCCGTATCAGTCCAGAGATGATAGACAAAGACAAGTATTATGATGTCTGAGGTCTTGAAAGCCTGTGATTAATTTTTGTTTAGTTAGTCCAATAAAAGGTATCACCTCTCCTTCTCTTTGTTTACCTGCTAATTGTGAAACAAATGCTCATCAAGCACATTGCTTTCAAACTCAATGTATCTGTATCAAAGAGGTTATAATAACAGTTTTTTTGCTTTTTTGTACATAACCACAAAGAAAAAATGTATTCTTAAATGTTGTAAAACATCTTGACAAGAGGGTGCCTCCTCCTGGTAAGATGTACCCCCCCCCCCCCATTTTACCCAGCCACTTCCTCTACATAAAACTGCACACAAACCTGGACTTCCTCACTCCTCCTATCAAAGTAATTTCCCACTGAGCCAAAGGTCATTTTTTGTATGGAATTAATAGCAGCTCTGGGAGTGCCAATGTGCTATTGCACATTTTTTTAGGGCCTGGAGATGCAATTTCCTGCAATTTGCAGGCAATTTCCCACCAGTTTTCTCAGGAAGCTAATAGGCTGTGACAGGAGCTGGAGTTGACAGCCAGCGGGTGGCCACATGGGGAAAAATTGCTTTTCTGCCACCTAGCTGGTAATCTGCGTAAGAAAGCATTTGCAGTCTTGTGCTATTTTACCCCATACCAGTGGAAAATCATCCAGCAATCTGAGTCACTTTTTCATGGTCAGGTGTCTGAATTTTTTTCCTGTCTTCTACTTCCTTTGTTATAACTGCAAATCCTCTTGTAACAAATATCTCTTAATTCTATAGTATAAATCAGACCCACGGTTTGATTGAAATCTTCAGAGAGGTGTTGACACTAAGGGGGATGTCAGCGACATAACAGACTCTGAAATGAGGGTTAGCCCAACATCAGTGTGATGTTTACCAATATGTATTATAATGGTACAGTTGCTACATGATTTGACTGCAACATAGTTTGTTTGTTGCTTTAAAAGATTCAACAAAATGAAATATGCGTGTAGTGATTTTCTTACTGATTTTGGACACACACTCTGAACATTGTAGTAGGGGAAAGGGGGCAGGTAAAAAGTAGACACAGTATTAAGAATTGCAATTGCCTTTTCATTTTCATGGAAGGTGACTGCTTCTGTAATGCTCTGAAAAATGTAGGTATATGTAAACATGTCAAATGTAGCTAGAGATTTCGCATTTAAATTGCAAAGTTCATTCAGTGCGTCATGCTGCTGACACAGGAGTTTGGATAACCCTTGACAACAAGTGTTAATAATTCAAATAGGTACATGGAGGGGAGGGTTTTCGCAATAGCAGCTGTGGCCAATCCTGGTCCTGGAAAGTCACAATACTGCAGGCTTTCAAGTTTTGTTTTGTGTTTTTCCTCACGGTTTTACCCAGGAGTTTTATTCAAACCTGGTTTGCATAATATGAAGACTGTTTCAGGAGAGTGTAAAGAGGTGCACATTCAATTTTAATAGCTTTTTAAAAAAAGGATCTGAGATTTCCTTTAATCTGATTGGTCAATATGAAGGTCTTAATCTCTGGTAAAGGACCTCAATGTTATCTTTCAAATTATGTTTAATCAATGTTCCAAATTCATCCGCCAGAAAATACATGTTTGACCTTTTTGTGCTTAGTGACAGAAAATCTTGTCTGTCGTCTGTCGTTGGATACAAAGTCAGCTTCCTCACTGTCCTATATGCTCATTCTACCTAATTAAATGTGGTATAACAAATAAAGTTTTTTTTTTAATTGATGATAGTGTTTGCTGTCAGCAGCAATACAGTACCCAATAGCAACTCATCTCTGGATTGAATGACTAGCTGAAATAAATGAAACAACAAGATGCAGTTACTTTCAGCAACTTTATTTCAGCAAATCATAATAATAACACAAGCACGGTGCTCTCTTCTCAGCCAGGAAAAGGCTTTTAATACACTTTCCACCACAAGCAAGTTACTAAACAAACGACATGAACAGCACTAACACATAGGCTACAAGATATTTTTAATTAGATTTTTTCAATAATAAATTTTATGAAGTAACAGTAGCTTATACTTACATTTACACAAATATACAAACGTACACTCAAATCGTAATTTAAAAAAAGAAGTTACCAGTGCATCTATTCATTTAAATGTTTTGCAAACAGTAATAAACCGTGTTCGCCTTTGTGAACGAGTACCTGAACTGAAGAACAGCTCCATGTAAGTTTTTTTTATTTTTTTTTTTTTTTTTTTTTTAGTATTAAGGTATTTCTTAGGTAATTGGAAGTCCACCACTGGAAAAAGGCTGCCAGAGCACACATGAAATTCTCAGCAAACCGCATTATTCGTGGAAGAATGAGGAAAATGTTTGTATTCAGTAGCCACAAAATGTAGTGCTGCATAAAATCACACAAAAAAACAAACAAACATAAAACTTGAAATGTTTTTATTAATGTATCCATTTTGTAATAGCAATAGGACCCAATGAAGACGGCTTTACTGTCTGGTAACTTCCTTCTTGTTATGTTAAATTCCCGAGCCATCGTCTCAGGGCCTTTAACGGCATGAAGTGGGCCTTACTAGATGGGTTCTATTACTTAATTAGTTAGCACACTCTTTTTCATAATGTGCAAAATGTTAAATTGACTGCAGATATCATCAGGATGCTGGTCTTCCCAACCCCCTGTTCCTCAACATAGTACATTTTCTCATTCTACATGAAAACAACAACACTGGCGCATCTGGAACCCAGACGATAAAAGATGGTTATATTCTCTTCTGATTCATTCTCTTTTGTATCCAGACCCTTATAATATTGTGCAAGTCAATGTTTAGTCCTCATGATTCACTGGACATGAGTGAGGGCTGCAGGAAGAAAGAAACCTCTGATATTTTTAGTAGGAGAGATGTGCTTTGTGACTTACTACAGGGTTTCCCTTGGCTCACGGACATCTGCCTGCACAGAGGTGAGACCGAACCGATCGGTCTCCGAGGATCGGAAGCAACCGATGCGTCCCCCAAGGGGAACCTAGAGGTGAGAAAATAGGAATACGACAGAGAGTTAGATTTGGCTGGGGCTACCCCTTGTTTAGCTGAGAACCATCCTGGAGGAGGATGAAGCCAGCAGTGGCTGGGCTTTTAAGGTTGGGAAGTGAGCTTCACTTTCCCCAAAAAAGGACCCCCGGCACCCCGCAATTGTGCCACCAATGCAAATCAATGAAACATTGAAAATATATTTTTTTATTTTGGATAGGAAATTAAAGATTAATCTCACAGTTCAGTGGAGAGGGGAAAAAAGCGATTTTTGGGAGGAAACCACTGGTCTCGGTCAAAGAGATGGCCCCCACTCTGGCCAATCTAACACTAATATGTTGGACATAAGACATATCTTTTTTTTATTTTGTTTTTAATTTAGAGTGATCAGTAATTTTATTTATTTTTCTCCCCAATTTGGAATGTCCAATTGTGTTTTTTCTCCTCACCACAGCAAGTCCCCACACAGTAAAAATGTGTCCTCCGATCTCACACGCCCAAAGAATTGCTTTTAGGCTAAGGAATCCCGAGCAGAGGTGGGTAGGTTACCGATCCCGGAGAACAGAGATCAGCCCTGCTTTTATCCACTCTGAATATGCTCAGTGTCTGGCCAGTGGGGCTCGCTGTTGCACAATGAGGAGAAGGAGTCCCTGCAGGTTTCCCAGACCCCACTCCAGGAGTGTCAGAGACAATGTGACACCCCCTTCGGAGTCCCCAGCAAAGTTCGTCATCTTTGCACAGCCTGGACACGAACTAGCACTGTCCAAGCTGTATGACTCATCCTGCGCTTCTAGCGGCAGCGCTTTAACTGGATGAGCCACTCGGTGACCCTGGCATAAGATACATACATCATGGAGGAGAACGAACACAAGATTCCACTGCACCTGTTGACATTGCCGGCTGCATCCATATGGAAGGAATAAATATTATGTTTAATTGTGAAATCTTCAGATAGCTATTTTAAGACAGTGAAATGATGTGAGTGAGCCCCATGAAACCACACACAGCCATAACTGTGTATTGCTTGAACTTCAAATTGTTGGTTTCTGCAGCCAGAGGTCGACCCGTGACAGTGAGCTTGTATCTTACATTGGGCTTGTAGCTTTCGACTTCAGTTGAGAGTTTATGGCTACTGCTGAAAGAGAAAAAGAGAAAATATTGCTTAATAAATTGTTGAGTCAAGGGCAGCAGAATGCATAGGGAGCATTATAATGTAAAATGAGATGACGTGAACGAGAAATATTGGCAGCTGTGAAAATAATTGGGAGCTGCAGTGCCAGGTGAGCGTGGCGAAAGCAAGGATAGGACAATCAATCCTATGATTCAATGAGTGCATCCATATTTCAATGCATGTATCCCTACAGGCACCATTATTGGTGAATAATCATTGTAATAAAGAAATTTGAAATTGGAAACTGCGTGCTTTGACGTTGTTTCTAGACATAACTGGTTTAAACTGGATTTCGTATGTGCACCAACTGACGTCTATTGTAGCGCTATTAAGACACAAAGAATATATATATATATACTTTTGGGAAATTGAAGTGAATATATGAGACATACCTCAATATTAAAAGAAAGAATACAGTGTTTTGGAAAACTTGCTATTGTAATACCTGGTAAGAATGTGGCCACTGCAACTGAATACCCTCTTCATCTTTATCAGTTTGAACGGCATCCTATTAGTTTTCAGCCGGGGGTACGCGTACCCCTGGAGGTCCTTCTAAGGGTCATAGGGGGTACGCAGGACTACTCAGAAATGCACAAATAAAAGTGAAAGCAAGAGAAAATAATTATCTTGATTTTTTTTTAACAGTATTATATTCTCTAAACCACGATGTATACTTATTTAATCTTTGTTTAGAAGATCAAAGTGAACAACTAATGAAAATAAAAAACACAGAATGTATCACGTCCACATGGCAGTTTTAAGAACATGAAATGTCAGTGTTCATTAGTTAGTTCTAATGCACACAGTGGTTCACTGATGGACAAATGGGGAATAAAAAAACGTGCCCATATCACCTTAAACCGTGTGATCTCTGTAATCATGGTATAGAAAAATGGTTGCGGTTTCAAAACCGTGGCAGTTTATACCACGGTTTACCATAAAACCGGTATACCATGATATCCCTAATATCTGTATGTATTTACTATTGTATATGATTACCTGGGCCGTGTTCCTCGTAGCTGGTTTAACTAATTCAGGCTAATCAGATGTTAACCAGATTCACTTAACCTGATAACTGAAGTCAGGCTATCTCAGTTCCCTGACGGTGAATACAGGCTAAAAGTGTCTTGTTAACTCGATTCCAACTTAAGAAATCCGGGTAATTGCACGTGCTCGTGCTCCTCAAAGAATCGCAGAGCACTGAAACAATGATCTTCATGAAAGATGATGTCGAAAGAGGGAGCAACTTTTTTTAGCCAGACTGAGCAAGAGCTTATAATGAAAAGTTTTGAGGAATATAAAAGCATTATCACAGCTAAATGCAACACTGCTGTTGCTGCAAAGTCTAGAGAGGAAGCATGGAAAAAAAATTGCAGATAAGCTAAATGCGTAAGTTTTTTTAATTTATTTATTTTTTGTTACACAGTATTTACCCCAATATAATTATTTCACACACGTACAATTTTAAATCTGCATGCTTGTAGTAATGGGATGTAACATGGACTGAGAGATTGCGGCATGAGAATGGTTAGCTCTCTATTGTTTTGTCATAATTTTCCCTTTTTCTTTTTTTTTTAAATATATAATACTGTACTATTATGCTGTAGCAATTAATCTGTTTGATATAACTGGTGTTTCTTTAACTTTGTAGCCAAATTAACAGGAAATGATTAGATTATTTTCTGTACCTTCTTCGAATCTCTGGCCCAATGTAGACTCTCTCTCTCAGAGCCTGGCCACTTGGCTTCAATATTTGAAATGACGCAGGTTGAGTCACAGATCATCTGAGAATAATTGAGGTCAAGTCATGGATGATTTACAGTATTATCCAAAGTCTGACACCTAATGTCTACCACTGGCATTGTATAATTGTCATTAAAATGTTGGATTATTTGCATCAGTTGCTGAATTGTAGCTCATTTTTAATTTCATGTATGTGATAATGTCATAAGTACCTGTACATTAATTCTGTGAAAGGATTTCCTGTTCACAAAATCCACCTCATTTGGTCATGAGGGTGCCTTGATGGGGATCTGACTGTAGTCCACAGCATCAATGATGTGGGGAACTCTGCATAATAATGTAGCCTCCTTAATAAACGATAACAATGGGATTACCTATTCATTAAATTGCATATAACTTAGTAAATTACCTGCAACTGCATAGAAGCCCTCTTTGATGACATTTCCCCTTGTATGTCCCGGAAATGTAGTGAACACATTAAGAAATCTCTTTGGGGCGAGGTAGACCCTTCATACTGCACTGCATGCAGCGGCTTTGCCGATATTTTCAACATCGTCAACTGACTATAGGAATGCGCCACTAGCAAAAAAGCGCAGCACTATGCATATAGTCTGTGTTACAGTCAATGCATCACTCAAATACAAAACATTTGAATGATGCAAAGGATCTTGGCAATCTCTCAATCCTCTTTCCCTGTGAAAAGCTAATCTAATTAAAATTGCTCCTTCATCTATGGGATCTCTAAGGAAGGAGATTGCCATTTTAGAGGGGTGTGTCAAGTGCTTTCATTGGGTAGAAGTACGAGTTTTTATACCCAGGTTCGGCTAACTTTAAGTTATCCTGTGCTGGAGCAGGTTTAAGATTAAGGATGTGTTGCTATGATAACTTAGTCGGCTAGACTTTAAGTTTGCTTCGAGGAATGAAAAAAGCCAGACTTCTGTCAAGTTATCCTGAGAGTTATCCAGCTAACTCAGTTAGCCAGCTACAAGAAACAGGGCCCCGGTTGAAAGCTGAAAAAAACCCATATCGTTGCCCGCAAAGAGTTCGCAAATTGTCACCTAGAAGATACTGAAGGCAGAACATCTTGTGGTCTGATGAGACTAAAGTGGAACTTTCTGGCCTGAAAGCTAAGCGGTGTGTGTGGCACAAATCAAACACTGCACACAAGCCAGGTAACACAATCCCCACCGTAAAGTATGCAGTGGTAGCATCATATTATGGGGATGCTCTTCAGCAGTAGGGACTAGCAATATTGTTAAGATTGATCGGAGGATGAATGGTGCACAATACAGAGAAATCCTGGCTGAAAACCTGCGCCCCTCTGCCAGAAAACTCAAACTGCAGAAAAAGTTTGTCTTTCAACAGGACAATGATCCAAAGCACACTGCCAGATAAACACTGGAGTGGCTTAAAATGAAGAACATAGATGTCCTTGAGTGGCCCAGTCAGAGTCCTGACCTTAATCCCATTGAAAATCTGTGACAAGACCTCCATCACGGTGTGCAAAGTTAATAGAGACTTTCTGAAAAGACTACTGGCTGTAATAGCTGCCAGAGGTGGTTCAACCAAGTATTGACCCAGGGGGGTGAATACTTAAAAAATGAGGATATTTCAGGTTTTTAATTTGTATCATTTTATTGTTTACTATTTTCTTTTTTACTGGGGAGGGACTCTGTGAAGAAGAATGTGTGACTCACAAATAAAAATTCCCAATCTAATGTATCAAAATCCCAAGCTGTGAGACTCTTAAATGTGAAAAAAAAGGGGTTGAATCCTTTTTGAAGGCACTATATATATATCATCTTCAGCCTTTTTCAATCCACTGCTGGATGAAAGCCTCCCCAAGATTCTTCCACAAAAGCCTGTATACCGTGTCGCTCATCCATGTTGCTCTGGCGTGTTTCCTTATTTCATCTTGCCATTTTACTGGAGGTCTTCTTTTTGGATCTCACATATCTCTTGGGATCCAGTCTAGTATCTCCTTGGTCCAGCAATGGTCTATTCTTCTTGCTACATGTTCGCCTGCATGTCATAGCCGATGAATCGCAAGCAAAGTGATAGTTTGCACTCTTTGCTGGTTTGAATCACTTGCCGTACAACTTGAAGATGATCCATCGTGCTAAATCCACTCCTGAATCCTGCTTGCTAATTTTATTGTGCGAGTCAAATTTATCTTGAAGTCTGTGTGCCTTTCCTATCTTCATGTTTGATAGCATGTTTCACTTCTTCCGATAGAACGTCTGGAACTTCTTCCTCGAGTTGCGTTTTTTTCATCTCGTCTTCGTTATCTGCTACATTGCTCTTTTCATCTTGATATAATTTTCTGTAAAAGTCTTTGAATCTCTTCAAAATCTATTTGCAGTTTTTGATGACAGTCCTGTCCACTTATTTGATTGGTATTTTTTTTCCCAGATGATTAGTCTTTGTTTTGCTTTCTTCATGCTTCATGGTTGTTTTCAATAGTTTTCTCTACCAACAGATGAGTGACTGTATATCCTCAGTAAGGCACTTTCTTGCTGTCTTGCAGAGCTCAGTGTATTCAATCTTTGACTTCAGAGCTGCTGTTTGTTTCATTTCCCTTCTTTTCTTCGTGAGGTCTTTTCTCTCTTGCTTGATCTTCTGGTTGCATTTTGTACTCTGTGTTCCACTGATGTTTTTGGCTGTTTCGGCAATTACTTGTATCCTCATAGATGTGGTTTATCTCGATTGCTTCATCTTTTTTCAGATCTTGAAGAGCGTTGAATCTATTCTTCAGTTCCAGTTGATCACCAGGCTTTGCTTCTGTAGCATTTCTATGTTGATTGTGTTGGATTTTGTCATCACGAGTTTTGCTCTCTCCAGTACCATGTTTAGGTGTATATAGTTCGTAACTAATCATCTAGTGAAATTATTGCATCATATTATAATATAACTATTATTATTGAATGCAACTGCAGTATTAAGCTTGTTTATATTATTTGATATTACTCAAAGGATAATTATACTGACATATTAGTTACTGGTGTGTTTAGTAGTATTTAAATGAAGGTCACTTTACTTGAAATCTTGAAGCATTTAAATGAGATTATTTCCCCTTTGATTTACACAACCTACTCAACACTTTCAATGTGTGAAAAAAGGGGGGGGGGGACAAATCAATGAAAAATAAAAACCTAAAAAATCTTCATTAGATAAGTATTCCCTCCCTTTGCTATGACACTCCTAAATAAGTTCAGGTGCAACCAATTGCCTTCAGAATTCATACAAGAAGTTAAATGGTGTCCATCTGTGTGCAATAAAAGTGGTTCACATGATTTCAGATTAAATACACCTGTCTGTGTAAGGTCCCACAATAGTAGTGCATTCATAAGAACATAAGAAAATAAGAAAGTTTACAAACGAGAGGAGGCCATTCGGCCCATCTTGCTCGTTTGGTTGTTAGTAGCTTATTGATCCCAAAATCTCATCAAGCAGCTTCTTGAAGGATCCCAGGGTGTCAGCTTCAAAAACATTACTGGGGAGTTGATTCCAGACCCTCACAATTCTCTGTGTAAAAAAGTGCCTCCTATTTTCTGTTCTGAATGTCCCTTTGTCTAAACTCCATTTGTGACCCCTGGTCCTTGTTTCTTTTTTCAGGCTGAAAAAGTCCCTTGGGTCGACACAGTCAATACCTTTTAGAATTTTGAATGCTTGAATCAGGTGACCGCGTAGTCTTCTTTGTTCAAGACTGAACAGATTCAATTCTTTTAGCCTGTCTGCATATGACATGCCTTTTAAGCCCGGAATTATTCTGGTCGCTCTTCTTTGCACTCTTTCTAGAGCAGCAATATCTTTTTTATAGCGAGGTGACCAGAACTGCACACAGTATTCAAGATGAGGTCTTACTAGTGCATTGTACAGTTTTAACGTTACTTCCCTTGATTTAAATTCAACACTTTTCACAATGTATCCGAGCATCTTGTTAGCCTTTTTTATAGCTTCCCCACATTGTCTAGACGAAGACATTTCTGAGTCAACAAAAACTCCTAGGTCTTTTTCATAGATTCCTTCTCCAATTTCATTATCTCCTATATGATGTTTATAATGTACATTTTTATTTCCTGCGTGCAGTACCTTACACTTTTCTCTATTAAATGTCATTTGCCATGTGTCTGCCCAGCTCTGAATCTTGTCTAGATCATTTTGAATGACCTTTGCTGCTGCAACAGTGTTTGCCACTCCTCCTACTTTTGTGTCGTCTGCAAATTTAACAAGTTTGCTTACTATACCAGAATCTAAATCGCTAATGTAGATAAGGAATAGCAGAGGACCTAATACTGATCCCTGTGGTACACCGCTGGTTACCACACTCCATTCTGAGGTTTTTCCTCTAATCAGTACTTTCTGTTTTCTACATGTTAACCACTCTCTAATCCATGTACATGAGTTTCCTTGAATCCCAACTGTGTTCCGTTTGAGAATTAACTTTTAGCTTTCTGGAAATCTAAATAAAGCATGTCATATGTTTTGCAATTATCCATTATCGATATTGCATCCTCAAAAAAATCAAGCAAGTTAGTTAGACAAGATCTCCCTTTCCTAAAACCATGTTGACTGTCTCCCAGGACCCTGTTACCATATAGGTAATTTTCCATTTTGGATCTTATTATAGTTTCCATAAGTTTGCATATAATAGAAGTCAGGCTTACTGGTCTGTAGTTACCTGGTTCAGTTTTGTTTCCCTTTTTGTGGATCGGTATTACGTTTGCAATTTTCCAGTCTGTCGGTACCACCCCTGTGTCAAGAGACTGCTGCATGATCTTGGTTAGCGGTTTGTAAATTACTTCTTTCATTTCTTTGAGTACTACTGGGAGGATCTCATCTGGCCCAGGGGATTTGTTTATTTTAAGAGCTCCTAGTCCCTTTAACACTTCTGCCTCAGTTATGCTAAAGTTATTTAAAACTGGATAGGAACTGGATGACATGTGGAGCATGTTGTCAGTATCTTCCTTTGTAAAAACTTGTGAAAAGTAATCATTGAATATATTTGCTATTTTTTTTTTTTCTTCATCTACGATTTTGCCATTTGTATCTCTTAAACATTTAATCTCCTCTTTGAATGTTCGCTTGCTGTTGTAATATTGGAAAAACATTTTGGAATTGGTTTTAGCTCCCTTAGCAATGTTCATTTCTATTTCTCTCTTGGCCTTTCTAACTTCCTTTTTGACTTGCGTTTGCAGTTCTGTGTACTCTTTCTGCGTACTTTCTTTTTGGTCCTTTTTTAATGCTCTGTAAAGTGCCTTTTTTCGCTGAATATTTTTTTTAATTGATCTATTAAACCATTTTGGCAATTTAGTTTTACATTTAGATTTGTCTACTTTAGGGATATAATTGTTTTGCGCCTCTAGTACTACATTTTTGAAGAACAACCATCCTTCTTCTGTGGGTGTTTTCTCTATTTTACTCCAATCTACTTCTGTTAGTCTCTGTTTCATACCTTCATAGTTTGCTTTTCTAAAATTGTAAACCTTAGCTTTAGTCATTACTTTTGGGGATTTAAAAAACACTTCAAATGAGACCATGTTGTGGTCTGAGTTTGCCAGTGGTTCTCTGACCTCTGTTTTAGTTATTCTATCTTCGTTATTTGAAAAGACTAAATCAAGGCATGCCTCCCCTCTAGTCGGTGCCTTGACAAATTGTGTTAGGAAGCAGTCATTTGTCATTTCCACCATTTCTATTTCATCCTTCGTGCTACCCATCGGGTTTTCCCATTTTATTTGGGGGAAGTTGAAATCCCCCATTAGTATGGCTTCTCCTTTGCTACATGCATTTCTAATGTCATTGTATAACAGATTATTTTGCTCACCGTCTGAATCTGGCGGTCTATAGCATGCTCCTATTATTATGCCCTTTGAATTTTTGTCCGTTATTCTGACCCATATTGATTCGGTTTTATTTTCTTTGTCCAGGTTTAACACCTGGGCTTCAAGACTGTTTCTTATGTATAGCGCTACCCCTCCTCCTCTTCTGTCCTGCCTGTCTTTCCTATACAGTGTATACCCACAAATATTATATTCGTCCCCATCACTCTCAGACAACCACGTTTCTGTAACACCTATCACATCATAGTTACCTGTTAGTGCAGTAGCTTCAAGTTCTAGAATTTTGTTTCTGATACTTCTAGCATTTAGATAAATACATTTAATGGTTGTCTTACCTGAGTTGTTGTTCTTGTTTTGATGCGGTCTCCCTTCTGTTTTTTTGTTGATTTCTCCCCCCTTCCTTTCTAGTTTAAATGCTTCTGAACCTGCTCGAGCATCTTTTCTCCGAGTAGACTGGTTCCCTTGTTATTTAAATGCAGTCCATCCCATCTATACACATAGTCCTTGTTGTAGAATGTGGTCCAATGATCAAGATAGGTGAAGCCTTCCCGTGTGCACCACGTCTTCAGCCATGCGTTTTGATTAATTATTTCCAGCTGTCCATATGGTCCTTTGCAAGGTGCCGGTAGTATACCAGAAAATACCACAGTTTTGGTTTTCTCTTTTAATTTCCTTCCTAGCTCTCTGAATTTGTTTTGCAGGGATTTTGGTCTGTCTCTTCCAATGTTGTTTGTACCAATGTGGACGACTACTATCGGGTCATCTCCTGTTTGTTCTAGGAGCCTGTCCACGTTCTCAGTGATGTGCTTGACTGAGGCTCCCGGAAGGCAGCACACTGTTGTAGTAAGGGGGTCCAAACTGCGAATTGAACTTGCTGTGTTTCTCAATATGGAGTCCCCAACAATCATGACCTCCCTTCTTTTTGCTGTCTGGTCACCACTGTCAATGGGATCCTGGATGTTGTTCCTTTCATTCTCTTGTTGTTGGTTCTGCTCATCAAAATTCTGAAGTGACTCAAATTTGTTGGTTGTTTTGATTTCTGGTGGTTGTGTTTGACAAAGTTTCTTTTTTTCCCTGCTTCTGCCTACCTGAACCCAGCTGTTCTGACCTTCTATCTCCCTGGTGGCTTTCAGTCTGTTAGGGGTGATGCAGACTTCCATGAATTGTGGGTGTGCCAGTTCCTCAAGATCCTGTTGCTGTCTCACTTCTTCCAGCTCCATTTCTAGCATACTTACTAGTTTATGCAAATCCTGGATCGCGCAGCACTTTACGCACACTTGGTTTAGCTCCGCTGGGTTTTCTCGGATTTCCCACATCAAGCAGGTGTCACAGATTACTGGCTTGAAGACCATGTTGAGGGTTTTTTTTTTTTTTTTTTTTTTTTTTAAAGTTTTCATTTTTTCTTCAGCCGTCAACCTGCTTTCAAACTGCTTCTAAACTGCTCTGTACTTTTCCACGCCTGTACTTCTCCCACTCGCTGTCGCTGGGAAGATTGCCTTGTTTAACTGCGTTGTTCTGCTATGCTGTTGGCTCCTCCCCTTGCCTGTGTCTCAGAACGGCGCTGAATTTGAATCAGCTGCTCCGAGTTTCAGCTTGTTTGTTATCAGAAAAACACACGCGGCTGTTTGACTTTGAGCTGCTGCTGTGTTTCCCCAATGTCCTCTGTTTTCTGATTAAAGCAATTCAAGATGCAATTTCTCCTTTCTGCTTCTAAACTGCTCTGTACTTTTCCAAGCCTGTACTTCTCCCACTCGCTGTCGCTTCCACTCGCTGTCGCTGGGAAAGCAAAGAAACTAGCATGAAGACAAAGGAGCTTTCCAAACAACTCATGGATAAAGTTGTGGAAAGGCACAGATATGGGGAGGGGTAGAAAAAGATTTCATAGGCATTGGATATCCCCGGGAGCAAAGTCGAGTCGATCAATAAGAAGTAGAAGGTATATGGAACCACCCAGAATCTGTTTAGAGCAGGCCGTCCTCCCAAACTGAGCAGCCAGGTAAGAAGGGCATTCGTCAGAGAAGCCGCCAAGAGACCAATGACAACTCTGAAAGACAATAGCTGAGGTACTCCACAAATCTGGCCCATATGGAAGAGTGGCAAGAAGGAAGCAATATCTGAAAAAAAAAAACATGTAAAATTTGCAAAAAGGCATGTGGGAGAGTTTGAAAAGATGTGGCAAAAGATTATGCAGTCCGATGAAACAAAAATGGAAGTATATGGCCTAAATGCAAAGCGTTATGTCTGGCACAAACCCAAAACAGCACACCACCCAGGTAACACCATCCCTACTGTGAAGCATGGTGGTGGCAGCATCATGTTATGGGGATGCTTTTCATCGGCAGGGACTGGGAAGCTTGTCAGGGTAGAGGGCAAAATGGATGGAGTTAAATACTGGCAAAGCCTTGAGGAAAACCTGCTTCAGTCTGCAAAAGACCTACGACTCGGATGGAGATTCACCTTTCAGCAGGACAATAACCCCAAGCACACAGCCAAAGCGACACTGGAGTGGCTTAAAAACAAGAAAGTGAATATTATAGAATGGCCCAGTCAAAGCCTGGACTTGTGCAAACCTGGTAGAGACTTACCCCAAAAGACTCACAGCTGTAATTGCTGCCAAAGTTGGTTCTACCAAGTATTGACTCGGCGGTGAATACTTATCTAACCAAGACATTTCAGTTTTTTTTTAAATTATTTTTCATTAACTGTTGTTTCACAATAAAAATTCTCTTGCCTCTTCAAAGTGTTGAGTAGGTGGTGTAAATCAAAGGGAAAAAAAAATCCCATTTAAATGCATTAAGATTTGAGGTTGTAACACAACAAACTGTAAAAACGTCCAAGCGGGGGGTGAACACTTCCAATAGGCTCTGTATAATATCTTGTTTAAGGAATGCTGCAAGGTAGGAGTGAGACGATATACAATACGTATGTCGATAAAAACTCATCTCTGCTTGACAGACTTGAAAATACTTCAAATTTATAAAACAGTTGAAAATCGATTATATGTATTTACCATTAAGTAGTATAGCACTTGTTTGAGTTTAAAGACAAAGAAGTATGTCAGCTAGAGTTTCTGGGATATCAGATTTAACTTAATTAACCAAATCTCCTTACCACATTTCTGAGAAAGGAAAAAAAAATACTAAGCAATGTGTCTGATAACTATTAAAGTACAAACTTTGTTCATGTGTTTCTTTTTTTTTCTTTTTGTAAATGTAGTTGTCGCCAATTGTTTATACCTCGGTTTTCTCCCCAATTTGGAATGCTCAATTATTATTTTTATCCCGGTTCACCACTAAAACTCCCGTGCCAACTTGTGAAATGGTGGCAGACACACATGTCCTCCGAAACTTGTCCTGCCAAGCCATTGTTTTTCACGCTGCAGGTGTACTGTGAAGCCACCAGACCCATAGTGTCGGAGGCCAACACAAATCTGAGTGGCTTCTACAGCAGACCCTCAGGCTCCCTATTGGCCACAGGAGTCGTTGGTGCGCAGTGAACCGAGGATTACCCTGCCGACTTGAACCCTCCCCAACTGGGTGGCGCTCGGCCAATTGATCCGAACCAGTGATCCCCAGGCTATAGGGCTATATTTCTTTAGGAAGATCTAAATATCAAGTCTTTCAGCATTATGTTGTGATGTTATTTTTTTTTTTTTAAATGTACATTAGCATTTTTCATTGCATTATACTTAACTTTAACTCAATAGATTATTTATTATTATTATTATTATTATTATTATTATTATTATTATTATTATTATTATTATTATTATTCATTGTAATACAAATACAAATACATTGTATCACAAAGTATTTGTATTTGTCAAGTTAAGGTTGAGTATATGGTGCCTTTAACAAGTCTACACCCCCTTGAACTTTTTTCACATTTTGTTGTGTCAGTGCCTCAGAGTTTCATGCATTTAAATGAGGATTTCTTCCACTTATCTACACACCATACTCCACAGTGTTAAGGGGAAAAATGTGAGAAAAAAAATAATATTAAAAATACAAAACTGAAAGATCATATTTGGATAAGTCTCCACCCCCCTGAATTAATACTTGGTGGAAGCACCTTTGGCAGCAATTACAGCTGTAAGTCTGTTGGGATAGGTCTCTACCAACTTTGCACACCTAGATTTGACAATATTTGACCATTCTTCTTTACAAAACTGTTCAAGTTCTGACAAGATCCTTGGGAAGCGTTGATGGACAGCAATCTTCAAGTCATGCCACAAATTTTTGATTGGATTTAGGTCAGGGCTCTGACTAAGCCACTTAAGGACATTTATCTTTTATTTCCTTAGCCATTCCAATGTATCTTTGACTGTGTGCTTTGGGTCATTGACATGCTGAAAGGTGAAGCTGAAAGGTGTCCTAGTTTCATCTTTCTTGCAGAGGGCAGCAGGTTTTCCTCAAGGACTTCTCTGTACTTTGCTCCATTCATTTTCCCTTCTATCATGACAAGTGCCCCAGTCCTTGCTGGTGAGAAACATCCCCATAACATGATGCTGCCAGCATCATGCTTCACAGTAGGGATGGTGTTCTTTGGGTGATGCGATGTGTTGGGTTTGCGCCAAACATAAGATTTTGCATTTAGACCAAAAAGTTCCATTTTAGTTTCGTCAGACCACAAAACTTTTTGCCACATGGCTACAGAATCTCCTGAGTGTTTTTTTGCATACTTCAAAGGGGATTCAAAGTGGGCTTTCTTGAGTAATGGCTTCCTTCTTGCCACCCTACCATACAGCCCAGATTTGTAGAGTGCTTAGGATATTCTTGTCACATGCACACTTTGACCAGGAGACAGCTTTGTTCAGCAACATCAAGGGTAGAATGGTCAGCGGCATTTGTCAGCTGTGCTGTGACAGGCAAACAGAAGACAGAGAGCAAGTGCATGGCTTGGGGTTTAAATAGGGGTTTAGCAGATGTTATTGGTAGGAAAAACATAGGGGGGGAGGAACCCTCGCTCATTCCCCTCGAATCTCACACAAGGTAACAAATCGATCAGTATGTATTTCTCATTTATATCAAAAGATAGAACATCAATTGACCCTAAAGACACAGCACAGCATCATTTATACATTTGCCAGATTGGAGAATGTTTCAGTAGATAATGTATTCCATTAGCAGCCAAATATTCATTTTACCAATTGATTTAAAGGCACAGAAGCTTATTTTATTACAGTAATTATAACTAAAAATACACAGTAAAACCTACCACTCATGGGAGTAAGCAAAAGTGGTCGCTTGTAAGATGCGATCTCTCTTCATAGGTCTGTATAATGGTCACTTTTACGATGTACAAAAAGGCTACTATTGTTACTGAAGTTTCATGTACAATTTTAATCGTATGTTTCAAAAGGCATCCCACTACACTATCTTAGTTGTTTTTTTTTTGTTTTTTTTTTTTAATTATAGTTACATACAGTATACAGTATTGCATTTAAAACCTCTTGGCAAATTTATTAACATTTATGAGGAAATTCAGTTCTAATGCAAGTGCTTATTTTCTAGCCTGTGAAGTTATACAATCATTATCAAAAGTTCAATTTCTGGTTCCGGTTCATGTTGCATATGAAGTTAGGTAGAACAAAATCAGCAAGGACTGTTTCTCTTTAAAATGCTACAGCAGACCCTAACATCAATGTAACAGCAGAATTGCAAGATACATAATCAAAGGAAATATTTAGACTGTGAGTCTAGTTTACAATGCCATAGTCCATGCAGGAAAGAAAGATAAAATACATCTGTTCAATAAATAAGGACACTAGAATGGCAGCCTAAAAGAATGTGCATAATGTTATAAAGCAGCTGTACACAATATTAGAATAATTATTTGCATGGAACTTGTTTTGAATTACATCATGACTATTACTATTGAATTATATGAGAGGCAGGGACTTGATATACAGTCTAACTGAAAATGTGTGATTTTTTCCCAATATTGTTCATACAGTTCCTCACTGCATCAGTGAACTGTTCATTTGTTTAAAATTATTATTATTATACATTTGAACAACCAACCAACTTCTCTGGGGTAAAAAAAAAAAATAGCCATTGATAAGACTCCCAATTGTGCATTATAGAAATTATGTTTGAAAACAAATGGGCCTTTTCTAATTACTGTGTGATGTGCTATACACACTGTTACTATACATAAATTGAATGTACATCCCCATGCATTCTAAATCCTGGTTAAATAATAAAGATTTCAATTGAATTATTAAAGATAAACCAAATAAGATATTTTCTATAAAACATTATACAACTAGACTCACACAGTAGCGAATGCTAAAGGATGTCACAAATCTAGAGGCTGTTTACAAAGAAGTCAAAACCTTTCTTTGACCTGACTTATATCTTCCTAAACATTTAAAGCTGTAAATGTGACATGTTTCCAAACCCCAATTACACAGTAATATACATTAGAAAAAATTACTCCAAGTTACACATGGTATTATTAAAGTATCAAAACCAAAGCTGACATTAACAACACTATTTACATGTGTTTGCTATTTTTAGGTAAGGAAACTTTTAAGCATGTAATTCTAGGATTAAATGCTGTGCTTTTGTTTTTCGCTAAACACAAGCGCAGTTTCCATGAAGGGTGAAATAAGGCATGGATAGCCATCATAATATCAAAAAAGCAAAAAAAAGCAAAAACCATCAGCCTTTTAAGAGGGACACTATGGCTGAAAATGTGAGTAAGAAATGTACTAAAATATTCCTTGTAGGAGGTGAACAAAACAAAGTCAGTGCACAGTTCTTTACAAACATGGTTAAAGTAGCTTAAATAAAAAGAAATGTCACGTCCGTCAAAGTTTCTCATACTCTCTTTATTCCCATATACACAATAGACAGGGCTAATGGATTAATAAGAATTTTCTTCATCTGCAAACATGGTGTTTAAAACCATACACTTGACCTTGAAGCATGTGAAAGTCTCTTTGTATACAAGTGTGGTCCTCCCTACAAACACATCGTCACAACCCTCACATTATCCCCCTGCTCAGCATTCCAGCAGCAACCTCACTGTAAACAAGACAGAAGCAGATTAATAGGCTTTGTGACCAACAGCCATCACAGAAGACTAGTGTTCCCGTGGAAAGGTCTATGTAATCATTCAAGAAATCTTTCTCTCCCCCTCAAAAACAAGAACCGTGGCCATTGATATGGGTCACTAAGTATAATGCAACGAATCCCATACCAGACTAATTTGAGCTAGAAAAAAAAAAAGAAAAAGAAAAAATCCTAAATCAGTGAAAATGAACATTGGGGTCATTTAAATTAAGAAAAAAAGGCTTTTATAAAGGCTGACTGCTGCTTCTCTAGATTTTTTTACAATAGATACAAAAATTAAAATAACACACACACACACACGTATATATATATATATATATATATATATATATATATATATATATATATATATATACGGCTCAAACTGAACGCGAGCATGCAGCAATTTACTGTGGGTGCCATTATCAACTGCTGCAATGCCCATCAAAATGGTTGTCTATTCACGGTCATTATGACCTCAGCGAGCTTTTAGCTTCAGCAACGAGAGAGGCGGCTGTATTAGGAAGTGTTTGGGTATAAAAACAATAACATGATTACTGTGGCTTGCGTGGTCAAGTCGCATCAATTCCATACCCAACACTTGTGTCAATATCTATGAACTCTCTATGACGTCGGTATGTAAAGGAAACAAAAAGCTGGGATATAACAAAAAAACAAAAAATCCGAGATCCGTGTTTACTGTGTCCCACGCAGAACAAAATGGAATATCAACAGATAAGGTATATATTCACAAATAAAATACAAACAAACCCACACGTTTAGTGTTCTTTAACAATTAATTTATGACAGTGCCATAAGGAGCTGAAGTTTCAAGAAGTGTTTCAACCAGTGATACATTTAAAGTGGAACAACTTTTTGACACAGTAGATTTAGTTTATTTCAGATGATGTATAGGAACTAACCCTTAAGTGTGGTTATATCATGTCAACCCATCCCCCATCATGCCTTAATACTGTTATTATATGATTATAAAACGATTACTTTCTAAATGAACACAGTAAATTTAAAAACATCTTTCCAACAACAATAAATATCATGACGCACAAGAAAATAGTTCCAGTGAAGGCATTTGTGTAAAACTGTTTTTTTTTTAAATTATTATTTTAATAAATTATGTGTTTATTTATAAATATAAATGATTAAAATGTGTATTAAGTAAACAATTTCTGTATATAAATTAAATGTGTCTATTACATGCTGATTTACTAGTTCATTAATGAACATACATATTTAAACTCAAATTGCATAAATAAATCTGATAAAACTGTAACCTTATTGACTGCTGCACAGCCACAAGGAGCTCTGTTACAGGTGAAAGCAGCAGTGTCAGTGTGAGGAGGATGCTCTTTGTGCCTCTGCTGGGGTTATTTGAGGATAGTGTGTGGTTTTGTCTTTTCCACTTTGTCTTAATTTTTTAATCACTGCTACAAATACGTTGTTAGCATTCTTATATGTTGCATCTTTCACTAAATGTACTTTTCTGCTGTACAAGTGGTTTATTCAAAAAGGGTTCTGCTTTTATATGCTGTTCTGCTCTCAATGGGCCCGATATTCGAAAGGTTTGCACACCGCACAGATGGGTATGCGCACTACAAATGGCCATTGTGCCGAAATTGTGCCAAGTTGCCATATTCGAAACATCCTTTTGCACTTCACAATCCATTCTGCACAATCTATTCTGTGTGCATCACGCAATATGGGGGGAGTGGCCGACAATATGCGTGATCCTGGTATATTCAAAGGTATGCGCCAAGCACAAAACCAGGTTTGTGACGTGCAGAATAAGGATTGTAAAAGGATATTGTATTAGGATACTATCGGAATACTAGCCCTTCTAGACACCTTATTCAGAAAAACTGTTTTTTTCTAGACACACGAGTCATCATTTTATAATCTCTAATATATAAGACGACGACTTGTGTGCCCAACAAATACTTGGCAAAAACTGTGCACAAATATATTAGTACTTGTATGACCCCAAACTGGTTGCCGACTATGCAATATCTACCAGTATATATATATATATATATATATATATATATATATATATATATATATATATATATATATATATATATACATACAGTACTGTGCAAAAGTTTTAGGCAGGTGTGAAAAAATGCTGTAAAGTAAGAATGCTTTCAAAAATAGACATGTTAATAGTTTATATTTATCAATTAACTAAATGCAAAGTGAGTGAACAAAAGAAAAATCTAAATCAAATCCATATTTGGTGTGACCACCCTTTGCCTTCAAAACAGCATCAATTCTTCTAGGTACACTTGCACAAAGTCAGGGATTTTGTAGGCATATAGTCAGGTGTATGATTAAACAATTATACCAAACAGGTGCTAATGATCATCAATTCAAATTGAAACACAATCATTAACTTGAACAAAAACAGCTGTGTAGGAGGAATAAAACTGGGTGAGGAACAGCCAAACTCCGCTAACAAGGTGAGGTTGCTGAAGACAGCTTACTGTCAAAAGTCATACACCATGGCAAGACTGAGCACAGCAACAAGACACAAGGTAGTTATAATGCATCAGCAAGGTATCTCCCAGGCAGAAATTTCAAGGCAGACAGGGGTTTCCAGATGTGCTGTCCAAGCTCTTTTGAAGAAGCACAAAGAAACGGGCAATGTTGAGGACCGTAGATGCAGTGGTCGGCCAAGGAAACTTACTGCAGCAGATGAAAGACACATCATGCTTACTTTCCTTCGCAATCGGAAGATGTCCAGCAGTGCCATTAGCTCAGAATTGGCAGAAAACAGTGGGACCCTGGTACACCCATCTACTGTCTGGAGAAGTCTGGTCAGAAGTGGCCTTCATGGAAGGCTTGCGGCCAAAAAGCCATACCTCCGACGTGGAAACAAGGCCAAGCGACTCAACTATGCATGAAAACACAGGAACTGGGGTGCAGAAAAATGGCAGAAGGTGCTCTGGACTGATGAGTCAAAATTTGATATATTTGGCTGTAGCAGAAAGCAGTTTGTTCATCGAAGGGCTGGAGAGCAGTACATGAATGAGTGTCTGCAGGCAACAGTGAAGCATGGTGGAGGTTCCTTGCAAGTTTGGGGCTGCATTTCTGCAAATGAGTTGGGGATTTGGTCAGAATTAATGGTCTCCTCAATGCTGAGAAGTACAGGCAGATACTTATGCATCATGCAATACCATCAGAGAGGCATCTGATTGGCCCCAAATTTATTCTGCAGCATGACAACGACTCCAAACATATAGCGAAAGTCATTAAGAACTATCTTCAGCGTAAAGAACGACAAGGAGTCCTGGAAGTGATGGTGTGGCCCAACAGAGCCCTGATCTCAACATCATCGAGCCTGTCTCTGATTACATGAAGAGAGAGAAGCAACTGAGGCTGCCTAAATCCACAGAAAAACTGTGATTAGTTCTCCAAGATGTTTGGGCCAACCTACCTGCCCAGTTACTTCAAAAACTCTGTGCAAGTGTACCTAGAAGAATTGATGCTGTTTTGTAGGCAAAGGGTGGTCACACCAAATATGGATTTGATTTAGATTTTTCTTCTGTTCACTCACTTTGCATTTAGTTAATTGATAAATTATTAACATTAACATGTCGATTTTTGAAAGCATTCTTACTTTATAGCTTTTTTTCACACCTGCCTAAAAATTTTGCACAGTACTGTATATTATCCTTTATTTAACTAGGTACACATTGAGATTAAAACTTCTTTTACGAGTGAGACCTAGACCTATCAGCAAGTCAAACAGATGACAAGAAGAAATTCACAATAAAATACAGTTAAGACACAGGCAAATCACATTTAAAACAATAATCAAAATATACAAAAGTAGTCAACTATTTAAAACAATTACAACTCTCAGACACGAAATCATGCAGTTTACTCTTAAAAAGCAATAAAGATATCTGGGTCTGCAGCTTTAGTTTGGACTGGAACACATTCCAGGACTATGGGGCATAACAAGCAAAAGATCCTTTTCCAGCTTCAGTACGCACATTTGGGATTTTAAAATGCAAAAAAGAATGGTTAGTATGGTAAACTATAAGGTATTCATTTAAATAAGTATATGAATATAATTTACATTGAATAGCCTTATATACCAGAATATACCAGTGCTTCAACCTGCATGAAGCCAAAAGCCAAATTTGAAGTCTGCATGATATAGCAGCCTACCAAATCGTATATATATCACCATAGTCAATTTGCGGCAAAAGCATACAAGCAATAAGCCGCTTTTTTGTTTCCATTATATATATATATATATATATATATATATATATATATCTATATATATAAATTATGGGCATAAATTTGATGGTAAACAAACCTATTATATATAGTCAATCTTGCGGCAAAAGCATACACATGCCGCTTTTTTACAATCAATGCAATATAATTATATATATTTCCAGTCATATGCATAATATATGACGTTGTCGCTATGCACCTATCTTGATTGGCGAACTCCGTTACATTTATGTTCAAAGTCATTCGAAAGGTGCATTTATTGGATACCAATGTAAGGATCAGCAAACGTGCATGGTGATTTACGATTAGGTGAACCCGATCACACATGGCCGTGGTGCTATCATGTTCACATCAGTATTGAGTATTAAATCTTGTATTTGTAATGTACATCAATGCTACATGATGTTGGCTATAGCGATATAGTCCAGTTTACCTAAAGTTGATGGTGATGCAAACCTATATACTGCATCACCATAGTCAATTTGCGGCAAAAACATACAAGCAATAAGCCTCTTTTTTGTTTCCATTACATATACCTAGCATAACATGTTCACATCATAATGACGTTTATACCCTATTCCAATGTTCAAACTCGTCCTTCGAAAGTGCATTAAGGTGGTAATGTAAGGATACGTGCATGGTGATTTACGGGTGTAAAACCATCAGTTGTGTTTAGCAGCCGTAAAGTCTGATTTTACGTGCTGCTAAAAATTACGCATATTCAAAGAAAGGTGTTCCTCTGGTGCACTTTGCCATCATTAATCCATTAAAATTATATTGAAATGCATTCAAACCCCCTGAAGTATAGGGGTCTACCTTTTTCTTGGAGCCAGTTTTGTTGGCTATTCACAGCACATTTAGGCCCTGTCCACATTAACATTTTATAACCCAGTTAAGGGTTTAAAAGTGCTTAACTCGATTTGCATCCACATTAAACATGGTTCATAACTGAGTTCGACAACCGAGTTTGGAACCTACTCAGGAGGTAGGCTTGAACTCCATTGTCGGCATAACTAGGTTAGATAAACTGGTTTAACTGTAATCTAGACGTGAACTGTGATCGAGTCTGGTTACACAGTATCCTCCAATATCCTTTAGTGCTTTGCGGTAGTACGTTACTATAATTCCCCTGGTTACATGAGACACCAGGAAGTAAACAAATATCGCTAATCAAAAAATTTACATATTAGCAAGTTAAAGGTCTTTATTTCAACTTTAAAATTAAAGAACGCCTTATCCGGCCCAGATTGTCCCTTTTTGCAAATACCCATCTAATTTATTTGCTATGGCGTGCACATTTTTTCCCCCATATGAATTATTCCCCTTTTGATTACTTAGGGACATTGTCGTAGCTCCTGTTTTGCTCCCGTGATCAATGAAAATAAACAACATTTACAGGGGAAAAAAGAAAGAGCGTGTATACATTATAGAGATTTCTAGGGTTCAGGTAAATTGGTTTTGAACTCGGTTGTCGAATTTTTTGCTCTAATGTAGTTTAGCCTTATAAGCTTTTATTGTTTTTTTTTTCATTTCAGTCAAGTTCAAGTTGATTCAGTCTTGGTTCTGTTATTTTACTGTGCCTTGTTTCTTTAAATACATTTCAATTACTGGTATTTTATCGGTTTCAGGAAATTAATCTTCATGCCATTCTTCAACAGTTTCATTAAAAAGATCATCATTTGATTCTGGGTCTGACTTTTTTCAGTTAGTGGTAACTTACACATATTAAATGTTATACAATTAGGACAGATAAGTGGCAGAGGAATTTGAATCAAAGGTGATGTGTCTGTTGAAGGTTGTGTGGGATTCATATACGGCTGATAAAACGCAGCTAACCAATCAGAGCAGGATTTTACCAAGCAGTTTTATAATTCAAATGACAGGCAGCAAAGCTTGGAATGTTCTGAACTCTGCAGTTCATTTTAATTAACAATCTATTTTTAATATGTATTTTCAGAAAAAAAAAAATAAATAAATAAATAAAAATAAATAATAATAATACCTGTAAAACAGAATATTTTAAAAATCATTAAAATCGGTAACCACCTGATAGGTACTGTATAATGTCAAAATTGCTACATAATTGTATTACAATTGGGGCTAAACAAAAATAGGACACAGTCTTATTCAGGGAACTACAAAAGATAATGTATGGTCATGAAGTGAGAAACTTTCTGGCTTCCTTATGGATAGTAACATTGTGTCACATCCAAGAACTCTTATCTCTTCCCCAAATGTTAAGTTTGTCAACCAATTGCCCAGCCTGTACATTAATAAAATAATGAGTAGATTTTAAAAATGAGAATCCGCTCCAGAATAGTTTAAAAAAAAAAAGAAAAATCCTGTTATTAACTTTTCCATTTCATTACCCATGGTGGGTTGGTGTCACTGCCACTGCGGTGTCTCCTCTGCACCCAGGCCTTGCTCTAGGCCAGTGGTAATCAACTCTGGTCCTCGAGATCGATTCCAGTCCTGGTCTTTAGATGAACCAGGTCCTAAATTAGTTCATTGCCACTTAGCAGCTTCAATTAATTACATTAGAACCTGCTAGAAGTAAAGACCTGGGCTAGATTACATCTCGAGGGCCACAGTTGAGTATCACTGCTTTAGGGAGTAGGCCGGTCTACTTCTGTTCTGTAGGTCAATCATCACACAAGATGTTTGCTCTTGCAATGCGGAGTCAACTGCCAGCAGGAGCTGTAAAGCCCGAAAAGTCACATGCCTAAAGAGGCGACTTTTTAAGCAACTACAGTAGAACTCGCCAATAAAACGTATCTGACGTACACCAGTACATAAATTAGGGGTGCAACAATTAAATCAATGATTATCGATTAATGATCATTTGTCCTTAAATTTCCTGAGCTTTGATTACATATTGGTGAATCGATGCATCAAATTAGAACCAAGTTTGAAGTCTCCTGTTGCCGGTTTGCATTAAAAACTTTGAATGTGTGAGTGGGCTTCTTTTAGTACTCATACAGTAGATTAGCATGTTGCTAGGATACACACTTTAGGCCTCTTGATTTCTAACTTTTTTTTTTTTTTTTTTTTTTTTTTTTTTTTTTTTAATTGTTAAATCTACCGATTTACCTTCTTTTGTTTCAAAACATGTTGTGTTTGTATTATATAGCAAGATTATATAAAAAGAAGTTGAATTTAGTAAATTAGTAAGGAATTGTGAGATTAATTAAAAATGTTTTGAACCATAATTCAGATAAAAATTATTTCTGTTGAAATATAGTATTTTTTTTTATTATGTTAAAGAATATGATGAAGACAGATGCATATTCTTTTTTCAGTTAAGTCCTTTGTATTTATTTATTTTTAACAATCAGATGTGTTCTAATTTGAATATAAATTGTGCCTTTTTGTTTAACTATTATGCACAACTGTGTTTTTAATTGTTGGTTCTTGTGTTAAATAAAATAAATCTATACGATAATTGAATATGAAATTAGGGTGCTGATTGCATCACTAATATAAAACGTACCTAAGCCATGGAACCAGGAATCCAAACAAGAGATTTGCTATAAAAGCACATCGTTTAATACGTACTCTGCCATTTCCTACTCCTCAGATATTATATACAAATTCCCCGATGCACACTATAGGCATTTATTACATACAATCAAACCACTCAGGAAAAAACCTTCCAAAAATGTTCTAATTTGTTTGAAAATTGCATAATAAACCATAAATACATTTGTTAAATATAGTTTTGTCCCTTTTTCTACAAAATTATGTTTTAATGCATTGAATATATATCTGTGTTGGGGTTTCTAAAAAATCGACCACTTTTCCCCATATTCATAGAAATAAAGGTGTTGTTGGACAGAACATACCTTGCTTACCAAGGTTTTTTGTTTTACACTGTTCTTGTCAGACACTTATAGAAAAATGAACTTAAGCTGTTCAGGGAGTATCTATTCATCTATATAAGACCAACTAATTTAAAATCAAAACTGATTTGGAATACTCCACCTAGATTCCCCCATTATACAAGTCATGTACAGTTATATAATGTACTTTTAAATCAATTGTACAACTTGTAGTACCTTAGATAAAAACATTAATGACAAGTGTTTTTGTTAGAAAAAGAACATTTATTATGTAGATGAATCCATCAAATTATATTAGACAGTATTTCAACCAAGTGTTATCCTTGATATGTTACTTTATTTTATATAAAGAAAGACATACAAAACATTGTTGTTACTAAAACCTTTACTGTAATAAACCAAATATTTACAATTTGTACAAATGTTTGACCGACAAATACAAAAACGTATCACAAGATGCAAAAAAAAAAAAAAACGGATCAAATTAATCTGAGAAACCCACTGTTCTACAATTAGACAGAATAGTTGCTGAAAGACTAGGAAACACAGACTCAGGCAACAGAAAGTGTTTAGCATTCACATTCTTCCAAATATCTAGAAAGAACAAGTCCTGATCTTAATTTCTTCAGATATTCTTTGAGACCTCCTCCTGTCCATTCCACTGACATGACGACCCCCCCCCCCCCCATCCCGTCCCCCCGTCCAATTGAGCAAACCTAAGTGATGTCTCTTGTATGTCTGTATGTCTCTTCGCTGTAATCACCAATCAATCACAGTGAGCAGTTTGCACTCCCAGAAAGCTACAGGGTCCTAATCTATCTGCAGGATCTTGGCTTTGGCCCAGTAAAGACGTATAAGGTACAAAAAAGCATTTGGTATTCAGTAGATGACTTCATAAACAGTGGCCTTCTTGTCCCCGGAGCCTGTGACAATGTATTTATCATCCACAGAGATATCGCAGCTAAGCACGGAGGACGATTCCTTGGACTGGAAAAAGAAATATAAAATTATTTGTGAACCTTTAAGAAGCCATTACTTAGTGTGATCTTTAAAAAAAAAAAAAAAAAAAAAAACACTCTGCCTCTATACTCATTTGAAGTCTCGCTTTGATCCTGTTGTTAATCTCATGATAATAGGTTCAACCCCTCCGGCAGACTACACAAGTCTAAAATAAGTACTGCAGGGCAGGTTGTCTGCCAGTATTAAGGTTGCAGGTTTAATCATACCTGGTTAGAAAAAAATGCCACTGGGGACCTACATTTCCATTCAGTCTGATGGCTCCTAATGAAAAGGAGACAGGCACTGTAGGCATATTAATCTTACCAGGAGAAAACCAGCTGAGCCCCAGTGCCACTACGGGACATGAATAGATAGCTAGACTCTAAATTAAAAGTAAATTGATATTTTACTGCTGAATTGTCTCGCCAATCCAAGCTTTACAGATGATTAATTCTGAAAGTGTCTATAATACTCACGACAGATTATTTTACTGCTAAAATAAGCAGACATTAACGTGCAACAATTAGCTTTAATTACAAAAAAAACAACAAAAAAGCGTGTTCTAATTGTTTGCATCAAGAAACACTTGTGAAAATAACTGTTTATTTCCATCTCTCCTCATCGCATCAACAGTTGCATGTTTAAAAAGCCTTCTGCCATCAGCACCACAAACAAACAATTATAATAGGTCTCCTCATTTGAAAACCTTCTCAAACATCTAAAATTACAAGTCATACATATATATATGTAATGCCTTTATTTTTATATAGAGCCTTTCATAGTGGACCACCATCACAAAGCACTTTACAGAGGTAGGCTGTGAACTGTGCATTATATGTCAAGTCTCTTACAATATGACATTGATTTAGCATCTCAACCACAGGATGGAGTACAAGGAGGTTAAGTGACTTGCTCAGAGTCACACAGTGGAGTGACTCAGTCAGTGGCAGAGGTGGGATTTGAACAAGTGACCTTCTGGTTACAAGCCCTGGACTT
The DNA here is from genome assembly GCF_017654505.1 of Polyodon spathula. NCBI lineage: Eukaryota > Metazoa > Chordata > Actinopteri > Acipenseriformes > Polyodontidae > Polyodon > Polyodon spathula. The sequence continues at coordinate 66,605,398 of NC_054535.1, forward strand.
TAACCACTGGAGCACACTGCCTCATAGTCACTCACATATTACTTGCTTATGTTTCCAACATGTTATTTCCTAGATCTAAGGCTGCTTTGCATTTCATTATACCAGACAATGTCTCTGATAAATTCAAAGCCAACAAGTAAAACAACAAGTTGACAACTCAGTGAAATCTACCTCAAACCTCCTTGTGCGTCTCATGGTAAGTGCTTATTACGCAACTACATAAACATTGTTGAGGGTCTTTAAAACACATAGTGCAAAGAAATAGACCACATTGAACATGGTAGATAACATTTTAATGTGAATCATGTTACGATTCACGTTATAGTTTCTAGTTTTGAAACAGTAAATATGCATGTTGCGTAACTGGATAATATTTACTGTAAATATAAATACTAAAAAGATTCATATAAAAACGTAAATGTTTCACGTTATTGTAAATCATTTATAAATATATTTGAAATAGAAATCAAAATATCTGAATATTTATCAATATTCAAACACATTTGAAATATTTATATTTAGAATCATATCAAATTAAATTTGAAATATTTAAATTTACAAAATCAATATTTACCCCAGGTCTGCTAACTACAGCTTTTAAACAAACAGGCCTTCCAGATAGCTCAAATTATGAAAGTCTTACCTGGAATATGCTGGCTCCATATGGTGTCCTCCAAGCATTCAGCAGGTTATCTTTCCCAGTGCTCACAAACCATTTACCTATTGGAATAAAAAAGCAGAACAAACAAGCTAATCAAAATTACTCAGTCTTATAAAAATCAACAGAAATTTAAATCACTCGCAAACCCTCGCTTCTAAAAACAAACTGATGCCTGTTTAATTACAGTGGTTTGGCAAACACTGCTGTAAGAAATATATTAATTGGCTAGATGTTTCTGTACACGGCGCTCAAGTGCTCAGAGAGACTCTAAAAACATAATGCAGGAAATTGTGTCAGCTTGCCAATTCTTACCACAGTAAGCAAACTGCAATGATAGTACACAACTCTCGTGGAGGTGCAGTTGGTACTTGTCTGGTTTGTTCACGTGCAACACTTCAACGTTACTGCTCTCCATTCCCACAGCCAGCCATTCTCCAGTTGGGCAGTACCCAAGGGAAAAGATCTAAAAGGAGACAATGCATTAACCAATTCAGCCATGTAAAATCATGTAGCTAAAACTTCTCAAAACTTTCTAGCATAACAACTTAACATCATCCAAGTCGATACTGTGTTAAGACTTTTGAGATGATTTTCAAGATGCTAGAGGTTTATTTATTAATTTCTTTCTTTATTTATTTGTGTAGAATGGGCAGAGATGTTTTTCATATAATTCTGCCTAAGGTGAAGTTTAAGAGAAAACTAGCCCTTTAACAACATAGCTGAGCCAAAGAAACAGTTAAATCTATTCTTGTCAGTTGCAAATACTGTATTCTACTGTTTCTTGCAACATAAAATACATTGCTTAGTAAAATATTTAGGCTTTCCAAATGACAAAGTTACTTCATTTGTTTGTTATTATTCCATATGCAAAAGGCCAGCAGATTTAATCTGTCTTTCCAAAAAAAGAATCATCAATACTCTTCGAACAACAATTGTACTGCCCCCTACATTGTAAGATAAGGCAAGGTAAATTACGATTAAACTCTCTGTCACTCTGATCTCTAGCTTACCTGGGAAGTAAAGTCATGTTGCTGTAGCTGCCTTCCTTCTCGGAGGTCCCAGGACCTGACTGTGTTGTCCAAGCCTCCTGTCCACAGCTTGGTGCCATCATTCGAAATATCAATACAGCTGGCTCCATCCGTGTGGCCCTGGAACTGCCTGATAAAATAAATAAGCGCTGAATAAAAAGATTTCCTGTCCAAGCTGGAGCTGAACACAGTAATGTTGTTAGTTTTGGAATCTGTTTAAAACATGTCTTCTCTCCAATGTCTGGAGATGCATTTGAATAAACAAATTCTGCTAAAACATGAAGTGCGCTTACAATATGTTAACATTTCCCAGGTGTGAAGAAAGCAAATCAGGGTACAGTTGAAAAATCAATCAATGGAATTAATGTTAAACTATTAAATGACCATAGATCATTTACAGACAAGTATGATGACCATGAGATGGAGAATGTTACCTAAAAAAAAGTATACAATATCACTTACAACTTAAGAAGTTTTGGCTAAAAGTGAAAGGTACATTGCAAATAGGGATAAAACGACAGCATGTGATTTAGCATACGGCCTATAGGCTGTTCAGAGTCCATAAGTTTAAATTTTGCTTGACCTTCAGCTCAAACACTCTAACAAGAAATGTTGTCATTTACATCAGAGCTGCATCAGAGTTGTCATTTATATCTCTTTGACAACCCTAGTCTAAGTCTGTGACAGTGACCCTATTGCCCAGAGTAATTTCTCTGAAAAACAAACATTTTCACTGCCACACCCAAAGACAGGGAGAAGATTGCTTTTCAAACTAACAGCCACAAAAAAAGAGCTTCCCTGAAAAAACACCCTAAAAAAACTTTTTGGAATTTAAGATGCAGAATTGAAAATGAACGAGGACAGTATACATGGTTAAGATGTATTTACACATAGATGCACTCAGCGTTACAGATAAGATGTGTACCTGCTGTTTTTACACATTAAAAAAAATAAAAAATAAGCACTAAAATTTTAATTTAAATGCATAAAAATATGCATAGCAAATTTGCTGCACAGCTTGTCTGCCTCCACTAAAACTTCCACTACCAACTACATCTCCCAGAATACAATCTCTTCAGTTACTGGGAAACTACACAAGAAAAACCAACCCAACAACATTATCCAATCTCTGGCTAGCCTTGTTGTCTTTGCAGGCAGTCACAGTAAGGTTGAAGCATAAACAACACAGTCCAGCTACAAATCCAACTGGAACAAATTGTCAGAGGCAACCACTAAAAAAGGTGCCTATAAATATTAAACAAACTATTTTATAACTTATTAATGCATTTCCTTATTTATTTATCTGTATGGCTTAATACTGAAGTTAACATGTTCACTGCATTTACAAATATAATGTTAAAATATAAAGCAATGTAATTAATTTGCAGAGTCAGCATGATACCTCAAAAAATGCACTGAGCCAATGAAGATTGCAGAACACATGCGTGGTTGTACAGTAGTTCAAAGTAACATTGCAGATAAAATGGAAGGCTTTTTGTTAATGCCTACTCCATTACCATTAATGATTGTACAGTACTGAATTTAGATCGAGATTACTCATGACCTCAGGGTAATGTTGCATTTTACCCCCTGAAATACATTTTACTGTGTTAAAACTAGAGGGTAAGTTACTCCCAGAACCAAAATCTTACCTAGGAGAGCTGGATGCACTAATATATGTTTTGGAACACAAGTAGCTTTTAGTCCCCAATGTATGCCTATTTTTATTATTCCTAGCTACAGAAAGAGTTGCTGTACATATTGTTACTTGGTGCAAAAAGAGTTAAAACCTTATCTAACATGTCTCCAACAGCTGTTAGCTAGAATTCAATTATCTAGACTTGTGGCATAGAGGATCTCACCTGACTAGTGTCTGGTTGTGCAGGTCCCAGACTGCGATGTTGCCGTCACTGCAGCAGGAGAAGCAGACCTTGGAATCAGGACTGATGGCCAGAGCATAGCAGGCAGGAGCCGACGATGTCAACTCTGCCTTAATGCGTGGGGTGGGAGCCGCCAGGTCCCAGATGGATAACGTGCTGGCCTCCCCGCCGACAATCAGGGTACATCCATCGGGCAGCAATTTACAGGAGCGGATGTAGTTATCTCTGTTCTGTAACAGGTTGGTCGAAACAATCAAGAGAAATTTCCATAAATCTCATTATCAGATGCCAGTCTAGTGTAATTTATTAGAGTACCCTTTTTAGTTATAAAGCATGCTGCTTCCATGGTCCTTTACCAGCAATATTGGGAATAGAAAAAATGCTACTAGTTCAAGGGCACAGTTCCATTTTGGCAGTGAAATAATAAATCATACTGTTTAATTAGCCTTCTTAAATAAACACACTCTGCAAGCTATTTTATTTGCCCTTAACCTGCTCAGACTGGTCAATTGTAGCTAGCTATCAGGAACTGAGCTTTAAAAGAGCAGATACTTCAACCACAGCAATCAAATTCAAGAACAGCATTGTTAGTTAGCTATGTAACCCTCTCAGCACCCACTGCCATTTTTTCATATAAAAAAAGAAAAAAAAGTGGAGTAATGAAGCTGAATTAAATTGTGTAGTTGACATACTGGCATTCTTTAAAATGAACCTTCCATATATGTAAGGTATAAACCACGACGGGCTGTGCGGTTTCCATGATATATAACACGACTTTATAACACAGCTACCTGTCATTTGTGGGAAGAAAAATAAAATAATTAAAACGCATTTAAATTAAGACAAAACCATAAGCTTTTATTGTGTATACATCCACAGTGTAATGCAGGGTCACAAATTTAATTTGATTTAATTAATTGTTTGCTTATAAAAAATAAATTGCACATGTTAGTTTATTGTGAATTTCTGCATCGAAAGTGCCATCTCACTAGAAACTGGAGGACTGACCACAAGCTGTGATGATGGGCGGTTTTTCAAATGACACTAAGGAAGTAAGGAGAGCAGCTGCGATGGAGACTGAAGGCAGATCTTGAATTGAGTCTGTGATCTCGTTACATGCGAGGCACACGTATTCTGGTACGTTTTCATACTTTTGGATGTCAATATATGTTTTTGTTTGTTGTCGGATACTTGACGGGTCAAACCAGACTATAAAGTACCAATCAAACCGCAGTGTCAGGGGACAGTACCTCAGTTATCTGCAGATGCTTAAAATCCAGGCCGGTAATTCGGAGGAGTGTCTGGCCTTGTCTTTACCTGCTTTTCTACGAGTTTCCCTAACTGACAGCAATACATTATTGCTTGTTTTAACTCGCTGTCAGCAGAGATGTTAAAACTTTTACTGTTAAAATATGTGTTTAGTCCAGCTCAGCGTTATAAAACTGGAGGCTGAACACTGGTCCTCAGATGAACGTCTTGCACTGGCATAAAATTATCTTATGTTGCTGAGATATTTTGGACATATTTCCATAAAATGAATGTCCACATTTTTTTTTTCTTTAAGTACATTAACCAGCCAATGCTGTAGTTTTTCTTTTTTTTTTTTCAATCTTTGTTTACTTCTTCATTTAGCTGGTCCTCATCTACTGTTATGTGTCTACTCTTGCTGGTGCACTTATTTTATTTATTTTTTTCAGAAGGACTGCTGTCTTCACTCAAAGTTGGTGTTGTACCAGTTTTGTGCAGCCCAAATATATTAAAGGAAATACGTCAAATGCCACTTTTTTTTTGCTGTGGTTGTGTAACTAATTACAAATAAAAGGTAGTTTGTCATAGAATTTAAATTGTAGTGGTACATAGTGATTTATTCAGTGTGAAGATATGTGATATATATAACCGGTACGATATATATATATAGATATATATATTATTATATATATTCATATATATATATATATATATTATATCGTCAGTACAGTCCGACAATTGGTTAGTTTCCACCAATAAAAGGTGGTTATTTTTCCAACACAACAAAATTTTATATACATATAATAATATATAATTATCTTTTAATACTCATTTTTTCTGCAGTTTCAAACTGGAATGCATTGCCAGTTGGACTTAGATCAGAGACTTTCCACTGTCATTTTAAAATTACTTGAAGCAGCCCTGTGTATGTATGTGATGATGTGTGAACTTTTAAATGTGTTTTATGTGATCGTAATTTGGCCGCTGCATCTTGGATGCCTTTGTAAACAAGCTACTTATAGCTCATATGGCCTTTTTCCAATAAAAAAAAATATATATATATATATATATATATATATATATATATATATATATATATATATATATATATATATATATAATCACACACACACACACAGTGGTCTAAATGGGCACCGACACTTCAAAAAAATACCAAATGCACTTTGACAAATTATAGATTTAAAAAAAACAAACAAAACAGTAGGGCTAGTATTCGTTGTATTTGTAAACCAACTTATAAAAGTTCTATAACAGTTATGGTGTGGCACTTCCTATTAGAGTGTTACATGTAAGGTTCTTGCTTCCGTGGATGAAGGTGGTGTAAAAACCGGAACAGAATTAAAAACAAATGAACTCGGGCAATGTGAACCATCTTCTTCGAGGGAGGGAACAAATGATGACAGCGACACTCATTCATGTAAGTGATTCTTGCAGTGGACATTTTCTTAGTTACTGGAAGAAGGAACAGTGGTTGGAGAAAATAAAAGAACATGAGTTAGTAGTGGGAAAATGTTATATTGGCTGTCGAGCATGCAAATCTGCGAGTCTAGAGAGTGGATAGAGTGCAGAGTGTCTTGTTATGGTGACAGACAAAAAGAAACATCAGTTTACAAAACCAGCATAGCGCACTAAAGCAGCTTAGAGATATGCGAAGCAGCTAAAAAGGAACAAATTGAAAAAGCAACTGCCCGTCAAGAGTCTTCATATCAGGAAAACACATGCCGTGTATTTCGCACAGTATACACACTAGCAAAACTAAACAGACAGTTTACTGATTTGCCTGTGCTTCTAAATTTACAATCAGAAAACGGGTTAGATGTTGGACGAGTACTGCAGTCTGATCATTCTTGCGCCGACATCATGGATCACATCGCAAAATCTATGAGAAAAAAGTTAGTTGAATCAATTATCAGCGAGCATCTGAAAATTGGCCTCATAATTGACGAATCAACTACAGTATGCAAAGAATTTGCATGAAAGTTGTTTTTCCAAAATCCGTCGAGGCTAGTAGCATGTTTTTTGCCTTAGTCCAACTGGCTGATAATACTGCCAGTGCAATCCTAGATACACTTCTACAAGCTTTGTACGATAATGGATTTACTCATGTTGGGACAAAAATCAGGTGTAGCCACCCTATTACTAGAAATGTTTCCTGATATCATAGTGTGGCACTGCAGTAACCACCGGCTCGAATAAGCAGTTGCAGATGTCGTGGAAGAAGCAAGTGCAACACATGAGATGAAATCACTCTTTGACAAACTGTATAGTTTGTAATCAGCTTCACCAAAAAACCAAGCAGAACTTCAAGAATGTGCCAGAGCAATGAGTATACGATTAAATGCTGTTGGACGTATACTAGGCACACACTGGGTATCCTCTAGCGCTAGATCAGTATGTGCTGTATGGCAAAATTATGCAGCTTTAGTACAACATTTTGAAAATGTGTCGAAAGACACTAGCTGAGATTCCAAACAACGGACGACATACAGGGGAATCAAAGATCGTCTCAGTGACACGTCATTTGTCTTGAACATGGGTTTACTTTTTGATGCATTAGTGGAATTAGAGGAGCTTTCTTTGGCGCTACAGAAGCAATTTACTACACTCGTGCATGCTCACAAGTTAATTGAACAAATGTGTCTGGTTTTTTAATCAATATCGAAACGTCCTGGAGAACACTTTAATTTCTCAGGAAGCAGTTCGTAGTGGAGAGCTCAAAAGGAGTAGCTTTGCACAAAGGAGAATGACAACTATAGTCTACACTCAATTTATCAACTTTCAATCAAAACGGAACAGCGAATGCTCAAAACTTGCTCCAGACATCGCGCATAGGGTCAGTCCAAACAAGATGAAGATAAAACAAAGTATCAAGACCCCTTGAAACACATGGAAGTGCTTGATAAATCTAAGTTGCCAAGTGATCCAGACATTTGCTTCGGAGACAAGTCAATCAAGCACCGTTGTGCTTTTTTTAGGATTTCTCATGCCCAGGGAGCAGTAAGTGGATTTCGAGAATAATGTCAGTGACATGTCAGATGAGGAAGACAAAGTACCTGAGAGACTCAAACAGTTAGTGGATGTGTTAAAGACGCTAATAATATCCACTGCAGAATGTGAGCGGTTGTTCAGCGCAATGAATGACATTCTAATCAATATCAGAAACTCGTTGTCAGTGGAAAACACATCCATGTAGATTTTTTAAACACTGTTGGTCCCCCACTTGAACTTTTCAAAAAACAAAGCTATGTTCGTTTTTGGCTGGGAAAGGGTCGGCGTCATGCAGACTTCACCACTTGTTGCTCAAAGCAAACTGAAAAGCAGACAAGTAAGCATGCATACACACACACCTCCAAAAATTATTGGCACCCTTGATAAAGATGAGCAAAAAAGGCTGTATAAAATAAACACAGGTAATGAGCTATATGTTATGCTCAAAAATATGGGAAAACTATATTCTTATATACCAATACAATTGCTCAGAGAAAATGTTTATTTTTAGCAATATTTTTTTGTTCTCAAAAAGATCGCTGTGAAAATTGGCACCCCTAAAGATTCTTATAAATAAAATCAAACAAAATTAAATCTGCATTAACATTCTACTTTAAGTACATCTCAGTCTTAAGGAACTGTATTGTGGCCTTCCTGTTTCACTGGGGTATAAAAATGAGGTAACACGCATGTAAAATCCATTTGTCATCCATTACCACGGGGAAAGGCAAATAACACAAATGAAAAGAAACAAATGGTTGTTGACCTCCATAAATCAGGCAATGGGTACAAAAAAATAGCTAAAAACCTACATATACCACATACCACTATTAGGGCAAATCTCCAAATCTACAATTAGATGCCACCTCCATGCCAATAGCCTATTTGGAAGGGTTTCCAGAAAAATGCCTTTATTGAGAGCAACCAACAAATATAAGTGCCTGGAGTTTGCTAAACGGCATTGGCACTTGGATTGGAACCAGGTGCTATGATCAGATGAGACGAAAATAGAGCTCTTTGGCCACGCACACTAGCGGTGGGCTTGGCGTCGAAAGAAGGATGCGTATGCAGAAAACATCCTCATACCTACTGTAAAATATGGTGGTGGATTTACCATGTAGCGAGAAAAGTTTAATAAAATAAATACATACATAACTATGTATGTATAACGAGTTCAACCTAGTAACATATGTTTGGTTTCTCCAAAAGAATACATTAAAAATATGCATTGCATATTTTGTATTTACCATGTAGCGAGAAAAGTTTAATAAAATAAATACATACATAACTATGCATGTATAACGAGTTCAACCTAGTAACATATGTTTGGTTTCTCCAAAATATACATTAAAAATATGCAGTGCATAGATAAATAAATAAATAGTTGCCTAGTATAGTTGTCCAACAAAAGAAAACAGAAGCAGCTGCCCCTTCCTTATTTGCAAATAAAGTGTCTATCCACCCAGGCCATGCTGCCGATTCCTGGTTCAGTCTCCATGGAGTGACAGCTCCAGAACTGTATGTCCAATTCACTTACCAAGCAGTCCAACTGAGACACTGGGCTCTTGTTGCCTGGCTGGCTGATGTCCCAGACCTTCACACAGCCCTTGCCACCAGTATACACGTGTCTAGTGGGATTGCTGATGGTAACTGCGCACACCACCTCTCCGTGACTCAAAGTGTTGATCTGACGGGCGTGCCGAGGGATTCCCGGACCAATCAGAGCATCGGGAGGGAAGGGCACAGGCTGCATCTGGCCGTCAGCACTCACATGAAATGAGTATGCTCTGTGTGAATGGCAAGTCAGAAACATCAGCAACTATGGAATAGTTTTTTGTATATTGTACTTGTCTAGTGTGATTTGTTTGTTGTAAGTAACTAGTTAAGCAAGATATGTCATGTCCTTCCTGGCGTACACAAATGTAAACTTTCAATAAGAGTTTATAACGTGTGCATTACAAAGCAAAAAGGAGACTTCCATTTGCATCACGTGCAATTGTACATTTATAAACAAAAAGGCATTGGTTTCCTCCATCATTAATGAGATATTATTCCCATTACACAAACTATAAGCAAGCTATTGGAAAGAGCCCATAATTACAACTGCTCACCTTGCAGATCTTTATTAAAAACTCATAGTAAATCTCAGTCTACATAAATAAAAGCACCAAAAATAAAGCAAATGCTTGTTTTCAAAGTGAAGGTTACTTACGGTTTTCCGCCAGGGATGCCTGCCAGATTTGGAGGAATTCCTCGCACGTGAGGAAGTGGGTCGAACCCAACCTAATACCAAAACAAACAAATACTGTTCCATAAATCCTAAAGCACCTCAAGAAATAAACCATCTGTCTATGGCATTTTTTTAGCCTCTATATCTTTATCCCACCCACAACCCTTCAGTTACCAAACTATTTTGATTTATACAGACGGCAAGCAAAATGCCCACTTTACAAATCAAGTTGCAGACTAGAACACAATTACAGTACCACTCATCATGGCTCTACAATGCAGCTGTGCACTGACCGGGTTGCAGCAAGAGTTAAATACACAATGTAGATGTATGTTTTTCATTTCAGAACAATTTGAAAAGTAAACATAGATATAAGAGCAAATAAAGAAGGTGTTTAAAAAACAATGTCTAGATTGATTGTCTGCCCCAAGAAATCCATTTTTATGTTTATTTTTTTAATAAATACTCCCCAGAAGGACAAGGGTTAGTCAACCGTTTGGGTACGGAGTTATGAAAAGAAAGAGAACTGGAACCAGGGGAGCAGATGATCCCGATTACCTACTGAAATCCTTGTTGCCTACTACGACAATAACAAGGTAAAGAGACAAAAGCATTACAATGTATTCTTCATAGTAATGAGATCAATCATTCTTAATGTAAAAGTCCAATAAAAACCAACAGCTAAACCACAGCCTCCATGACAACAAAAATTTATTTCAGGCAAAGATAAAAAAAAAAAAAAAAAACCTGTGGGACTTGCTGTTTTAAAAGTATTTGATATGGCTTTGGACTCCAAAGTTATAAAGCTAAATACATGCCTAAGGGAAATCCAATAAAACAGAGCAGATCACCTTGGTCATTTTAAATAAGGTTTGTTTCATTTAGGACTTTTACAACTGCTTTTAAAAGAGACTTTTTTTCTTGCACTTGAGCAAGTGTGTGTATACATATACGGGAGGGGGGGGGGGGGGGGGGGGGGGGGGGTCAAAGTGATAATCTTCAAAATAATTAACTGTTATGGGCACGAAAAAGCTTAATTTTTGTACCCTACACGCAATGCAAACCGCACTTCTACAAATGCTTACTCAATATAAAAAGGATGCTATTAATCAAGATATAAATCCAGTATTTGACTGTTCAAAATATTCAAGAATTGTTCAAGCATTAAAGAATAAATCAAAAAGGAAGCAAAAAGTGTGTGGCTTATGTTGCTGGTAACCATAAATTACCTTTTTTATTCATCTAAATTAAGACAATTTAACAGAAAAGAGTTTAGCTGAAGGTCTACTGAGAGGTAAAACCAAAAGATGACTTTTGGTTTAGTGAGCATTTATTAACTATTTTCACTCCCCCTTACAAAAAATGCATGCTTTGCAAAAACTATAAAATTACCATGGGGGAGCGTCCATAGGCTACCACTGCTGCAGCAGCTGCAGCAGCACTCATCTGAGGTGACATGTTGTGGAGACTGGCGTAAGCAGCCCCTGGATTGGTCAGATCTCCATTCATCCCAGCATGGGGCACCATACCAAACTGGCCAGGATAGGGACCTGGGACTGCCAAGGGGGCCCTCAACCCTGCAGCTGAAGAGATACAAATCACTAAAACAATTCACATTACAGTTAAGAAAATGTATCTACAATGTTAATCTCAAGGGGGGCGCTCATCATTGCATTTATTTACTCATCAAGGCAAGCTGAAGTGCACAGGTCTACCTTTGTCTTCTGGCATCTACTTCAAAACATGGATGTAAGTGGGTATTAAGCTGGGACTTAATTAGATACACCTGTTTAAGTGGAACACCACCACTTCAAAATAAACAATGCATGTTGCTCTAAAAAGGGGCCTGAAAATAAAAGCACATGGAGAACTAAATTGCCCTGTCGCCCCAAGAGCCCTTTCACTGTATGGGGTACATTAGTGAGGAACGTGTACGAATGCTTACAAAAGGCCAAACAGGGATTCGTAAACAGACTATTTGACTAACTCAAAAAATAAAATTACAAGTTTCACAAGTAGTTTGACAAAGAAAAATAATAAGTATGACTGGGTGTAAAATACTTACCAGAATGATTCGCTAGTTGCTCCATGGATGGAGGTTTGGCTAGACTGGGCCGCAGACTGGGGGTGGCACTGGTGCTTGGAGTGGACACGTCCCGTCGAGGAGTTGGTGTAGTGGATTTTAACACAGGGGCACTGGCTTTTTCATGCTGATATCAGTAAACAAATTGAGAGTTCAATTTATTCCAAACCATATTACAGCCAAGAACTGAATCTCTGTCACCAACTACAGTCAATTTCCCCAAGGCCTTAGCATTTATTTATTTATTTTTATTTTTTTTAAACCACAAGCCTGGCTTCACTGACACTACTTACCATGCTCATCTCTTTGGACTTGAGGGAAGAGGAGCTGCTTGAGGACGCTGTTGATGCTGGACTGCTGGAAGCATCCTTCTTCAGCAGGCGAGTTTTGTCCAGACCGTTCTCCCTTGGCGAGTGAACAGGAGTACCACGTGGTGAAGCAGGGTCCTGGAAGGGTAACGGCACTTACTGTATTACAAACACAGCCTAAAGAAGTAGCTTCCATCACTGGTGTCGGCCTGAATCTAAGATCAGCTTGATCTCAGAGAAGACGTTACATTTGCCAGGAGGCTAATCGCCATGAGGGTTTCAATCATTTATTTAATAAATGTGTATTTCTTTTCCAACAAGGGATATTTCAATTGACTTAGCCATTGCTAAACTCAAATCAGCACTAAGTCATTAAACGACTCTAGGCATGAATCAGTGGGCATCATTTTACTTGAATTGGATTTACCTACGTTACAAAACTTTTTAAAGAGCTTTCTTTCTGGAAATATAGCATAACTGTTTTGAGGTGCCGTTTCAGACAAAAGTGTGTCAAATACGGTGCATAAAAGGTTATGTTACTGCACTGTAACGGGGTGATGGTCCGAGCTTACCCCCACCCTCAATCACATTATTTATTCAGGAAGGTCTTCAGAATGCAGGAAACAATCATTTGGTAGTGTTCACAGGTATAAATATTTATTTTGCACTTCAGTCAAATTACAAATGACAACTGATTCTCAGAGAATAACATGTTGTACATATGACTGACATTTTCATAGACAAGAAAATAGCATTTTTTATAATTACGTCATATTTGTCAATGTCACCGTTTTCTTCAAGAGACCTTCAGAAAAAGTGAAATTTACTTCAACAGGTTTGATGCATTTTTTTTTTTTTTTTTTTTTTAACAGCGAAAATCAGTAAAATATGGCACGGCTCCATTGACTCAATAGAACATAGTTGATCAGATTCAGGTTCCAGATTATAGCATCTGTGATCAGGCTTTTATCCTCAGTTAGAGTATAGTCCAGTAGAGTCAAGATGTTGACCCATAGCTTTGTGACGTGCCTCGGCTGCTATTAGGTCACAGGTTCAAATTCCAGCTCAGAATGGCTGGAATACGAGGCATAGATGCAATAAGAATCCAGATCTCAGCACTGCATTCCATGGGCCACTTTCCTCTGGGATAGGGCAAGTTTCTGGTTTCAAAAAGGGTAGTGGTTGCTAATGCTGAAATATAGATCTCCTCTAGGACAGATTAAACTAATACTGACAAATGCTAATTTTACACAACACAATATCTACAGGGGTGTGCAATTTTTGAAAAAAAACAAAAAGACTTGGTTGTCCAAGGTACAAAATGTAGAGGACTCTACTTGCCTCCTCCCTTCACACAAAAAAATAGAATATAACTTGTAGGATTTTGGTTTTATTTAACATACACAAATAAATCAATTAGTGATTAACAGGGATGGATAGGGCAACATTCTTCCCTGCACATATATAGCGTTTTACTTCTAAATAATGTAAATATGGTAAATAGAAAACTAGGGGCCAGACCAAATCAAAGTTAGCACTTAGCGAGCAAGGATGCAAAACCATTCGCTGTAACAAAAACAAAAGAAAAATTCCAAGCAAAATCTCGCAGAACCAAAAACAAGCACTTTTTGCTCTTCAAAAAACAGCTATCGCCTGTCGACTACAAGTGGGTTGAGAAGGAGGCGTGGTTTGCCATCGTCCGACCAAATCTACTGAATTCCAGCTATAAATCACATCGCAAGACTTTCGCAGGACTGGATTTTATAGTCAACTTCGAACTTGTCGAAAGCTATCGCGTATTAAGCAAATACTAAAAAAACAAACAAAACAAAAACAAAACACACCTCTAAACATATATCTCTAAACAGATATTCGCAAGAAAAAAAAAGTGCATGCCTCAAGATGCGCCACTGACCTCATATCAAAACACTTGCACACAACACTGAATAATTTTAAATTAATAATTTATATCATCAAATATCAGGACAGGGTTTTTTCTGGCTCAAATAGAGGCTTAGGTGGTGACAAAACGCGGTCAGTCCGGCTTTGTTGTCGCAGCCAACTTAACACCCATGCCCCTTCCTAACATTCAGATTTGGCTTATATAGGTTCAGGGATGCCAGGTTGTGGCCTGGAGTAACATTATAAAACCTTTGGTAGGGCCCAGTTGAGAAATTTTGGGCTTTTTAAATCCTATTTTCTATAATTTTGCATGAGCTAATGACTAGGTGAACTGAAAAAGAATAACTGACTGGGAAATAAACATCAGATTTTTTAGACCTACCTCTGACAAAGATATCATGTCATGTTATTATGATAAATCACAAGACATGCAGGGCTCTACGTTTAGATTTTTAACTACTGGCCCCTCGGGCCACTGAGCAAGTGTTTTTACTGGCCCGGATGCAATTTTGTCTGGCCCAATATATTTATATAGATGCTTTTATTTTCAGTATGTTTCTAACTGTGTACAGTAACCAAAAAGAGCCCATGTCTCAAAAGAAAGTGGCTAAACGAAGCCAGCCTTTCAATAAATGTTACTTCAGCCACTTAACATGTATATAGCAAGTGTTCCTTGTTTTGAATTATTTACAGGTTATTGAATAAATAAAGTAACTTGACTTGGAATCATCTGATGTCAGTACGTAATGGCTAGTTGTAATTAGTAATGTTAAATAATTGTAATGTATTTTCTATTTTGGCCAGGTTACAATATTTAGATTGTTATAAATATTATTTGTTAGAATTAAACAGATGTAGAATATTTAGGTTGCTATATCATTGGTGTTATTTTATTCTGAACACACTACAGCAAAAATTATTATTTGGTGGTTTGCACAATATTATGCTACTGTTTTAATTGGAAAAGATACGCGCTGTGACGTTGCTACTCATTGAGTCGGTGTATTTTAATTCAGTAAACAAAAGAAAAAAAAATATGCATAAAAGGAAATAGGGTATAGAGCAAAGAACTCTCGTCTTGGACATTGTTTGAACACTTTGTGAACCCGACTAAACTTTACCGGCTTACACTGTTATGCTGTCTGCTTGTGCACAGGCATTTGCCTTTTACTCTTAGTAGCGTAAGGGCCCAGAGCTCGGGTAATCGAATACACAAAAAGGTTGCACCCTGTGTATTCAAATAGGAAACTAAACGGTACTTTCATATCTCAAAAGGTGGCAACCCTAGCCTGAGGTGATGGTACGAGCGTAGCTTGCAGACATTCTTTGCTATTTAAAAGTAGCGTTTCCTCCGAATCCACTCGACCACTCAGTGACAGCAGAGGCGGGAGTTCACTCGACTTGTCTCACTCTACTGCTGACCGCAGACTTAACAGAATGACGCGCGACTCTGGTCCGGGGGGAGGGACGGAGGATGACCGCATCACATGAAAATGCAATATTTGTTTCGCCCTTCTAAAAATAGGCTTGTATTGAGACGATTTAAATGCAATTTTCGGGAAGTTTTCTTGGGGGGCTCGAAATAACGCTTTGGCAGTCCGCCCAAGATTTTACATAGCAAAAAAAAAAACCATTGCAGTATATGTATTCTCCCTATTATCATAATATATGTAGTTTGAAAGCCGTGAAGTGAGAGTCCATCAAACATATAATAAATAACGAGCAATGGCACAAGAGGTACACAGCACAGACGTCACAGTAAACAAACTATGTGTAAAAACCTTCCATGACGTTTCTGAAAAACTGACTAATTACTGCAGCCCGGATCAATGCAAAAAGAATCCATGTTTTTTTTCAACCAGCTTATAATTTTCTGATGGCAGTAAAGATATTCGACCCACAAGAAGTGTGTAGTTTGGATCTGGAAGCCCTCCCATTATATTCTATTCCAGGATCTGATGCTGACTGTAAATCAGAAATGGACATATACCTACCATATGCAAAAGAAAACTGCAATAGAATGACTTTGAATGAATTTTGGATTAAAGTTGAAGAATTATTTCTCAATTTAACACGAAAGGCTAAAATTTGAATTTGTTAGTTATGAATTCTGTAGATGCTGAAAGAAGTGTTTCTTATGGCCTAGTTTTTGCAGAACGTCAACCTATGAAAGAAGGCAGGGTTAAAATGCAGGGACCTACAATTACAATAAGTCGTCGAATGTAATGGCACAAGAGGTACACTATTATCATAATATATGTTATGTTTGTTGTACCCTTAAACGAAACGCACACAAGACAACTTTAGCCTACTTTTTTGCCACAGTTCACGTTAAATGTTTAATAAAGCAATATCTATTATTTCTTTAATACATCTTTTCTACTCACGGAGAGGTTTGCTTGAAGCGGTGTCTCTTTCACTGATGGTAAAGCTTTTTAGATATATTTTCTTTTATTTGTATTAAGTTACATCTACGGACGGTACACTTTTTCTATGGGCAATTTCATGTCTCAAAGACACCACCTACATCTGTTCAAATTATTCATTTTATAAAAGGCACAGTGTTCCATTACATTGAACTTCGATCAAATGCAAGGCTAACAAACGTAAACAAACTAGAATACTAATACAGAACGTATGAATGTTTTAGCCACTTTAAAAGATATTAACAAGGGAGCACATTTTGGCCATACCGTGTCAGCATGCCAAGCGGCCCCCTCGAAACGTATAAATCTGTGTAGATAAAGTTACGTAATACCTATAAAGGTCATCTCAGAAGCATCAAGATGAAGTTTTTTTTTCTTTTATTTGCTTTGGGTTTGACAGAAGAAATAATAATAATAATAATAATAATAATAATAATAATAATAATAATAATAATAATATAATAATAATAATAATAATAATAAAAACTACACGACTGCACGTTAAAAAAAAAATCTGCAATCAACTTTTTTTTTTTTTTTTTTTTTTTTCACGGCACTGGATAATATTTAATTCGACGACTTACTGTAATTGTAGGTCCCTGCATTTTAACCCTGCCTTCTTTCATAGGTTGACGTTCTGCAAAAACTAGGCCATAAGAAACACTTCTTTCAGCATCTACAGAATTCATAACAACTAACAAATTTAAATTTTAGCCTTTCGTGTTAAATTGGGAAATAATTCTTCAGCTTTAATCCAAAATTCATTCAAAGTCATTCTATTCAGTTTTTTTTTGCATATGGTAGGTATGTGTCCATTTCTGATTTACAGTCAGCATCAAATCCTGGAATAGAATATAATGGGAGGGCTTCCAGATCCAAACTACACACTTCTTGTGGGTCGAATATCTTTACTGCCATCAGAAAGTTATAAGCTGGTTGAAAAAAAAAAACGTGGTTTCTTTTTGCATTGATCCGGGCTGCAGTAATTAGTCAGTTTTCCAGAAACGTCATGGAAGGTTTTTACACATAGTTTGTTTACTGTGACGTCTGTGCTGTGTACCTCTTGTGCCATTGCTCGGTATTTATTATATGTTTGATGGACTCTCACTTCGCGGCTTTCAAACCACTGAATCAGATCCACCAGTCCCTTTACATTGCGTTACAATTAGGGAGAGCTGAGATTTAAAAATTTGCACATCTTTAAGCAAATTTCTGGAGGTCCTTTAACACTGCAGTGTTTGGTGAATTGTGCATTTCCTTTTACAAGAAGCCTGCATAAAAAGGGATGTATTTGGAATGATAATCACCAGCAGAATACCAAGTGTCCCATCGTGTTATGCATGGCTCAGGTGGCAATTTTATGGGTAAAATACAGCCTTCTTGTTGGATTGCTTCTGTCAGATGGTCTTTAAAACATAGCTTCCTGCTTGGGCAATGTTAAACCATTTTTTTAATGGTTGCAACCAGCTTGTCTGCTTTCAGAAAATTATTTGCCCAGAGACTGCTGGCAAGGGCTATTGTGTGGGCATTACAAATCAAATATACTGAATTTGGCAGTAAACCTCGAAGAATGCCATTGTATGCCTTGATCATGTAACTGGCATTATCAGAGACAAATACAGTCACATTCTTAAAATTAACTTCAAATGTGTTAAACATTTCACAATGCCCTGTGCCACTGATAAGTAATTCAGAGTGCAGATTAATTGTATCGGCTGATATTACTTTCAGTTCGAAGGTATTCGATAGTTCTTGGAGAATAAACAAAATGTGCAAAACATACTGATCTTTTGCATTTATAGACTCACCAGCAACTACAGATACACTGTCAGAGATCTTTACCAGTTGTACAACTTTCATCTCGTGCAGCTATTCCCTTCTCAGTTGACCTGCTCTAGGAATTGCTCCCACATTTATTACGTTTGTTCAGAAATGTACGTAGTTTGGGATTATCCATTTTTTTCCAGGGGAATATTAGCACAAACAAATGCCTCTTTCAAATTGAAAATCACATCTCGTCAGCGTTCATAATTTTCGTTCCCCTTACGTTTCTTATTGGAGGATTGCACCTAAAAGCTGTCAATCTCAGCCTTTCGTTTTCTGTGTTTTTCTGATGATCAATGTCGGTCTATTGTTCGCTTAATGAACTGCTTTTTGATTGCAATGTCTTTGACTCCATGTTTAGGTGTCTCGATTTTTCTTTTAACGCATCCATTTATTCAATTACCATTTATACTCATCATAATTAGCTTTTACTTTTCTAATTAGTCAAAGCGTAATGTGTTGATTTCTTAATTGTGAATTCGATTACTATAACTGGAGTGGCTGTAGAGACATCTAGGGGATAGCAGTTGACCTACAATTGAAAAAAATAGGTTGCTTAAAATGCACGACCCTATGTATATGATATGTACCCATACTTATCCTGGCAACAGTGTTACGTTGGTTTTTGGATGTTTTATTAACCCCAATTTATTTATTTTTTTAATCAGCATTTTAATGTTCCTCATACGGAGTTTCTATGTTAAACATTTTTATTTTTTATAATCTTCATTCTTGTGCAATTACTATACAGCCTCGTGCACAACAGAGCTCTGGGCAGCACCATAAACCAGTCGGGTATGAGGATGATGGCATTGCATGGTGCAGACACAAGCCAGGGCGTGGTATGGATTTTTACAAAAATCATGAAAACAATGTGGCATACTTTCATAACAGTGACAAAATAATGCAGCACAATGCTGCAGATGTCGTAGAAACGAGGTAATTGCCAAGCGTGTGTGTGTTTTCTTTTAAACTCACGAAATATATAATATTTAATATTTTACACAATAAAAATAAAAAGCAGATAACTGTAATTATTATTAAACATTTGTATTATTATTACTACTAGTAGCAGTTGTATATAACAGCATTCATTCACTGATATTCAAAAAGAAACAGTAGTATAACACAGACTTATTTTTTTTTTTTTTTTTTTTCTGCCCTGGCTGTGTTCGTCTGCCTTGTTACTGCCCCTTCAACATGTCACAAATACCGGCTGGGGATTTGTCAACAGCTGTTTTCATGTTACTTTCGGCGGTCCCTTCTACTCCTGCGAAACTTCTCTCCACCCATTTCACGGATTGGAAATGGCTAGTTTTGGTTTCGTGATAAAGAAAATGCGATATGGGAACTAGCGATATTATCGCATAAACACTCTTTCGCAAGAGCGATCAGGGTTTGATTTGGTCCAGCCCTATGTTAGTAACACAAATCAAAAGAAAAAATAAATAAAAAAATACTACATTTACCAGGGAAAGTTTCTTGAAATGTTTCTAAATGTAAACGTCACATTTTTTTTTAAATTTATATTTTAAGTACACACATTATAGGCCGCTTATTTTAACTAAGCACTTTTTTTGGTAACTTTACCAGCTTGCTGCATTTTAAATGTCAGATTAATATATTAAGAAAGCACTGCCATTTATTTATTTGCTAATTTACAAAAAAATAAAAAAAATACTGGTAATACATTAAGCTGAAAAGATTAGTCTGTGTGTTAACAGAAGTTCTCAGGCAGCCATTTCTGGGTTTCTTTGTAACCAATAGGTGGTCAGCTTCTACCACAGCTAGCCAATCAGTAGTGATAGGGCTGGGATGCAAATACTTCCGAAATTCAGTTTTCAGAAACTTGCGTGGCTCTCTAGAAATATACCCGATTTTCTAGCAACAGAACGAACAAAGGAAAAATGAATAAATAAAAAAACTACTTGTCTGATGTCAAAGTATAATGGCACAACTTGTTGTCCCTCACGCAAATATACAAATTGCGTACCCCTGATTCAATTAAAAATATTTGTCCTGTAATATGCCTTTAACATTGATTTCTGACTACCCTAAAGATGGAGATGTCAGAAACACATTTATGAGGCAAGTTCTTTTAATAGAAAATAAATAAACAAAGAACTAACCTCATTAGAAACGTCAACTACTAAGTTGTCATCACTTTTGTCTCCATCACTGTCCTGTAAACAGAGATACTTCTTATGCAATAGCCAGTTAAAACAAAAATAGCTGGAAAAATGTATGGATTAGTTCAGCTACAAATCGCATTTTAGAAACCAAAAATACACAAATATTCTAGTCAGTGTTAATTAAAAACATTGCCCTAAAAATGAAAAGTTATCCTAACTACAGCAGCAAATCAACTCTATAACGCAGCTCTGTAAAATTCTAAATCATTTGCTTACGTAATGGCTTGAATCTTTATCTTCAACTTTTCTTTTCTTCAAGTCATTTGAAAATTCTGGTCCATTGCGACGTTTATCTGAGCTTCGCAGACTTTCGGGGACCATCAAGGAATTACTCTAGTAGAGACACAATTTAAAAGTCAGTGTTATTTAAAAACAATTTGTTCAGGGCTCCTTTATTAAAAAAAAAAAAAAAAAAAGAAATGTGAAAGGCTCTTTAGAAATGTGACACCTACATAGCTTTCCATTCCCATATAATTTAATCCATCAAGAGGCGCAGTCTTTTATTCCCCTATAATTCAGTCCATCAAAGAGGGGGTTTGTGTTATTCACTGTGAAGCCAAACTATTCAAACTCCAGGTCAGTCACTATCCACTTCTATTCAAAAATCAATATGCTTAGAAGAACAGATTCATCATCATCTCAGCTCAGAAGCAGTTTATGTATTGCAAACACATAGCTCACATTTCCAAACACAATATTTACTGTTAAATTATTGAGGAAATTAATAAGAGAAACAACAAACTAGCCTGGTTTCACAAAGAGATTATATGTCCTAATAATATTTTTGTACCAACAGTCAGTAATATAGCAGACCACTTCACAGGTCCCACATGGTTTCATAGGAAAATATACATTGTATATATTATACATAATAAAAAATCGACAGTGAAATGTGATTAAATAACTCTGCAAACAAAGCCGCTGATAAGCAAGCAAACAGAAATAAAAGGAAATCTGCAGCAATGTTCCACATGAAGACAAAGACAAACAGGGTGCGTTCTTAAAAAGATTTCACAAAATGACTCAACAAAATGATCACTGACCCTCGAAATACAAGCAATTTTTATGTTTCAGGTCACACGACAATTTAGCATGCCTTAGATTCCCATCATCGGCTAAAGCATTAAAACATGTTACAATGAGTTCTTTTAAGTGCAGGATTAGCATATCCAAGCGGGCAATTTGTTCAGTGATGTGTTAAATGCTGTGAACAATGCTGAATAAGTTGTGCAAAAACCTTCACACAAGGCTCTGCTAAACCCTCATTTGGAAGAGAAAATTGTTTAAAACAAAAAGGGAGAAAGCAGAGTACTGCCAGAACACAGTCCTGCTGCCATTTTGTTTATTAGTACTGAGCATTTACTGTATTTAAATAAATAAATATAAAGCCAATCTAAAGTGCAAAAATCATCCAGGTAAATAATGATTTAGGACCACGAGAGACAGACAACTGTTCTAAAAGCTCTATATGTATGTATAGCACATAAATAGAAATACATGCAATATTTAAGTCCTGAGGAGTGACAAACAGAACATGAATACCAACTAGTCTTGTCAGCTTCTGCCTACTTCTGGGACAGTAACAGTAAGTATACTAAGCTAGATTTCATTCATGGCTAGTCAAGCCCTAGGTTCCAGAGGTCTCACTTGCATAAACACAGACAAGACTCCCAATGAAATTGAATCTAACTCACAGCATGTATTTATTTATTATGACTAATTTTTTAAACTATCATTCTCATTATGAAAAGTCCACTATGAACAGTGCGGTACAGCTCCCTGGAACACAGACAGTAGTTCATGTGAAATATTTTATTTTAATGCTGTGAACTCCACCTTAACTCATGTCATTCATACCACGCTGACAGGCATGCATCCGTACAGTGCTACAAGATTAGCTGCATCTGGCAAAAGTTAGCTGTATCTGGCAAAGGTTATGTGATACCAAGAAAATGAAAGTACTATATTACTGAATTATTTGGATAGAATGCCATTGTACTACTTGCATCCTATAAAAGCCATTTGTGCATACTGAACCTATTTTTTGTTTGTTTTTTTCTTTAATTATTGCTATTTTACCTCTTCACACCCCAACCCTTACAGCTTATTCTTCAAGAACTGACAAACTGAATGCCAGACACCGAAAGGACTAAAGTGAATACATATTATAAAACAGAATGTTTGGATGCTGCACACGGAATGGATGAGGAGGGGTTTTAAATCGTGCATAAATAGTTTAATACATGGCAGAACTTATTTTTGTCTAAATACAGTTTGATTAATACATTTTCAAGACGCAACGTATTAAATTCGCAACAGAGCCCGAATATAGTTTTTTATTACTACTCCATTGTGCCATATTACTTGTTTTTCTCAATCATTTTCGCTAAAAGCAGAGTATGTGTGTCTATATATATATATATATATATATATATATATATATATATATATATATATATATATATATATATATGTACACACACACACACACACACACACACAGTACAGTGGAAAAGTATTTACCCGGTCTGATTTTCTGCATTTTTTTTTAGACACTGAATGTTATCAGATCTTCAACCAAAATTTAATATTAGATAAAAAGGGACCCCAAGTGAACAAATAACACAACATTTTGATACTTATTTCATTTATTTATTAAAGATAGTTGTGCAACACCCAATGCCCCCGTGTGAAAAAGTAATTGCCCCTTGAGACTCAATAACTGGTTACTCCACCTTTAGCAGCAATAACTGCAACCAAACGCTTCCTGTAGTTATTGATCAGTCTCTCATAGCGCCGTGGAGGAATTTTGGCCCACTCCTTCATGCAGAACTGCTTCAACTCAGTGACATTTGTGGGTTTTCGAGCATAAACTTCTCGTTTCATGTCCTGCCACAACATCTAAATGGAGTTTAGGTCTGGACATTGACTAGGCCATTCCAAAACTTTAAATTTCTTGTTCTTCAACCATTCTGATGTAAATTTGCTTGTGTGTTTCGGATCATTGTCTTGCTGCATGACCCAGCTGAGCTTCAGCTTCAGCTCACGGACGGATGGCCTGACATTCTCATATAGAATTCATGGTTCCTTCAAAGATGGCAAGTTGTCCAGGTCCTGATGCAGCAAAGCATCCCCCAAATCATGACACTGCCACCACCATGCTTGACCGTTGGTATGAGGTTCTTACTGTGGAATGCAGTGTTTGGTTTTCACCAGACATAACAGGGCCCAAGTTGGCCAAAAAGTTCCACTTTTGACTCATCTGTCCATAGAACATTGTTCCAGAACTCTTGAGGATCATCCAGGTGCTTTGTGGCAAACTTGAGACGGGCATTCATGTTCTTCTTAGTGAACAGTGGTTTCCACCTTGCTACTCAAAAACCCATTTTTGCTCAGTGTCTTTCTGATGGTGGAGTCATGAATACTGACCTTAGCCAAGGCGAGAGAGGCCTACAGATCCCTGGATGTTCTAGGGTTCTTTGTGACTTCCTGGACGATTTTACGCCTTGCTCTTGGAGAGATTTGGCAGGGCGGCCACTCCTGGGAAGACTCACTACTGTCCCAAACTTTCTCCATTTGGACAATATGGCTCTGACTATGGTTTGGTGGAGCCCCAGAGCCTTAGAAATGGCTTTGTAACCCTTTCCAGACTGATAGGCATCAACAACTTTTTTGGAGGTCGTCAGGAATTTCTTTTGATCGTGGCATGATGTGCCTCTACAACCTGTGAGCTCACAAATTCAGTCTGATTGTAAGGGCCAAAGTTTGTCAGATTTATATTGGGCAGGGCTGGCCCAAATCAGGCCTGATTGTTAACCAAAGTATTCAAACAGCTGACCTTAATTATCTCTTTAATTGGGTTGAATTAACTAGCAGGGCAATAACTTTTTCACACAAGAAGATTGCATGTTTGATAACCTTGCACATCAAAACAAATGAAAGAAGCACCAAACTTTGGTGTCATTGGTTTTCTCTCAGACTCCCTCTATATACTACTACAACCCACAAAAAGATCTGACCAAATTCAATGTAAAAAATGTGCAAAAATGCTGAAAATCCGACAGGGGGCAAACACTTTTTCATGGCACTAATATATTACACACACACACACACTACGTTTTTAGCCATTATTTAATCTTATTTTAGCTGTTTTGGCTAGTTATCCCCCGTCGCGGCCTAGCGCACTGCAAAGCCTACAACTAAATTTTGCCCTTCCCACGGGTCTGGCACATTCTCGGCTTCGTGTACTCTTGTTTTAACTAGCTTCAGGCATCAGTAGCTAGACAGGGCTACAATTAATTATTTTTATCCCAGCTGGGATAAAATAGTGTTCTGTTTTTATACTTCTTGTTGGAAATGTTGAAAACCTCCAGTTTAACCATGTTTGAAGAGCTATTTTTTCTCCAAAAATCATAATATACGCTAAAATTGTTTGCTTAGAAAAAAAAGTTTGTTTTTCTATGTATTATTGTGTTCGTTTTATAAGCGGGATAACACACTCCAGGGCTTGTGGGTTGTGTTGCATTAACATATGGCATTGTTAATTTGAAGGCACATGTTAATGCAACACAACCCACGCTCTGTCGTGTTATCCCTTACTTAATCCATTATGATAAAAATTTTACTAAGAACTTTAAATTGGTGACAATTTTAGTCGTCATTTTAATTTTATATATATAAAAGTAGGTATTTGGGCTGAATCCTGTGCATCTCGCATACATACATACATACATACATACATACATACAATTAGTGTGTGCGTCATTTATTATATATATATATAAGATATATATATATATATATATATATATATTAATAATATATATAAATATATATATAGATATATATAAATGTGTTTGGAAGCTTCATACTATACTGTAGGCAAGGTTAATGTAAGGCCATATCATGTTAGTCAACACACCAACGAGGTGGCATTTATCACACTCAGGCTCAAACAACAATGGAAATCAGCCATTAAAATGGGTCTTTTAAACTTAATTGGTGTGCTTTGCACATTCTCCCCCCGCTGTCGGTGTTCACAGTTCCTGACAATTACATCTGTAAATACCATCTTATTTATTACTTCCACTAAGGTCTGCAATAAAAAATCCTGTTCCCAGTTCCTCATGCTCCTTAGTCACACAAGGAGAAAAGCCAGGCCTTCCAATCCAGTGTTAACAACTTGCCAAAGTATACCCGTGAGATTTTATTTATAATATTATATATAATCTTTATCTATCCATCTATTTCTTTTCCCTGCAGACACTACTTCAATAGCTTGTGTTGATCAGGTTCAAGTGTTAACCTGAAGGTCTTTACCGCTCTCGAAAAACAGAAATCCCTCTCAATATCAGCTCAACTTGCAAATGGTTTAAAACCTTTACACTTACAAACGCCAAGAGATTGCCCACACTGTAGGACCAGGCAATTTAAAGGCTGGTATTTAAGCCCACGCCTGTGGGTACTGCAAAGCTCTTATAATCTTAATTCAAACATATATTGCACATACTCTTGTAAAACATTTACTTTAGCTGCTTACTAGGAAGTAGGACTTGAATACATTTTCTGTCTAAATCAATACATCTGAGATTGATTTTCACCAGCAAATAACCACCTCAAATGGTTGTATACAACACAAATAGGATGGACTGTATCAAATATTATCTACAAAAAAAATATGGATTACCCTCCTTGTGTGTATTCCTAAATATAATACCACAGACATATTACAACAAGTTAAAAACAATCAGTAGATACACAACAGAAGATACATAAATTAATGAGTTAATTGTGAGTGCAGGGTAAATTAAAAATTATTAAAATAATTAAATCTAGTAGGTTGCTAACTTTCTCGGTTTGATCCAATTAATGTATAATGTTGCTGAAGGTTAAAGGCTTTAAACTTCCTTAAATCTGGATTTGAAGAATGAAAGACTTAGATATCTCATAACTTCATGTCATTGCAGCCAGACTATGTGTAAAACAGGCAGTCTGGCTCTTGGGGCAACGCTCCTGCCAACAAAAATTAAAGGAAAAAGTAATCAGTGGCAAACGTGAAAGGGGAAAATAAATACCTAATAAATAAATAAATAAATAAAACAGCCAGTTATGAATGCAGAATGTGTGTGTGAACTGCACGCCCCTATGTGGATATAATGTCCATTATTTAGATACGTTTTCTCAGTTGCCATGGCAGGTGGCCCGGGGTAGCAATACTTTTCTCCAACTCATATGAGATAAAGGAAGCATGTCTGAGAAACAAGCCGGGAGGTCCTGACAGCTCATTTATCCTCAATAGCCCAACCCAGACATAATGCAGATTTTGCACCACTGAACTCGTACTGTTGACTTATTAACTTTCTATGCTGCACATTTAAACAATTAGATAATCATTAAGCTCTTGTAACAATGTGTTTGATTTGAAGCTGCACCTGGTGTAAATTGACACATTTGTGTATTTGATTCTTTAAATTAGCTTTTTGGAGAAAAAAGGCTCAATTTTAACTCAGTAGGTTGCTGTATGAGACCAACTGCTTTTACCCTCTGATCATCACCTTTGAAGGAAGTTTATTTTCCCACCCCAAGTGAAAAAGGTGGAGACAATATTTGTATTAACTCTAACGCCACAAGTGTGATTGCAGAAATGTTTACCTTGTGCACTGGAATTCTAGCCTTTCAAGTACAATACAAAGAGCTACCAGGTGAATATGTCAAGCAGCATTAGTGCCCATGTCACAAACCACACAAGCAGAATGTTTTAGGCAGAAAACGTTATTTTTCAGTTATTTGTTAGATGTGCCAACTGGATTTGATACACTACTGTGTTAGAGGAGTCCTTACTCTATACAGACTGCTAGGTGAGTCATGCTTACATGGACACCCCCCCCTCCCCTGTCCATAAGTGTAATCAATATTTGGTGGCTAAACATGTGCAAATCCACATCAACTGCCCTTTTGTAAAAGACATATGATAGGTGTGATACTACCATATCACCCTTTTTAGGACAAATGCCTGTAAGGCCCTGTGACACAATGGAGTTTAATGTGGCAGCATTTTTGAGAACATTTATATTTCTATAATCTCGCAATGTGCTGTGAAAACAGGTTGGAGAGCACACGATACATGAATACCTGACAGATGTTGACATTAAATCCTTAAGGCAAAAATGGGCATCAAATGTTTTGTAACGTGAAGCCGCCTTAAAAAAAAATACTGGCATCAGGACCAAACGGGTAGGGTTTGAAGGACTGTTTCATTTCTAATTAAATTCAGATAATTTAACCCAAAGCAAAGACTGAAAAGATTATTTGCACATGGATGATATGAAGTATAATAGCCTTTTCTGCAAGAACACATTAAAGGGGGGGGGGGGGGGGGGGGGGGGGGCTGATTGCTTGCCTACTATAACCTAATGTTATTTAAAATCACAAACCTAAAAACATCTGTACACTGCAGGTTTGCACAACACATCTTGTTTAGAATTACCCTACATTACAGTGCAAAACAACCAGATATTAAGCATTATACGTTCATTCTTCTGTTGTATATATCTTTACATATGTTGTCAATGGCCTGCAATCCACTAACAAGACCAACCGACCATATCCCAATACAGTATTTTCAAATACTCCCACCACCCGTTCAATTATAGTGACCTGCTTTAGATAGATGTGATGGGTACAGTAGGGGTAACTACAGGCAACAAATACTGCATCATTTCAAGTTACCTGCTAAACATACACTTATGTGGGAGTGATTAGTTAATTTAAGGCATTAGTAGTATATTTGCTGAAATAGATTATACATTACATTTTGACTATTTGTCTCTCTCTGAATAAGTAAACACTATGCACATATGTCGTGGTTATCTTTACTAGGATTAAGGATCTGACCAGACAGTTTGATAATGTAACTGTTTATTTACTGTCTGCAGCTAAAACAGTTGAGAAATTCAGAGTTAGCAGGAGAGCAAGTGTACTTACTGTGCTTGGTTCTTTCTCTGTTTCCGCAGTAACCAAGAAAAGCACAAACATGGTTGTTCAGTAACAAGGTGCAAGAAACAAACGAAAACAAAGAAAAAAGGAATTAGAAACACAAGCCAATTCAAGTTTTTAAGCAGATTTTATTAATAGAAATCATTGTACATTCCTAATACAGCAATTTCCTGAAAATGTTTACACTTACGGTTTAATAACAGTATAGTTACAGTTTATCATACCTATCTCCTTCCCCTTGGAAACAATAACTGAATAAAATGACTGTTCACTTAATTACTTTTTAAAAAAAAAAGTGCAATTGTTTGTCATTTCATTGCACAAAAAAATAGACTTTGCTGTTTAAATTAGCACAAAATTAGGTTCACATAACCTGCAAGTTTATAATGTAACAGATGTCTTTGCACCATAAACTCACATGTCATTATCTTTCCATTAGTACCATTTTCACATATTCTAAAGCCACAGCATGGAACAAAGAAACAAAGAAAGCATGCATGAGAAGGTAATTTTAACTACAAAATTACAAGTGATGCCCTGACCATTTCCAAAGACGATCCAATATTAGTCTTTATGAAATATTCACATTAGCCCTGAAATATCACTGATACCCATTATGTCTTATTTATTCTTTTAGCCAGGTTAAGTTCATTAATGAGAGCTGAGATTAAGCATACACAACTAGGATTTCACAAATGGTCACAGCTTTCCCTTCACATCTGGTTTATAGATTTGCTCAAGTTTAGTCAGCCTGCTGCACTTCCATTAAAAAAAAAAACAAAAACAAACAAAAAAAAACCCAATCACACACACACACACACACACACACAGCTTTCAAAAATCCAGACGCGTGCAATCTCTGCCTTTAGGAAACTTATTTCATCAGGGCTGCTGTGTCTTTTGAAAACCTGATCTGTGTTTTGGACAGAGAAAAGTAGACTCTCAGGTCCATGTAATATAAAGCAGTAACAAAAAAACAAAACAATTCTAGTGCAAACCATTGCTTGGAATCACCCCACCTTCACCCCACCCCTTTTCCTCCAAAAATATTTAAAAACTTGTAAAAAATATATTCCATGCTTTGTTTTTTCAACAGACTCACAGATTTTCAAGCAGGTGCGTAAGATTATATATATAAGTGAAGTCTAGAGGTTCAAACTGCAAAAGGTCCTAACCAAACTTGCCTGGCCTCTCACCTCTGTGGTGGTCTGAATCGTGGTGGTTTTTCTTGTCATCCTTAATTGGCAGGTGAGGGTGCCCACCAAGAGCGCTAGAAAGAGCCAGGAGGCCCGCGCTGCTGCCCAGATGGGGCAGTCCAGAAGGGTGCAATCCTGAAGGGTGGGGAGTGAGAGGCACTGGGGGGCCGTGGCCATGGGACAGATGCTGGGCCTGGAGTTGCTGCTGCTGCTGGTGGAACAAACATGGGCATAGTTTTAAAAAAAAAATAATAACTGGGGCTCTTGCATGCATAACAATCAAAATGAGGTCTATTATAGGTGTCAAATGAACAGCTGTAAAAAACACATGTTTTAGTATTCATTCATCTACATTTTAAAACATAAAACTGGTTCTGCACTAGGTTAAAGAAATCTCTGCTTGGAAGACAACCTGCTGCCTAAGGCCCAAAGTCATGAGGGGCCGAAACAAAACTACTTTCTTATAAACAGATAATGAATTTCACGCAAACTGGAAGAACTTCACTCACTGACATTCCAACTGAGGCATGTATCTCACTTATGTTCACACAAAAACAAACTGGCTGACCTAGAAATTACTCTCGCTCACTTGTGAGCGATGACACAAGTAAAATTCCAGGCTAGACAGTTTGACTTTGCTTGAATACAGCAAAGAATGTCTCTTTCGAGGGCAGCCCAGCATGAATATAAGAAAACAATGCAAGCGGCAAAGAGGGGCATTAGAAAGATTTTTACAAACCGAGTCCGTCCCTATCCCCGACCCTGGAGAACGGGTATTTTCTTTATTGGAGAGTGTCAAAAACCACCTCCGATCAACAGTAAAGCAAAAGAAAGACAACTGCCTTTGCTGTATTGGCAATTGAGAAAGTAGTAAGCAACTTTAAACTACATTTGAGTTAAGGTTACCAACCATCCATAAATTTAAGGCTAGTCAGTAAATAAAGGATTGTATAATTTTTGTTTTGCGACTTTCCAAATCAGCTTGAATGACATATACCTACACCTTACGTGATGGCAGTGAAATAAGTATCAAAGAAGAATGCCAATTAACAATACTGTGCTTAAATTAGTATACATTCTTCAACCAGGTAACTATGAAGGCCACCTGGGTAAAAAAAAGTGTTTAGTACACCTTCTAATCTGACTTTAGTAAGTGTTGTAATTCTAATTATTACACAAATCTTTTTGGCGAATCAGATCACTGAAAATTAAATGACAACCAATGAATTTAAAGAAAATAGTATGTCTAACAATTATCCGATTAAAAGCCTCCTACAGCTGCCATTCCTGCCCAATTCATGGTGGTATATGGACTTGGCATTGAGTAAAGTCTGGTGAAAGATGGATAGACCCAGCCCCTCTGAGCATCAATCACCAGTTTTAGAGCCTTAGAAATCGCTTTAATTCAGTGGTAATCTCACTGTAACTAATGGACATCATCCATCTTACAATGCTTTTACAACAGATTGTTACTGGAAATATGCTGGGCCGCCTAAAATTGAATTTACACAGTACCAAGAGACTTACTTGACGGGATCTGTCAGCTGATGAAAACTGGCACAAAAGTGCACTCTTGTCTACACCTAGCAGAGAGCCATGTTTTCCTACACTTGCCAAGTTTGCCATTAATATACTGGCTTTGCCACACAGTACTGCTGAATTAGAATTTGTTTTTTTTTTTCCTCTAAGTTGAAACTTCTAAAAACAGACTTAAGAAATTAACTGTCTACAGACATTCCGAAAAGAACTGACTACCAAGACTGCTGTTAAAAAACAGCACCAGCTTCAGCCCAAGGAAGCAAATGATCCACTCTGCAAATGTGTCCATGTGTGACCATAAGTAAATAAGACTTAATGAAATGTAAGTACACAAAACAAGCCTATTAAACAATGTATTTTATTGTTTCAATTTTTGTCAGTAAATAAGTTTCAGTAAAAAAAAAAAAAAAAAAAAAAAAAAAGACCACTATAAATCTGTCAGTAAAAACAAAAATGACAAGGTTGGCAACCCTGATTTGACTACATGACAATGTACAGGTATGTTTGTTTTATACAGATTTGTGTGGACTAGGGGACCTAGTACAGTTAGTGGACAAAAGTTTGAGCACCCTCCTATTTAGAAGTATCACTTTTTTTTTTTTTTTTAATTGGGTAACAAATCAACATATGGCATTCTTGTCCATATTCAAATGTTGCATATTTGTTCAGTAAAATCAAGAATGGCGATTATCAAGCTCCGTGGTGGGATTTGAAGTAGGCTTCAGGTTTTTCCAAATGTATTTTGAAATGTAATTGGCACACAGCCTTCAATTAAACTGTTTCTGTCAGATTCGGTCAGGTAGTTCAGTTCAGAGCAGTGCATGAAACTTTCATCATTATTAATACACTGGAATTCAGCACAACTGACAGTTTTGGATCAAAACTATACATAATCACTTAAATGAAAAGCACCTGTTGCAAATTGTAGAGCATAGATATTATTTTATTTATATATATATATATATATATATATATATATATATATATATATATATATTATAATATATATATATATACACACACATACACACACACACACACACATATATATAGATATATATATATATATATATATATATATATATATATATATATATATATATATATAAAAATAAAAAGACATAAATAAATACAACAAAAATAGGCTATTTGTTGTTATTTATACAATAAAAAGGTAGGTAGTTTGCCCTGTGGTGGGTTAATCTGGCCTCAGGGCCTGGTAGTATCAGATGTCACGTTTTAATAGGAAGACGCATGTTTACCATGACGAGTGTCTTTCAAAACTGCTCTTCTGAACCAATTATAGTGAAAAACAAGTGCATGATTTGTAATTGTGTATTTGCTACAACCACTTTTAGCAATATTTACTTCACTGACTAAGGATGAGCTTTAGACTTCCCAAAATCAAAATCATTTAACATGCAAACATCACCTTTTGCCAATTTTAGCTCAAAAGAAAATTGTGCTGAAGATCATTATGAAACTGAACTGATGTCTCTGTGAGAAAGTATTTTTAAAAAGGACAAAGAATTGTTGAAGTTCTAGATTTTACACAGAGAAAAAGAAGCCATTAAAATAGTTTTGGATACGTAATCACCTTCCTACAGTAACTCAGCTCCCTAACCTTTGTAAAACAAAAACAGAAGGACATACAACTGAAGAAAGCTGGTAGGGTTTTTTCAGTCCACTGGGCAAGCTCATTAGCCCTGGATTAAGAACTAGACACCTGCCATAAGAACTGTGCAGGCCGAGTAACAGGTCTGCTCCAACAACAATTACTATCATCGCTCAAAGAGCAAGAGCTGTGTCCAGCTTCAAGGCGGCAATGCATAAAGACCACACTGTTCAGTGCTGGCAATTACCACAGCCCTGATAAAAATAACTCCAAGAGGAAAGTGCCGCTTGTTAAAAAAAAAAAAAAAAAAAAAAAAAAAAGAAAAAAAAAACTGAAAACTACACTGTACAACTTGGCTAATTAGCCTTATTTAACTAGTTCAGCAACTTTACATAAATGCTAGCCTAGAATAACCAAGTAGTTTGTTACACTGGGGGGGGGGGGGGGGGGGGGGGGGGGGGGGGGGGGGGGGGGGGGGGGGGGGGGGTTGTTAATGCATCAGTTAGGATTGATATTTAAAAAAAAACAAACACACAACAAAAAAAAGTAGGGAAATGCAATGTTCTGGTTTTTAACCATAACTCTGCATTCCTCCCACCCCTTTACAAGCAGTGAAGGGGCAAGGCAACACAAGTAACCACAGACAGCCATCATCAGTTAAGATGAACATACAACTCTCTGCAGATAACACAAGAGACATCCATTTGCACTGCATAATGATGGAAATTTACAGAATGCATGAGTGTCCTATCTGCTAACATAGACCTAAAACACTGGAGAATACAGAACATACTTGTATTACAGCACAACATATACAGCCCAACTATGACGGTGAAACCATCCCTCCCATTAAACTGTATTCTATTGCTCATCCAATATGACACTCAATAACTCCTGGTTGATCTGTGTTGTAGGTGCTGCCCTCTCAAACTAACATGACACAGCACATTCCACCTCTCCCATGGTACTGAACATGCTCAGAACCAAAATTTCAAATCCCTATAATTCAGGAACATTTTAATGTTCTTTCACCAATCCAGAAAAAGGCACTATTTTGGGCCAGTCCCTTTCTACCCTAAAACTGTCCAAAGATACGGCCATGCCCTGCTTGAGTAATAAGGATTGCCTGGTTAGAACATAAAGTTTACAAAACGAGAGGAGGCCATTCGGCCCATCTTGCTTGTTTGGTTGTTAGTAGCTTATTGACCCCAGAATCTCATCAAGCAGCTTCTTGAAGGATCCCAGGGTGTCGGCTTCAACAACATTACAAGGGAGTTGTTTCCAAATCCTCACAATTCTCTGTAAAAAAGTGCCTCCTATTTTCTGTTCTGAATGTCCTTTTGTCTAATCTCCAATTGTGACCCCTGGTCCTTGTTTCTTTTTTCAGGTCGAAAAAGTCCCTTGGGTTACTATCGGCATGACTAAAGTCTGTGAGGAAGTTGCCTGGAGAATGAGATGTTCTGCTTTAACAATCAGCAGTCTAGTCCAGAGAAACCGTCTGTGAGGGACAGGCCATGTCCTGAAAGGCAGAGGGTCACCACACTGGCCCAGGACCATTACATCCAACTGATCCATCTGTAATTGTTTTCAGATTGCAGTGGCTACAGCATAAGACATTCCTGGAAGAAATAACTTTCGCATCAGCAGAATGACTGTAGCTCGCAGTCT
This sequence comes from Polyodon spathula, assembly GCF_017654505.1. NCBI lineage: Eukaryota > Metazoa > Chordata > Actinopteri > Acipenseriformes > Polyodontidae > Polyodon > Polyodon spathula. The sequence goes on from NC_054535.1 coordinate 66,640,202, forward strand.
GCATGAAAATGATTTGCATGCTCAGAGGCTGTTCAGGGGTAACATGTTGAGAGCGGAGAGATGAAAATTGTCATCTTCTGTGGGCTGGAAAACATCCGAGGTGGCAGCAGAGACAGTGGAGTATTTTATTCACTGATGAATGCCACTTTGCTCTTGACAGACCTGATAGAAGACAACATGTGTGGAGAAGTCGTGGTAAGAGTTATGCTGACTGTTGCTCTAGTCAAGCCAACCAGTGCGGCGGTGGAAGTGTGATGATGTGGGGAGGAATCTCCTTTAAAATAAGAATGCCTTTGGTGCAGATTGAGGCCAACCTTACTGCTCAGCGATACGTTGACAAAGGCCTTGAGGCAACAGTTTCCAATTCAATCCAAAGTGTCGATTTTCCAGCAGGACAATGCAAGACCACTCAGTGCTAGGATTACAGTTGCAGAATTTCAAGAAAACAATGTCAAGGTCTTGCCGTGGCAAGCTTTTTCTCCTGACCCGAGTCCAATAGAACATCTGTGGGAACAAATTGCCAGTGCCATCCACAGGAGACAACTGCGACCAGCCAACCTTCACCATCTGCACAGGAAGAGTGGCGGAACATCCCACAACAGGCTATCCAGTGGCTGATCAGGTCTATGCGTCAACATTGCCAGGGTTGTGTTATTGCTTTTGTGCATTATATATATAGATAGATAGATAGATAGATAGATAGATAGATATAGATATAGATATAGATATATATATATATATGAATACAGTGCCTATAGAAAGTATCCACCCCCTTGACATTTTTTCACATTTTGTTGTCAGTGCCTCAGGGTTTCATGCATTTAAATGAGGATTTTTTTCACCACAACATACTCCACACTGTTAAGGGGAATAGGTTTTAAAAATACAAAACTGAAAGATCATAATTGGATAAGTCTCCACCCCCTGAGTTATTAGTTGGTGGAAGCACCTTTGGCAGCAATTACAGCTGTGAGTCTGTTGGGATAGGTCTCTACCAATTTTACACACCTAGATTTGGCAATATTGGACCTTTCTTCTTTACAAAACTATTCAAGCTCTGTCAAGTTCCTTGTGGAGTGTTGGACAGCAATCTTCAAGTCATGTCACAAATTTTCGATTGAATTTAGGTCAGGGCTTTGACTGGGCCACTCAAGGACATTTACCTTTAAATTCCTTAGCCACTCCAGCATAGCTTTGGCTGTGTGCTTTGGGTCATTGTCATGCTGAAAGGTGAACTTCCATCCCAGTTTCATCTTTCTTGCAGAGGGCAGCAAGTTTTCCTCAAGGTCTTCTCTGTACTTTGCTCCATTCATTTTCCCTGCTATCCTGACAAGTGCCCCAGTCCCTGTTAATGAAAAACATTCTCATAACATGATGCTGCCACCACCATGTGTCACAGTAGGGATGGTGTTCTTTGGGTGATGCGCTGTGTTGGGTTTGCGCCAAACATTACGCTTTGCATTTAGGCCAAAAATTTCCATTTTAATTTAGTCAGACCACAAAACTTTTTGCCACATGGCTACAGAATCTCCCGAGTGTTTTTTTATTTATTTTTTTCCATACTTCAAAAACAGGATTCAAAGGTGGGCTTTCTTGACTAATGGCTTCCTTCTTGCCACCCTACCATACAGGCCAGATTTGTGGAGTGCTTGGGATATTGTTTTCACATGCATATTTTGACCAGTCTTGGCCATAAAAGCCTGTAGCTCTTGCAAAGTTGCCATTGGCCTCTTGGTAGCCTCTCTGATCAGTCTCCTTGCTCGGTCATCCAGTTTGTTGGGAAGGCCTGATCTAGGCAGGGTCTTGGTGGTGCCATACACTTTCCACTTCTTAATAATCATCTTGACCATGATCCAAGGGATATTCAAGGCCTTTGATATTTTTGTTTTTACACCCATCTCCTGATCTGTGCCTTTTAACAACTTTGTCCCAGAGTTCTTTTGAAAGCGTCTTGGTGCTCATGGTTGAGTCTTTGCTTAGAAATTCACCACCCAGCAGAGGGAACCTACAGGAACTGCTGAATTTATCCTGAAATCATGTGAATCACTACAATTTAACACAGATGGAGGCCACTTAATATGAAGGAGTTTGGTTTTTATATATATATATATATATATATATATATATATATATATATATATATATATATATATATATGTTGCCTTTTAGCCTGGAATTAAAATAGTGTTTTTTTTTTTTTCATTTATCTACACATCCTACCCCACAACTTCCAAGTGAAAAAAAAATATTCTAGAAAACTGCAGTTTTGAAGGTATGAGTCCTATGTACTGCAAATTGTACTAGCACGTATAGCTTTGTTAGGTATAGTATTAAAGCACGCTTACTGAATACAACACTGACCCAATATACTTTATTTTGCCATCATGCACCCAAGCATGTTGTTTTAAGCCTGTTTATAGACTTGCAAGAACAAACCAAATACTAAACTAATAAGAACAAACCCTTGAAACTTCACACAGTGCACAGAGAGAGAAGACAACATAACTTACTTTAATCTCTGGCAAATATCCTAATATTTTGTTTTCCCTCATCATTAGGGGTGTGAAGATTCATCGATTCACTGTGATATTTTTCTTGACGATACGATTATCGATCCAGTGACTCGATACCTCTGTATCGATACACTTTCTTTGTGTTTTTTTTTTTTTTTTTTTGTGTAAGTAAAATTGAATCTGCTAACATATCCATGAGCATACAATAATTTGGGTCTACACTGAAAATTAGAGAATATTATTTATTAGCACGTACTCTAGCAGCCTCCCCTACCAGTGTGTTAAGGGTGATTTTGTCAACAGCAGAGGCAGGTTATTAATGTTGATATGCTCATCGGGGTGATGGGGAAATTCGACCTGCTCTGGCCGTTTTAAAATCCAGTGTAGACTCGCCTTGTGTTCTTGATAAGTCATGCAGTGTATAAAATGTGTAAGGCTCAACCTTCAGGGCTCCAGACCTGGACTAAAATGGTTTCAAATGCAAAAAAAAAAAAAAAAAAAAAAAAAAAAAATTGTCAGTTTTTTAGGGGTTAGGCGCATTGGCGCCTGTGACACAACAAAGTAGCCTCACCCTATAAAAAGGAGTGTTTATATTTATGAATGCGCTATGACGCCCGTCTAAGGGGAAAAAAATGCCTATCACATGTTTTAATAAACTGAAGTGCGAGAAGGACGGTAACAACATTGAATACAAATGCTTGTAAGCGCAGATAGGTGCTGTATTAACATCAGCAGAATACGGTAACCCCAGTTTCATACGGAGACCAAACGTGTTTGAGTGTTGTGTATTTAGTATGTAAAATCGAAAATAGCAGAACCAACTCACAGCAATGTAAACTTGTTTTTACTGAAAAACAAAATTGTAACATGTAAATCATAAGAGCTGTCTGTTGCATGATAAGAAGCGCTGTGTTCAGAAGCGCTTACACTACCAAAATCTTCCGCAACACGTCCTGTTGGTCGCTGGTCGTGGAATATTTGTGCAAGTGTAAACGCACCTTCTGACAGTCTGTTGTATTGAGCATAGTAGTTCAATCATAACAACAACAACCACCACCACAGTTTTGAACTAATTTGCATGAACTACAAGATCCAGATCCCTGGTGTTATATTTACAGTTCAGTACCAAGACAGAAGTAGATAAGCAAGTATGACTATTAATAGGTTTTAAAAAAAAAAGTTAATGGTGAATGCAAAATTATTTTAAAACAAGTAAAATTACCTGTACTACTTACTATCATTTATCTTTGCAATTTTGACTTTACATACAGGGTGTCGTCTCCACTTTTTAAAAGGATTCGTTTTGAATAAACAATTAGCCAACCTACACTTACTAAATAGGTTGGACAGAAGGATTATAATAACACTAGTATAGCTCCACTATTAACATGCAAACAAATGGATTGGTAGGGTGTCAGCTGTACCAGTTCAAGCTCAAAACAAAATGATAATAGCAACTAATCTTTCATCGCCTATACGTTTACTGACAATATCCTTTATGAAATTTCTTTGGCGATCTTTCATGCTGCTAATGGTTCTCTAAACCGTCAAACACCTACTTCCCATCTTGGCTTAAACGCTAATGTGGTTTTAGTGCATGCACCCCTATAGTTCCTACCACTGGGTCAGGTCCCAAAACAATACAGACAGCTGCTGTCAAACTAGGCAAAGTTTACTTCGGCCACAGCTGCTGTTAGGAGGAGCAGACAAGCTCCCGCAGCCTCCTTACCCTGGGGAGACAGGTTGACACATTACATGTGCAATGAGGGGGAGCAAAGGTCTAGTAAATTGTCAACCCAATTTTACACTGCTTCAGTTTGTTAGGATGCATACAAACTCTTGCAAAATCAAGCATGTGCCAGGGCATGAAACCCATTGTACTCAAACATAATTACTGAATTCTTAAGACTGGAAATGACTAGTTAGAAAGAAAGGAAACAACGCTGCAAAATTAACAGAAATAAGGCGCCCTCAAGCAATTTAAATGTGTCTTGTTAGCTAGATTAAACAACGTATGTTACAGTAAATTACATATATACATACACATATATTATATATATATATATATATATATATATATATATATATATATATATATATATATATATATATATATATATATATATATATATATATATATATACACACACACACATACACACACACACACATTAAAAAATTATATACACATACACACACACTAATTGTATGCATGTATGTATGTATGTATGCGAGATGCACAGGATTCGTCCCAAATACCTATTTTGAGCCGGGTTTGGATTCGGCCGCATACTTAGGATTCATTAAACCGAATCCAAAATCAGCCCAGAGGCACATCCATTTTAATACAACCCGCCAATGTGTGCAGTTCTTCAAATAATTCTTCAAATAAAAGATATTGAACGTAATTCTGGTATTGAATGTAACTGTTGTATTTAATAACAAGAACACGTTTGATGGACTCGTCGCAGCTCTCAACTCCCTAAATTACTGGTGGCGCATGCACTAAACAGTCACACAGCTGCTGAATGCAAACATACCCCCGTATGCAACAGCACATTCACATCACACTTTTCATGGAGCAAAATTATGCAGTAAACCTGTAAAATATAGTAATGGTAAACCATTGTAGACTTTACTTTGTCTGTCAAACGTGTTCTAGAGATAATACAGAGATAAAAAAATAAATAAAATAATTGGTGTACAGAAATATATATTTTTTGTAACTTTACAACTGTCAGATGTGCAAGACATTGTTGAGGTAAATTAAAATTACATTATTGTAATGTGCCAATACAAGTTGAACCATTTGGGAACTGCTGTGTTTTATTAAAATAATTTGTAAACTATTTCGTAGCCTATTTGATAAGTGTTACACACATGGTGCATTTAAATCAACATGGGTTTTATTTTGCAGGGAGAGTCAGTCGTCATGGTAATTTTTCCTCACAGTTCAGATCAGGTGACACAGGTTGAAATGTCATTAAAGAAAATAGAGGATTATGGCAAAGATGCAGCTCTCCTTTCTTGTAAAGGTAAAGTAAACGGTTCTGTATTTTGACGTTTCTGTTGTTGGGGGGGGGGGGGGGGGGGTTTAGCTGTAAATTGTGTAAGTTTCAAACTGGAATCTTATTCAGGGATATACTTCCATCCAGTAATAAAAATACTATTAACTAAAAGGCTCCAAACTGTAGATTGTGCGCATCCCTTGTTCGTATCTGCCAGTCCGTTTTTCATTCAACAGTTTCCTTCAGTTTTCTCGACGATTCGGTACCCAGACAAATCTTGAGATGGATTCAGTATTCGGCCAAATCCCCAAAAAATTGGATTCGGTGCATCCCTATACATATTTCCAATGTCTTGACTTACTGTACCACTGCACAAATGCATTCTCCAGTATTGTTCATACATAATTCAAAAAGCCAAACTCAAAAAAATTAAACAGGGGTTTCTACAGATAGATTTATCTAATAAAACAAACTTCAAGGCCAAAGTTATTAAACATAAAAAATAAAAACACACCACAACAACTGAAACTATTGGAAGGACTTTACATTTCTTAATTGTTTTTCATGAGAATAGCTACATAGGTAACTGACTCAGGAAAAACCCTTTTACCAGCACCTGAACCCTACATTTATTCATGAAATTCAATAAAACCAAGTAGCAATACAAATCTGATAGACAAGGGGAATAAAAAGCCCACCCTCCCCCCCAAAAAAAAAGCCTGAATTGAAAGGGGCACACAAATGGGGCTGTATGTTTATGCAAGGTTAAGCTGCCAAAAACGTTAAGGCAGCATGAATAAAATTTAAGCCAAAAATCCACTGAAGCTGACCGATTCAGGGTGGAAAAAAAATAAGCTATTAAAAGAAAATGAAGGTCACCCTCCTAGTTTATTTCACTTAATTGACTACCAATAGCTTACCAAAGACAAACTGACAGCAGAGCTGCAGTTGAGAAACTGATGAAAAGGAAAGTTGAAGCCAAGGCCAATTCTTTTACCAGCACTAATTCCATATACACCACTCCCCTTCCCCAGATTAAATAAATAAATAAATAAATAAATAAATAAATAAATACCATCTCCAGCGGAGATGCAATTAAGCACAGATGGATTAACTGGTCCCTTTGTCCAAGCAAGTCACTGGTCTGTGCCAGCATTAATCTGTACAGCAGCATGTCTAATTTTCATTACAAAGTCTCTAAGCAAACTATAAAAAGACCAGCAGGGCATCTTTTCACAAGCAATTTACATAAATTGATAAATGAGTAATTTGAACTTGCTTAATGTCGTCAATAATGGAATATACATTTTTATGTGAAAAAATGATTTTAACTTTAACAACAGGTAAGCAGTAGGTTATTGGGTAGCGGATGCACAGTCCATTAAATTAATTTATAAGTTAATACATTGTGTGAAGGGTGTCTCTTATTGTATAACAGATGTCATCTCGCACAGTTTGGGCAAGAGAACCGTGAAGCTACACGAACGGTGCAAAATGATGACGTTTATACAATAAGAGACACACTTCACACAACATATTATCTTCATATAAATCATACACAAGGATTAGACACACATATCTTTAAAGTGAAAATAACTTATTTTCATTAAATATAACATTCAACCCCTCTCCTCGCCATTTTATTAATGGTTTGGTCCAGCATCGACCATACCTGATCTACAGTAGCTGACCTGTGCTGTATTTTCAGACTAGTTAAACGTGATGAAACTATTTATTATAAACAAACATACATCCTGTAAAGCTTGCACCACTAGTATTTAAGTGTGATGAAGTGTCGTTAGTAACTGAAGAGTTGAAACAGTCACTCCGATTTGGTGTAGGAAAGAGATTACTAGGCATCACTGTCGCAGCAGATGTCCTTTTTTTTTTTAGTGGAATTTGAAAAAGCCTTGGCTGTTCTGGGTGAAGTTTGGAAATGTACAGCTTAAAGTTTTTTACAGGACAATTTTTGAAATCTGGCTGCGAGTACACTTCTACAGTGGCTCTCAAAAGAATTCACCCCCCTTGGACTTTTCCACATTTTATTGTGTTACAACATGGAATCAAAATTGATTTAAAAAATGAGGAGTTTTTGCCACTGATCAACACATAAAAAAGTCCATAATGTCAAAGTGAAAAATAAAATCTACAAATTGTTCTAAAATTAATTACAAATATAAAACAGAAAATAGTTGATTGCATAAATATTCAACCCCTTTGCTATGACACACCTAAATAAGCTCTGGTGCAATCAATTGTCTTTAGAAGTCACATAATTAGTTGAATGGAGTCCACCTGTGTGCAATTAAGGTGTTTCACATGATTTCTGGTTAAATACACTTGTCTCTGGGAGGTCCCACAGTTGGTTAGTACATTTCCTAACAAAAACTACATCATGAAGATGAAGGAACAGTCAAAGCAAATCCGGAATAAGATCCTGAGCGCAATAAAGTCCATTATTAAGAAATGGAGAGAATATGGTACAACTGTGAATCTGTCTAGAACAGGCCGTCCTCAAAAACTGAGTATCTGGGCGAGAAGGGCACTAGTCAAGGAGGCCACCAAGAGGCCTATGGCAACTCTGAAGAAGTTAGTCTTCCACGGCTGAGCTGGGAGACCCTGTGCATACGACAATAGCCCGGGTGCTTCACAAAACTGGCCTTTACGGGAGAGTGGCAAAAAGAAAGCCATTGTTGGGTGAGTTTGCCAGAAGGCATGTGGGAGACTCTGAGACCAAGTGGAAGAAGATTCTATGGTCTGATGAGACCAAAATAGAGCTTTTTGGCCTCAACGCCAAGCGCTACGTTTGGCACAAACCTAACACCGCACATCATCCTCAGAACACCATCCCTACCGTGAAGCATGGTGGTGGCAGCATCATGCTATGGGGATGCTTCTCTGCATCAGGGCCTGAAAAGCTTGTAAAGATAGAACGCAAAATGGATGCAGCGAAGTACAGAGAAATCCTGGAGGAAGGAAGGAAGTCTGCAAGAGACCTGGGGCTTGGGAGAAGATTCATTTTCCAGTAGGACAATGACCCCAAACACAGCCAAAGCCACACGAGTGGCTTAAAAACAAAAAGGTCAATGTCCAGGAGTGGCCCAGTCAAAGCCCGGACCTCAATCCAATTCAGAATATGTGGAAAGAGTTGAAAATTGCTGTTCACCAGAGGTCCCCATCCAACTTGATGGAGCTTGAGCAATTTTGCAATTCTGCAATGCTAATGTTTAAGTGACATTCATGGCCAGTGCCATCAGTAAGCGCAACAAAGTTATTTTTACAGAGATTCGCTGTGCTTTTGTTTCCTCTTCTACAAAAGAAAAACTGTATCTCGAACCACACATTATAGAGCAAGTTAGCAGCTGTTTTTTTCACTCAAAGTTCTAGACAGATCCCGTTTCTTCAGATCTGTTCCTGAAATTAGCTTTTTATGATTTACATAATTTAAGCCACAACAAACTGCATGTTTAGCTTGTAGGTTTAGGTGTTTTTTCTTTTGGTCGCCACTCCCTCTAGTAAGCCAATATCCTCAGGTTTTAGTGTTAGAAAACAACGTACTTTGCTCTGTAGATGGTTTGGATATGATAAGTTGTCATATTTTCTCTGGAAGAGCTACTGCCCAGTTTATCCAAATTAAAGCAAAGGTCGAAGTTAATAACAGGTTTTTCCATTTTGCTATGTTTTTATTTAGAGCTTTATTTTTTAAAATACAGATAATTCTATACAATGGATGACATTTATACACAAGATAAGAAGTATAGGAATGTTTGGAAATGCTGCTCTGTGATTTGCCAATTTCTCACATGTGATTTATATTAAGACATACAAAAGGAAAAAAAAAAAACAAGTGACATCTAAAGTCAAAAAGTATTAAATGGTTAAAAAGAAGGGTGAAATCAGACAAAGTATCTTTCTTACAGTGAACGACTATAAAAATGTTCCCCTGCTTAAGCTTCCTACAAGGAAAACATTTTGTAATTTAACTGAAAGGCAACAGTATATTAGTACAAGATTAGATTCCCCCCCCCCCCCCCCCCCCCCGACTGTAAATGCTGCGACTTCTTGGCAGTGATAACGATTTTTTCACAATGGATACAGTACTGTTTTGTAACATGATAACTCATCAACATCAACCTTAAATGGCTTATTCATTCTTTTCAAAAGTGACTGGTCATCGTGCGAGTGTCTTGAGGCACACCGATTGGTTTATTAAATCTTTCCAGAACCGTCGTCATATCACAGACTCATTTCATATTCTGATTTCCACAAGTGCACCTCAATCGCTACAAAATGGCATGTACCCAAAACAGTGAAATGTACCCCTGTTTCTCTTGCTACACAAAGTTGGAAATTGTTCAAGCTCTTGAAAAAACCCTGAAAATGAGACAAGTCGCCAAACAATTGGCATTTCCACTTCTGGCGAGTTGCTTCACCATTTTATTAATTTATGTACATGTCTTGTATATTGCTGCTGCATTTTTTAACATGTGTAAGGGTGTTGTGTTAATTTAGTTTGACAGTTTATTAACATTAGTCTGTCTTACTTTAATACAGTTTTATTAACATACACTTGCTATTGCTTTTCTTTTACTTATTCAGTTAATGTAATATGTTGATGCACGTACATTATGAAAGCAATAAATATTTATTCATATTGTGTCTGGTGGCTAACTCCATCTTGAGAACATTTCAGCTATAAGAATACTTTGCTTGCTTTTATAAATAATTTTATTTAAAAAAAAAGTGAGAGAAATAGAAGTATTAGATTAATTTAGACAATACACAGAGATTACACTTCTACAGACAGAGAAAACATTTGCTGTAGTAGAAACGGAAATACTACCGAGCCTCCCAGCTAATGGTCTATTCATCAATTGTAACAAGTCTTTTTTTTTTTTTTTTTTTTTTTTTTTTTACTTGAGGAACCTATAAAGGCAGGTACACTGGCACCTGAGTTCTTACCCACAAACCCCAGCAATAAGAAATGGAAAACAGAGTAACAAGTATGATTTTTTTCAGTTAATGGGGCCTTAATAACGAGTCCTAATTGAAGTTGGAAACAAACTAAATTACCTGTACTGCTTCCTATCATTTGCCTTCTTAATTTCTACTTTACATACATAAATAGTTTGGACAGAAGGACTAATAAAACTAGTACGGCTCCATTATTAACATGCAAACTAATGCATTGCAGGGCATCAGCTGAACCAGTTTAAGCTCAAAACAAATGGTAATAGCAACTAATCTTCAAAACATGTGTATGTTTGCTGACAACATTCTAATTTTATTAAATTTCTTAGGAGAGCTTTCATGCTGCCGATAGCTCTCCAGACTATCAAACATCTACTTCTCATATTGAATTAAATGCTACTGTGGTTTTAGTGCATGCACCCCTATTATTCCTACCACTGGGTAAGGTCCCCGAACAATACTGAATGCTGCTACTAAACTGGGCATGGTCAACTTTGGCTACAGCTGCTGCTAGGAAGGGCACCTGAGTTTTTACCCACAAACCCCAGCAATAGGAAAGAGAAAGTTGTACACACTGTAGGAGGTAGACCTGGAAGGCCACGTACCCCGATGACGGCGTTCAGTTCTGCCATGGTTACTTGCTTGGCTCGCTCCACTGCTTGTGCAACTTGTTGTTGGTGCTAAAACAAATAAAAAACAGATTAGATAATTTGCATGCATAGTAAGTTTACATATCCCAATGGAAAATTTCTAAATTTCTAGAAATTTCTCAAACAAATTATAGGAAAAATTGTAGCAAAAGTTTTGCTTTTGGGGAAAAAAAGTTTCAAGAAATAGATGTCTACAAGTATTCATAAGTATTCATACCCCAACAAGGAAAATGAAATTAATAGCTAGTTGAGGCACCTTTAGCAATAACCTCTTTTAAACGATTAGGATATTTGTCAATGAGCTTTTGGCAGGATTCTTGACCATTCTTCAAATGCAAAATTGTTCCAGTTCATTCAAATTCCAAGGACTTCTCTTGTCACAGCCTTCAATTCATAGCAAAGATTCTCAAATCGGATTTAGATTGGGACTTTGACTAGGCCATTACACAACCTTGATTTTATTCTTGTTTAACCATTCTGAAGTACATTTTCATGTGTACTTTGGATTGTTGTCATGCTGGAATATCCAATTGCGCTTTAAACCAAGTTTTGTAAAAGAGGGTTTCAGATGATTGACCAATATCTTGTGGTATGCTAGGGTATGCATTTTACCATGTAGTGGAACTAAATGTCATGTGCTTTTAGAGGAAAAACAGCCCCATAGAAAGATATTACCACCTTGACAGTAAGTATGGTGTTCTTTTCTTTATACACGTACTATCAGCATGACCAAATAGCTCAATTTTTGTTTCATCACTCTGCAAAACCTCTGACCAGAACTTGTATCCACCATTCAAATGCCACTTTGCAAACTAAGCGATTGTCCTTGCAACATTTTCTTGAATGGCTTTTTCCTTGGCCTGCGACCATTGAAACCTTCGCCATGCAATACTCTATCATTGGTTGAAATGGAAACCCCAGTCCCTCTTGCAACCAGTTCACTTTGAATATCTTTGGCAGTCAATCTCGGATTGTTATTAATCTTCCTCACGTTTCTTCTACTTCTTGGTGAAACAGTATTCTTTCTTCCAAACCGAGGGAGCATTGTGACAGTATCATGAGTCGTGTACTTCTTAATAATAGAAACAATACTTGAAATTGGGATACCCAAATGCTTGAAAATCTTCTTGTATCCTTTTCTAGCTTTATGACAACAAATAATTCTCCCCAAGGTCTTCAGATAGCTCTATACTTCAACCCCCCCCCCCACCCCCCAATATTGACTTATTGGTAACGACAGCAATTGTCCTATGCCTAACCCTTTTATATTCTAAGAATATTCAACTACAATCCAGCATTTTGTAGAATTAGGTTCTGCATTATCATATCGAAATTTCTAGCTCCTCGTAAACAATACCATCATAGCATCAAAGGGTTATAAATACTTTTCAAGTAGCATTTTTGTAATTTGCAAAAAAAAAAAAAAGAAAGAAATTTCCTCATCTACAAAAGCAAAAAAACTTTTGCTACAAAATATTTCTCCTATAATTAATTGTTTGAGAAATTCCAATGGTGTATGTAAAACATTTGACTACAACTGTGTAATTTATATATAGTTATATAACACACACAAGATGATTTCTCATTTGGCATCTGTTTAGTATTTGGTTTGTTCTTACAATTAGCATCTACTAGACGTGCACAATTCTCTACGCAAAATAAAAGGAAACCCCCCCATAACACTATCATGATGTATAAGAAAACTCCTTAGGCAGGAAGATAAACTAAAGAAGCTAAATGAAATGACAAATGTTTAATTAAAACTCACTGATGAATGCCAGTTAGATGCCTTTTTTTTTTTTTTTTTACTGCTTTGTAGGTCAAATATACCTCCCAGTCCTGTTACACTAATCAGCAGGGGTCAATTGCAACGAACTTGGGAATTAAGAAAAAAAGGTCTCCACACACCAGACGCGATGCAATTTTCAAATTGGCGACGAGACACTTTCACAGAGACATGACCAGACACATCAAAAGCGACACAGAGGCGATGCAACAGGTTTGAAAACTGCCATTTAGTTTTGCACTCATTTTAATATCCATCCACAATATAGTATTTAACTAGCGTTCGTTAGCATTACAAATAGGATATAAGGTGTAATTACAAGCATTGTGACAGAATATATGGAAGTTGTATTTATTTATTTATTTATTTGTTCTAAATATAGGCCTAGGCTATAATTTGAATAAGAATGAAACTACTTTGGCAAACACTGACTTCAAATCATTTAATTTAATATTTGAAATAGTTCAGTTCCATAAATGTTGGCAAAATATTTTGAGATTCTTCAAATTTGTTTTAGGAGTTACTACAATACCACAACTTTAGTATAAAGACAATGCCGGACTAAGTTAGGATAGTGTTTTAGTATCCTCTAGGAGTAGAACCATAGTAATGTTGGGTTTGCTGCAATTGAGAACATGTTTAGTACACAGCTGGGGGCTATCTGGAGCTGCTTAGGTAATTGCAATTAGTATTAAGTTCCATACTAGTTTAGTACCATCCTCTGTACCAACCACGGGATCATCCGTTAGTACATTCATTTCATTTTGCTGCAATTGACCCCAGGAGCCTTGTATTGCGGCAATGGCATCAGATGCTCCCCACTCATGTGACGTAATACAAATCCTGATCCACCCCCCCACTACTATAATAAATTAAAAAAGGCACTATTACACATTAACAGGTGAGCAGATTTACTTACTTCTTGAGACAGAAACGGGATGACCTGTGCACAAATAGTATTCAGCCTCTTCGCAATTTCTGTCTGTCAAGAAAAAGAAAATAGTCAGTCAACAAAACAAAGCATAAAGATGTGTTATGTTAAGTAAACCATTTATTATCCCAATCAAAAGATGCTTACATGTTTGTTTTAAAAAAAATAAATAAATAAAGACACACTGAGGCATCGATTCACTGAAATTCAGAAGAGTGACACCACCCAAGAAAGTAAAGTCTAGTTATCTGTAGTCAGTGGTGCCCAGGATTACAAGCTAAATGATATTTTCCCTTTTAAAAAAAGTTATACTGTACTCCAATACTCAAAACAGCAATTTAAGGTTTGATAATGTAGGGGGTACTTTACAACTTCCATCCTCCCCGGGCATGTTAATCACAATTATAACAGTATACTTCTTTTTACTTGTGCTAACTGTAAGACACATGCAATAAACCTCTTAAAGACCTACATTAATACTTCTCAAACATTAGTTCATTAGCTACAGTGCTCAACTTTAACGGATACAGATATAAAATGCATAGAATGGTCACAGTTGTAACCAGCAGCACATGCACAGAGCTTTAAACAGATTACAGTATGTGGGTTCTCAGTATCCAGCTTTTGTGGTTCGCTGATCAAGCATAGAGTTAGGTACTTAAAAGACAGCAGATGCAATGTTCAGTGCATGTCAGATTTATGGAGCAGCACCAAAGCCACCTTCTTAATTCTGCTTCCATTACTTTACTTGACCCATGAACATCAATTCGCCTCCTCCTCCATAACATAAGGTGCACCGGTTGCCATGAACTGACGAAAGATGTATTTTTCTATTTCGCGTTGCTTATTAAAAATCTCTTAAGAGTTACTCTCCACAAGTATCTGCATTGATTCTCCATCTGTGTGAACAGCCATGGTGCACCGATTGATGGACTTCAAGTGTACTGCATTTAAAACAAGGGGGGGGGGGGGGGGGGGGGGGGGGGGCGGTGAAAGATAAACTTGCGTTGAAAGAAGCTTGGCAGGGCCTGGCTACACTAATTGAGCTTTCTATTTAGCTCTCTGGCAAGGCAGATTGCGGGCTGAACCTCCAGGAGAAAGCTCTTGCATCTGCCTGGCAGCTCTTACCAGAGCATCTCAAGTGCCCTTAATTGTTTATGTTCCTAATGCAGAGCCTCTTGAATGTTTGCATTCATTTTTAATAGCAGGCTTAAAAGCAGGGCCTATCAAAGACTGACAAAGCAATTTCATTTATCAGTTCTTGCTACAGCAATGGCCTTTTGATTTATTTGCAAATGACAAGCTTGGCAGGCCCCCGACTTAAGTGCTTTCCTCCTTTCTGAAGCATCATTAAAATTAACACAAAGAAATTCTGCTGCGTTTTGCATGATTAAGTAGTACATGTGATGCTTTCTACCTTTATTTTTATTATTGCTTTGTTGGCTGCAATATGTTTCCAATTAAAAACTAAACACTTTAATGAACCAACATTATATATCACATTTGATGTTATGTATAGTTCGTGCATAATTCATCCATATCTTACATCTTCGACAGCCTAGTAACTTAAAAGTATAAAACAAAATCTGCCTCAGTTTTATACAGATAGCTTGGGCTACAGAAGTCATACAAAACTGAGTAAGGGAAAAAAAAAAAGTTAGTACATGGGGTCCAGATTACCCAAAGAAAGGGTTACTAGAACTTGCATATAAAAATGTAGCAATTAAATAAATGGCCACAACACCGTAAGCATATACAGAAAAGCATGGTTGGGTGACAGAAAAAAGAATAGAAAACAGTATTCTTCTCTGGATTAAAAAAGACAAACTTCCTACCATAAATATTATAGAATAATAAGACTTACATTAATTCAACACAACATGAGCAAAGGGAGTGGGGGGGTTATTAAAATAAATATAAAACTTATTTCCTTTATTAAAAAAGGGAAGGATGTGTCACTGAAACTTTATAGCAGTAGCACTTCATACACGTCAAGCTTACATTCCATTCACCTAAGTGCCACTGTCAAATGTTCCTATTCCCATGCACATTAAGATTATATTTCATTGCTTAAAATGTAATTTGTTCCAACTTGTCTCCATGGCAACGCTAGCTAACCCTGCAAAGTATTTGGGTAACTGGATATCTTATCTTTCAGTAGCTCTCAAAAATCAAATGATTCTTCTAGAATAGTAGCAGCCAATCAAAATTTACTGGCCTCTCAAGTAATAGCTGTTGAAAAGTAGGCACATACATCTCAGCTTTACAGCCACATTAACTTGTAGGTGACATCACTAGAAAAAATCATCCTTTCCAAATGTATTTCAGATATTCACTGGTTATGGCAAATTCTTAAAATAATAATAAAAAAATCCTTTGGTACAGCTGGCACAAATGGTTGACTGCCACCCCCCTGCCACCCAAAAAAATGTCAGATATATCGAGCAACATGGACTGAAAGCAGCAGCAATTCAGCAGGCAGTGTAAACAATCCTCCTGCGGCTGCGAATTGTGCTGAACCTCAGCCAACTGGCAAGAGCAAAGCAGTCATCAAAGACACTGGGACTCAGTCCTTCACATCTTTAGCATGTCAGGACCCTCCTTCAAAATCAACAGGATCTTGCTGGGCTTCCAACTACTGATGTGCTCATCTTACAGTATATTAAAGTGCAAGCAGAACAAAGCCCCACAACAAGCCATTATTCTACAATAACCAATTCTACCCAATGAAAAATTGCAGACCTTTCACTTTAATTCAACTTGATCACAGAGAACACATATGGGTGAAACTGTTCGCGACGATCATTACAAACACACATTTAGGAGTTTTCCAAACTTTGGAAACTATGCCACAACCTCTGTACAGTATATGAGGATTGTTCCAGCTATGATAACCACAACAGAATTGAAACCAAATGCAGTTATAAAAAAGGTAGTTATTGATTCATTAGCACTGTGACGGACGTTACTCAGAACACAGATTGTTGTAACAGTCAATTGAAAGCTAGAATTCTGTGAATTGGCTGCTTGTAAAATTATCAAAATCAGATTTATTACCTCTGAATGAAAATTAAAAAAATTCTACAGCAAAAAAAAAAAAACACCACATAAATGTTTTTAAAAGCTGACATTTACTCTTGGCCAAAAAGATGGGGTTAGCAACTGCCTCTCCACATAAATAGCACACACACACCAACCACATAAAGTAGAGCACTTCTGGCAGAAAAAAAAAACACATTTGCCCACTGGACTAACTAGCCTCTGTTTGGTTGGCTCGATGTCTGCTGCTGGAATATAAATTCCATTTATGCTGTCTGTCACTTGTTAAGCACACTCAGCAAATGCAATGGCACTGTTCGCCATAGCTTGCTTTGCCAAAACTGCAGTCCATACTGCAGTAAACACAGCCCCCAACCCCATCAACTGCAGCCTTTCCATGACTACTTGCAAAGACGTTCCAGCCCAGGTGTTCAGCTGCACTCATCCTTGATTAATGTTGTTTACACAATTTTATTTTTGCTTAAATTGATGCGGCACCACCGGAGGAAAAGGGTCCTGGTGTGCATTTCTGGAGATCTTTAATAATCGCAGTAAAACATCGAGACTGCATATTTGTTGTGTAGAAGGTAAATTACTGATGGAAGAATATGCAATGGTGGTACAGGGACCCATCCATGCAACAGCTATGTACAGTCACCTGCTTATGACAGACGTATGCACTCTGAATTTCATTCTGGTACCTAGCGGTATCATTTTCTGCAAAGTCCACCTGTACAACAGCAGAGCAGCCATTTGTTTTTGCTGTTCAAAGTGCTTACTCATTACATCTTTGGTAAATTAATGAACAAGGAAACATGGCAAGGACTCCAAGATCTCAGGTAAGGTCAGCCAAAGTTCCACTCTTAACAACCTTTGACATTCTGGAATGGCCACTAGTTTCTTCCTGGATTGGTTGCCATGCATGTTTCACACTCTAATGAAAATGTACTGTCCAGTATCTGGAAAGTCTTGCAGATATCACACCAAACTTACACTTCATACTCCCGTCACAAACAATGTTCTCAATCAATGCTGATGACTGAACATTTTGGGTGATGGTTTGCAACATGAGATTTATATTTTCATGATAATGACAGACACGTGTCGTGGGGAGCTCTGATATTGAAGCACATATTTAGGTTGAATCTCCTGGAATGTTTTCACTGTCCCAGCCACATTTTTTTTTCTCTATATTTTAACACTCATTTGGGTTTGCCTTACTCTCTGCCTAGGCTCCTTGCAATTGGTTTCATTCTTCACTTGTCAATAGCCACAATATTCTCAGGTACCTTCGGTGAATCAGGTTCTGCTAAATGCAGAGTACAGAAGGAAGCCAAGTACATAGCTATGTAAAACAACTGATGTTCGGTGAAAATGTATTACATTTACTAAAATAAAAATGCTTTTAAAAAGACCAAATTACATTGGACTTATTTATGTTTTTATTTTTTAAAGATTCTATTGATTTTTTTTTTTTTTTTTTTTTGTATTACTATGCAGCTGCTATAACATTGTTACCTTTATTAAAAATGTGCACGGATTAATCTACCGATTAATCAACGAATGGCCATAAATTAACCGATCAAAATGTTTTCAATTGAGAGCTCCAATTATAACACTTTCCATCTCCTATCCAAGGAAGACTTTGTTATGAAGTTAAATTATCAGTTGTAAAAATAAAAAGTGCCTTGGAACAACTGTTACTAAAATAAAGACAAACTTGAATATAATGTCAGCAATAGTACAAAAATAAAAACATGGATGACTTCAGATTACTAAACAGTAGAATAGTCTTTGTGAGAAGCTCATGAGCCATGGTTTCAAATGCCCTCTCATTATCCCGATCCTGCTTTTATTGCTTTATGGCCCTCGGGGAGAAGAACTTTTGGATTGACTGCACAGTTGAGCTACAGCTACATGAACAGCATCTAAGGAGCAGGAAGTCTGTCTATGCACCTCCACCACCTTCAACAGCTCTCAGTAATCCATAGGGGCTTTCATGTGCCACACAGAAACAAAAGCTATATTTAGTTCAAGACAATTTCTACACAGCCATCATCAATACCCTGCAGCAGCAGACAGAGAGAGAGAGAGAGAGAGAGAGAGAGAGAGAGAGACAGACAAACAACATTCCTTTATAATTCAAAAATCCATACCATCATTACCCTTGCGAACTGCTAAACAAGCAGTATTGGCAATTCACTTGTACTCTGCAATATATTTACTGCAAATCCCCATGGTTCTGTTCCTAATGCCATTTTCTATTGTGTCTGGTCTTGTCAATACACTGAATGGCCATCTTTCAGATAAAGCTAGAACAAGTGACTGTTTACCCAAGGCACCGATAGGATATAAAAGTAGCCTAAACTTTGACAGCTAAGAATCCAGGGTTCCTGCCTTTATTAAGCCCTATTTAATTAACACTGTTTTCACTTCATAAAACACCAAATCTGTCAGCCACTGCTGCAAGATACAGTAACTTGCATTACACTAACAACTAAATTTCAGGTGAACTAAACCTAGTTAGTTTAAAATGTTCTACTCAATGTATCATGCAATATATTGGAAGATCAATTTACTTTAGACACCCATTTAGCAATACAAAAGTAAAATAATTTATATAAAAAAAATTGAAAAACCCACACACATTTGCAAAAAAAAAAAAAAAAAAAAAAAAAAAACTTTTGGGAATGGCTAAGGACTGACATGTTTGGACCTGCCCAAGAACCTCTGACCCCAAATTAGAGGACCTCTGTATGGTTTAAAAAAAAGCAAGGTTGATCTAATACTATATTTGCGTCAGCTACTTGATTAAAAAATATTAAGATTATTTTTCAGGTATTATCATTCAGTCAATTTTTTGTCAGATTATCGTACTTTAAGGCAATATAGTACATAATAGCTATACAGATTGAAAAAAATAAAGCCTACTCCTTTTGTTGTGATGTTGTAAGAATATGTATCCAGGTGCCTGTCAGATATTGGGGGGTTCATGTATAGAGTCTTTATGTCTAAGAATAAAGTCATGATGGGATATCAGCTGAACCTTATCAGCCAATATACAAATGCTTAAGTGCAGAGAGGTGATGTATATTAACACCAGCAGAATACAGTAACCCCAGTTTCATGCAACAGTTGTAAAAAAAACAAATAAATAAAAAAAACCTTAAAATGAGCAGTTGATTCAACAACAATGAAAAACAAATACACAAGGTTTGTGTGTTGCACACATGCATTAACAAAATGCCCTGAAAACTTAAGAAAATTGTTTTAATGTACAGCTTTAACGTATATTGTTTACCACCAGGAGTTTAGGATGATTTAATCGTGCAGCAGATCAAAGTTAGATGATCTGATAATATCTCTTCAGCCAAAGACGCAAGCATGGTAAATTAAGATGTTACCATAATAAAAAACAGTAACATAGCATGAGTTTTATACTAAAGCATGGTCAGCTGTTGCAGGGAAAACAAAGTTTATTTCTCAAACGGACCAGAAAACTGAAAACAGAACGTATATAAATATTTGGGACTGTAATTAGGAAGTGCACTGCTGAGATTATATAAGAATTATAAATTAAATGTACTGCAGCTTACTTGACCCTACGCACCACATCACACTACCTGCTACCTTGCAAGTGCCACATACCTTAAAACTAATTGAAAACCCTGAAAACATATAAACATTAGGACCACATACGTATTAACTATATGCAATCATACTGAACCCCAGAGCTACATTCATTATTATAAACATGCTGCTTTTTTTTTTTTACTTCTAACCCTCCTTTTTCTTCAAGACAAAAAAAAATCCCAACAACTAACTGTCGAGATATTTTGATACCTTAAAAAGAATTAGAGTCTAGTAGCAAGTTTTCAAAATGACGTTAGATCTCTGCTATTAATGTACCTATTGTATAATCATGTATGGAGAAAAATCTCAGGTCACCTATAGCATCCTTTTGCAATTCAATTGTATCCAATGAAAAAAGGGAGATCAAAATCTTCAATATCAGGGCCTGCAATTACTCTGTGCAACCTGAAGTGCCCCGAGGACTGGTGCCAAGGACCCTACAAAAAGATATAAATGTAATAATTGTGCAGATCCACAGATAAAATGAACTGCTTTATAATTATTATGAACAACTTTTGTTAAGAAACGAAGTTGGTGGTGCGGAGTACACAATGTCTTTTCAACTATATATTAAGTTACTTGTGCTAACTCTTGACACAAAGTAGTAACATGAATGATATTTTTGAGGTGTTGGGCAAAATAAAGACCTATATTCATTTTCTTAACCAACCGCCAGTAAAAGCAATAAAAAAAAAGTACTTAACGAATGGAGTGGTGATACTGCTGGATCATATCATGTTTGGTTGGAGTTCAGTGATCAAACTGCAACTAAAAGCATTCGTTTTGAATGATGCACTGAAAAGCTTTTACGATTAGATTACATAACTAATCAGTATCCAAGATTTGTATCTCCTTGTCCTTCAAAACCCTATATTACTAGAGCCTATAATTTGCTTTGAACCCTTTGATCTGTATAATACACTAAAGCAAGCCAGATTTATCCAACCCATTCTAATCTCCTGCCTCCCCTTTAATCACAATGCAGACTTGTTCTATATGACTGGTACCAACAATTAAATATATTATGTAGTTATCCATAACCAATTTACAGTATAGTGCATCAGTATTGCTTTTTTGCTGGTAAACCCCCCCCAAAAAAATTCTGAGATTAATTGTACTGTTTAAACCCTCTTCATATTAAATATTTAATCCCTGGTAAAAGTCCTCCTTGAATAAGATAAGATCAAAACACTATTTAATTTGTCTTCAAATGAAATCTAATAGATACAGGAATAAAATGTGATGACGGCCTATTTTATGTACTTATTGTAAGGCAGGTTCAATTGTATTAAAATATATAATAGTCTGTTTATAAAATAAGTATTTTTAAACACCACAAGACAATCATGTAATATCCTACATAGCAGAGAATTCATTTCTCAGAAATACACAGCTGACCTCTAAAATAATCAGTATGGCTCCAGAAAGATGAGGTTGTGGGGTAAACTATTACAATGGCCTTAGGGCAACAATCAATAAATGACGGTGTAAAAGACAGATCTGCAAAATAATGGCTGTCCACACAGCTGTCACAGAAAAGGGCAAAATGTTCAGGTGTAGCAGTTTATAGGTGTAGCAATTTATAGGTGCAGCAGTTTATAGGGCCTATCAGTGGGTTTTAGCAGCAGAGACTCTTTGGCTACTTGCCACAGACCAAAAGCTAATCTTACACCTAAACAATCCAGGCTTTAGACACAGGAAGCTTTATCTCCTGAATTATTCCAGGCAGCACAGACAGCAGTCACAACTGATAAAAATAAAAGGGCATTGCTGTAATGCCCGATGACAGCAACTCTTCTGTGTAGCAAGTCTATTAATGTCTGATGGTCTCATAAGCTTTGCGCAAGTAATACAAACACAGGGTAGTCCAATAAGGTCATTAATTAACTAATTAAATACCAGGAAACAACATCTTGAGCTGTGGAATTGTTAGGCCTTGCTTAAGACATTACCTGTATTTCTAGACATCCATAACATGCCACAAGAAGACACAAGGCTGAGATATGAAAACAAAATGCAGCCAAATAGCAATCTGTGATCCAACTGATCTGGTTCACAGATTAAACAAAACTTGACAACCCGTCTTTTTATGGTCAATGACTACTACTAAAAATTGTACTTCAATGTTCCTTGAATTGAAACAGATTCAAGTTGAAAATTTTAGAATGAATGATCGGTAGATTCGAGAGTAATTTCTGAATCATTTCATGAGTGCTGGGGCTGGTAACTCGACTCATCATGTCACGCAGTGTGTTTGATACTGTGAATCAAATGAAATCGATTCAAACAGAATTCTGAACTGATTCCTAGGATTCACCCTAATGAACCGTTCAAAAAGAACAAATTGTTAATGAATGCATAAACATAAAACAAAATGCAATTGTTTAACACTTACAATTGCAATATGTGACAACTATATTCATACTGTTGAAACAATTGATAACACACGTGACACCACTTTCATTTACATAATAGATATCATTAGATGAGTGAGAAAAGCCTTTTTTGTGAATTACTGGCACTTCAGAGCCTTTGCACATGTGCATTGTTACTTTGAAGTCATAATACCACTAATGTGAGGTCATATGTCTGGGACACAAGGGGATGAAACCAGTAAAAACTAGTGGGTGTGAGACAACCACAGAGACGCAGACGTGATATACCATACAGGGCATCGTGGTAACTGAAGTTCTGCGCTGGAGATGACCTTATAAACCGAAAGGAATAGAAAAAAACCTGCATGATAAAAATAGTGGAAAAAAAATAACCAAAACCGCGAAAGACAACATTTACCAGCTGGATGCTTTCAAAACATGCCAAATTTGGCTGGAAAACCGCCAATCTGGCAGCACTGATCAAGGGGGATTAGCCTAAAAGTCACATGCATTACTTAAATGTTACCTTAAGTTCAATGTATAAATAAAACATGAATTTGTATAATTTGTTTTAGAAAAATCTATATCTTAATTGGCGTTCTGCTACTTTAAGATGTAGGACTACACCACTGTATGCAAAGTTGGTTGTACTGCCAGCACATTTTACTTCAGCCATGCATAAACAAACCACAATGTTTGAAGCTATACAGCCATCCTTTTTAGATTTGTTTATTAGGAAATTATTCCACACATGTGACTTTGCTTTGCAAAATTTAGGCAAAATCTCTGTGTGCTTCTGCCTTATTTTCTTTAGTGTTAGCACTGCTCGCTTCACAAGTTGTCAGAGGGAGTGATTATCTTGCGAGATAATAGCCGACATTTTCCAGTAGACGTTTCCCTGAATCAGTTCCACCAAGAATACCTGTATTGTTGTTCAAATACTGGTTATTTTATTCCCTGATGAATATAGCTATATACCGGTAAATCTGTATTATCATGCACCCCTAGTGTTTACATTATCTTTTTTTATTTTATTTATTATTATTTGGGTTCCAGGGGCCAGGTTCCTTTTAGCCAAAGGTTCATAATAATGAAGGGCATTATAGCGAGGGTGTACTGTAGTTCTGAATTCTCTCTCACCTTCTAGATGGTGATCTGTATGGGAAAGCATGCTTTTTGAATATGATACCACAATGAATGAGCAGAATGCCTGAATAAAAGCTTTCAGGAACAGCTCTGCAAACCCACAGGAGGCCTTCACACGGAGTGAGCACTGAATCGGCCCAGGAGACAAGCTTGCCATGGAGGGGAGGGGAAAAAAAAAAAAAAAAAGTTTCACAGCAGAGTGTTTTCCTAGTAACAAAGACATTGTCAAAATGACATTTTCTTCACAGTGAATGCTAGCATTTGCTTATAAGCCATAAAAAAAAATCATTTCAGCCTGCAAGGAGCCTAGCTAATGCCCAGTTTACCCCCAGAGAGAATTCCTGTCAAATGTAATGAGAGCTGCAAAGGCCCTCTCTAACATAATGAGCACTTAGGACCCACTGGTGATCAGTCAGCGAAAAGGCATCCATCTGAGCCTGGCTACACCCTTGGGCTGAGACGTCACCAGTTAATAAGAATTATGATTACTTCATGCTGCACGCCTCCACAGGATCCGCGACACTGTCTGTTATTGCCTCAAAGACTGGACTGCATTTATGCAGGTTGCGGAGCTGCTAGAATGTATTATAGTACATATCAGAGTTTTCTTTGATCTATTGCAATTAATCTATATAGAGAACTGAAGATGGTGGGTAGCATTCCCCCTAGAACACATTAACACAAAATTTAAGAATGTTTACGTTATCCAAATCCTATTGCTGAAGTGCTTACATGCATGTTATGTTTTCCCTCAATTGAACACTTTCAGTTATTAGGTCAAAGAGCTCAAAAATCACCTAAAAACATACATACATTTACCTACAGGAGCTCTTACTATACAAATTCAAGAGGATAATATTTACAATACTCTTCCAGTTTCCAATAAAAAAAAAACTATTTATTTACAGGATTGGAAACTACAGAATGTTTCCACTGAACTAAAATTACCTACATTTAAAAATAGCACTTGAATTAAGACACTTTCCACACCGTTACAGGTGTAATGTCTCTTAAAAAACACATTAAGTTACCTTATCTTTATGTTTTGCTATCTAGCTCTAGCAGATGTAGAAATAAAGTAAGAAGCTGTTACATTTTCTGCCTTGTCCTTCGCCAGTCAGCCATGCTCTTTAATTTAATGAAACAAGAGTTCTCGGAGGAGATTCAAATGCATCAAGAACTGCATTGTACATTTGAAACTGGGCACCTCATCTAATGATAATCATTTTTAAAAAACTCATTGTTTCCAGGATCTTGATGAGAAAGTAAATGTCAACATACCCTGTCATAAGTCTATTTGGTACAAGATGACTACTCAATTTAAGATCACGGTTTAGCAATCCCAAACCACTGCTTATTCACCTCCATTCAAACCTTGCATGGTAAATACAGAAATCTGAACTTCACCCCGAGAACTGTCTTTCACTGTCCTGTTTTGTAATTTACTCCTACCATACAAAGACACACTACAGATTATCCAACAGTGGCACTGCAAGAGACCATGCTTTGGAGTGTCATCATGGAGACAGCACTGTTCCAGCCCCTTTTTGTTATTGTAATTCTCAACTGGAATATAAGAAATAAATACAATATACATGGATACAGTAAAGTTTTGAAATGTTAACATCAGTACATGTCCACATAGAATTTCCCTAATTTTCTTTCAGCTTCTGACTAGACCTTCAGCTATCAAGTGTTGGGGTTAAACTTACCTGCTTATGCATTTCAATGTTGAGCCCGTAAGACATTTCATAGTACTGTGAATAAATAATGGTGAAATTTGTCAGTTGGTATTGTTGCCTCAAACAAACACTCAAGCATTACAGAAAACAAAATTTGTGCAAAAAGATAACTTACCATAACATAGTGCCTCTGCATTTCTGTTTTTTCACTGGCAAGTTTCTCACACTCCAGCTTCAGACTAACAGAAAAAAAAGATATAAGCTCTTTAAAATACAAACACTGCTGTGTGAGATAGGAAGACAATAACCTTTACTGTTTCAGCATTACACGTACAGGCATATATAAAAGCCCTAATCAGTTACACCAAGTACTTATTTCTGCTGAACATGTATATTGTCTTACATTGATTCATTAAGGAAAACATGCTGTATCTGTTAAACTTCTAAAAGTTTTATTAAAAAGCGTGGGAGATGCATGTTACTGCATTGATCACCATGCATCACCCATTCGAGCATTGAGTAGAAACAGTTTCAGGTCAACTGGGACTTCGCAAAGGGTATAATGTGTAAGCATTTCTCATATTGAATTACATTCTTTCCAAACTTGGCAACATCTGTATTTTGACTATTGCTACAAACGATTTGTCACTGCCCAACCACTAAGGGATTAAGCAAAAATATACAACTATAAACTAACACCATTATTTTTATATATATATTATTATATATATATATATATATATAGATATATATATAGAGATATATATATATATATATATATATATATATCCAAAATATTATACTATTTGCTACCACTGGTTTTTAAATATAACAAAAGCTTATTTAAACTGGTTCCAAACGCTACCACTGGTTTCCTATCTTAACCAGTGTACCTACCGCAGACAACAACGAAATATCCTGAATGTAAGTAACACGAATTGTCGTATTTTACTTTTATTTTATTTTTATTTCATTTTTAACATGTAGCAGACAACAGATATGTAAATTACAACTGCACACACCTGTGATACTGAGCTTGTAGAAACTGAAATTCTTCTTTTATCCGATCCAAGGACTCGGGGATAGTAAATTTAAAGGGATGTCCCGCTGGCTGATGCGGCGTCTGTCAAAGGTGGGTAGAAAATTAAGAGAAAGAAAATTGGGAGGGGAGGGGGGAGGAGACGCACATCATTTGAGTTACACGAGAAACCACTGTACATAAATCCCTTGATATGCTTACACACACAGCTACATAAGATTACACAATTAAATAAAAATGTGTATTCTGCGTTATTACGAGGAAAAAATATGCGCGCTGCTTGTTCATTAAAAACGTAGATCATTGAAACAAATAAAACAGTGCTCAACGTATCACACGCATGTAAAATTAAAAGGTAAACTATGTGTAATGTGCTATAGTATTAGAAGAGATGATTTTTTTTTTTATTTTTTTTTTAACGAAACAAATTAAACAGCATCACAAGACTAATAGTGAAATACATCGCCTAGTTGCATGAACCTCACTAATAGTCTTTTTTTTTTTTTTTTTTTTAAAGTCATGGTTCAGGAAAAAAAAAAAGTAAATATTGGGAAGGAAACCGTGAAGCAGAGGGAGGAGTTCCCCGTATTCCTTTGTGTGGTTGTACACTTACGGGATGTCTGCTTTGAGGAAACATCTTCTTCGACCACGTATCTCCTCCTGCGAAGCTCGGTTCTCGGTTGTTTATATTTCAACCAGGTTCACGTGAAATTGAGAAGAACACAAGGGAAACTCAGAACTGTGACAAGACCATCCTGGATTGCAAAAAGAGGAGACACCGGAAAAAAAATCCCACTCGAGTCCTTCCAGCACACACATAAATATATCCTTTGCAGAACAAAACAAGCGTTATTTAATCGTTGCAGCTCCAAGTTGTATATTGTCGGGCCTTCCTTGGTTTTAAAGACTGTCCAGTGATAGTAGTAAAACAGATGACTACAAAAATTCACAAAGTATGCACTACAATGGAAGCAGTCCACCTTTAACTCTCTTTTGAATGCAATTTTCGCCGCACTGACGGCTCTCACCAGGGTAATCCAGTTAGTGGGATAAAAAAAAAAAAAAAAAAAAGCCACACCGAAATGCCTTTTGTATAAGTCCACAGCAATACCGACTTAAAATCTAGTGTCAATGAGCCCTAGCCACAATGCGGGTTAAATTAAAATGTTTATATAAATACAAGGAAACAAATACCCCCGATAGTATTATTAAAACAAACAAACGAAAGTACTCCGTGGTTATATCCAAGACAGAAAAAGGTTACAAAATGTTTAAAGAAAAAAAAAAAGCAAAATACATTTAATCTTAGTAAGAATAACAACACAGTTCACCCTACCCAGCACTATCCCACTACTTACAGTAACACGCGGTTTCACACTCACAGTACTAACCAGATATAGGACTGCCCCTGAAAACTAACTGGATCCAATCAAAATTGCGCATCCACGTGGGGTTATGACGTTTTTTTATAGTATCTATCCAATTGAATTGTTAGACAAGAATCCATGGTTGTCGATTACACTCAGCAACAGAGTGTGCTGACCAATAGAAACGTCGGTAATGCTGCGATTGGAGTGGAAGAGTGAGAAGGTCTGGCTGTGAGAGAGTGACAATCCTCAAATGTCAATCAAAGTAACGTGGGGCGCTTGCTCTTCTTAAAGAGACAGGCGATTAATAATACAGCTTTACCTATTTTCGAAATTGCAGACGTTAAATTTGTGTTTACACTTTAAGAATATACTATGTGATTTTTGTCATTATGTGAATTTTCTTGTTACATGAGGGATGCCTGTATCTCAAGAAAATTAAATTATTCAGTCTTCTCAGATAATAATAATAATATCTTTATTTTTATATATCACCTTTCATAGTGGACCACCATCACAAAGCACTTTACAGAGGTAGGCTGTGAACTGTGCATTATATGCAGTGTCACTTGCAATAGGACATTGATTTAACATCTCATCCGCAGGATGGAGCACAAGGAGGTTAAGTCACTTGCTCAGGGTCACACAGTGAGTCACTCAGTGGCGTGGGATCTGAACCGGTGACTTTCTGGACAAGCCCCCTGGACTTTAATCACTGGACCACACTTCCACGCCGTATGTTTAAAGAATATTACAAATAACATATATAGCATAAACAATTGAAAATAAACCCTACAAGAGAAAATGTAAATACTTTGCTATATGACTCCCTTCCTAAAGTTATGATTTCTGAATCATAATAGGAAACTAAGAAATCTGCTTGTTTTGTACCAAATCTACCATTGCTTTTATATAAGAAGGATAGGTGAATCTCAAATCCCCACACAATTATGCAAACAATTAATTATAAATAGTGCTGGGACGAACACAGGATTTTCATGTTCGGATATTCGCTAATAATTTAAATATTCGTTTGGATATTCCTTTGTTTTCAAAAAATAATAAATGGCATTATATTGCTGAGTGCAGGCAGAGACAATACAGCAGCAGGGGCAAGGGGCGTTGCCCCTGTGTGTGTGTGTTTTTAGTTTACAGCAATATGTTAAAATATGTAACATGTTAAAGTATAAAAATACCCCAGGAGTAAAGAATACGTTGTGCCTTTTTCTGTCCCACGCTTTCTAAGCAGCACAATGTGTTTTTGGCCCAGATGGCCTTTTGAACACAATGCATGCCCACACATAATCCATTTTGTTTATTTTTGCTGACTAAAACTTTTAAATAGATGCTCAAGACCCAGATAACCAGCAAGTATTGGGTTTGAATGGACATTGGTTGCGGTTGGTGAGTCAGTGATGGTTCATTGTTATTGGGCTGATGAGCTAAATGACACTGGGACGTGGTTGGCAGTATGGTGTTGGTCTAACAGTGTTTTATGTCATTGAACCAGGGTTGGCTTTCAACGCTGTTTCAGTGTTATTAGGCCAACGTCAGGCTAATGAGCAAAATTACACTGGACTGATGTTGCTGGACTTTGGTCGGTCCAATTTAACCAGTGATGATGAACCAACAGTAGCCCAGCTGATTTTGGTTATATGGGAGAGCTGCTGTGTTGATCTTGTTGTGGTTTTATATATATATATATATATATATATATATATATATATATATATATATATATATATATATATATATATATATACATACATACATACACACACACACACACACACACACACACACACACACACACACACACACCCCTCGTTATATCGCCCCTCGCTATACTACGGATTCGGATATATCGCGATCCTAGAGTTGGCTCCCCATTTTTACTGTCTAACTGCGTATGCCTTATCTGCAATATACATAGACAATTTCACTTAGAATTACTGTTCATTTTATTTTGTACTGTACAAGCAAAAATATTCACAACAATTAAAAGAAAAGCATCAATATAATACTGTTATAATATACACAGACATTGCACAATAACACAAAGCAAATTAAATATCTACTTGCTGAAGAGGTTTCTATTTTAGCCAACAAGGCGTTCACGTGTGGCAGCAATATACTAGCAAAAGTCACAAGGTAGTGACGTCAGCTCCCTAACAACAAGCCTGTTGGGAGTGGATTCTTTCAATGCAGCGGGTTTGGGCATTTAAGAAAGGACAGGAAGACTCATGAAATTAACTGTTAACCTTTAGGTGTAATTTGGTGGATGCTGTAGAGGGTGCTCCGTCACGGAGCTTCCACATTTTATAGCTGTATTCTGCTTCTCTAGCCTCCCTGGCAGCATTCAGCAGGGGCGGGATTAGCAACGCAAACTACTTCCGGAGGTGGGGGGGGGGGGTTCACTTGGCAATCTCTTTATTTGTTATTTATGCACTCAGCACTGCTTCAACCCCCTGTGTGTGTTTGTTTTTGTTTTATAGCAAACGCGTAAACCCCGTCATTCATGTTTCAACTTAACATCTTCGCTTAATATTTAAAACCTCGCTCCTTTCTGTGTTGGTCATTTCACTGCACAGCGCTGCCAAGATATTATCAACTATTTTGCTCAGGTGATTCTTCCCATCATTCAGCTTCTCTATTCAGCTGCAGAAGCTCCAACATTAATCTTTCCTGCTCCATCGAGTCACCAGCCCGGCTACAGCGCCGTTCAAAGCATAGCTTCATTACTCAAATTGGTCTGCGTTTTCATCAGAAAGACTGGCTCCAGCAACACTGCTGTACTACAACACTGTTTCACCGGCGCATCACACACCATGGTTACCACGGCTACGTTTCATCGAGTTCTACTGCAAGTGGTAAGTTGCCAAGGCGGCCAGGCAGATTCGACTGGCACTCTGAGCCTGTGCCTCAGTACTACAATCTTCTGGCTCCTCATGCTGCGCTTTTGCAACATGAGAACGAGTTGAAATTGTCCAGTTGTGACATCTAAATACTGCAGGCTCCTGTTGTAGAACTATGTTAACTTATTTATATACATCACTAACTGTTCTAAAGCAAATGTTTTATACACAAACAAGGATTTTAATTGCAATAACGAAATATACTCTGCTTCACTGAAGCCAAAAGTTTCAATTTCAATCTAACCTCTAGATGGCAGCTTAACACCATAAACTATACATAATTTAAGCCTGTTTGCTATCGTTGAGAAGCCCGCAGACTCCAAACTTTCTATCAATTCCTGCAGTTCTTCGTCACTCCGAGGTATTCTCCGTCCCCTCTTGCCTCAACCTTTTTGCTACATATAACTTGAATTCTTCAAATCTAGACCTCTCCACTTGAGGACCTGGTCACGAAGCCAAGCTTATCAGCTTTCTGAGATGTTAAGAATCCACCAGCACATTAATTACCAGCTTCCCTGCTTCAGGCCATTCCTGCAACCTTCCTGTTCCCATATTTGTGCTTCCTCATTTGCCCCAACTTCATCAAGGCACTTAATACAACTTTCAATGTCCATTTCATTTAATTTGAGTTACCAGTCACATTCTGAAACTATGTCCTACGATTTTCAACATTTCAGTCAAAGCTTCCTCCTACACTGTAAACAGACAATACATTCATAGACTGCTCCTGATCAAATCAATAGGTTTTACAGCAGCCCCAGAGCAACGCATTGTCATCCTCTGAGGTTCTGCAACGGCATCAGATCTATGCATTCTTCATCTCTGCCCAAAGGCAGCCCCATCTCTGACATCAACCAATAAACGCCTTAACTCTCAAATACCAATTTCCACCGCATTCAGCAGCTCTCTGCTCTCTACAGCAAGTCACTGCACACTACTGACAGCATTCCATCATTTACAACCTCAGATCTCTTCCTGTTCAGCAGATCTCGCCTCTACTGTTAACAACTCCTCACTACAGCAAATCTGGCTCCCTCTTCAGATCTGCTCACTATTGCAGCATGTGAAAGTTGCTTTAGTTTACTGTTTAAATATACAACTGCCCTCTTCCAGAGCTTCCAGCTTTCCTTTAGCAATTTAGTCATATGTCCGCTCATCCTCTCAGATACTACAAGCATTAGTACATGTTGAGAGACGTGGTACGAGACTGGAAATCTGTCTTGATTATGAGTTTAGGAGTTCCACTATTAGGAGAATGACTGGAGTTGTGAAACCCAAATCTCTGAATGTGAGTTCACCTTTTCCATTCCAAGCAGACATGATGGCAGCAAACTGCTGATCGATTCCATATTTGCTAACTCATAGGATCAGTTACGCCTTCAGTCCAGTCCTTCATATCCCGCTCCCTTCCATATCTGAGGTTCGCCTGTCGATTCGAGGCATGGAGAAGAGCCTCTCTCCTTCCTCCATTTGAAGACAGTCCATTTCTTTGGACATTCTTCTTCTCCTCATCTCCACTCTTTGCCGCGGTTGCTTCACTCCTTTCGATGACATCGTTATGGAAGCACTATGTTTAGCTGCTTTTTTTTGGATTCCTTCGCTGCTCAGAGTTCTCTGTGCTAACATCCGCAAGTTTCCCAGCCTTAGGATTGCGGTGCTCTGACCTCGCCCAAATTCTTGGGGGACATTACATTCTCTTTATCAGATCTTCCAAAACAGATCAGCTTTGTAAGGGTCAGTACGTTCAATTCTCAAAAAATGACTCTTCTCTCTGTCCTAGTTCTGAGCTAACCAAATACCTCGCCTCCAGGATTTCCTGTCTTCCTACAGATCCTCTTTTTCTTGACTCCTCAAGAACAATCATTACGAGACATTGGTTTTTCTCTCACCTCAACCCCCTCCTGACTCTGACTGGGCTATCCTCAAGTCTCTACTCCTCTCACTTATTCCGGATCGGAGCAGCCACTTCTGTAGCACGAGCAGGAGTCAATCAGCACCTGATAAAAAAAAAAAAACATGGGGCGCTGGTCCTCTTCAGCAGTCGAGTTGTACATCAGATCCTCCCCTTCAGACACTGCAGCAGCTCAAAAGTCCTTTGTTAGTATGCCCGAAGTGGGGGCGCCCTCTCCGCCAGGTCCATTAGAGGTATCCTCCCAATAGCCCGTCATACTAACCTCTCCCTGTATTTTCTCTTCTTTACAGCTTTCTCTTATCTGTGAGTGCAGTTCAGCTGTCTCTTCCCTATCTTCAAGGTGCAGTGCTGCAGGGAGCCGGGGGTCCTTCTTTTGGGGGAAAGTGAGTTTCACTCCTCAGACCGACCGGGTTTGCCTCCGGCCCAAGTTACTGCCATCCCCGGAGGTTCCTTGCTGGCTAGCGGGGACCCCCTGCCACAACTATCCTGTCGCAGCTCATGCGCTAGCCTCACCAAGGCCACAACCTTGCTATCCCATCTCTCTAGTTTCTTTTCAGGTCCGAGTACCTTTCTGCCCCTTCTGGCTGGCCAAGTCCCCACCTGCCATGCCGGGCTCCGTCAAGGGGGTGGGAGTTTCTCTATTTTCGTCTCTCCAACACAGACCTGAGACACTTTATCCTAACTCTCCACGCCGCCCAGCTGCCAGCCACGATGCCTGAGGATGCTGCATTGAGTAGTGACAGATCTATCCCTTTGTCTTTTATGTCTCTCATCGAGAGTGTTTTTTATGTTTGTCTTCTCATTCTTCTTGTTCGACCAGCAGAGACGCCGCCTGGCTAACGACCTGGACTGAGAGCTTTGTCTTTATTCATTCTGTCTCTCATTCTCAATAGCCGCTCAGCGCTGCGTATGCGGCCTGACCGGATGAGACGTGAGAGTTCAAAGTGTTTTACAACGTACATCTTGTCCAGCTATTTTCTTCTCAAGTTGTCCAATTTTATGTCTCTAATTCCTTGTTACAAAAGCACCCCCATTCCTCAAATCATATAAACCCTTTTATACTACTCTACTCAAGCCCTTGTAAGCGACCAGTGAAGTGAAGACTGAAGTTGATGAGAAGCAATTATCCTCCGCAGTACGAATTAAAGCGGTGTGCTGCTTTTTGTATGAAAAATGAGGAAAAGCAGGTTGTGTAGAGGATTTATACTGGACCTTGATGCACCCGATAAAACGAGGGAGTGGTTGTACAGTATTTATTTGTTAGTTTATTTGTTTTTCTATGGGTCTCCCACTATATCGTGGCCCTCGATATATATATATATATATATATATATATATATATATATATATATATATATATATATATATATATAAAGGTGTTTTAATCAATTAAAGATTAATCAATTAATCATACCTGGCTTTTGTTCGATTAAAAAATATTGATCGATTAATCTAGTCTACCTAAGTAATGCATAAAGAAGTGCATAAGAAAAACTAGAAAAATGGCGGAGCATACATCAAAAGATGGTGGCAAGCATGCTACAGGAAGATATAGCAAACACTTTACCATAGAAGCCAAGGAAGGAAAAAAGGCTGCAACTTGCAAGATTTGCTCTTCCGTGCTTTCCTTTCACCGCAGTACTATGAGTCCCTCATATCATCTGAGTCGCAAGTAAGTTTATTTTTCTTTTATACATAGGGCCGTTTCTAGCCTTTTGGGGGCCCTAAGCAGGATAAAGTGTGGAGACTGTTCATACAAACTGCAAAGCAATATTAAGTCTCTTGGATGATGATGATGTTAATGTTAAAATTTGATGACCCATATTATTTCAAAATTAAAACTAATTGTCTCCCAGCAAAACCACAGCAACCTACAATGACCATATTCACACTGTCAGAAATGTGTGATTTTAAAAGGACAAGAATATAACATCAATATTAATAAGTAGATGGGTTCATACCTTGATTGACTTGCATTTGGTTCACTACTACTTAAGTTGTGCTTTGATCGAGTTTAGTACACAGTTTCTCGCGCAATTTTAATATTCTTTTGTCAATATAAATTGATGATAGGAAGCAGTGCAGTACTTCAGGCAGGAGAAACCGGTCGCAGAGGTCCTGGTGCTACCTAGCTCACAGCCGTATGTCTGACACATGCTGACACCGCGGAGGGCACACATCTTCCTAACCAATGACTCTTTGCATCAGAAAACCATACATATGAAAAACAGGAGACGTAACATATATGCATAGACATTTGAAATGAGACATTACTTCATTTTAGTGAAACATGGAGGGCTAGGGAATAAGCCAGAAAAAAAAAAAAAATTCTACAAGAGAAGCAACATCGTTCATGCTATTGAAGGTGTCCAGCTTTCATATGTAGCACAGCTTCAAGCTGTGCTTTAAGTTTCTAGTAGTTTAACCTCAGTGTCCAAGATGTAAACACTGAGCTCCATTTCAAGCTATTTTTTCTTTCTTTGAGTACTCAAGAGCCAGTAGCCGAATGCCACTTGTCCCTTTAATATGCCAGACCTTCTAAGCATTCTTTCACTTAAGGGTCATGTGGCAGAGCAAAGCTCTGCTCTTTAGAAATTGGCAGGGATGGGGTTAACTTCCCCTACCTGCCTGGGTTTATTATGTTCAGGTGGCTGGGGTTGATTAGTTGATTAGGTTGATTAACGATCAATCAGCGCCCAGCCACCTGATATAAAAGGAGGCCTCTGCTTCTCATTTGGGGGAGAGGGAGCTGAGGAAGCAGGTTGGTGTTTGTTTTGTGGTTTTTGAATTTTCTAAATCCAGTGAAGGCATTGCCCAGCCTGGAAACTTTATTTTTGTGAGTTTTATTTTTGCTTTATTTGTGTTTGAGTATCTGTTATTTTGCCCTTGTGCACTTTATTTTTGTTTATTTATAATAAAACAGTTATTTTTTTGAACTGCAGTCTGTCTCTGGGCCTCTATCCACTCGCCAGCCTGCCACAGGTCAGCAGAAAGTTTACCTGCTGCTGCTGCATATGTCTTTATTTAGAGACCCCTTTCCATTTGAGACCATTTGGGTTTTACTAAGTAGTGTTCTAATCCTTGGCATGCCTGACTCAGCAATAAGACCCCTCTGAGAGTATTCTTTTAAACAGCCCAGTAAAACGTCACTATAAATCAACACATCTTTCCTAAAAGCAGACTAAATATGAGATAATCTTGAACCACTTATGCTTTAATTGAGAAAACCTAATGAAACATTATACAAGTTTCCTCCCTATTGCCTATGAGCTCATTAGGGTTAGTCTCTTATGCAGCCCCATCCCTGAAAACAAGTATAAATGGCTGAACCATTATCTGAGTGGGAGAATCAATGTTGAGCAAAAAAAAAAAAAAAAAAAATGTTGCTTTGCCTTATGTTACAAAAACAAATGTTCAAATTAATTTTAAAACTGATTTTTTCATTGACATATATAATAAGATTTTAAGTGGCAAGTTGAGAGTAAGCCGTCAGATCAGCTTTGCTTGTATCTTGCAGGCGATACAAAGTGTACAAGAAGCCACTTGCTGAGACTTAGTGTGAGGGGTGCACACTTAATCATCATCATATAGCAACACCTCAGAGGTCCTCTCTTAAGCCTTACCATATACAGTACTACCCTCCACACTATACAATGTAAATTAAAAAAAAAAAAGAAAAACCCTTATTACACATGTGACAGAAACAAAATGATTCTTGGTGGTAAATCTCCCTCCCGACCTGTGAGGGCGCTAAGTAAAGGGAGTAGCCTGGACTGGTTGGCCTGACAATTCATTCCCAGGATTAAAAGTAAGTCAGTCATCTAGAAAGAGGGCGGAACTCTGGTACACTAACTCATCGACCCGGAAGGGAAACGATGTGGCAGCCGCGGATTGGAGGAGTGGTTGCAATCGTTTACCAAGAGGTCATGAGTGATGTTGCTAAGAGGGGACAGAGCAACGTGATCTTTTCCTTTGTTTATGGTTAAAGAACAACCCGGATGGACCAGTGTTTATATATCGAACAGTGAGTGTTTGTTTGTTTTGTCTCTAATTATTGCTTGTTATTAGTAGATGGCTAACACGTTCCAAAGCTGTCACCGGAGGCCTGCACTAATCCCGACATCTCTGCACTTGTATCACAATATATATTACATTTGCACCACAAGCACTACAGCACGCACCCAGGACTGGTGATCGTGTTTGTATATTGTGTGTGTAAATTGGCTGTGTTTATTATTTGGGACTGCAAACCCTTTATTTATAACAGTGTGTGGCAGAGTGGTTGCAGTGCATAGCTGTGGTGACGTCACGGACCAGGAAGAAGCAACACAAACAAAGAAGGAAGGTATGGGCAAACAGCGCTGCTGTGCTCGTACTTTAATTGAATGAAAAATAAAAGATTTAAACAAACAAAAAGACACAAAACAAAAGGGCATGTTGGCCAAACAAAAAAAAAACACTAACAAGTATCATGCTGGTTAATACACCAGCACGTCTAGCAATTGTTATAATAACAACAAATTAAAATATACATAAATAAATACCAAGGGGTGGGCACTTTGCTACATACGCCTCCCCATTGTGTGCAGCACACGTTGCCTCAATGGCCACCTCACCCATTAAAGTCCCAAAAGTCTTCCTCATGCTCCAGGGGTGAGGACCCCAGGTGAAGCATCACTGGTGACCCCAGGCGACGGCATCAGCGGACCCTCGGGATGCGACGGCAGCAGCGAACTCGAGAGAGAATGAATAATGACGAAATACAGGCAATCCTCGCACTTACGACACAATTGGTTCCTGAAAGTCACCTTGTAAGTCGAAGCGTCGTAAATCGAAGCACATACTCCCATAGGAAAAATGTTACAAATTGGGCTTATGATCCTGACTCTTCAGCCAGATAATATAGGTTTACAAAAATGACCCATTATATTGTACTCATGCAAATATTTATTTAACTCTTTACACTGCCTGGTGATTACACGCATATTACTCAGACACCTACATGGCTTATTTAAAAGTACAAACTGTGGGCCTTCCAGTGACGCATTCAGTGTGTGTATGTGGTACTCCTAGCAGGAAATACGATCACCTGAAGTTAAGCCCCTCATCATGTGACAGAGTTTACAGCTTAGGTTTTGTTTTGAGTCAATTGCTCATATCAGTCATTGTTAATGGCAAATACATAAAAAATGACAAACAAAAAAAAAAACAGTTACATGCATAAAAAAACAAAACAACAAAAAAAAAACCCTAGACTAAGTCAGGGCAACCACGACAGGTACTGCGGTTTGGACATTGAGCATGTGCACATGACACATGGCTCAGGTCTCACAGTGTCTTAAATGCCGTATCGATATCATAAAGTCGAAGCAGGGTAATAATGCAAAAGAGTTGTAAGTGCAGTGCATCATAAGTCGAAGCATTGTAAGTCGAGGATCACCTGTACAGACAAATCACTTTTACCGTAAATAAATAAAACAAATACATTTTTTTTTTTTTTTAATTTAGTCATAGGGAAAGGTTTTGCCTAAAAAATAACATTTAAGCAATAAACAATAAACAACTGAGTGGAACAACCACAACAACACGTCTTAACAAAAAAAAAGGGTGAACTAGAGAGAGAGCGAGAGACATGAATAAATCATATCCGGGTAAACAGGTTGTGGGGGCGGAGGGAGTGAGAGTGTTTAATGCTTCAGCGTATGAAATACTTCTTGAAGCATGGAGCAACGCACAGAGCTGGCGCCACCTCTTCGCTGTCACTTAATGTTGATGGTAAATTTTCTTCGCTTATGTCTTCACTGACACACTCGTTGACATCCGATTCAGTGGATGAATTGTATGCATTTTAATTTAAATCGGAATCCGAATTCAGTATTATTACTAATAGTTCTTTTTCTCTGAGCAATTTCGCCGGTTTACAAACACTGTTGACATTTTTGTGATTGGGTTTATTATGTGTAATTCAGTCAATATCTGGCAGAGGGTGCAAGAGACCAATAAAAGGTGTTACAGAAACTTGGAGTTTTGTAGGCTCAGTAATTCAAGTTGCAGAACATACTGATACGTTCATACTATCAAAGGGTTAAAGTCACCCGGCCTAGATTACAAAATAAATCACTTTCTGATTCGATTACCACTGTCTGTCTCTTCCTTGCACACCGCATCACTGCTACACCTTTACCCTGCGAACCACTTTGCCACAACACACCATTAATGTTTTCTTTCATTACATAAAGCATCATTTTGCAGCACCCTGCCTTTATTTGTGTACTAAAACAAATAATCTCAACAGTGAAGTAGGTCCTTGCTGTGCCTCCCTTTCTATATGAAAACATAACCCTCCACCCTCTGTTGCTAAATTTCCCCTAGCGGTTGTTCAAACTCAATGTAACAAGTGTGATAACTCCACTCCACCTTTTTAAGACACTGTTAATTCAATCAGACCACCTATTCAAATCAGGAAAGCATCTTTTCAGGACCAGGTTCAGTTGTGGGCTGTAATTCTTCATCCCAGACCCCCTGTAACAAATCTATGGAAAATTCAGATAACAGCTTGTGTAAACACCTCATTGTTGTCACAACTGGCACCTTCCCTGTTCCAAAACAAATACTAGACACCTCATGTGTAGCACACAGTTGTCTTTACATCCAAAGAATGATTTACAACTTTACAGGCAAAACATAACAGTAGGTAACTGTCTATTCAGTAGGGAATCACAGAGAAGTATTAATTAATCGAACCCTGTATAATCTATAATCTCCCAAACTCACCAGTATTTTGTCCCTATCTGACTTACATTACATGATAACAGCTCTCTGTACCAGCTAATTACATGCTTACCCTACTGTTACTTTTAACCTGCCTGACTATTCTTTATCCTTAATGCTTCTCAAAGTCATTATTGCTTTAGACAATCTTAAATTCCCAAACCAGATAATGGCAGCTCCAATATGCAGGGCCTGGCCTCTGGTGATCAAAAGACATACGAACTAATATTTCTTTACTTCAGAATCCAATGGTTCACTTTTTCTGCTTACTTTAATTAGTCTTTAGTATATCCTGTTTGCACTATTCTTGAGTGAGTGTTTGTTAAAGTAGGCTTAATAATTGTATGAAACACACAAGCAATGTATTTATTTATTTATTTATTTTATATAATCCTTTACAATTCAATATTATTAGCCCAAATACATAGTTCTAAATTGGCAACAAAAAGGGTAAAGCCAACATGGCCTTAACTTCAATAGATTTGTAGAGAGCACAAAGGCCATAAACATAGTCGGCCAAAGTGAAGGATGTTGTATAATTCTGCTTGGGATTCATACTTTGGGATGGGTCGATATACAGGTTTTTCGGTTTACCGCGGTTTAGGTACATTACGGTATTAATACCGTTTCTTTTATTCTAAACTGAAATTATCGTAATTCAGTTATATACTCCAGTTAAAGCATTTTTTCAACTGCAAACACGCTACTTCTAAATCAAGCGATGGTACTTGCAGCTTAGCAAAGTGTCTGAGGAAGATCTTTCTATGAATTGATACTGTATTTTGATAATGGTTTTGAAGGAAACTGTCAACGACTCAGAATACACGTTTCAATTGCTGCGTTCTGTTACCCAGAGCTTGCTGCGCCGGCTGCTCTTGGCTGCTGTCTTTCTGACGTCACACGCAGCTTTTAGAGAAACGCTTTCGCCCCCGCCAACAATGTGGCAGCAGTAGTTTTAGTGGTTATTTGCATTATGATTAGCAGGTCACTCATGGTCGTTGCATCGTCTCTTTGGTTCACAGCCGCAGGCAGCCTCATGCTATGCAGAATCTGCACAGATTTCTGTGGGTGTTGAGTGACGTCTACAGCGCATCTCTATGATTCTGTGCAGCATGGTGCAGAACTGCGGAAATCTGCGCTATAAGAACACGACTGATGTCTCAAACAAAACTAACACAGACCCGCGACTGCAGTAGGATAGCCTACTTATTATCAACGTAGTTTTGTTTAAACTGGATGTAACAGTATTCCAATTTTCTTAGGTAAGTGAAGAATTTATTTATTTATTTATTTATTAGCAAACTCCACATGTTTAATAATCATTGGAAGCTTACTTGTGCAATGTCGTAAATGTAAATTCAATAACACGTTTTAGTATTAAAATACTGTTTTTGCTCTACACATTTTATTTATCCGGTTGAAAAAAATAAACGACTCATCTCTGTTCTTAAATAATAACCTGTACGGGTATATGTTTGTGTTTTAAGCAAAAGACCGATCATGTCCCAATTCTATTTGCCATCAGCTAAACAAAGTATTTATTTATTTGTTTATTTATTTATTTATTTAATTAATTTTATACGTTAAAATGTTTTAACAAACTACAGCACCACGTCATTTTTTGCAAATAATAGATCTTAATACTGCTGTAGTGTAACAGTGAGAGTGTACAGCTTTAGTTTATTTATTTATTTTTATTATTATTCTGATTGTCTCTATAAAAAAGAAACGTACCAAGCTATTTGGCATAGTAAAATACTAAATACCAAATGTTTAAATCATTCCATGAACGGAAGTGTGATTTGTTGGTTATATTTTTGTGAATTACAGTAATTTAAGTGATTTAAATTAGTCTGGCTTTATTTAAGCCTTTATTTTATAACTTGCATGATGGACTGTATACCGTGATATTAAGGTTACCACGGTATTTTTTTAACGGTTATCATACCGTGCAAATTTCATACCATCCCATCCCTATTCATACTGTATATAGACTACAGAAAGAAACAGCACAGTTTAATACTAGAACTACTGGAGTTATAGCACACCTAGAACTACCATGAGTGGTCAATTTGACTGTTGTATTAAATACAAATATTGTAATGAAAGAACCAACAATCAGATATAAGTCATAGTTTTATTCAGACACGTCATATAAGACCAAAACACTAAATAAAATGAACAATTGAACAGAATTGGGTTTATATACAGACATATTATATAAAGCACAACTGCAAAAAAATAAAATGTCAAAAGAAATGTGTATATACAAGCATATTTACATTTATATGAAACTATACAACCAAAACAATGTAAATAAATGGGTTTACATAGACATAAAAGTGCAAATACACAACTGAAACTATGCAAATAAAAAAAAAAAATTTTAACAAAAAATGGGTTTTATATACAAATCACAACATGTTTGCACAATCCACAAATGTTGCACTTCTCAACAGCTCCACAAATGCAGTGCACTTTCCACACACTGCATTTGCGCATTGGACACAGCTATCAAGAATCTTCTTACCATTGCATTGACATCCTGGTCGCTACCTTCAGCTGTGGGTACCTGCTTTGCACTTTTCTGTTCAAAATGTTTCTGGCGAAGTTATTCAGCTAGCTACAATGTATAATTTGTCCTCGATATCTTCTTGCCCGTGCATTCCTTGTAAAGAATAAAAAAGTTGATGTCTGCAATATCCAACATACTGTAAACACATGGACAGGTCACCTGCGAGACCCAGGATTCACCGAGTATTTCTGTGCCATCAGGTCTAAAATGTCAACTCCATACTTCATTGTATTGTAAAACTCCAGTCTCCATTTTGTTTTTTCACCAGCCAGTCTCGATGGTAACTGACAGATGAAAGGAGTGAAGCATACTTACATTCATTCACAGCTTACACTTGTAAACTGTTACAGTGCAGTCAGAGTGCTTGTAGTGGAGTACAGCTCAGTTTGCACGTCTCCTTTGTTTGTTTACAGTTCCAACCAACCAGGCTTGATTATATCTTCAACTCTTTTGCCAATTGCAATGAGGTAAAAATAATTGTCGGTGGTAACATTTCTCCTTTTTCCTAAATAGAGTCTCATTAGACAAAATATCACTGTCATCCAACCTTTAGTTAGCCTGGCGACAGTCTCATCCTTGCCCATGAATATCCGTCGTCAGCCGTAACTTGATCCCAACATCAGGTTTGTTAGATATATCTTGAGTCCACCTGCAGCTTTCTTTTGTTGGAAAAAGCTGCTAATCCACTGTAATGTTCTCTCCCATTTGTAGCAGAGAATGCTGTTATCAGTGAAGCAGTTCCAAACTTTGTATTGCAGGGCAAATTTGTAATTTTGAAGACATATGCTTCTGGTCATCTTCAAATCGAAATGCAAAATAATTATAATTTCACAAAAGTGATTCTAAACCGTTGTCTCGGGGGGGGGGGGGGGGGGGGGGGGGGACCACTTACTGGACTAGAAGATGTCCAGTGACAGGCTGTTGGCACCACATGCTCCATGAACAATAGTGCAAATAATTGCTTCCAATTCTTCAAAGGGCATTGACCATGAGTCATCATTTTATTGTTGTGGGCTTCATCTTCAGTGCAGGAGTGTATGTGACGAAGCATACGCTCATCTATAAATAAGCAAAAAGTATTCAATACTCTCTCAGAGATGTTGTATTTTGTGGATGGAGTGGGTCCTGAAACCTCCTTCAAAACATTTTGTTGACCCCTTCCTGCAGCATGGAGACCAAGATTTATAATGTCCCAAACAATGCCATCACGACCAACCTTTTTTTTCTTTATAAAATTATTTTTGTTGGTTTTATAATAATGACAAGAGAGAATTTTTACCATCAATTACAGGAGTCAGCAAATAGTTATAAGAGAAAAGGGGAAGAGAGAAGGGAGAGAGGTA
Source organism: Polyodon spathula (assembly GCF_017654505.1). Taxonomy (NCBI): domain Eukaryota; kingdom Metazoa; phylum Chordata; class Actinopteri; order Acipenseriformes; family Polyodontidae; genus Polyodon; species Polyodon spathula. The sequence goes on from NC_054535.1 coordinate 66,683,858, forward strand.
GAAGATTGCAAATCAGAGAAAGCATCAGCCAACCAAAACGGGAGCATCAAGAAAAATTTAGCTAAATTAAAGCGTCTAGCCAGGAGAGTTACAAATGCTACAGTGTCCGATTTTACTTTGGGAAAACAAACAGTGCTGGGTACCACGCCAAACAAAGCAGTAAATGGTATGGGGAAATTGTGCAGCTGCAAAATTTGTGAAATAGTATAAAAAGTAGAGGACCAATAAGAGTTTAGCTGGGGGCAGGACCAAAACATATGTAAAAGTGTAGCAGGGGCTTGTTTACATCTATCACATGTTGGGTCAGTTTCAGGGTAAATTTTGGGAAGTTTAAACTTAGTCAATGAATATGAAGGAACATTTTAAATTGTGTTAGCCCATGCCTAGCACAGATGGAAGAGGAGTGTATGCAGGACAGCATTGCCTCCCAGTCCTCATTTGCAATATCTTGGCCTAAATCTTGTTCCCAGAGTATTTAACATAGACAGTGACGGCATTGTAAGGCAAATTATTATTTTTTTTTATAAATTTGGGATATTAAGCTATAACAGGGAAGGTCTGTGCTGACTATCTGGTGGTTGCATGGTCCTGTAGGTAGTGGGCAGCAGCCTCGTAAAATCTGCCTGTCAGTGACAGCATTGACACGAAGAGGTGGGAAAGAGGGTATGTGGGCTTTCCCTCTCTCTGAGTGGCTGAAGGACGGGCTTTGGGGGATTGCTGCACCTATAAAATACTGCTCTGCGGTTCCCTCAGGTCTGCCCCTTTAAGACGAATGAGCCAGCTGGCGGAAGCTCTGCTGACGGACCAAGCACGGCCGGAGATCAACGAGCACAACAAACTAATTTTATAAATAAAAATAAAGAAAAGGCATTTTTAGTAGCGGGGAAACACTTGGGCAGAACCCAGAACAGTATCAGCAGGTTGAGGGAACTGGTGAGCGTAGGATGGAAGCCCGGGCCGTGCGGATAGTGACGGTTGGGGTAATGCTGCTGCGTGCAGCACCTTTATTTTGTAGTTTTATTACTGTGTTTTATTTTCCCTTTTTCTTTTGCCTTTTGTTTTCATTATTATTTTTGAGAACTTGCATGTGCACTGGACTGTGTACCAACCTTGGTAACTCTGTGGTCCTGTTTACTGTTGCCAGTACTCAGGCCACGGACAACAGAGCCATCTGCGGGCTAAAATGAATCATTGAAGAAGAAAAATAAAACTGGACACCTGTGCGTTTTTTTCTCCTGTGTCAGTGAATACCCACACCCTTCCACATAAAGCCATTAGAAATTGGAATCAAATTATGAATTGAGTCAGTTGAGGAATTTTGAGGTAATGTGGGAGAGTGGGGCATCCTGTTACATACAAAGTCTTGTGTGAAATGAATTTGAGGGAGGTCAAATTTATAAGAAAGCTGTTGAAATGATGCAAAAGTTCCCTCAATATACAAGTCTTTGATGGATTTAATATGGAAGCCTTTGTCTCTTAAGTAAGGAGGGAATAAACGGTTTGCATAAAGAGGGGACATTATTGAGAAGGCCTGCAAACTGAAGTGTCACCTAAACTGCATCCAGACCCTGAGGGTCGACCTCACCAGTGCATTGGTGGTGTAGTGTGAGGCTTGTAGAGGGATTGGAGAATATATCATGGCAGGTAAAGGAGTGCAGGAGACTGACTACATGTGTAGCCACGCTGGAGTAGTTTGCAGGGGGTGAATGTGCAGCCAGTGTAAAACATTACAGATATTAGCTGCTCAGTAATATAATTGAAAATTGGGCAAAGCCAGGCCTCATAATGGTTTCGGTCTCTATAAAAAGATTTTACAAATGCGTGGATTTATGGATAAAGACTGGAATGCACTGAGAGAGAATTTAGGAAGCGTATTCATTAACAGAATTGACACTACCAGTAAGTGATAATGGAAGTAAAGACCAGTGTTTAAAATCTTGTTCAGTTCATGCTAAAAGAGGAGTAACATTTGATTTAAAAAGATTAGTAAATTTATCTGTAACACAAATGCCCAAATAGGTAAAATGATCGTATGTAATCTTAAAGGGAAAGGTATTTAGTGAATACTGACAAGCAGCTGCATTAACTGGAAATAATTCACTCTTATTTAAATTTAGCTTGTAAGCAGAAAATTACACCAAATTGTTCTAAAATGAAAAGGCCATGGGGGAGAGAAGCAGCAGGGTCAGAGATATAAAGTAGGTCATCAGCATATAAAGAGAACCGCTGCTCTTGTCGTCCTCCAAATATCCCTGTTAGATGTTGACTACTTTGAAAAGCTATCGAAAGTGGCTTAAAAGCAACTGCAAAAAGGAGAGGAGAAAGATGACAGCCCTGCCTAGATCCATGCTGGAGTGGGAAACTGTGACAAAGTGAGAAAGAATTGGTGCTGTAAATCTCCCTCCCGACCGGAAAGGGACCCGGCTAAGATTGGTAGTATTCTTCCCGATGGACGGGTCGACTCGACGGTGAGCGGAAACCGGAAGTCGGACATCTTGGGGAAAGTGCATAATTTCAAGTACTCTTACCAACTCCATTGTGATTACATACTGGTCAAGAAGCTATTGGATAAACTATGGCAATAGGCTGGTTACAGGGAGGAGTTTGGTGGTACAAAGGGGATGCAGTTGCGTGAGTATGGCCACCTTGTACTGAATACATAACTCCTGTCTGTTTGTTTGTCTATTTGTGCCTTGTAAATGACGAGTAAGGCACCAGCACTCACTACAACCGCATTGTCATTAATTGTTATTGTTTTGTTTTTGGCCTGTAAGCCAGCCGTGTACCTACCGATAACATCGCTGGTCGAGGGCTGGCTTTTTTGTGTTTAATAAAAACACACGTTTTTGGGAGACTAATACTGTCTGGACATTCAATTTATGTACTCGCAGTTGTCACAAAGATTTAGAGTAAGTGTTATTTGTACAGACAGAGCCAAGAGGGTCGGAATATATCAATCTAACCAAGGAAATAATTGTCACCAAAGCCAAATCTGCGCAAGGTTTCAAAGAGATAGTCCCACTCAACACGATTGAAAGCTTTCCCTCCATCGATAGAGACAAGTACCTCTGGAAGGTGGGAGGTTGAAGGAATATATATAATGCCTATTTTTATAAATCCGGTTTGGTCAGGGGAGATAATAGAAGGCAAAACCGATTCCAGACATCGCGCCAAAATTTTAGCCGTGATCTTTACATCTGCGTTAAGGAGGGAAATAGGACGGTATGACCCACACTCAAGGGGGTCTTTATCTTTTTGCAAATATCAAGGATATGGATGCTTACAAAGAGTTTGGGGAAGGGATGATGATAGAAGTGATTCTGAAAACAATGAAATCAGCAGAGGGCTGAACTTTTGGGAACATTATTTATACAACTGTATAGGGAAACCATCAGGGTCGGGACACCTTTCACTCTGCATGGTCGTAATAGCCTCCTCTAGTGTAAAGGGCTCCTTCAACATGGTTTTAGGTTGGATGCCATGTTAGGAATATCAAGATTTTGAAAAAAAGACTCTATTAATGAGGTATCAGACCGGGATTCAGATATATAAAGGGAGGAGTAGAAATCTTTAAATTGGTTATTTATTTCCCCCTGGTCTACTGTTGGGATTACCGGTGTTCGGATCTGTGTAATTAAATTTGAAGATACTGATTGCTGGAGTTCCTGGGCTAGAATTTTACTAGCTTTGTCTCCATGCTCATATAAAGCATGCCATGAATTGTGCAACATCTCTTCTGCCTGATTGGTGGATAATAAATTAAATTCCGTCGGCAATGCAAATCTCTTTCCGTATAAAGCAGGAGAGGGTGAGTCTGCATAAAGGTTGTGTAATTGTAAAATAAGGGTTGTTAATTCTGACAATCTTTTTGTTCATTTTTTTTCTTTTCATGGGCATCATAGGATACAATCTGTTCTCGTAGGTAGGCTTTCAAAGCTTTCCACAGGGTGGAGGAGCTATCAGGTGTAGCGTTTGTACTAATGAAAAAATATATTTGTGAGGAAATTAATGTACAAAATTTTGGTCGGAAAGTAGCAGTCAATTAGAGCGTCCAAGAGGATAAGAGTCTGTCTTAAATGGAAATGCTAGTTCCATAATAAGAGGTGCATGGTCAGAGAGCACAATACTATCATAAGAACAGAAGTGATCTTATATATCAGTGATAGTAACAATCATCAAAACCCTGTTTGTAATAAGCAATGAGCTTGGCTGGTTATCAGACATCATTCAGATCTTCATTCTCCAGTAAAACATAGTCTGGTCAGGATCGGTAGTCATTTCTGGCAGAGATAATCCATTCCTACAGTTCAGCTGCTGCTGTGGAGGCTGCCAGCACCACCCGCTGTTCAAGGAAAGCCATTGCATCTGTAGGATTATCAAAAGTGTGCTGTACTCCGTTGACGGTAAGCCTGAGGTGTGCTGGGTACTCTGTCCCTGCTTCAGCTGTAGTGATCTAAGAGCCCTGTCTAGAACTGGGTTATCTTTTAAGTTAAGTATATTTTGCAGAAGTTGGGCAATGTATTCTGTGGGGCATGGTCCAGGCATTTTAACAATTTGTGAGTTAAATAAATGGAGTACAACAGTGAAAAAGCCTTAACTGAGACCAATAAAATAAAATTTGCTTAAGTTATACCTATTTAATTAAATTTTAGTGTGGCCTCATTAAGAGAGATGTATCTTTCTGTTTTGTGCTCTGCCCCCCAGTCCCCCGCAACCCCCCCAACCCAAAACCTACCGCTGGAGAGGTTGCCTCAGGTGCCGGCGCTACCGCTGGAGAAGCGGTTGGTACAGGTGCAGGGGATGCCGCAGGAGTCTTTTCCACGTCCTCTTCTGTGCCCCTTTGCGAGTCCGGTTCTGTGTCCAAGTTGTTCTCAATGGAGTGCTGGGGCATTTGGTCCTGACACATCGCTGGCACTGTCCTCACTTTTATTGCTGCTGGAATTTTCTCGTATGCAAAGTCGCTCTTCACCAGAGTCAGTGTCATTACTGTCAGTGGCAATAACTTTTTCGTCTCCAGATTCACAGTCAGATAAATTCCGTAGTAACTCTAAGCATTGCTCAGCAGTCTTATGTCTTTTACAAATCATTTTCACTTTATCTAGGAATAATTGTGGAAGACTGAATTCCTTTGGGCAACTTCTGACATATATAGTAGCCTGAGTGAATCTAAAATTAGAGCACATTACAGACAGAACATGCCTGAGTTACAAAAGGCGATAACTGCTCACATGACAGTTAAAGGGCGTGAGGGCCCTACACTAACCCATGCGGAGCATAGCTGGGAGCAGAGTGAGCCAATTGTATATGGAGCGGAGCAGGGTAGTTGCTGGAGCAGAACAGACTTTTCCAGCCTGCTCTTTCACAGCACTTAGAAGAACTGAGCACGATTTTACTTTTCTTAAATACATGTTCGGCCATGGAGTTTGCACCCAAAAATTTAAATCAGTTGACAAATACAGATGCTCAGTCACTTTACAGAATTTTCCATCATGCATGTGCATGGTAACTTTCCAGTTTCAAACCAAAATTAGACAAAGTTTTGCAGACTTTTTTATAAAAAAGAAAAAGAAGCATTTATATTCAATGTGATTAGCATTGCACTTTATAATTCACTATGGAGGGAAAAAATATAGAATTCTCCATTTTGTGGAGCTGCCATATAAAAATGTAAGAAACATCAGGTGTGTCCATCGGTTATTATATAGCCTATGTTGTTCTTATACAGTGCCACGGTTATGCCCTGATACAGCACTGTCGACACGGTTTATTTTTTCTGCACTCTTAAGTATAGTTCATACACCACAGTGTGGTCCATCAGCCCCGTTGAGACTCACTCATGTGCTCGTGGGTTGCTTTGAGCTCCATATGAGTAGGGGTCTAAATAAATCGCGATTTCGCGGAAATTGTGAAATTGGGGGGTCTCCGCGAAATTCACCTCTTTTAGGGGCCAATGCATACTGGACAAGTACGGAGAGAAAAAAAAAAAACATCATTTAAATTAACTACTGCACAACGCAAGCGACATAAACTATGCATCTTCCTTCTGTAGACACCCCTTTTTTATTCCTTCGCCACCCTGTGTGCATTGCACTTTAGCAAACAATAAACATCCACAAATAACATTTACAAAAAAAATTATCCAAAGCAGTTAGTGTTCTTTACTGTTCAAATAACAACAAAGTTTTAATCAGCCTATCAGTGCGTCTTTACTGCTTTTCTGTGACCTGTACTGGGGGTGGGACAAAGTTGGTGCTTCATTGTTTTCATTTAGGTTGCTAAAATCTAGTTTTCAGTATTGGAGATAAAATAGTAGAAATGGACAGCAAAAAAGTATATTTGGGCTGATGATCTTTTCAAGATATTTCCCAAAGAAACTGTACATGCAGATTGAGGTCATTGTTTTGCATATTTTAATGTGACTTTGGAGAAAATACGATCGATCGCTATTTAGCTTCAGAATCACACATTAAACAAAAGGCTACTACAGAGGCTGCTGAACAAAACGTAAAATAAACAGCTTTCAGAAACCCAACTGGAAAGTCAGCCCAGACAAAAAGTATTCCTGTCTGAAGTTAAATCAGTACTGAAATGATCTGGCACAGCCACCTCGCTTCAACCAGCTTCGCAGTTGGAATTTTAGACCCGAATAGCACGTTTTCTTTGTTTTGACTCATTACTAATATAATAAATTATTGGATGGGACAAATAACATGACAACAAACATGCTGCATATATTGCCTTTATTAAAGAATGCCAGATGCCCTTGGGTAGCCAAGTTTTGGGGCTGTTTCTAATCGATTTCCACATCTGTATAACTTTGCAAAGCTTTGCCTTACACTTCCAACTAATTCAGTGGATGCAGAACATGCAGTCTCATGTATAGGCAAGTCAGCTGCAGGGGTATGCTGCATGCCTGCATGTCTTTAACAAATGACAGCACTCTCTTTTACTAAGGAAGCAAATACCACTATTTTTAGGCTTTATAGTGCTCTGAAATATTGTCTACTTAGTTTTGTTTAATGTTTAAACAGGTCCGCGAAATGTCTGTGAAATCCTAATTTTATTCCGCAACCTATCCATGAAAAATAAGTACATTTACCGCGATTTAAGTTGACCCCTACATATTAGCTATTCAGATACAAACAAGCCCTGTAAAAGGCCAATTTGATATGAATCATATGCAAAGTTTAAAATATGTCAGTGCACCGTACACAACATCTTTGGAAACTGTTAAAAACCTGTTTTAATGCAAGATGATATTTCCTAACTTTTACTTCTACCAATATCAACAATAATGAGAAAGTGTCTTTGAAATGAATTAGATAACTTATCTGAGCACTTTATGTAGGTTTTTTTCTCTGCTGATCATAGCTGGGCATGCAGCTTGTTAAACTGTGTATGTCTTACACCATACAACAGAAATCACATGCAAGTGATAATAATTAAATCTCACTGTTGTTAATTATAATTTTAATTAACATTCAAACATCCGTGGGAACATAGAAACATAAAATGATGCAATTTGGATCAGACATAAAAAAAGGCTATAAGGCAACAAAAGGTGAAAATTTCTATAAGCACTGTATATGACGGCATAGCTATGTTGTTTTGTTACTGTTTTGACGGTAAAGCCAAATGTTTTGTTTTTGTACAGTTTGGTTGGGTCGATGGGAAGCCCCATCCACTATTTAGAAACTTTATGCAGAAGGTGGCCATCTCCCAAATTAATTAAATTATTTATTTGTTGCTAATCAGGAGATGGTCACCTGCATAAGAGCCAGCAGCTCTCTGCACTCCGGGTGGATGTTCTAGAGGAGAGAACGGGAGCAAGAGAGAAAACAAAACAAAAATACAGATACAATATAGGAGCAGTGAAGGCAATTGCCCAGCCTGACCTATATGGTAGTATTGTGTTCATGATTATTTTTTGTTTACCTGTTTTATTTTTGCTCTGTGAGCAGAGAGTGTTTTTCTTTTGTTAAATCTTTTATTTTATTTTCGTTGCTTAAATAAACGGCACTGCAGCGTCTTTTTGCCCTGCAGTATCTTGACTGTTTCTTTCTGCATCTGGCCTAACGTCACCACACGGCTACCCTATCACAGGAAGAAACAGGATGGACAAAGCCTGGACGTTCAACCAAAGGACCTTGACTTGTAACCACAGTCGCACAAACAAGACTAAAATAGGATAAGGAAATAAAACGTCTGTGTTGTATCATACAATGAGAAGCTTGTAAGCACTTCACACAAAACTTACAGATTAGCAGAAAAGCAGAATAACCAGCACAAATTAAAAATAATGCAACCCCCAGGGGAAACAGATGGGTATGCAGATTAAAGCCCTTAACACAGCTATAAAAAAAAGGCCTCTGGATGCAATGTGGTCTTCAAAGGATAGGCAAGTTCTTGTTATACGACAATTAGCAGCCCCCATGGGAGTGGTTCAGGGCTAAGATAGCAGACTGGTTATAACCATTATTTGGTACAAGGCAAGTTTGGTTTTGGATGTTAAAGTTCAGTGAGAGCAGAACCGCACATAAATAGGTGCTGTCTCAATGATTGGACAGAGAAGGGAGAGCAGCGGGGGTGTATCACATGTCTTGAACATGTGTAATTCAATACATGTTGGAATTCATGTATCATTAGAGCACTTAGAATACTCATATGTGCTTGTGAGCAGTGTCTCTTGCATAATGTAATAAAAATCATAACTATCAAAGGACTTCAAGTTTCTTTTTTACCATCTACTTTATTTTTACTTGTGTTACTTTACAACATAAGCTTTATATTCCTTTTCAAATTCAGCTGTCATAAAAGACCAAAATTAACTGAAAGCAAGCTTCTGTGCACCTCTCTTCGTCTGTGTGTGTGGGCCTGTCCGCCCGCATGCAGTTTTTGTAAAATGTCCCAAATAAACATCGTGGGGCACCCCCCAATTCCGCTCTCCCCCCACATACCACCCCTCACTCAATTCTTCTGGGGGCCCTACTAAGTATATAGATTAAGTATAATCCGGCCCTGGTTGAATACATCGCCAAAACAGACCTGATTGAAATACAAATAATCAAATAGAATACTGTACTGTATAAGTAAAAGGCAATTGTTTTGCATGTAGAGGTCAATTTGACCAGTCTGGTAGTTGTAAATATGAGGATATTATCTCTCTCTTATTTTTGTAACTCCATGTCTCATACTTTGTCAGAACAATGAGTACATATAAAAATCATAAACACACAGCCCCATATCTACCAGACAGGCAGAGTAAATTAAATTTAAAAACCGCCAACTGTCAAATTGACTACCTTTTTTTTTTTTTTTTTTTTGTCAACCAGCAGACTATAGATTCGAGCCTGCGAGGACATGGCTCACTGCGCTGAAGCTAGGCATTGGCTTTTATCACTAATCCATGGGAAAGTTTTTATTCAATTTTAATAGCTGTGGCAGAGCAAAGCTCTGCTCTTTAGAAATTGGCAGGGATGGGGTTAACTTCCCCTACCTGCCTGGGTTTATTATGTTCAGGTGGCTGGGGTTGATTAGTTGATTAGGTTGATTAACGATCAATCAGCGCCCAGCCACCTGATATAAAAGGAGGCCTCTGCTTCTCATTTGAGAGAGGGAGCTGAGGAAGCAGGTTGGTTTTTTTGGTTGTGTAGAAAACTTGAATCCAGTGAAGGCATTGCCCAGCCTGGAAACTGTTATTTTTGTAAGTTTTGCTTTTTATCTTTTTGGTGTTTAAATTGCTTTGTTTTGGCCCTTGTGCCCTTTCATTTTGTGTTTATAATAAAATAGTTATTTTTTTGAACTGCAGTCTGTCTCTGGGCCTCTATCCACTCGCCAGCCTGCCACAATAGCATATATTCTACTCAGTTTAGCAAACTAAACTTAGAAATCTTGTTCCTGTGTATAACATACAAAATGCTGAGGTGCTGTGCTGTATTTATGGAAAAGCAAAAACGTATCTTAATCATAAGATGCACAAATAATAATAAACACTGTAATACAATATAGAATAGTATATCCTACTGTTCTGGTTTTGTTGTAAAAATAAGGACATTACTTTTTTTTTTTTTTTTTTTTTTGAGAGGCATTATTACGCACAGTAGAAATCCACAGGTTTGAAAGGGCATTATTCGTTGATTGTTTGTTGTTTTTTTTTTTGTTTTTTTCCCACTGATGTGACTTAAAGACACAAATTACGTAATCATGTTATTGTTTGGATCCAAACACTTCCTAATACAGGCATCTCTAGTTGCTCTAGCTGAAAGAGCACTGTGGCCATAATGGCAAAGAATAGACATACATTGAGGGGCATTTCTGCAATTGAGAATCCCCCCATCCTGCCTTATTGACTGAATACGGCTTTATATTGGATTGGATTGGAATGTTAAACATGAAAAATTGTATCAAGAGACCATTGTATTTCTAGGATATTTTCTTAACGATCACATTGTTAGCCTAATTAAATGGATGTGTAAATAGTTTTATTTGTACAAAGCATAGCAAACCAACAATGCTGGAAGCTGTTTTTATAAATTGTGTATGTTTTCTATTGCAATTTTTATTTATTTATTTTGAGTGTATTTGGGGGTCATTTGTCTCTGTTTTAAATAAGATATACCAGGATAGCAACAGTCATTTGCAATTCAAATATGAGAAATGTTTAAACTACTCTGGCTAAACAAATAATTTACATTTTGAGAATCCGGTAGACGGAAAGCTTAAAAACTTTATCCCCTCACAGGTTTTGCATGATTCACATGGTTAACAATGTACCAATAATTGTGATGGAATAAAAAATAGTTTAAAAATACAAACATTAATTAAGACCACAAACCTAAACAAGAAATGTGAACTTATATAACTAAAGAATGGTTTGTGGATGCTATTTCTTTCCAAGCATTTCAACCACAGCTGACAGTATTTACAAAGTACTTGATGGTCTAAAAACTTAAGTTTGATGCTGTGTTGGGGTTTCAATAGCTTAACGGGTCAAAGATTAATTAAATGATTGATAACCATCTCTTATAATCTTGGCATGATTGTTAATTTCTTTGGTTAAAAGAAAGTGCGTACCTGACCTTCTGTTACATGTTCAAGTGTTGCCCAAGGGCATCCTTTACCTCAAAATCCACAGCACAACAAAGCACAGTAGACAAAATAGATTAAATACTAGGATACACAAATAAAATTAAAAAACATGTTTAAACAATTTTACTGTTTTTTTTTTTTTATTATTATTATTACTAACATTTTCTACCATCAACAGAGTGGGAATAACAAGCAAATACTGTATCACTTCCCTCTTAAGGACCAGCATACACTGTGCTAAATATAGCATAACACTTGTGCAATATTTCAGAATCCTATATCCAACCTAGACTGTTCTTCAAGACTCAACTTGTTAGAAGATTTTACTAAAAGCATTGCTAAATTAGAAGTTGTGTTGTATGATTTTCTATGCTTGTGTAATGGATTCAGTACCATCCCCATTACATGGTCGCTATAAAATGAACTATTGTTTAAAATGAAATAGCTTGTACACTATGTGAGAAAAAGAAAATGTAAAACTTTCCTGTTGAATGGTTTGGGTTAAAAGCTGTAGATCAGGTAAAAGACAAAAATATCTCGTTGCTGGTCTTTGATATGCATTGTCGTAAATGTTATTTCAGTCGAGAGGTGCACATCTCCTGTGAAATGCATTTCCTAGTTACCCAAGCTATTACATCTTCTGAATCGCTTACTCTAATTTACTAACTTTGGAAGACACCTTTAATAAGGGGAAAGAATGGAATTGGGGTTACTGAGGAAATTGATTTCTTAACTTACTGTTTGTATGCTGAACCGCCCATTAGTACCCGCAGCCGTTCGCACGTTACGCACTCAAGCCCAAATTTATAAAGGGGAAAAACTGACCACAAAAAGCAATGTAATGTGCGCGTTCAGTACGGCTGCACTCATCGTCAAAATAACAATCTATAAGACTAATTAGGTAAAGCAGGCGATTCCGCAATCAACCAATTTAAATACCCCTCACCGCAACTAGCGATGGAGAATTACACACCTCTCACAATAAATAGCAGGGTTGGGTCAACCCTGCGTGTGTAGGCCACACATTCCAAAAGAAAATGAATTGCAAACAAAGACCTCAGCCTGGTACTAGCTATGGTGATGAGGATGCTCAGAAGCGAAAACTGAAATTTACCAATATGGAATAAGAGATTTTGGTACAAGCAGTACTTGTAATGCAAGCTCGAAATACATCACCACGACAAATTAATAAAATATGGAATGCGCGGTGACTTCTTAATAAACAAATATACCACCTCAGAGTTTGTAGTATGTTGCTTATACATTATGACACATCATCCGGTTACTGTGCTTCGCATATTTGTTCAACTTCTTGTTTCTAATATAATAATTAAAGGGAAATAGACTTTTCAAATGTCAGAAACAATAAGTTTTATTTACTTACGTCCATGGCAGGCAAATGGGTGGATAATCCTTCCATTGTTGTATAGCAATATGTTCAGCAACAGTACAGCTGTATACGAACAGTCTTCATTTTAACTATGACTTATATCTTCTTGAAGTCTTATGCAGTTACAACTCTCCTATTTCTTCCGTTTGTCAGTATTTCTTACTCTATATATGACTTTAAAGCATATCTCTATGGTATATATAATAAAAAAAACTGTACTTGCTGTAGCTACAAACTAACTGCTTCATCTGTCCCTCTGTTCTTTTTTTAACGTTTTCTTTCCAATTCGAATTTAACAATACTGCCTGAACCAGTATTGTTAAATACCAGAATGCCATATTACAAAAAATACATTCTGTGGACATTACTAAAATAACGATGGAGGATGAGCCCTCATTGTATATGAGACTTTCTTTTGTGCGCTTCGGAAAATCATTCCATCTTTTCTTAATCTCCTCCACCATTCTTATAATAAAGCTTACACTCTAAGAAGTAAAGGCTCTCGTTAGAACTGTGGGGAGTCCGTTTTAGGTACTTCTAAGAACATTTTTTACATGGATTCTGTAGTCTCTATTTGCAGACTTTATGCTTTGTCATGTAAGCTTTGACAAAACGTGTATTGCAAATTGGAGTTTGCAAAACAATATGGTACTGGTATTATAAACCGTAATTTATAAACTGACTTGATCAGAAGAGTTAAAAAAATTAGCTCTTTGCAAAATGTTATTAAATGTTTCTTTCTCCTTGAAAACGATGTCTCCTTCTGGCTTCAGACAAGTATCCCACATCACCTTGCCATATAGCCTACTGTCTGACTGCTGCAAATTAACGCCTGCTTTTCAGAGCTACTATTTAATAGACCTAATTTGCAAAATCCCTTCCAAATTTTAGCGGTTTCCTTCAGAAACGCCCCAGAATTACATATGAATATGCAGAATTACATATGCATCAAGGGCTAAAGTGCACAGAGACATTGCCCCCGCAAATCATGCCTTAATTGCGTGTTTATGCCATTGTGTATGTTTTATAAATCCCATCCAAGAATTCAGAACCCTCAGCGCCTGTTTTACGGTCGTAAAACATGTGAAATCCTTTTATAAATCTGGGCCTCAGTGGCGGCGTTAGGGACACTCAACACATGCAATTGCATGGGTCTCTCCAAGGCAGCGAGGGGGGCCCCAGCCAACCGTGATTCCCTGCCTTTGCAGAAGCAGTTTTTCAAAGATCGCTGGAAGCGCGATATTTCTGAGCCACCCTGTGTTCTCAAGCACTACCATTTAGTCCTGCTGCAGATTGCAACACATATTGTAAACAAGACTTAACTAATTCTTTGGCTAAATAAAAGCACATAACACTGCTGATTATCTAGATACCCTTGATTAAAGTAACCTTATAAAACTGAATTATTTTAAAACACATTTTCATTTTTTTACATGGAAATGCTGTTCAGAAACATCAAGCGTTCACGTCCAGCGATCGTTGACAACAATTCAGCTGTGTCGGTGTGGAATCAAGGGTACAGAATTCTATAATGTACAGGAATCTACCATATGTAACACTTGAACTTGTATGCCAAAACATTGGCGATTTCTCTGCTTTTTTGGGGAAAAGGGCATTTTATTTAATGAGTCGAGTCAAACCCCACCAGGTAAAAAAAACAACAACAAAAAAAAACAACATTATTGATGATTTTGCATTAAGTAAACTTTAACATATTTGACTACACAACAATGTACAGGTATGTTTGTTTTTTACTATTTATTTCCATGGACTATATTGGAGCTACCGTTAGTGAACAAAAGTTTCAGCACCCTATATAGTACCTTTTTCAAATTCATATGGTGTTCCTTGTTTGTTTGAATGGTTGCCTTTTTATTCACTGAATCAGGAAACATCATTATCAAGTTTTTTCCGGTTTTATTCTAAAATGTATTTAACACATCCCGTACAGTTTAATATTCTGTCAGATTCATTCATTCGTTCATAATAAACCTGAGAAGTATACCTGTTGTAAACGGGTGGAGCTAGGGTTGCCACCTGTCCAGGTCCAGGTTTGACCCAGAGTCCGGGGATTGGCAGGAATTAACAAGTCCAGACGCCCTAGTGTCCAGTTTTTAAGTGAAACACTTAAGTAGCACAAACCTTCCTATAATATTTTCATTGACATACATTAGTTGCTTAAACGATTTCCACTATCATATTAGGAATGTACTGTTTAGTACTGATCTGTACATTCTACTTTGCCCCCGACATTTGAATAATGCTGAGGGCAACAAACATATCCAAGTGATGTAAACAATCCAAATGAGGGGGTTGCAGTCATGTGACCCCAACAGCCTACATAGTGGCGGTCAAAACAGCCATGGCGGATAAATCAAAAGCGGCATATTCCACAGCAAAATGTAATGTATTTGCAACCACAGAGCATACTTCTTACCTTCCTAGTTCATACTACGGTATTTTCTCTCTCACTTCAATGAGACAGGTCACAGATTGCTTCATGCTTTCTTTGTCCGAATGGCTGATTTGTCTGTTTAATACCATCAAATTTAATTTATCCACGGTAGAATCACGCTTTCGAGCATTTTTGAGAGTGCTCCTACCTAATTCTCACGTCAGTTTAGTGACTAGAGCTGGTTTTGACCCCTCTTCCTGAGAATGGTAAGCGGCCATTAATCTCTTTCATTGCACAAGACTTTGTGTAGTTTTCAGATACCGTGTGGAGAGCTGTTCTAGTGCTGTAAGAAGACCCCGCGGGCTCACGGCATCGTCCTCTATGCCGACTTAATCGGCCACAGCGACCACAAAAACAAAAACAAAACAGCTCAGGCCTAGCGCCTCTCTCAAGCCTCTGGCTCACCTAGCGCGGCTGCGCTTGCCCTCGGGGACCGCACCGACTGAATTGGCTGCATACCCCAGCATCGACCACGGTTTTTCCAAACGACCCTCAGGCTTGGAAAAACAGCGCCCACCCGGCCCCGATTGACTTGGCACCGGCGTGACTATCTTCAGCGCAGTCTACAGCCCGGCACTGACCGCTCGGCACCGACCACTCGGCACCGACCGCTCGGCACCGACAGCATTGCTCTAAGATGCCTTCCCCGGCCCCAATTGACTCGGCGCCAGTGTGACCATCTTCAGCGCCGTCTATAGCCCAGCACCGACCTCAGCACCTATTGACTCGGCACCGACCGCTCAGTACCGACAGCGCTGTCCTCAAGCCGACCCCGGCACTGATTGACTCAGCACCAGCGTAACCACTTTTGGCGGCGTCTACAGCCTGGCACCGACCTCAGCACCAATAGACGCAGTACCGACCACGCGGCATCGACAGTATGTTCTCGGCACCGAAGCCTATATACTTGGTGTTTATTATCAACTCAGCTTCATCCGCACTCTCTGGGCAGCGGCACAAATTGGTGCATCCTTGACGCTAACACAGATTCCTGTTATTCAGTGCCATTTTATTATGCTTGGCTTTGGCTCGTTGCTCGGCACAGCCTGTGCCATGTCAACGCACTCCACTGGATCCTCCGCTGGCTTCCAGCAATACGACCAGTGCACAGCAAAGCTCTCCAAGCAGGATGAGAATTCGACCTGCTCCAGGTGCCTAGGGTAAGACCACGTGGCCAGGGCGCTGGCGTGTGAGCTGGACTGCTCTCCCTGCCTCAAGTTCTCAAGAAGAACTAAGCGCAGGACAGCAGCCCTCTCCCCAGCAAAGTCTCTCTCTACCCAGAGCAAGGGAGAATGAGATTGGTGGTTCAGGGCCCCATCCAAAGGTCCTCAAGAACCCCGCCTGCCACGGTGATCAGGGACACTCCTGGATCACCATCACCCTCTCCGTCACCGGTGCAAAGGTGCAGATATCCATTCGTAGAGGTGAGATGGTCGCCGCCTAGACAACACCGCTCAAAGGGACGTTCCCTAGAAGGTACCGCTCTCCTTCCCCATGGAGGCACAGGCGGTCTCTGTCGGTCACCACAGAAACGCCATAGCTCGGCTGAGCGGCAGTTCCGGGAGCTGGCAGAGATGGTGAGGGCTCAGCAGACCATGCTGGAGACCCTACTAAAATCTCAGGGCAGCTTGCCCCATACCACTGGGCAGCCCCAGCCATCCCAGTCCTGATCTCCATCTCCGGCACACAGACCTCTGAGCCCAGGTGAGCTGTCGTTCACAGCCTCAAGGTCGGACATGTCCGAACCCGCCACATCAGTTACGCAGGCCACAGCGGGGGGCTGTATACCACCCCTTCCGCATGTATCACAGAGGGAGGAGTTTCGGGCCTTGATGCAGCAGCGTGGATATTCAATGGCCAGCAGAGCAGGAGGAAAAGGGGAACCGCATCATAAAACAGAAGGGGCATCCAACAACTTCCCCAGTTTCACTTTCCCCATCATCGGGGACACAGTCACAGTATTGGTGCTGAGGTCCACCCTTACCAAAGGAGACAAAGACCCTACCTGCCCTTCCAAACCGTGCAGAACAACAGACGCCATGCTAAAAAGGCATAGGCGTCCACGGCACTGTCAGCTAGAGCGGCCAGTGCTATAGCCATACTGGTCTTGTACCAGACGCAGCTGGCTGAGAGGCTGCAGGAGAGGGCAATGGAGAAGGACACAGGGGAGCTATTGGTGGCAACAAGGGGCGATGACCAACCTAATGGGGGAGTTAGGTCGTTCATCAGGCAGGTCTCTAGCGGCGCTGGTAGCTGCGCGTAGACACCTCTGGCTAACACAGACCAAGGTCATTGAGACAGAGAAGGCAGTACTACTAGATGCCCCCATTACACAGGGGCAGACATTTGGAGCGACCATTGATGTGAGCCTTGAAAGGTCCCACAGGGCCATGGAGGCCACTCAAGGTGGCATTCACAGCCTGCTGGGGCAACAGGGCCTGAAAGCCGTTTGCACTCCAAAACAGTCAAGCAGGCTGAGGCAGAGCTGGCGGCAAGGGACCAGGGGTAACCAGTTCTCTGGATGGAAATCGAGGCCGGAGAAACTTTCAGACCTCCCCTGCACATGTCAGAGAAGGACCGTAGACAGCACACGCTATGCCCAGTTTGGGTTCTGTGCTGTTACCTGGATAGGACGGCATCCTGGAGACAGTCCAACTAGCTGTTTGCTATGTTATCATCCCTTCTCATGCTGATAACGACTGCATGTAAAGTGTTTCAGCCAATCAGAGTGCTGCATTTGTTATTTCTTGAGTTTCACAACACCTACACTGTCACATTATAAAACTGCAATCAAATTGCATCACTATTTCCCTTTCTAAAAATTATTAAACACAGTGCACTGCCATTGAAACAGAACAGCAACCACATTGACAGCCAAATAGTCCACAACAACAATAAAAGTTACAAATAAACCTATTTGAAATAAAGATTTAAAGTAGGGGGAAAAACTAGCTCACAAATCTTTTATGCTAGCTCAATTTCTAATCATTTTACTCTCACAATCACTTCAACTAATCATTACTCATCCCCTAAGCATGGCATTTAAACATAAAAGGGCAGCAGAATTCAAGCCATGCAGTAGTACTGTACTAACATTCAATGCCGACAAAGTATTTGCCAGAAACAGATGCTTCGGCAATTTACTGATTTTTATCCCTCTGGCATTCTGGATCATCAGCAGAGACTTTTGTTCGTTTTCAAGGCTTTAACCAAACGTATCTGATTCTGTTTGCTCATTACTACCACTAAATAAACAGTACGATTCTACAAGCTTACAATGTCTGCTTCGCTTCAACCGATCGCACAAGATACACGCGAGTCCACTCGTATGAAGATGCAATTTTGCAAACCAAAGGTACGCACAGTGCATAACGTGTATGACTGCAGGCGCCAATGCCCTACCTCATAAGCCTAAAAGTTAATCAACTGTTCTATCAGTAGTATATAAAATCACAGAAATACATTCACAGAATGTATTTTCCTGGCAAATGAACTAAAGCCAAGATCTCTTGCCACAACTCTGCACTGACCAGCAGACCACATCGCACTCTCTTGTAAATGTTAGCACAACAAAACAAACATAAGTAAGCTTTCTTTGGATACATCTGTAAAATATTTACATAGACTAAAACAAGATGCAAGCCTATGCAACTAAGTTTCCATAATACTAGTAAAAGACTCAAATTCCAAAGTTCCAAACACTGGAGCATGTGCTGTAGTTATATGAAGACCTATAACAACTGAGTGGTATATTTGTCATGCTGAGGAACAATTAGGTTAGGATAAACTGACATGTTTATTAGATCAAACATGCTTACACATTTGCCTGCACATCTGATTTTGCACGTCTGCTTCTGCGCTGTACAAACAATGCCAAGCAACAAATGTTTCCATTACAAATAAGAAATGCATGTTCTGACTTTTTGTGATGGCCCATAAATCCTGTATCCTTTGTTCATGAATAAATAAGCTTAGTGTAGGGTCTTCTGAGTGTCTGTACAACATAAGTCTTCAATAACATTTGGGATGGTTAAGGATTCCAAAACCAATATTATTGAGACAAGAAAAAAAAACAACATGCATAATTGTATTAGATTGCAACATAAATGAAAAAGTAGATTTATTGGGGCGTGGAGGGGGGGGGGGGGGGGGGGGGGGGGGGGGGGGGGGGGGGGGGGGGGGGGGGGGGGGTTACACGATAATCAAAAGTAGTACTGCTGCGGAAGGAAAATCAGTAGTGTGTTGGTCAGCAGTAAAACCTCAAGTAAAATCATACACCACGAATCTCTGGTGGTTTCTCGTGATAACGTAAAATTAAAGACAGCAGGAAACCAGCAAAATTAAATTGGAACCATTTGAACATTTGGGCTTCATGGAAAAGACACATTGGCAGACCTAGAAATGTTTTGGGTTTTTTTATCAACATTTTTTTTGTTGAGGAACACATCAAAGGGACCTCCACATGTTTTCATTCAGCCCTAACTAGAAAATCACATCCAGATGCTAAATAGGCATTCTGTTGGTTTTTCTGTGCTGATTAGACAGGTTGGTGCTGTTTGTTTACAAGTGTAGCCGTATCATTAACTAATGCAAAGAAATGCTCTCATTGAGTTGCTAATTAAGATTTTTGGAAACCCTCCATGCTCAGGAACAGTTTATCTAGTTGCCAATAAAACTTGCGGTGCTTGAGATTTATTTTCCCTGCCCTGTCTGGGAAAAATAAAATTGGCGTTCCCATTTCCTAAATCTCCTCCTTTGCCCACAGGAATTGCAGTTTGATCCCAGTTAACTGAAGAATAGAGACATTAGGAGCTCAGACCACACACACAAAATACTGAGCCCTCATGCCCCCTTAATCTACTGCCATCACATTTTGGTAAAAGTAAGTTTCTTATTTTCCCACCATCTTAATGACTAAAGCCAACAAAGGTTGAGCCATAAAATACTTTCTGTGGGCAGGTCATTTTACCAAATCGGAAGGTACACAAAAAGCCCCAAGTGAAATGAAACCAATTGGTGCTTGTAACAAGGGTGTGCTATTAATGTGTGGGCATCCACTGGGAGAACGAGAGAGACACAGAGAACCTGTGATTGCAAATGGCATTCAGGCACACACACACTGCTGCACATACAAATTTAATGAGGTAGAGAGGGATAGAGGGAAGTCCAACCTCCCAGCTCTGTCATTTAAGTACACACTTTGTTTTTACAAAATGTAGCCAAATGTTATTTACAATCTAAACAGATCCATATTTTATTTATAATCCCAAAACAAAATGCATTCGGTCAATTGCAGAGTACCAAATTGAGTCCACTTGATGGGGTACATTTTCAAAGGTTATTACATTTTTGTCAGATGTCGAAAATTACACTTTTTCTTAAACAGGCTGTCACAAAGACGGCTGTAGTGGGTGACGTCATACCAGAAGCAGGAAGAGACAGACACTGCAGGTACGGTCCAAAACCGGTTTATTGTAAAATAAAAGATTGAACAAAAGGGAAAACACTGACTAAACAAACAAAAACGGCGCATTGGCCAAAGTACATAGACAGGCAAACACAAAGTCGATGAACCCAACAAGTATCATGCGAGTCCTCTCGCACAAGTAGCATTTGTTATTTTTTAAATCTCTCCACACCCGTTCTCCACTTCCGAACACACGACCCTATATATACTATTGTGCCTGGATTCAATGATTAATTAATTATTCACTTGAATCCCAGCACATGAACTAATTTGTGCAAGCCCAGTGCTCACATACTATTAAATACTTGAAATGCACATGAAGTGTTTTAAAACAAGCGTGCTACACAGAGCCATTTATATCCCTTGCACCAATACCTGTACACCAACATTAACAAACCACATGCAACATAGAACACGAAAATACACACAGGGGCGGGGCACACTGCCACACAAGCTTATTACAGTCACGATTTTCAAACAGTCACTGTTGTAAATCAATTTTTCTAGATGGGCTATTTGACCACACATGTCTAAAACCCTCCATAAGATTACAATTGGATTTAGACACTCATAAATCAATGTGATTTGCAGAGTTACAGACTTTAGTCTGCCTTCCGTCTAGGCAGATTATTTAAGTATTATAATGTATGCAAATAAACAAGTGATGCATTTGTCTAAATTTAGATGTTTAGACATCTGCACCTGTTGTTGATTTGAGAACACAGATATATACACAGTTTTAGTCAAAAGTTTACAGCCGAATGGAAATGTGTAATTTCTAGAAATTTCTTGAAAATGTACAATGTTAGGAAAAATCTTTTGTAGCAAAAGTTTTGCTTTTGTGGATGAGGAAAAAATGCTAATTCAATACAAATAATTCAATAAGTGTTCATACCCTTTGATGCTATGATAATATTTTCTGCAAGGAGCTAGAAATTTCAATATGATAGTGCAGAACCTAATTCTAGAAAAGTCTAGAAAATGCTGGATTGTAGGTGAACAGTCTTAGAGATTATAAAAGTGTTAGGCATAGGATGATTGTTGTCATTACCAATATGTCAATATTGGGGAAAAAGTAAAGAGCTATCTGAAGACCTTAGGCCAAAAATTAATTATTGTCATAAAGCAGGAGAAGGATACAAGATTTCCAAACATTTGAGTATTCACCAAGAACAAGTAGAAGAATTGTGAGGAAGGTTAATAACAATCCGAGATTGACTGCCAAAGATATTCAAAGTGAATTGGCTACAAGTGGGACTGGGGTTTCGAGGTCAGGTGAAGGTCATAATGGTCGCAGGCCAAGGAAGAAAGACAATCTTAGGAAAACTTTACAAGGACAGTCGCTTAAAGTTTGCAAAACAGCATTGGTAAAAGGTTGATGAAACAAAAATCGAGCTATTTGGTCACGCTGATAGTTGTTACATTTGAGTCTGAAGAGGCATAGAAAGAAATAAGCACCATACCTACTGTCAAGCATGGAGGTGGGGCTGTTTTTCCTCTAATGGCACAGGAAATTTAGTAAAATGGATTCTGAGCATACCAAAAGATATTGGCCAATCATCTGAAACCCTCTGCTAAAAGAACTTGGTTTGAAGCACAACTGGACGTTCCAACATGACAAAAATCCAAAGCACACATCAAAATCTACTTCAAAAGAATAAAATCAATGTCCTGGAATGATCTAGTCAGTCTGGATCTAAATTGGATTCAGAATCTCTGCTATGAGTTCAAGGTGGCTGTGCACAAGAGAAGTCCTTGAAATTTTAATGAACTGGAACAATTTTGCATTAAAAAATAAATAAATAAATAAATAAATAATCACTAGTCATGCCAACAGTTCATTGACAAATATCCTAATCCTATCCTAAAAGTCATGCCAACAGTTCATTGACAAATATCCTAATCAACTTAAAAGAGGTTATTATTGCTAAAGGTGCCTCAACTAGCTATTAATTTAATGTTTCTTGTCAGGTTATACATTTTCACTGGGGTATGTAAACTTTTGACTACATGTGTGTAATATATATATATATATATATATATATATATATATATATATATATATATATATATATATATATATATATAGCTCTGGAAAAAATTAAGAGACCACTGCAAAATTATCAGTTTCTCTGGTTTTACTATTTATAGGTATGTGTTTGGGTAAAATGAACATTTTTGTTTTATTCTATAAACTACTGACAACATTTCTCCCAAATTCCAAATAAAAATATTGTCATTTAGAGCATTTATTTGCAGGAAATGACAACTGGTCAAAATAACAAAAAAGATGCAGTGTTGTCAGACCTCGAATAATGCAAAGAAAATAAGTTCATATTCATTTTTAAACAACACAATACTAATGTTTTAACTTAGGAAGAGTTCAGAAATCAATATTTGGTGGAATAACCCTGATTTTCAAGCACAGCTTTCATGCGTCTTGGCATGCTCTCCACCAGTCTTTCACATTGATGTTGGGTGACTTTATGCCACTCCTGGCGCAAAAATTCAAGCAGCTCGGCTTTGTTTGATGGCTTGTGACCATCCATCTTCCTCTTGATCACATTCCAGAGGTTTTCAATGGGGTTCAGGTCTGGAGATTGGGCTGGCCATGACAGGGTCTTGATCTGGTGGTCCTCCATCCACACCTTGATTGACCTGGCTGTGTGGCATGGAGCATTGTCCTGCTGGAAAAACCAATCCTCAGAGTTGGGGAAACATTGTCAGAGCAGAAGGAAGCAAGTTTTCTTCCAGGACAACCTTGTACTTGGCTTGATTCATGCGTCCTTCACAAAGACAAATCTGCCCAATTCCAGCCTTGCTGAAGCACCCCCAGATCATCACCGATCCTCCACCACATTTCACAGTGGGTGCGAGACACTGTGGCTTGTAGGCCTCTCCAGGTCTCCGTCTAACCATTAGATGACCAGGTGTTGGGCAAAGCTGAAAATTGGACTCATCAGAGAAGATGACCTTACTCCAGTCCTCTACGGTCCAATCCTTATGGTCTTTTGCAAACCTCAGCCTGGCTCTTCTTTGCTTCTCATTGATGAAGGGCTTTTTTCTAGCTTTGCACGACTTCAGCCCTGCCCCTAGGAGCCTGTTTCGAACCGTCCTCGCCGTGCACTTCACCCCAGCTGCCGTTTGCCATTCTTTTTGTAGGTCACTTGATGTCATCCTACGGTTGCTGAGTGACATTCGAATGAGTTGGCGGTCATCCCGGTCAGTGGAGAGTCGTTTTTGCCCTCTGCCGGTCTGTAGCTTTGTTGTCCCCAATGTGTGCTGCTTGACCTTGTTCTTATGAACCGCCGTCTTTGAAATTTTAAGGATGGAAGCAACCCGACGCTCACTGTATCCCTCTGCCAGTAAAGCCAGAATTGAACCCTTCTTTTCCTCACTCAAAACTTTCCTTTTCAACTCTTTGGGCATGGTCAATAGTTATTTTTTTATTCCAATTACTTTTGAGGTACTACTAGCACTGTTTTGCCATCCAGCTGGTCCTATTGCAAGAGGATAGTGATGACCACAGGAGTGGTTTTTATACTTTTCCTCATTAAATAAGATTTGGTTCAGGTGATCCCCTAATCAGTACCTCATTCAGTAGAATGAGGTGTGCCTGTGTTGGAATTCAACAGACACTGGAATAGAATGGCTGCCATACTGTAGAGATGCTGTATATATATATATATATATATATATATATATATATATATATATATATATATATATATATAGATATAATATTATATATATCTATAGATATATATATACTGTGACACGCAGTCTGTTGTGATTCTGTGCACTTAATAAGAAAACGTATAGAAAAGGTATGTGGGAGAACCAACTAAGTAGACTCCTGATGAAGAACAGGCAGGACAACAGAAATACAAACAATGATAGGTGTTATTTTTTATTTCTTTCCTGCAGTGAAAAATAAATCCTGGACTACAAAAACCTATACTAGAGTTTAAGGGTTAAACCCAACTTAAAGTTCATCAAATAATAATGATAACACCCAAAGGTTTCGTATTTTATAAAGTCCCGAACTGTTGCAGAGCTCCACCCACCATCCACTTGAATCTCCTGGGTGGAATGGCAAGATGAGTATTTAAAACACTGTTTCGGAATTTTAATGAGCTCTGTGTTTCGGCTGTTCTACTGTTTTTCTTCTTTCCTTTCCAGGTTTCCAATGATGACCAGTAGAGGTCGCTGCTGAACTGCCCCTCCCAGGTAAGTATCTGTAACTCCAAGGCTTGAAACCGACAGCACAGCTCCAGTGCTGCCACTTCTGGATCTCTGCGGTAGTACAAGAGCACTGGCTCCACACTGCCCCTCCTGGAACCCCATGGAACAAGCGGTCGCTTTGTGCTTGCAGTAATTTCAACAGTAAACAGTCCCCAACCCAACTCTGGGTAAAATAAAAATCTTTTGCAAATTACTGGTTTCATTGTGTTGTCTTCTTTCTGTACTAAACCAGAGTTTTGTAGTCTGCACCATGTTGCTGGAGAATTGTTACTAAAGTCCAGCTCTAAGGATTCAGTGTTGTCCCCCCAAGAGTTATTTGATGCAAAGTGTATTTCCTCAGTATTGTTAGTACAAACTTGTGCTGAAGCAAGTCTGCAGCCTGATCCTATTATTTACAGTCCCATTTCTCTCAACAGTTCTGAGAGTAGTTATCAAGGTGATTTAAAAGGTACAACACAAAACTGTCCCCCACACAATTGTAGTTCCTCTAAAATAATATCACCTACGGCAATGTGTTTCATATTTCACATTTATGCCCCTTCATGGCGTTCCTATTGTACACAGTGCTTGTGTAAACTGCAAAATAACAAATCCACTTGCTGGTATAAACACACACACAGGCACTTTTAAATGGCAAAGCATTTTGGGTGCATTTACTCGCATTGAGGGGTAAAGGCGACTTACTGTGTTACTTTTGTTTGGTTTGGAACTTTGCATCATTGTCCAATCTGATTCAAGCAGGCTACAGCGTTCCGCTTGTTTTCTGTTCCATCTGAGTTGTTGCTTACAACTTGGCTCCAACACAGCAGGAATCATGTACCTCAAGCTACCATTTTCAAAGCTGTGTCAATCTTCGTACACACTCCTGAATTTGCAGTTCTGCCTTATAACTTTCCACACACCCCCTCACTAGTTCCACCAGCCGATTTAAATATACCCATACTGCATCGACTAATTTCACTAGTGCTTGTGGGTCTTGTAATTTTCTTTGCCTTTAAACATGTGCTGCATTTCTACTGTTTCTTGGCATACTTTGATAGAACATTACCCTGCGCAATGTTAACAGTGCATCTATGTTTATAGTGACAAGGTGGGAGTTGACAAGTTGGAAGACAGTTATATATATATATATATCTTATATATATATATATATATATATATATAAAGCTCTCAGTTTGCACCAATGAAAGAAATTGCCCTAACGAGGACACAATTACCTTACCATTGGCCTCCACCTGTGAACCATTCATGCTGCTGTCACATTTTCTGGATAAAAACCCCACTGTTGAAGGATCATTGGTAAGGCTGTGAATCTGAAGGAAAATGAAGACCAAAGAGCATTCTACAGAAGTTAGAGATAAAGTAATACAAATGCATAGATTAGGGAAAGGGTACAAAATAATATCCAAGTGTTTGGATATCCCAGTCAGCACAGTTGGATCAATAATCAGGAAGCTGCATCACACCGCCCAGGCACTGCAAAGAAAAGGCCGTCCCTCAAAACTCAGCGCTCAAACAAGAAGGAGACTTGTGAGAGACGCAACAGAGAGGCCAACAATCACTTTGAAGGAGCTACAGAGTTCAGTGGCTGGGAGTGGAGTAATGGTGCACCAGTCAACCATAACAAGAGCTCTGCATAACACTGGCCTGTATGGGAGGGTGGCAAGAAAGAAGCCGTTACTCAAAAAGTACCATCTGAAAGCATGTCCGGAGTTTGCCAGAAAGCATGAGAGCGATCCAGCTGTGATGTGGGAAAAGGTTTTGTGGTCAGATGAGACCAAGATAGAGCTTTTTGGCCAAAACTCAAAGCGCTATGTGTGGCACATGTGTGTCCTTGTTAGGGCAATTTCTTTCATCGGTGCAAACTGGGAGCTTCCACAGCACGGGTTGAATACTTATGCAAGCAAGATATTTCAGTTTTTTATTTTTCTTAAAAACATTAACCAACATAAAACCAATGTCACCTTACAGTAATTGATTTTGAGTTTAAGTGTTTTAAAATAAAATATCAAACAGAACGAAATTTCAGTGTACCATTTGTAATTCAGTAATATGAGAGAATTGGTCAGGGGTCTGAATACTTTTGCAAGGCACTGTATATAAAACACAAGCATGTCCTTCTTGTATTGTCACAGCGATGCGAGTTGTTGGTACACCAATGTAATGTCCAGGCTGGAATTCTTTTTCAAAAACACAAAATAGTAAGTCCACCCATCTACCAACAATGGTGTCAGGGGGAATATGGCAGGTTTTCAATCCTTAAACAACAACAAGCAATCCGCTCCACAGTATTCTTGTGCACAGCAATGTGCTTTCCCTCTCCCAGTGTGGTGCAGTACTGTACTTGCTTGTTGTGGTGCTGTGTTGTGCATGCTGCGCAGTTCAGTGCAGTGCTTTGTCCCGTGCTGTGAGGTTGGTGCTCGGTTGTTGATGCTGGGTTTTTGGCAGCAGCTCCCTGGCTCCTAATCCTCTGCAAATAGAACAAAACAAAACAAAGAGGCAGCGCTCCGGCTTAGATATTTAGTGTAAGGGGGCTGTGCTCACGTAGCTGTGTCTCCTTTGTATTACCAAACTCCTAAGTGCAATCAGCCCAGCGCCATGGCTACCTAATCACGACGTGCGCCACAGCTGATTACAATGGAGTTGTTCAGAGTACTTGCAGCTACGCGCTTCCACCAAAATGGCCAACTTCCAGTTTCCTCCTACCGTCGAGTCCGTCCATCTATGGAGAAACCTTACACAGCGACCTTTCTGGCCGGGAGGGAGACTTACAGCTCAAATTCCTTCTCTCTCTCTGTCATATGCACACAATGGCAAACAACAATAAGACTGGGAACTCTGCCAGTGTACCCAAAAACCATCGAAAAGCCAAAAACCAAACTTCACACAGGAAAAAAATGATGTTTTAGTTGATGAATTAAAATGTACAAATCATGCTGGACAGGCACAGATATTTCAGACCATGGCTGGGAGTGGTAAATGCGGTTTCTCAGACAAAGCAAACTACCAAAGAAAAAAGAGATGGAGAGATATTTGGTGAAATGCTAAATACAAAGCTGCTTAAATAGCAACAGCTACCAAAAAAACTGGCAGTGGACCAGCTCACACTGTGACTTTGACTCCCCACCCCTGTGCATATTATGTTTTGCACTTTGTATTTGTTGTATTATTATTTTAGTATGTATTTTGTTTGGCAGGATGAGCGAGGTGCCGCCCCCCATTATTTGTTATTGTTTGTAATTAGACATGTACCGAATTCAAGTTTTTGGGATTCGGCCTTACACCGAATCCATCTCAAAACATTTGGCCAAATACCAAACCTACAAAAACTGTCATGAAAACTGAAGTAAACTGTTACATCTACTAACAAGGGATGCACACAATCTAGTTTTGAGCCTTTTGGTTAATAGTATTTTTTTATTACTGAATGGAAATATATCCCTGAGTAAGATATCAGTTTGAAACTTACACAATTTACCACTAGCCTCCTCCACCCACAACAGAAATGTAAATAAATGTAAAACTGTTTACCTTTACAAGAAAGGAGACCTGCATTTTTGCCGTAAGCCACTATTATCTTTAATGACGTTTAAACCTATGTCGCCTGATCTGAGAGTAGTGTTGCCAACAGGCTCCAGAATCTCGGGACACTTTAAGGAAAGTCAGGTTTTTTAACTCACCTTTCTAAACTTCAGTGTATTCAGTAAAGTGAGTGTGAACTGTGCAAACTGTCGCTAAATTAATGTAATTGTTTTACTTAATTGTTACCAAAAGCACACATCTGCCTGCTGGATCATTTCCATCAATCAGACCTATAATGCTGCAGCTGATTGGCTTTTTGAGTCTCTGACTGGAGGGACTACGTGAAGCAAGAAATATTAAACAAATAGAAACTACCAGCTATCATAAGGTTCAATGAAAGTGTGCAGGTGAATGCAAAGCTATTCATAAATGGTGTTGTACTATTTTGATAGATATTATTCACTGTATAAGAAAAATTCAAGCAATAGTATTAATCATCATTACGAGGCTCTGCCGATAGAATCGTCACCACAATTAAATAATGAAATACATTTACTAATCTGCTCAAGCAATTCAAACTCACTTTACATGTTGAATACACTGCAGTTTAGAAAGGGGAGTTACAAAACCTGACTTTCCTTAAAGTGTCCAGAGATTCTGGAGTCTGTTGACAACCCTATCTGAGAGCACCCAGTGAAGTTAGGTTGATACTGAATATTGGCTATTCAGGTGGATATTCGATATTCATGCAAAACACTAATATTTCACCCAGTGAAAGATGTTATGCTAAGGAGTAATTTAAGCCATGTCTTGTTGATTTGCGAGTTAGCAATCTCTAGTTATGAACATGACAAATACGCATTCATATTCACTTTATATTGTACAGTAGGTTACATCATATAATAGTTCATAACTCCTACATAAAAACTCGCAAATGACCATTATTTCCAACCTGGTCTCACTAGAAATGCGTTGACTCAGTATCGCAATTTTTCTTCCAGTTTGTGTTCCTGGGAGCACGCATTCCTGCCGTTACCACAATGCCTCACGGCTGTTCTTACCACGGAATCTTCTGATTTAATACGAAATGAAACGAAAATCATCCATATCCCCCGCCACTTCTGATTTGGGGAATTGCTAGGTAGCTATATTTTAATTTTCTCATTCACATTCTTTTCTAACCCAGTCTCACCAGGGCAACATTAAAGCTTAATGTTTCTGCATTTCTGGGGAAAAAACGTTTTCACTGTCAACCACTGCTTTGCAGCAGCTTTTGTCAAAACTCTCTTTTTATATTTATTATCTGTGAACATTAGTGTATGGATAATTTTGTTTGCTTTTAACCAATTAAATTGTTACAAAAAAAAATACTATTCTTTAATCCATTCATTTTAATTCCATACATGGTCTTGTTTTAGTAGTGCTAACATATACCCTGCCTTTTTTCTTTATATATTTACCCAAAACCTTGCTTAATATAATTTTAGGAAATTACATGTCAGCACTGCACTTGCATCCAGAGCGTGTCTGCCGATGAAAATAAAAATACAGCTAAAAACAAAAACAGTATTCGGTTCAACGGAGACAGTCAATAGCTTAAACACATTTAAGCTAAGTGCTCAGTGTCTATCTGTTCAATTTGAAATTGAATGTGCCGCCCCTGCTTGCTCTGTGGTGCTCAGTCAATAGGCAGGAACGGGACGTTGAAAAGAATTGTGGGAAATGCCGTTTTAAAACCTTGAAGTACACCTTGCTTCTATGACTCGATTCCACATATCCCACAATTATTTTTAACCAAAGATTTATTGTCACAATACTTTATATAGTATTATAACTATAACACGTTTTATTATATTATATAATTCATACAATTTCAGCAAAAAAAAAAAAAAAAAAAACTATAAATGTAGACCTTTCTTTTTCTTCTTTAATTCATAAAGTTTTTATGAAACACCAGGATATTATTTCAACATTTGGAATACCTGTGCCAATATTCTGAATGTTTCCACAAGTTCGGTCATATGTCTATGCTGTTAAAATGTACTGCAGCATTGAGTGTCAAAATTGACAAAAGATAGGCCTGTATATCCCTATTTTTAAAACCTCTTGAGAATGCGTGACTGATCAGCTACTGATTATATAATTAGCTGACAGTCACACAGACTTATTATACTCATGCAGACTATGGCCGAGGGGTTAATAAGATAATGAATAGCCAGTTAATCACTCAGCCATAATATAAAAGACCCTCAGCTTTGGCTGCACGGTGTAGGGTGTTCAGAGAGTATAAATGAGACGTGGGTAAAGCTACAAAGAGAAGAAACTACAATTGCTATTCGAGCTGGATTTTGACCAGCACGGTACTTGCTTGTTTATTGTCTGTTTGTTTTGGCCATTGTGCCATTTGTTTTGTTAACTCTTTAGTTAATATTAAATCAGGGCATTTCATACCCTGCAATACTGTCTGTGTCCATCTTCTCCCTAGACTGGTGTCACCGCTCAAGCAATCCTGCCACACTCCCCTTGAAGAAAAAGCCCTTGGTACTATTCCTCGTATCAATTTGAAAGGAGTTGCAGGTGTAGATATAGTTGCCCAAGCAGAAACTCACTGGGGGAAGTTAAATGACCCGATTAGTCAATGTATGTTTCTTTTCCTAATTTTTGTCCCTATTTAATATAAAATAAACAGGATTTTACTGATGCTGCTATTATACTGCATTACTGTACTAATTTCACCTTATTATGTCAGGAACCACTGTTCTAAAAACTACAGCCATGGGGCCGGAATTGGATCCTTGTCACGTTTCTGAAGTATCCCCTCCATCAGACAGTACCCTTATACAAAGACACCCTTCACCTGGAGCTGGTGTTAAAGAAGAACACACTGATTTAAAAACTAAATTATCCACTAATTTAGTCTAGACAGCATAGAAAATACATTTGACTCTTACTTTGTGAGCAAAAGCATCAAACTCAGATTTTGTCAAACATAAATGATAACTTTTCACACTTTTTCACACCAGCATTAAGAGAACTAAACATGGAACGATGTACTCTAAATTCAAAATACTTGAGACTGCAATTCAAACCACTGAGACATTTGTCCTGCTGAAGGGAAGAAAGGAACTGTGCAAACCAATATAGCAAGAAAAAGGAAACCCTCTAGTGAAAAGGGTAAAACAAGCAAATCACAAAAGTAGCTAGATGCTGTCTAAGAAAACGTAATTAAATTAAGAATACATTTTTTTTATTAGTACATTTATGTTTACTAGTAATGTTTTCCCCACCCCAAAAAAAAAAACAAACAAAAAAAAAAAAAAAAAAAACAAACTGGATTTGGTTTGAAATTATGTTTTGTTTTGTTCTGGGCTAATGAGAGAAAGCAATGTTCAGTTAATGTAAATATTTTTCATTGAAAAAGAAGTAAGGCTATGTTTACATATATATATATATTATACATATATATATATATATATATATATATATATATATATATATATATATATATATATATATATATACACACACACACACACACACACACACACACACACACACACACAGTGGCTTGCGAAAGTATTGACCCCCCTTGGCATTTTTCCTATTTTGTTGCCTTACAACCTGGAATTAAAATTGATTTTTATTTGGATTTCATGTAATGGACATACACAAAATAGTCCAAATTGGTGAAGTGAAATGAAAAAAATAACTTGTTTCAAAAAATTCTAAAAAATAAATAACGGAAAAGTGGTGCGTGCATATGTATTCACCCCCTTTGCTATTAAGCCTCTAAATAAGATCTGGTGCAACCAATTACCTTCAGAAGTCACATAATTAGTTAAATAAAGTCCACCTGTGTGCAATCTAAGTGTCACATGATCTGTCACATGATCTCAGTATATATACACCTGTTCTGAAAGGCCCCAGAGTCTGCAACACCACTAAGCAAGGGGCACCACCAAGCAAGCGGCACCATGAAGACCAAGGAGCTCTCCAAACAGGTCAGGGACAAAGTTGTGGAGAAGTACAGATCAGGGTTGGGTTATAAAAAAATATCAGAAACTTTGAACATCCCACGGAGCACCATTAAAGCCATTATTAAAAAATGGAAAGAATATGGCACCACAACAAACCTGGCAAGAGAGGGCCGCCCACCAAAACTCACGGACCAGGCAAGGAGGGCATTAATCAGAGAGGCAACAAAGAGACCAAAGATAACCCTGAAGGAGCTGCAAAGCTCCACAGCGGAGATTGGAGTATCTGTCCATAGGACCACTTTAAGCCGTACACTCCACAGAGCTGGGCTTTACAGAAGAGTGGCCAGAAAAAAGCCATTGCTTAAAGAAAAAAATAAGCAAACACGTTTGGTGTTCGCCAAAACGCATGTGGGAGACTTCCCAAACATATGTAAGAAGGTACTTTGGTCAGATGAGACTAAAATTGAGCTTTTTGGCCATCAAGGAAAACGCTATGTCTGGCGCAAACCCAACACCTCTCATCACCCCGAGAACATCATCCCCACAGTGAAGCATGGTGGTGGCAGCATCATGCTGTGGGGATGTTTTTCATCGGCAGGGACTGGGAAACTGGTCAGAATTGAAGGAATGATGGATGGCGCTAAATACAGGGAAATTCTTGAGGGAAACCTGTTTCAGTCTTCCAGAGATTTGAGACTGGGACAGAGGTTCACCTTCCGGCAGGACAATGACCCTAAGCATACTGCTAAAGCAACACTCGAGTGGTTTAAGGGGAAACATTTAAATGTCTTGGAATGGCCTAGTCAAAGCCCAGACCTCAATCCAATTGAGAATCTGTGGTATGACTTAAAGATTGCTGTACACCAGCGGAACCCATCCAACTTGAAGGAGCTGGAGCAGTTTTGCTTTGAAGAATGGGCAAAAATCACAGTGGCTAGATGTGCCAAGCTTATAGATACATACCCCAAGAGACTTGCAGCTGTAATTGCTGCAAAAGGTGGCTCTAAAAAGTATTGACTTTGGGGGGGTGAATACTTATGCACGCTCAAGTTTTCTGTTTTTTTGTCTTATTTCTTGTTTGTTTTACAATAAAAAATATTTTGCATCTTCAAAGTGGTAGGCATGTTGTGTAAATCAAATGATACAAACCCCCAAAAAATCCATTTTAATTCCAGGTTTTAAGGCAACAAAATAGTCAAAAATAGCAACAAAAAATGCCAAGGGGGGTCAATACTTTCGCAAGCCACTGTGTGTGTGTGTGTATATATATATATATATATATATATATATATATATATATATATATATATATATATATATATATATATATTTTATTTATATAAAAAAATTCATCATAAATTTTAATCATATCATTTAAAAAAACAAATTGTTTATGCTGGCATACATGTAAATAATGCCAAATATATAACATGTAAAACAATAACCCAATGGTGGTATTAATAGAGACTGCAGGTACATATTTTTTTGTTTGTCTGTTTTTTTATTTTTTTTATTTGCTTGTTGTGACAGGCTGGCGAGTGGATAGAGGCCCAGATACAGACTGCAGTTCAAAAAAATAATATTTTTATTACAAAAATACAAAAAAGGGGCACAAGGGCCAAAACAAAGGGATTTAAACACAAATAGAAAGACACAAAAAGCAAAACTTACAAAAATAAAGGTTTCCAGGCTGGGCGATGCCTTCACTGGATGAGAAAATTCACAAAAACAAAAACACCAACACCTCCTTTTATGTCAGGTGGCTGGGTGCTGATTGATCGTTAATTACTCTAATTAACTAATCAACCCCAGCCACCTGAACACAATAAACCCAGGCAAGTAGGGGAATTTAACCCCATAATTGCCAATTTCTTGTGTTTTGCACTTCAGGGCCACCACAGTTTAGCCATATTTTTGTTGATTGAGACACACCATGAGCTAGATTGCAGCAGGGGTGGAGAAACATTTGTGCTAATCAACATTTAGGCCGACGGCTCAATCCAGAGAAGATTGGATGGAAGCGTCCGTAACAAGCTGCTTCTGGGTCATTGATACACGCATTGTTAATTTGCATCTGTCACTCAGGTCAACCCTGCTTTATCAAAAGGAGTGTGAAATCGCATAGCCAACCCACATGACGCCAGGTCCGGACCAAGGTAGGTTCTGACCTGGGTAGAGCATATGCCAGTGTGAAAGGGGCTTTACTTGCAGTTGTTGGACAACTAAATAAATCAGACCTAAATCAATTGATACATTGATATACCCTTTTGACAGAAATACCATGACCCTTGGTTGTAAATCTCCCTCCCGATCTGTGAGGGCGCTAAGCTGCGAGAACAGAGTTCCTTGGACAGGCTGGCCTGAGAGTTCTTTCCCAGGGTTCAAGGGAAGTCGACCATCCATGAAGGGGGCGAGACTCCGTTGCAATAACACATTGACCCAGAAGGGAAACGGCGTGGCTGCCTCAGATTGGAGAGGCGGTTGCACTTGTTTACCAAGGAGTCACGTGTGACAGCATAAAAGGGGATGAAAAATCGTAATCTGTTCCTTCGCATTGGTTTGTTTGGATAGAATCGAGAAGGACTGTGAGAGACCTCAGTGCTGTTCCGGGGTTTAGTGCTGTCCCTCAGAGACAGCTCCAGAATCGTGTTAGCTGTCTAGTGTAGTGTTACAAACAAGATGATTACACACACAGACAAACAAACAAAAAACACTCATGACATACACAATAATAATAATAATAATAATAATAATAATAATAATAATAATAATAATAATAATAATAATGAAAACAATAATCAAACATAAAATATACACAAGGGGTTGGGCACCCTGTCATAGTATGTCATATACAATCATGAGAAAAAGACATTGCAAAATCTGAAGTAGCAAAGATGCAACAGTTAATAACAGATATCAGGCTTAAAGACCATGGAAAGCAAAAAAGTACAGGTGAGTCTTGAGAGTTGATTTAAAGTGAATGACGGTGGGAGCATCACACACCAAAACTGGCAGAGTTCCAGAGAGTCGGAGCCATGAAACTAAATGAACATTCTCCAAGTGTGGTGCACTTATGCCTGGGGATAACAAGCAAGCCAGTCAGAGGACCTCAGCTTGCGGGTAGGGATATAGTGGGTCAGCAGGTTGAAGATGGACTCAGGAGCTGTGTGATGAAGGGTATTGTAGGTGAGCAGGAAAATTTTGAAAATAATCCTGAAATGGACAAGACGGGATGGGACAGGGGGCGGGTGATGTGTTCACATTTTTTACATCTGGTAAGGATCCTGGCGGCTTCATTATGAACTAGCTGCAGTCAGTTGTTAGTGTGTGCCGGAAGACCACCAGAATTGCAGTAGTAAGGAGAAAAATGCATGACAGAGTACCTCCGCATTCAGGAGGGAATGATAGGGACGGACTTTGGAGATGTTTCTAAGATGTGGACCTAAAAGTAGAGGTTGCTGTCAAGACGTACACCAAGGCTTCATACTGTGGGGGAAGAAAGCAGCAGACAGTTTCCGAGGTTCAGGGCAGCTATATTGAGATTCTTAAACTGAGTTCTAGATCCTACTAGAAGGGGTTCAGATTTACTAGTGTTGATCTGATAAAACTGATCCAGGCCTCAATGTCTTGAATACAAGCTGAGAGCTGGACCATGGCAGAGGGACACCGAGGGACTGTAAAGGATAGGACTAACTTAGTATGCTTGCTTGTTCTAAGCATTTACTGCTTAAAATGTTTTGCAGAGACAGTGCATTTTTCCTCTGCAATCTGAAAATATTAATCCGTACATTTCTTATGTCCGTCACATTCGGGCAGTCAGATCCTTGAGAATAAAGTCTTGCACAATTATATATATATATATATATATATATATATATATATATATATATATATATATATATATATATATATATCTGACACTGAATTTCACATATCGGATGAGTAAAGACTTAAATGGTGTCGATTTGCAGTCACCTAGAACGTAGTTGATCTTTACATCCTAACGAATTAAATTTTTTATATATGTATATATCTAATATAATATATATAATATAATATATTAGTATATATATATATATATCTATATATATATATATATATTATATTGTATTAACATAATATATAAAAGCCATAATAGTAGTAGTAGTATTTCATGTTAGATTTGGAAATGTCACATTTTTCAATTTGTCAGTCTTTTGTTATGTATATGGAAAATTACAAAGCGGCATGTAATTTAATATATTAACATAACATTCGACTTTATGAAGCAAAATGTGTTAATTCTATACTATAGAATCTAAAGGGTGTTGCAAAACTTTTGGCGGTAGCTGTAAGTTATTGCCCATTATCAGTGTAACTTTTTGCTCTTTTCCAATCAGTTAAACCAATTACTGGGA
The DNA here is from genome assembly GCF_017654505.1 of Polyodon spathula. Classification (NCBI taxonomy): domain Eukaryota; kingdom Metazoa; phylum Chordata; class Actinopteri; order Acipenseriformes; family Polyodontidae; genus Polyodon; species Polyodon spathula. The sequence goes on from NC_054535.1 coordinate 66,720,399, forward strand.
TCATCTGCTTGGTACACTGCAATCAGGATTAAGTTATACAGATTTGCAGGATTTTCTAGTCTGCAGTTTAGTCCAGTTGATGTGGACTAAATCATTGGTACTCTGCAATTGACCCATTATTCCAAGGTGTAAGCCTCAGCTCTACCACAGTGTTGAACTAAAAAATAAATACTACAAACACACAACTGTTTTTTGTAACACAGTACACAATAAAAAAACAAACCCTCTTCAGTTGGTTTATGATTTTTTTTTTTTTTTTATTTAATCACCATTTATAATGTTTAAGCTTGTAAATGTATCTTAGCTGTCCCAACCAAAGAGCTTGATGGTAAGCCATGTTGCTTTTGTATACTGTAGGTCCTAGTTACTGGTTAACTTGATGCATTTTGTTCTAGTCTAAACTATTTATTATTGCTATAAAAACAAAACATATTAGGCCAAGTTTGATTGTGTTCATTATAAACATTCTTTGTCTGATTCCTAGGCAAGATACAGATCAGTTCAAGTCTATAAAAGCTACTGAACTGTAAAAATACCCTAGCTGCGTTTTTTTACAGCTGCTTTTTCTGGTTTGCCTAGTGTGCTTTAAATAAACTTAACAGTTGCAATAAGAGACTTGCTTATGAAACACACCTGTCAGGTTTGAAAGTCCTCATTATTCCATTTACCTTTCTTATGTTATGTTGCTACAGCTATGGCCAAAAGTTTTGCATCATTTTAGGACTGAAACATAATAAAACAAACCAAAAGAAAAAACGATATGAACATAATTTAGATTTTTTTTAAACATAATTTTTCAATTTGTGTCAGTTTTTCATTAAGTATATGGAAAACTACAAAGCAGTACGTAATTTATTATGTTAACATGACATTATTCAGATAGTTTCATTCAACTTTATGAATCAAAATTTGTTAATTATACAGGGTGATGCAAAATTTCACCTAATGCTTCCTAATTTAATCAGCACTCATAAAACTGGAAACAGAAAGAATAAGTGTTAGTCTATATGGATTTTTTCACATGTTGTAACCCTGTAGCAAGGATCCAAGTTTCAGCATATTCAATTCCAAGAAGATGATTGATCTTGAAACTTTATCAGTTTGGGTTTTAAAGAATTAAAGATTCAGCATCAATAATATGCCAATGTAATACATTCATGCCCTCATCGCTCTATCTCAACTTCATTTTCAACTGGTCCTGGTTTTTGTGCTGCAATGAAAGTAATGGTTAAGGATAACTGTATTTTTAAATTTTAAATAATTCCCCCCCTAATACTTCATAATAAATGTAGTTACTTTCTCTCTCTAAGGCCATAATGTCCTTTTGGTAATGTGGTGACCAGAACTGAACACAGCATTCTAAGTATAGTACAACCTCATAATAGCCTTGTAACAGGGCAAATAGCCCTGTACAGGAGAAGGGGGCAGGGCAAAGCCCAGCTCCTATAAAGTATATTTGTTTTGTATTATTATTATTATTATTATTATTATTATTATTATTATTATTATTATTATTATTATATTATTATTATTATTATTAAGTAAACGTGACGACATAACTGTGCGTTTTTGTTTTGTTTTTGATTTTCATTTAAATGTGTTCTGGCAGAGGCAAGGTCGGCAGCTCATCCTCTGTCAGTAGTAATTAAAAACTTTGTACAGAAGATGGATATCTCCCGAATTAAGTGATTAATTTGTTGCTACTTGGGAGCTGGTCACCTGTATAAATACCTGCAGCTCTCTGCACTCTGGGTGGGTTGTTCAGAGGAGAAAACGGAGCAAGAGAAAGAGAGGAGAAAGAAACAAGAAAGAAACAAAACGAAACAGAAAGTAAAGTAAAAATAATTTAGGAACAGCGAAGGTGATTCGCCCAGTCTGACCTGGATCATTTGTTTGGTGTTTTGTGTTCATGATTTTTGTATTTGTGCTCTGTGAGCAGTGTTTTTGTTTAAATATTTATTTTACTTTTGTTATTTAAATAAACGGCGCCTGCCGCATATTTTGCCCTGCAGTACTGCCTGTGTGTTTTCTTCCTGCATGTGGTCTGACGTCACCAAATGGCTACCCTTGTCACAAACCTCCTTTGATTTGCGCTCTGCACTGCTGACTTTATATACCTGTGATGGGGTGCACCCTGTCCCTGTATATCATTTCCTGTTTATTTTCTTGTGTCTGTTCTTGTTCTATACCATCAATTTGGTATTTGGATCCTATTTTTTTTTTTTTTTTAATTTGCCAAGTTTCTGCCCACTTCTGTATGAGGTCTAAATCCTTTTGGATTCCCTAGGTGACTGAAAGTACACGGCCACTCCCTCAAACATTTGACAAGCTTACTACTAATGACCCTATCTGAGACACTGATATGGTACTCGTGTTGTATAAAATGTTGCTTGCGCGGAAATTGCATAGTTCTGAGATGTTTGTAGCTACTTATCTGGGATTACCTCTTGGACCACAGGTTGGAAACATCTGATAGCCTGATGATTTCTTGCATGGTAATCTTTTTGTTTTGCTTTAGCAGATCTCTTATTGTGCTGTATAGGAACCTGTGTGGTGGAACAAATAATGAAAGATGTAATGCTTGTTATACTAAGCATAATGATGGAGAGCCTAAATGTTGTAAAACTAAAGCTAAGAATTGCTGACATTAGAAGGTGACAGATGCTGTTGAGAAGTTGAAGTGCTGTTTAACACATTTCTTGAGATGCTGTGTACTTCAATTTCCCAATCATAAAGACATTTCAAGTGATCTAAATCAGTGGTTCTTTGGAATTGTGTTAGCCAGTGTCTCCTTGCCAATGATGTCTTTGAATTAAAACAATTGGAAAATACTTGCTCTCAAGTTTAGTCATCAATGTACAAAGATCTCTCTCTCTCTCTCTCTCTCTCTCTCTCTCTCTCTCTCTCACTCTCTCTCTCTCTCTCTCTCTCTCTGCTATGTAGAAATAAACTCATGATCATGTGGCTCATTGGAGACAACTACATTTATAAAAATAAAAAAAAAACGTTTATAATCAGACTACAGATAAAACAAAACAATTGAGCTGTTTATTTTATTTTTATTTTTTATGACCACATGTTGTTTCCTAATGCAGCATATTTCCCAAGTAAGCAAGTTCACTAACTACAGTTTAAACATTTAAATGACTAAACAGACACAATTATTTTCACTTTAGCACACCCCTTTTAGCTGAGTGAGACTGATCTATGGTAGATGCACTTTGAGGAATCTTCCCTCTCTGTAATTATAACTTTAATCTTCTACAAAGCAGGTATAAACAATTCATATACTCACTGCAAAATAGATGAGTCAGTTAAAATACTAGTTTGCACAGGGAAATATTATGTGGTTTTCTGATCAACCATGGGTGAAACTTATGTGGCGACTTAAAAGGAGACATTTCAATTACAGTCGCCACCACTTAGAATGGCCACATTTGTGTTAAGGTGATTCACCTGCAGTAAGTGGTGGATGGTATAAACACCCACACAACAACCTGACATTCAAAATGTCCCCCTGTCACTAGTACAGTAAACAAAACCACCAAGCATGTATGCAGTTAAAAAACCTTTATTAAGACACTCACTACATTAATAAAAAAAAAAAAAAATTCAAGTATGCACAGCAAACTTTCAGTGTTTTCCAAAAAATCCTAATTTAGCTCTATATCCAGATGCTGCTTCATATCACGCCACAGTGTTACAAGCGCAGCACGCACGCTTTCATCATCAGTGTCTGTTCCAGCAGAGCGTTCTGGTCACTAATGTATGGAAGGCCATATGGGGCAAAAAAGCATACCTAGTACACGTATTCATTTGGACCAATCAGGTACATAAAATTCTACGTGCTCTAAATAAATGTAAATTAATTACACATTTTCCATGTAGTGGCTGGTCATTTTACAGTACAGTGGAATGTTGCCTATCTGACCGTCACATAACCGCCCTGATCACTTAACCACCTCGCTAAATAAATCAATAAATATTAATATTAGGCTACGAGAGTAATGGTATTGGCAGCATGTGTAGCGTCCGCAATGGAAACAGAAAGAAAGCTTTATAGCAATCAGCCTTTTGCGCGTTCCCAAAGAGAGGCAGGCTGTGTGCGTGTGTCAGTCAGCTGTGTGTAGCAGTGACTTTTCAGTACACCAGTTCAGAAAGCTTTATGTTTTACTCTTTTTTTGTGCAATGTGTTTATATGATGGAGCGCACGGTTGCAGAAATTGGCAGCATGTTGTTGTAGCTTTTAAATGCATTTGAATTAAATTAGGGATTCACTGAATCCAGGATTCGGTTTTGGTTTCGGCCCGCATATTTACTTTTTGAGCAGGGTTCGGATTCGGCCGAATCCTATATCTGCCCAGAAGCATATCCATTTTAATTTATCCCTCCAGTGTGTGTGGTTCTTCTTTAAATAAAACACGAATCCGGTATTGAAGGTAACTTTTGTATTTAATAACAAGAACACGTTTGATGAACTCTGTGGCAGCTCTCAACTCCTTAAATCACTGGTGGCATACGCACTAAACAGACAAGCAGCTGCTGAATGCAAACATACCCCTGTATGCAACAACACATTCACATCACACTTTTCATGGAGTAAAGTTATGCAGTAAACCTGTAATATATAGTAATGGCAAACTGTTGTAGACTTTTGTGCTTTGTTGCTTTGCCTGAGACGTATTCTAGAGATCATACTGAGAGAAAAACAAAATCAAAGATCGGTGTGCAGAAATATATATTTTTGTGACTTTACAACTGTCAGATGTACAAGACGTTGTTGAACAATATGCTTTATTAAGTACAATTTTATGTTACTGTAATGTGCCAATACAAGTTGGACCATTTGGGAACTGCTGTGTTTTATTAAAATAATTTGTAAACTAATTCGTAGCCTATTTGATATGTGTTTCACACACAGTGCATTTAAATCAATGTGTGTTTTATTTTGCAGGGAGATTCAGGTCACTCATCTCGGTAATTTGTTCCTCATAGCTCTCAGATAGGGTTGTCAACAGGCTGCAGAATCTCGGGACACTTTAAGGCAGGTCAGGTTTTTTTTTTTTTTTTAACTCGCCCTCTAAACTGCAATGTATTCAACATGTAAAGTGAGTGTGAATTGCTTGAGCAGATTAGTAAATGTATTTAACTGTGGACAGCCTCATAACAACGATTAATTGTATTGAATGATTTTTTTTTTTTTTTATACAATAAACAATTTCTGTCAAAATAGTGCAACACCATTATTATAGATAACTTTACACTCATTGGCACTCTTTCATTTAACCTTGTGGCAGCAGGTAAAGTTTCTATTTGTTTAAAAGTGGGGTGCAATGATTTTTCATTTTTTTCAGAATTCAATTATATAGTACTGTTGATAGGTCAATAAAAGTATATGTATAGTTTTAATGTATAGGTTTTAATACACTAAGTGTATTAAAAAAAAAAGCTCTCAAGTTGACACCTCTATGAAAAGTCCAGCTCACTCGAAGCTGCGGCTAATTTATGCGTGATGTCACACCAGGACAAGCTCGCCATCCCGCCCGCTGCTTTCCTCCATTACCACTCACCAAAACATAATGCACCCTGGGGAGAGATACCATGGTAAATAGGTGTGTAATATATGATTGCTCCAACACAGCAGGGTCATTGGCATCTCGCCACGAGTGTCCTAAAGTACAATGCCGGCAATGGGTGAAATTTGTGAGGAGGACCAGGGATTGGGATGCTAAGCTCAACAGTAGCTGCAGCTGCATCTGCAGCACCCACTTTACCAAAGACAGCTTTATTAATTTGATGATGCTTGAGATCAGGTTAAATTAAATAATGATGCAGTACCATCTATTTATCTGGATGGTTCCTGCAGGACAAAAAAAAAAGTAAAATCACCGGGACTCGAGCAGCTGCCAGGAAAAGAGAGGTGCAGAGGGGAATGATGAAAATATGTATAAAGTGACACGATTATATAGACAACAACCACCCATGTACATTATTAATAAATAATGTGATAAAATGATCACGTTATGTCACATTCTCGTATGCATTCCTGTGAAGTCTCTCGATTTCATCAGGACACTCTCGCATAAGATCTTCTGCCTCCGGATTATTTAGATTGTCAATCTTAACATAAACTTCAACAACAACTTTATTTATTTATTATTATTTTCCCCATCCAACCTGTGAAATTGTCTAGGCTACTGTATGATGTTGATGTAGCTATATCAGATTCTAATTGGCTACAAGTTAAGAATAAAGTATTATTTACTGTATACGTAAGAAGAATTATATTGATTTGTTCAGAGAAAGTTCTGCAATAAGTCTGAAAAAGGAAACCTCGGGTTACTATTATGTAAAGTCTGGTGTTACATCAAGTAAATCCTATCACTATTGAATATCTTATTATAAAAATGTTCAGAATACTTTAGAGTCTATGTCTTTTTACTGTGAAACTGAACAATAAACGATCAATTTTTTGCAATCTACCTCCTTGTTGGTTTCTATACTTCCTATCAGTCATTGATGTTCTGCCCAGTTAAATACCCGTGCGGGACATAATTAGAGGTCCATCACCTTGAGGGTGGCGTAGTCGAAACATACAATTGATCATTTAACCTCTTGTTTGATTAAATAACTAAATTCTAGTAACACACTGCAGCATGGATGTATGCATTCAACAATCAAGTGATATTCTTCAAAATAAATTCACCGTCTGAATAAGGATGCTTGGCACAAGCTTTTCACTAAAAGCAGGCGTGAAAATAATGGCAATAATCAATAACTTGAAACTCTGTCATGTGCTACTCTACCATTAACAGACTACAACAAACCACGGAAGAGAGAGAAGTGCAAATATAAACAAGCTTTTTTTTACATTGTGAAGCCAATGTAAATGAATCACAAGACCAACATTTCTAATCTGTTTGATTTAAGATGCTAAAACATCCGACCGAATAACATCGCTTTCACTTCTGTCCTCCATCTACTGCATTTGTTTACAACAGTGAATGTGTCACAGGTAGGGTGACAGCACTAACCAGTATACTAAAAGAACTTAAATATTAGTAGCCAACTACGCCACATGGGTTTCAGAAGGGCAAGGGCCTTTGAGGCCAAGTGATCTTTAAATTATCCCTACAAAGGTTTTTTTCGATCCCTGGGGTTCTGCACACACAACAATGGCATCAAGGTTAAAATTAATAAAACAGTTTATTAATTCTCTACAGGGTTAGGTTCACTTTAAAAATACACACACGGAAGCTCCCACTAAAACAAACAAAACAGTATAAAAGTACTACTTGGAGCTACCCTCCCACAGGTAGAAACACTTGATTAATAATCACAGCAAATCCAACAAAGGAGACAAAGTGCAATAATAATTTGTAGTTAGTAGTCCAGAATCCTGCAAAGGAATGGAAAAGATCAAAGAGTCCAAAAAGGGGGGGGGGGGAGTTATGCTTCTGGTGTCTTTTCAGGTTCTCAGTACCGAATCGCCCCAACCGAGCCTGCTGCGTCCGTCCCGATAAGTAGTCCACCACCACCGCATAATACTATGTCACTATCTCTCTCCTTCCTCCTCCCACGTGGCAGCCCTGTCCCTCCAGCCCACAAATATCAGAGGGCAGCATAAAGAGGGAACACATAAAAAGAAAAGGAGCCACACACAAAAAGAAAATATAGGTGCTACCACAATATAGCCCATGGTGTGGCCTCCAAATAGTTTCCGCACTTGTAACCAACCAATAAAAATTATGTTAAAAACAACCTTTTTTCATAAAACCATCAGTCTCTTCCTTCTTTGTATAATAATAGTTATGCACCAGGTAGAGTCAAAGAAGATGCAGTATACAGACTAAGAGGGAGGTAATACAGCCAAAAAAAAAAAAAACAAAGAAACAAAAAAGAAGCAATTGTTGCAAAAGATAAACAAAACACAGTCCCAAGCCAACCACAAGAGAACAAAGCCCCGAAACAAATGGCTGTATTACCTGTGCTCCAATAAAGTCCCAATATCCAAAAGAATGATCCAAAAGTTTACAAAGCTCCAGTTCATATTCCACACCACCAGTCTTAGATCCTTCTTCTTCCAAATACCATTTACTCCGAGAACCATCCTTCCATGCTTCCAAGGCTCTTCACGGTGCTTCCTTTTCCTATTTCTCTAGCCACCCCCTTTATACAACCCCTTCCCCTTGCTCACCCAATCACCAGTCATGCAGTATGCTTAAGGTGGGACCTACTCAACAGTGCTGGTGAAAATGCAATGGGGTAACACAGATAGTGCAGTCAAAAATAAAAGTAAAGGTTTCAGTGCAGCAGATTCAACAAAACAGTTCACAGTGCACACAATGAGAAACAAAAAGTAAAACACTAACACCACGCCCCCCCCCCCCCCCCCCCCCCATATCATTTGTCATCCCTGACAAAACTAAAGCTGTCAGTTAATCCCTATTACGTGCACGGGCTACCGCTCTAGTGGCTCTCTGGGACCTCCTCAACTAGTCCACTGGCTTAATCTTGAGTTCGGGCTCCATTTCCAACTCAGGCCCTGGCTTCCCTTCTAACTCTTCCTCTAGTAGGGGCATTCCCGAAAAATTGTCCTCTGGTTCTATTTCTCTGGGTACCTTGGGCACTTGTTGGGGCACAGGCACTGGCAACTGTATAGGCATAAAGTAAGGTATCATATCTAGTACTTCTCTCGGTTCTGTACTGGTTGGGGTTGAGGAATCTCTTTGGGGGCTGTTGATAGGGTCAGCAAGATTGTTCCTACGAATGGTCTTCTCTGGGCAGTCCTGGTGTTCGGGTCGTATCCAGTATATGGGACTTCCGGGACCTAAGGGCGCAACAATCACAAAGGGGTTAGGACCCCAAAGGGGTGTGAACTTATCCCTTGCCCACCGCCAAAAGTTCCTAACTATGTCCCGTTCCCCAGGCAGTAAGGGTGCATTTTTTGGTCCGCCGGTCATACTGCTCTCCATCTCGTCGCTGTTGCCTCTGTGCATTCTCTCTTACCACTCTATAAGCTTCTTCCAATATTCGATGGTGGGACTGCACCCACCCTGGCAAATTTTGTTGGCCCCCCGTTGGTACTGTCCCTGTCACCATATCCCTTGGGAGGTGGGAGTGTCGTCCATACATCATGTAAAACAGGGTCAGTCCAGTGCGTTCGTGTATGGTGTTGTTATAGGCATGGACATCTACCCAGAACTCCTGCTCGTCCTCACAAAGAGGTCAACAAGGACAGAATCGTCTGGTTCAGCCTCTCGCATGCCCCATTCCCTTGTGGATGATAGATCATTGTGCTGATGTGACATCATGCAAGCGTGCTTTTCGGGGTAGAGGTCTTGAAGGTTTTTAAAAACAGTCTAACCACAAATTTGCCCTTTTTTCAACTTTATAAGTAACAAATGTGAATAAAACTTTCAGAACATGTGTAGAAAGTTCAGCTGCACTCAGTAATTTGTTTTTTATGTCATTGCATCACACCTTTAATGTTTCTTGCTTCACACAGTCCTGCACAGTTATAGACTCAGAAAGCCAATCAGCTGTTGTATAAGTCTGATTGATGGAAACGATTCTCACAGGCATGTGTGTGCTTTTGGTAACAACTAAGTAAAACAATTCAATTCATTTAGCAACAGTTCGCACAATTCACACTCACTTTACTGAATACATTGCAGTTTAGAGAGGTGAGCTACAAACACTAGAACCACTGGATTTCAAACTACCTAGAACCACCACATGGGTCACTTTGACCCATACATTTTTAAACTGTTTCATTATGAAAATGAAATACATACTATTCGATAAAACTGAAAAGCTTTATTCATGAACATCATATCTAACATTTGCATTGCAGAAACACTATATTTAAATTGACCATAAAAGGCTTTATTTTTAAAACGAGCATATATACAGCATGACTACAAACAGTGAAAAATTATAACAAACTACACATTTCAAAAGAAATGGGTATGTGCATGTACCCGTCTACAGAATTAAATGATTATATGTACACACAAAACTATAAAACCAAAATCAGTGTTTCTAATACTACATAAAAAGAAAATACAACACTACTTCCGATATGACAACTGCATTGTACTCTATGGAGGAGCGTATGCATCTGCCAGCTGACTGTACCTGCATCCAGGAGCTGTGTTGTAAACACAGACGCAGTTCCATTGAACACTATTGTGTAAACAAGTGTAAACTGGTATATACAAACCTCTCCCAAAATATAAAAAAAGAATATATAAAATACATTTCATATTAGGCGCATAAGTTGTTATCCTACCTGTCATTTCAGTTTGCTATATGCATGTGCAGCTTGCCATACTCATACTACATGACTACTTTCAAGATTAAATATTTCCTTCTTCTTAATTCCCAGTTGCATTTGTGGAACAAAATGAAGGATTGTTGTCTCCCAGGTATTTTGAAAAATAAGCAACTAGGCTTTCATTGAGTTGGCATCTTAACAAATCCACAATCATATCAATCTCTCTCTCGTAGTCAGTCTACAAACAAATGCTTGAAATAAATAACAAAAAAACATATGTGCTAGCAGGAGGGGGCATGTCTTTTTTGCTGTATTTACAAAAATAATAGAATATTTTACATTATATTAAAAAAAGATATGTAGTGTAATACATGGGTCACATTGACCCATGTGGCAGTTCTAGGTAGGGTGATCAGACAGCAAGAGTGAAAAATCAGGACACTTGAGTGAAACATTGGGACAATTTGGTGCAGGGAGGAAAGAAACCTTGTTTAAATTAACTACTGCACAATGCAAGTGACAGAAACTATGTATCTTTCTTCTGTAGATAGGGTTTTTTATATTCTTTTGTCTACCTGTGTGCATTGCACTTAGGCAAAAGCAAAAACATAGTGTGTCAGGAAATGGCGTTGCGGTGACGTCAGGCCATAAGGCAGAAAAAAAAAAGACAGGCAGGCACTGCAGTTCAAAGGCGCAGCGTGCGCCATTTTATTTCAAACAAAAACAAATAAAATATTTAAACAAAAATAATTGTTCACAGAGCACAAAAATAAAAGGTTGAACCAAAAATAATACTAACACAAACACAAAATACTAGAAATGATGATACAGGACAGGCTGGGCAATCGCCTTTACTAATCCTATACGTTTTTATGTCTTGTTTTGCACTCTCGCTCTCCTCCGTACAACCACCCTGAAGTGTAGAGAGCTGCAGGTATTTATACAGATGACCATGGCCAGCTTCTGCACGAGTTTTCTGCAAAAACAAAACATACACAAAACAATAACAAAACACACGCCGCTTTGCCGTCATATATACACTAACATGTAAACCAAACAAAATCCAATACAGGGGCGGAGAGGGAAACCCAGTTCTAAAATAAATACTGAACAGGGCTGCTCGCCCTGTTACACATAGATAAATCTAATTATAAAAAAATACTCCAAAGCGGTTAACTTTCTTGTTTACTGTTCAGATGACAACTGTGTTTTAATCAGTCTGAACTGGTTTTTCTGTGACCTGCTGTACCGTACGTAGTAAGTGGGACAGTCAGTGCTACGTTGTTTTGAATTAGGTTGCTAAAATCTAGTTTTTAGCATTGGACATAAAATACCAAAAATGGATAACAAAGCAAAACAAGCAAAGTATATTTTGGCTGAGGATTGTGTCAAGACATTTCCCAAAGAAACTGCATGCAGATGGAGGTAACTGTATTGCACATCTTGTGACTTAAAGAAAGTACGATAGATCGCTATTTAGCTTCAGAATCACACATTAAACAAAAGACTACTACAGAGGCTGCTGAACAGAAAGTAAAATAAACAGCTTTCAGAAACTAAACTGGAAAGTCACCGCAGACTAAAATCATTCCTGTGTTGGTTGTACCCAAGTTAAATCAGCACTACAAGTACAATCAAGCACAGCTACCTCAGTTCAAACAACCTGCTGTTTACTTTTTAAACCCAAATAGGCACATTTTCTTGTTTTGACTCGGTACTGATAAAATGATAACGAATGTGCTGCATATATGGACTTTATTAAAGAATGCCAGATATCTTTGTGTAACCAAGTTTTGGGGCTGTTTCTAATTGATTTCCACATCTGTATAACTTGGCAAAGCTATGCCTTACACTTCCAACCAATTCAGTGGATGCAGACATACAGTCTCAATTTATGAACACATCCACACCAGACAGAGAATGTCAGCAGCAACTGGTGGGAGATGTTGCATGCTTGCCTTTTAACAAATTACAGCATTCTGTTTTAGTAAGGAAGGGAGTACCATGATTTTTAGCTTTTTATAGTGCTATAAAATATTAGCTAGTTGTGTTTAATATTTAAACAAGCATTACACAATCTTTTAGCCAATGACATAACTGTAGAACTCCTTGCAGCAAATGTTGAAATTCATATTTACTTTTGAGCTTGGATTACTTGTGCAAGCTTCAATTCACAGTCACAATAATAATAATATAATAATAATAATAAATAATAATAATATATATAATAATAATAATAATAATAATAATCACTTAAATTTTTCTCCAGTAAAACCGGAAAAACACATGACGCATACCGTATCATATAACTGCAGGTTAACGTAATTGGAGTTGCATAGATCCAATGTAAACAACTTGCTCAGACAACACACACTATACAAGTATGCTGTTGCACCACGAAACAGTACAGCAGCCAGATATATGAAATTTCCTAATGAGAAAATCAAATTTTCACATTTTACACCTGGGTTTTCAACGTTTACTCTAAAAATCAGGACAAATGACGTCCTGACAGTACCTCAGTAGAGACGCAGGACAAAGCCGCTAATATCATAATGATCCCGATTTTATCGGGACGTTTGGTCACCCTAGTTCTAGATAGAACTGTTTAGAACTTTATCATTTTTGCGATTCTGGCTATCACACCCAGTCAGGATATTTAATTCATATATTTATAAAAAGTCAAAAACCGATATTTACAATGGAAGACTAATTAACATTTTAAATGCAAAATGGGTCAAACTGACTCGCATGGCAGTTCTAGTGTTAAAGTGACCCCAGATTCTGAAGCATGTTGGCAACCCTACTCTCAGATCGGTTGACACAGGTTGCTACGACATTAAAGAAAATAGTGGGTTACGGCAAAGATGCAGCTCTCCTTTTTTGTAAAGGTAAACAGTTCTATATTTTGACACTCTTTTGGGGGGGGAGGGGGCTAGCGGTAAATTGTGTACGTTTCAAACTGAAATCTTATTCAGGGATATATTTCTATTCGGTAATAAAAATACTATGAACTAAAAGGCTCAAAACAATAGATTGTGAGCGTCCCTTGTTAGTAGCTGCCAGTCAGTTTTTCATTCTACAGTTTCCTTCAGTTTTCTTGACAGTATTTGTTGATTGGGTATTCGGTTCAGTATTTGGCCGAATCTTTTGAGATGGATTCAGTATTCGGCCAAATCTCAAAAACTTGGATTCAATGCATCCCTAAATTAAACAAAGCAAGCTTCCTAAACGCAATGCTTACCGGCCGTTTTTTTTTTTTTTTTTTAAATAGCTTAAGGAATATTTAAACTGAGCTTCTTATTGGCTGTTGGCAATATGAAGAAAGAGTGCAGTGACAGAGATATTAATGCAAAACTCTATGAGCAGAGAGCACGTCAAGGATTTATTATAAACATTCAACAATGCATTACTTTTCCTTGAATGTTTCAATTTGTTTATTCTTTATACATATGTTTTTTAACTATGAAGCCTAACCTTTATTATTCTTGCTTTGAGAATATGAATAAATGTAAAAATAATTTGGATTGTTAGGATTGTTTTTGTCTTATAACAAATACAAATTTATGATTGATTTGAAATACTTAAACATACATAATATTAGTTGTTAATCTCTTTTCATCATGAATCTAGGGATAATTAAACCAGAATTGCTAGTTCTTAATGAGGTATTGTGTTTATTATGGTTAATAATTACATTATGAGCTATAACAGGTATTTTCTTTAATGGTAATTGGTGAGGACACAGTTGTGACATAAACCCTAGATATACAACATAAATATGCATGATACTTTCTTGTGGTTGTGTGTTTGTTAGTGGTAAATGGGTGGAGTTAGAAGACAATTATAAACAATTGCTATGATGTGCTGGAAGTGCCAGCGCGTATCTTGTTTGTTGGGTTCGCCCACGTCTGCTTTGTCTGTCTGTTTGTTTGGCCAACGCACCCTTTATTTTCAGTGTTGTGTCTTTTTCATCCACCAGTCTGTGTGGAGTCTGTGTTCTTCCGGGTCTGACGTCACCACTACAGCCATCCTGTTAACAATTGGTGTTCAGAAGTGGATAGCAGCGCCTCCACGAGTCAACCCGAAATACTGCGGGTGAAATTAATTTAACATAAAAAAAATGGGAAGAAGTGGCCAGAGGAAGCAGCAGCAACAGCAACACCAGCAGCGGCCAACGCATCAGCAGGAGAGCAGGGCCAGTCGCAGGTCCTGCACTGTCTCTTCCATGCCGGACGTCTGCCTCACTTGCCTGAAAGGTGAGGAGTGGTGCTTTGCTGTTGGTGAGGTAGGGCTTGTAGCACCGATCAACCTCCTCCATGGCAGGAGAGGGAGGAGCCCGAGCATCCAGCGTTGGTGGAAGAAACCCTGCTTGCTTGAGGACCAACATCCAGGAGGATCTGGGACTGGCTAACCGGCCCTGAAGGGTGGATGGTAAGGGACCTCCCAGAGGAGATTAACCTGCTGTGGGCCCGAAATGGGGAGCATTGGGAGACCTGGGAACAGCAACATCACACAGCGTCCCTCCCAGACATCGCAGACATGGTGCCCACCTTTGTCGCCAGGAGACTACACGCTGCTCCTACCTTCGTCGCCAAGAGACTACATGCTGCTCCCACCTCCACTGCTTCCACCACCAGGAGCAGAGCAGCAGGAGCTGCCTCTGCCACTACAAGGAGCAGAGCAGCAGGAGCTGCTTCTGCCTCCACCACCTCCACCAGCAGAGGGTGAATTCCTGCTGGTTCCATCTTCACTGCCATAGGAGGACTGCTTGCAGCTCCCACCTCCACAAGGAGAGGGTGAATTTCTGCTGGTTCCATCTCTGCTGCCATGGGAGGACTGCTTACATCTCCCACCTACACCAGCAGAGGATGAATTTCCTTCTGGTTCCACTTCCACCAGGGTGAATATCTGCTGGTTCCGTCTCTACCACCCAAGGATGCCTGCCTGTCTCGCTCCGCCCAAGGATGTCCGCCTCACTCCACCCAAGGATGCCTGCTGCACACCGCCCAAAGATGACCGCCTCGCTCCGCCCAAGGATGCCCGTTTTGTATCACCTGGGGTTGCCTGCTGCTCCACATAGGCTGGGGTGACCTGCTGCTCCGCATCGTCTGGGGTTGCCTGCTTCACCGCATTGTCTGGGGAGCTACCACTTACAGGGTACGAGGGAGAAGTGGAGCTCCCGCTGCCACCTCTATGGCCAGGGGCTCCCCTTCCGAGTTCGCCTCCCGAGGGTCCGCTACTGCTGCCGTCACCTCCCGAGGGTCCTCTGCTGCTGCTGTAGCCTGGGGTCGCGGCTCTGTTTTGCATGGGGTCGCCGGAACTGCTTTGCCTGGTGCCGCTGCCGGCTCCTCTTTGCCTGGGGTTGCTGTCAGCCTGCTTTTCCGCAGGAAATACTGTGGCCGGAGCCCAACAACCAGGAGCTGCCAACTATGAAGAAGAGGGGAGAGGTCAGGAGACCACCTTCCCCCGTAGCACATTCGCCGCAGGTAATTTGGTGGCCGGAGCCCCACAAGAGGTGGTGGTGGGGGAGAGGATG
Source organism: Polyodon spathula (assembly GCF_017654505.1). NCBI lineage: Eukaryota > Metazoa > Chordata > Actinopteri > Acipenseriformes > Polyodontidae > Polyodon > Polyodon spathula. The sequence goes on from NC_054535.1 coordinate 66,736,217, forward strand.
TCAGGAGACCACCCCCACAGACAGCCAGGTGGCTGTCAGGATTGCCTTTGCCACTACGGCTGTTGGCTTGGGAGGAGAACTTCCCACCTTGGCCGCCACCTTTGGCCCATTTCTGCCCCTGTTCCTGGGCCAGGTCTACGACCAGGACTTTGGGACTGAGGGGGGGGGGGGGCATTGAGGCCAGGTGTGCTGTGCACAAGGGGGGGCATATGTGGCAGAGTGTTCTGCCCCTTTGTGTTTATTAGTGTTTTATGTTGTATGTAGAGTGTTAATGTTGGTGTTTATTTATAAAATACACAGGCTATAAATATGGGTTATGAGCACAAATGTTATAAAGTGTAATTTTTGTTTAGACACGAGGATGGCACAACTCATGCCACATGCATATTTAAGTGGGTATTGATATGTGAGCACAGGAGTACACAGATTAGTTCACATGCTGGGATTCAAGTGAATAATTAATTGGTAATTGATTCCCAGCACAATTGTATATATAGATGCAAGAAGCACTCACTCAGGGTTGTGTGTTCATTAGTGGAGAATGGGTGTAGTTAGGAGACAATTATAAACAATTGCTATGACGTTCCGGAAGTGCCAGCGCGGTACTTGTTTGTTTGCAGCAGGTGGCCAGGTGTCAATGGAAGAATTAATAATCAATTAACCCTGGTCACCTTCCTTTAAAAAGAGGCTGAAAAAATGATCCACTGCCATGCGCAGAGCCACCACAGCTGCCGATATTCCTAGGGCCCCAACCCTTCGAAAAATTTAGGGATGGACATGGGCAAGCTGCAGTTCAACCTCTAAGGCAGCCAGACAAGGAAGAACTGCCTGCCCAAGGGCCACAGAAGGAGGAACTACCTGCCTCAGAGCTATAGAGGGAGGAGTTGTCGTCCTGCGTGTCAGAGAGGGAGGAGTTGTCGTCCTGCATACCCAAGACAGAGCGTATCGACAGCCAGAGCGACAGCAGCCGCTATCTGAAGGAGTAATGGAGCTACCAATGTCGCTCTCAGCAGCCAAGACACATGATGCCGAGGGGTGAGTGGTGGAAGCCAGGCATGCTACCGCCAGCGCCCCTACCAGCTACGCAGCCGGAATGCCTAGCGCTGTTAGGGCCCTCCAAACTTGTAGGCTCTGGACCCTCTGATGCTGGCTTCTACTCTGCTTCCCTTAGTAGCATATATAGCGGCTGCTGAGGGTGGTATTGCTGTTGCACTTACCTTAAAGATGGTAGTGGCTCTGTTTCAACTACTGGAGACAGCGGGGCCTTTCCCTGTGTTGCTGGAATCAGTGGGGCCTCTGCCTGCAGTGCTGGAGATGGCTGCCTCCTCTTGGGTGCTGGAGACAGCTATCCCTTCTTTGGAACTGGAGACGGCTCCCCTGCTTGCCTTCGGGAATGGCTACACCTCCCTTTCTTCAGTACTCAGGCAGGCAACTGTTCCTCTTCCGCTTGAGGGGGCAGCAGGCCACAGATTGTCTGAACTCTCTGCATTCGAGGCACCAACCTTGGTCCTCGAGGCAGGTGTCCAGTCCACCATGCCTCAGTACTGAGAAGAAGAGGAATGGGGAGTCTGTCTTTGGCGTATTCGAGGTCTGCATTTGGCAAGCCTTCAGGCGGAGCCATTCTTCAGCTGACTACACCTCATCCTGATAAGGGGCCTCCAGGAAGAGGGGGTCTTCATATGGGTCAAAGTGGTGCCCAACCTCTGCACATGATCTGCAATGGGAGCTACTTCCTTGTACCATACCTCCATTATATTATTTTTCTTCCAGCCCTTCTCTGGGTCACATGGGGCCGCCACTGTGAAAAGCGTCACGGCCAAGGCCGGTGAACGTCAGGATGCTGACCCAGAGACAAAAATCTGCAGTTTAAAGGTGCTGTTGCACACTTTTATTTAACAACAAACAAAGAAAAAGACACAAGGGCCAAAACAAAAGGTTTAGATGAAACAAAACTACAAATACTTTTACCATCAGGTTGGACATTAGCCTTCACTCATGGTCTCACAAATACAGTAGATACCCTCCGAAAACTTCCTTTAATTAGCATGTGGCTGGGCTTAATTGATCCAAAAATTAATCAGTTAAGCTCCAACAACATTCTGCATAAGGTTTCTGCAGGAATGGAATTAACCCCATCCCTACCAAACTAAAATACAAAATAACAAAACACAAACAATTTACATGGGCAGGGCTTCCATCACAGCCCCCCCACCCACTAAAAAAAAAAAAAAACAGTTTTATTTTCCGTTCAAAAATGGTGTTAATTACATTTTGAAAACCCCATATAATAATAATAATATATATTTTGTAAAAACCCATATAAACCAGGCCTGTAGGGACATTAAATAATAGGGAATATTGATTGTGGCAGCACAGAGCCCTGCATGTAGACATGTACTGATTTGTGTTTGTTATATTGTTATGATTTGAAAGGATTTTTGAAGTTAACACTAGAAGCCCCGCGGCGGTCATTTTGGTGGTTTTTGGTTTTAAAATGTAATTTTCTCCAGTCGTGTGACACATATGGAGCTGCGCATTCGTGTTCCTTTCTGTCCGTATGTATTAAATATTCTCGCACAGCATGAAACATGGGAGTGCAGAAATAAAATAGATATATTACATTATATCTAAAAGCACAAGGAGCAGCCACACTGACAGCCACACAGAAAACAATTGTATTTTGATTATACAGAACGGTATTCTACTTTATTATTTTTATTTACCAGTCCGCAATGTGTTTAGCTGTAATCAGATTAGTCTCTACTTTCTGCCTGAGTGAATGACTGAACGAATGACGATTGTTTTCAATCAGCCTTTGGAAGGCTGGCGCCTGCTTGACAGTTGCGCTGCTTTGGTCAGTTGACCGGGACTAGTGAAAATAAATACCAGAGACCATGGAGTTTTACAAAGCAACAAAATATGGAGTTGCTGTTTTGGATCAGATGGCACGGAAGTATTCTGTGAAAGCTGGCTCCCGATGGTGGTCTGTTCAGGTGTTTTACAATGTATTGGAGCTAGCAGCCATCAACTCCTGGGTACTTTACAAATAATGCACGGAGAAGAATTTACCAGGGAGAGAATATATTTTATCATTAGCACAGGAACTTCGCAAGGAGGAGGACCTCCCACCATGGCCTCCAAAAAAAAAATTTGGAACAGAGGGAGACTGCCAAACGTGTACCCACAGCTGAACCTGATAACCCCTTTAAGAGCTGTAAGAGACATCAATGCCAGGTTGACAAGTGCAATAAAAATAAAACTTCTTACAGCTGTGCCCTGTGCAGAAAGGCGGCAAGGAGAAGCGCATTATCTGTGTTAATTGTGGACAGCCTTAGACTCAGGTAAAGGAATACCCTTTTGTCGAAAAAAGAAAAAGAAATTAGACTTTTTTTTTTTTATAACTTCTTGTGCTGTGTGCTTTTGTAAAATGTTTTTTTTCTAAGTTTATTTATCTACGTTGTTCAGTTGCTTTTGCTCACCTGATAATAAACTGATTGCTGTTGAAATGTAAAAAATGTATTCCTATGGTTTCAGTTTTATGAATATGTATTGTAAGTTATAAACCGATGTCTGTTCAGATGTTTATTTATATATATATATATATATATATATATATGAATCGGTTGTTCAGATGTTTGTGGCATACTTCGACTGTTTATCCTTTCGTCATACTATTTACAGTGTTTTGAATACAGCTGTCAGAAAAACTGCTGCAGGGCTTCTAGGTGTGAGTAGGGGTCTACTTAAATCATTGTAAATTTAAGTATTTTTCATGGGTAAGTTGCAGAATAAAATTAAGATTTCGCTGACATTTCGCGGACCTGTTTAAACATTAAATAAACCTAAGTAGACAGTATTTCAGAACAACTATAAAGACTAAAAATAGTGGTACTTGCTTCCTTAATTAAGCAAGCATGCAACATCCCCTTGCAGTTGACTTGCCCATACATTGAGACTGCACATCCTGCATCCACTGCATTGGTATGAAGTGTAAGGCAAAGCTTTGCCAAGTTATACAGATGTGGAAATTGATTAGAAACAGCCCAAAAACTCAAGGGCATCTGACAATGTATGCAGCACGTTCGTTGTCATGTTATTTGTCCCATCCAATAATTTATTTTATTAGTACCGAGTCAAAACAAAGAAAATGTGGCTATTCGGGCCTAAAATTCCAATTGCGAAAAAGTAAGCAGCAGGTTGAAGTGAGGTGGCTGTGCTAGATCATTTTAGTACTGATTTAACTTGCAGACAGGAATACTTTTTGTCTGGGCTGACTTTCCACTTTGGTTTCTGAAAGCTGTTTATTTAATGTTCTGTTCAGAAGCCTCTGTAGTAGCCTTTTGTTTAATGTGTAATTCTGAAGCTAAACAACAATCGATTATATTTTCTCCTAACACAATAAGATATGCGAAACAATGACCTCAATCAGCATGTACAGTTTTTAGGGGAAATATCTTGAAACTATCATCAACTATCAAATATACAGTGGCTCAAAAGTATTCACCCCCCTTGGAGTTTTTATTGAGCTACAACATGGAATCAAATGGATTTAATTAGGAGTTTTTGCAACTGATCAACACAAAAAAAGTCCATAATGTCAAAGTGAAAAATAATATCTACAAATTGTTCTAAATTAATTACAAATATAAAACTGAAAATAATTGATTGCATAAGTATTCACCCCCTTTGCTATGACACACCTAAATAAGATCTAGTGCAACCAATTGTCTTTAGAAGTCACATAATTAGTTGAATGGAGTCCACCTGTGTAATTAAGGTGTTTCATATGATTTCAGGTTAAATACACCTGTCTCTGGGAGGTCCCACAGTTGGTTGGTACATTTCCTAACAAAAACTGCATATGAAGATGAATGAGCATTCAAAGCAAATCCGGAATAAGGTTCTTCTAAAGCACCAATCAGGGGTAGGATATAAGAACATTTCCAAGGCATTGAATATCCCCCAGAGCACAGTAAAGTCCATTATTAAGAAATGGAGAGAATATGGCACAACTGTCTAGAACAGGCCATCCTCAAAATCTGAGTATCAGGGCTCGAGAAGGGCACTAGTCAGGGAGGCCACCAAGAGGCATATGGCAACTCTAAAGAAGTTACAGTCATCCACGGCTGAGCTTGGAGACACTGTGCATATGGCAACAATAACCCGGGTGCTTCACAAAACTGGCCTTTATGGGAGAGTGGCAAAAAGAAAGCCATTGTTGAAAAAAACTCACATCAAATCTCAGCTAGAGTTTGCCAGAAGGCATGTGGGAGACTCTGAGACCAAGTGGAAGAAGATTCTATGGTCTGATGAGACCAAAATAGAGCTTTTTGGCCTCAATGCTAAGCGCTATGTTTTGGTGCAAGCCTAACACCGCACATCATCCAGAGAACACCATCCCTACCGTGAAGCTTCTCTGTGTCAGAGCCTGTAAAGCTTGTGAAGATAGAGGGCAAAATGGATGCAGCAAAGTATAGAGAGACCTGTTGAAATCTGCAAGAGACCTGGGATTTGGGAGAAGATTTATCCTCCAGCAAGACAATGACCCCAAACATACAGCCAAACCCACACCGGAGTGGCTTAAAAACAAAAAGGTCAATGTCCAGGAGTGGCCCTGTCAAAGCCCAGACCTCAATCCAATTGAGAATATGTGGAAAGAGTTGAAAATTGCTGTTCATCAAAGGTCCCCATCCAACTTGATGGAGCTTGAGCAATTTTGCAAAGAAGAATTTTGGGCAAAAATTGTAGTGTCCGGATGTGCAAAGCTGGTAGAGACTTATCCAAAAAGACTCATGGTTGTAATTGCTGCCAAAGGTGCCTCTACCAAATATTGACTCAAGGAGGTAAATACTTATGCAATCAATTATTTTCTGTTTTGTGTTTGTATTTAATTTGTAGATTTTATCTTTCCTTTTGACGTGTGTTGATCAGTGGCAAAAACTCTTAATTAAATCCATTTTGATTCCATGTTGTAACACAATGAAATGTGGAAAAGTCCAAGGGGGTGAATACTTTTGAGAGCCACTGTACTTTGCTTTTTTTGTCGTCCATTTCTACTATTTCACTTCAAATGCTGAAAACTAGATTTTAGCAACCTAAATGAAAACAATGCAGCATCAATTTTGTCCCACCCCTGCTGAACAGTACAGGTCCAGAAAAGCAGTACAGATGCACTGATGGGCTGATTAAAACTTCATTGTCATTTGAATAGTAAACAACAACGTTAACCACTTTGGAGTTTTTTATTTTGTAAATGTTATTTGTGGATGTTTTTTATTTGTTTGTTTTTTGCTTAAGTGCAATGCACACAGGATGGCAAAGGTATAAAAAAGGGCTATCTACAGAATGAAGAAACCTAGTTTGCATGCGTTGTACAGTAGTTCATTTAAATAAGTTTTTTTCTCTCTGTCTCTCTCTGTACTTGTCCAGTATGCATTGGCCCCTAAAAGACGTCAGTTTTGCGGTGACCCCTCAATTTCACGATTTCCGCGAAATCCACAAAATTGTGATTTAGGTAGAACCCTAGGTATGAGTATATCTCCGGTCCTTCTAGTGTTAAGAACGAGTGATGTTTATTTTGGCGACTCATCCGCAGTACTTGTGTGTGTCCACTTCCTGGTCTATGATGTCACCCACTTAGCCACCCTGTCACACTGATCTTTTGAAATAATTTCTATCCTGCTACTTAAAGCAGAAGCATGTCTATTTGGCTATAGGGCCATGGCCACTATTTTGCAGCAGTCATCAAGGAATACAACTGCAACTTAAAACTGGCTACATCATCTTGTTTAAATCAATACACCATGAACAGAGGAATAGGTCACATTATTCTCAAGACCGAACATGCAGAAATTAAACCACTTTTAAAAACATACTAGAAGGCAGTTATAGTGTTACTGACTTAATGTCACACCAAGGAAATAGCTACTCCCTAAGGGTTTTTTTAGATCCCCAGTAGTGATAGCCTGAAGACAATTTGTATTAATTATATGCCACCTTCTTGACCAGGTATCCAAGAAAAAGAGGTTGTAATCTTTATGGGACTTCCCTGGTCAAATAAAGATTAAATACAATGTATATCCTAAACTGGAGCTGTAAAACAATGCCACAGTATGGTAACACATTACATTATTTGGTAGAGGCACACATAATATTTCCATAAGGGTGTGTAATGGAGTAGGCGACTCAGAGACTCTCTAGTTAAGCGCCCACACGCATTTATTTACATGCATTAAAGCACAGTACACTAAAAAACAACAAAACACTACCATTCAGCACCTTCACCATCACTTCCTAAACTAACACCTGTGATCAGCCTATTTATACACCTGTGGCTAGAGCCTTAATTAATCATTTAATCACTTAAATCATGGCTCCAGCCACATCCCCACATGTTTTTGCAGGGAAGAACTCCCTCCCTGTCACCCAATACCTCCCCCCCTATAGTCTGTATTTGGGGTCAGGAGTTCATTGCTTTTATAATTTTGTGATTAATCCAGCCCTAATGTATCATTGAAAGGATTATAGACCACTGCAGGCTGGAGATGCCTGGTATGTATAAAATGTGCTGTAACGTATCCCCATCGTCAGCAACCAGGTCTCAACCTGCATCATTTCTGATAGTTTTCTTGTGCTGGCTGTGTTGTGATATGTACACGTGTCCATGATTTTATTGGGCTGAAGTGGTTATGCTGCCCCTGTAGAAGTAAAAAGTAAAGCTGCTCTTCTGTTCAATAGGTCTACCGTCCAGACTGTGGTGTTACAGGGATTTATATATTCCATCATATGTAATTTGTAAATACTTTATTAACACTTCACAGATGCTTAGTACATTTGTGATGGCACAGGCTTGTCTTTTCCTGTCTGTTTAATCGGTTGATTTTGCCACATTGTACAGTATGTACAGGAGGTGTGGCCAATTAGCTTGTTGGGAGCTCCGGCAGTCTGTTCCACAGATTAAGCTTCATCCACAGCAGCTTTCCAGGGTTCTGAACCAGCCTAGCACTGTTGTACCAACAGAAACTCTAGTTATCATGCATGCTAGCAAAAATTATCATTGAAAAAAGGAAACACAACTATAAACTAATATAATTTAATTTTGCTATGACTGTGACGTGAGTCTGATCTAAAATGCAATTCACTTATTTGAGTACAAAATTAATCTTATTTTTATAATCCTTCTGTTTATTATTTGGCATGTGATTGCATATAATGGTACATGAGGATCAGTACGAACCTGGATTGACACCATAGTGTTGATAATTCTGGGTGGAACAGCTTTCTGAAGGATAAGACTAAACACAGGCTATTTATTAACAGTTGCTTGCCCCAATCCATTTAACTATTATTATGCCAAGTCCTTGCAAGTAGGTCAAATCAACGATTTCCTAAAAGGGCTGCCTAAAAAAGAGTGACGAGTGGAGAACAACATATTTTTACAACAATGCAGTTGAAATGACGATTCCTAATTAGCCTTTTTAGCCTCATATCTTGTAAAGCGCTTTGATGATGGTCCACTATGAACAACTCATAGGGCTCCTGAGTGGCTCATCCAGTAAAGGTGCTCCATTGGGAGTGCAGGATGTGACCTATAGTTTGGAGATTGCCAGTTCAAATACAAGCTATAAATTATATTTAAAACATGTCACCCTTATTACTATACAATGTTTTAGAAATGTCTATGAATGGCATAAACTGTATATATATAGGCTGTAAATACAAGAGATGCTATTATTTAAATAGATTTTTAAATCCCTCTTCATGTAGATAATGCTATCAGCAGTAGGGTTCTCCAGGGTTTTATACAGTCTGGTCTGTGGTTGCCCTTGTACATAATGGCAGTGGGTTAGCTTTTTAAATCGATTCAAAGATTAATTGATTTATCACACAATTTGTTTATGTTATATTACACAGACTAACAGTATCAATAAGTTGTTAATAATTCATAATAAATATTCTCTTCATACATTTTCAGAAGATCATCTCCTATGGTAGATGCCAGTAGTGACTCCTGACTTTAATAAGTGGGGAGGCTAAAGAACTGTAACACGTGTGTTTCTTTATTTATTATTATTATATTGTCTGCTTGATGTTTGTTTTGCTGTACATGTTATATTATTTATTCTTTATTTATTAGCATTTAGTTTGTTTGCACTCTCCCTCCCTGTTCGTGGAGCTTGCTGCTTTAGCAGACTGTGGGCCTGCTAATTGTATTGTCTGTTCTCCTGAAGTTTCCCCATCTCCCTGTGCATGCAGTTGTCAGTTACCTGTGCGGGGTGACCTCACCTTTGTCACCTGGTTGCAATGTACTGATTAATCCCTTTTAAAACGGAGATATGGAGAGAACATGGGAGAGCGTGCTTGATTGTGAAAAGCTGCTACCTATGTTGCTAGACTTGCTGACTGAAGAGAGAAGCTGAGAGTGGACGAGAGTTAATGTTCTTTTATAGAAAGAAACTTTAGCCTAGGTGACTGTGCAGTGATGTCTGGTTCACCAGGGGGAGGTGAATGCTTGTCTGGTGACGCAGCAACCTGGGAACTAGGCCCAGCAACCAGTTGTCCATATACAAAGCTCAGGTGTCTGGGAGTCCAGGTCGCGGGAATTGACACAGGCACCAGGACTGTTGCACAGGGGTGGTGGTCGGAGCTGTTGTAGAGGATGTCTCTTTGACTCAACCTCTTTCATTCCAGTTACCAAAATGGCAACTGTTCCCTTTCTGGAGGTGGCAGCGGCTGTTCTTCTATGCCTAAGCCAAGATAGCTGCCAGCCACAAAACACACCCATATACAGAGCCTCTGCTCTTTTAAAAAATGTCCTGACACACAAAAAATGTTAAGTAGTAAACATTTATATTTGTGTGGACTACATGACTTTACAGTCTCACTATTTACAGCTGTCACTCAAACCTTGTAAGATAGTAAGACAGCAGTAAATACTTAAACTCCAACGTCTTCACTAACTTTGTCAGAGAGCAGTTGTAAAACTAACCCAATAAAATCAGCAGATCAAATTGACACCAGGATTTAGTTATTTATGAGAAGGAAAAAAAAAACGCATTGATATTCAAGAAAATGCGTAACAATTAATACAACTTTGAGTGACATACACATGTGTGTAATACAAGCGTTAGAAATCCCAAAAAACTAAAGAATTTACTCTAACAAATAATGTACACACAATTGTACATGGAAGAGTGCTCCATTTCTGGTTTTGGTGATACTGATAAAGTATCCTCGGTGGTCATTTGACCTTTTTTTCTATGAAATGCCTAGCTGCACTTAACTGTTGTAGAGGTCAATTATCGAGCAGGTAATTACTGCTGCTGTGGACATTAATGCTTATTTAACTAATATTAAGAAGAAGAAAGTAACTTCAGTACTGTAGTTTCTTGTAAACTTCCTTTCTATGTGGAAGCCTGTTAGAACAATTTTCAAGACCCCAGAGCAGAGTATAGACCCACATATGTTCCCAGAGTGTTGTGACCGCTGTAAAGTTAGAATTCAGTTCACCATTCTAAATGTGCAAAGCCATCTTTTTAGATACTAACTTGTAGCAGTGATGTAAATGTTTTAAATGTCTTCCATAACATCCATGATAGTGGAATGTTTAGTGTTACTAAAATAATCTTAGTACAATTATTTGACAAATGTTTCAACTAAAAGTATTTCTTTTTGTCAAAACTTTTGTCAAAGAGTTTTAATAAGTTCCTTTTTAGTAATACTGCACATTTTAAATAGCTGTAATATATTTTTAATGCAACCATAAGATTGCCAGTGTCCATGGTGCTGTCCTTTTAATAAAAAATATGTCTAATTGAAAGCTTTCATTGTTGTTCAAGTTCAGGTGCTGGGTGAAAATTAATAATATTGCCATAGTAAATATAGATCGCCTTGCTTACAAATTTTAAAATTGTTTTATAAACTTTACATGAACTTCATATTTAGACCTATTGTACATATCAGTCACACCTACTTTGAATATGAAATAGATTAAAACAAAATATATGCAGAACTCAAAATATGCATGGTTCACAGATTTACATAAATTGCAAATAAATCATCTGCACAGATGCATCCAACATGTATTACATTTACATGTACAACTGCAGATGCAAGCACAAAGATTGTCGTACCATTCAGTAATCAAATCAAAAGATACCAAGGGGATTTGTTAATGCTGTTATTAGGATTATTATTTTTGATCAAACTTTATTGGTTTTTCTGAATCCCAATCAGATCTGACAAAATGTTATATTTGTTATGAATTAGAGGGGAAGAGATCTGAATTGTGCTCAACCCATAGCAGCAGCTGGTTAAAAAAAATATATAGAACAAATTGCAGTTCAAAATTTGATGCCTAATTTGTTCTTTGCCAGGGCTGTTGTGTAAAGCCCTGCCACCTGCATAGTGTGCACCACCTGCACTGGTGTTATTCATTTCATTGATCAGATGAAAGTGAAGATCAGATTACTTTTTACCACTAGGCTTTTACCATAATGACTGCCAATGACTGTGCAGCATAACAGGAGGCGTGTAGTAGTTGTTACATTCATCAACAAGTGGCGTCCTTACGAAGGCATATATATATATATATATATATATATATATATATATATATATATATATATATATATATATATATATTATATATTCATGTAAATGATTTATTCAGTCTGCATGTAAATTTCAATTGGGTTATTTGTATCTACACAGAAACATCGGAATGGTTTCCCACTACACAGGGTGGCCGGGCCATTAGGAAAGATTTAATACTTTAAAGAGATTTTCTGAGACCTGCTTCTGATGGTGGGGTGAGAGGGAGTTACCTCAAGCCATACTAAGAAAGACACTAATAATAAGCAGCCACATTGCAGCCACATTGATTCATATCAGAGAAAAACAAGGTCAGGGCAAGCTCGAAGGGTTTATTAAGGTCTAGCCTGCTTAAATTATTTCATGCTCCTGAAAGATATGTAGATGAGAAAGTCATAAATAAGATGTCAGAATTCAGATTATAGTTTTCTCTGGGGATGAATTCTCTCACTTGTGTTCTTCCTTTCTCTCTATCTCTCTCTCTCTCTCTCTTGCATTTGTTAAGATGCTCAAATCTGCTTAGTGTGATTTATGAAGGAGCTTGAAGAGATTACTTTCAGCAGACGAAAATTCCTCAGGTTCAGGGGATGTCCAATCTCTTATGCTGCAAATTGTTGACTGGATGAGAACATGAGCAGGTCGGAGCCAGAAGGAGATTGTGTTGAGTTATTAAACACTTGTGCTAAAGCTGCTTATTGTAAATTCCCCAATGTCCTGCTGAAGCGATTGGATTGGATCAGATCAGATCGGATAAGATCAAAGAGCCTGGGAACCAGCCTTTCAAGCAGATTATTTTAATCAATAAAGAGTGCCTTAGAGGGGAAAAAAAAAGTACAAGGATAAAAGACGATTACAACTGGGAATATATAGCTACAATCAGATTATTATATTTTCTTCTGGGGGGTGAGGGCGGGATGTAATTCTCAAATATTAAAACCCTATTTTTATTTTATAGCGTAAAACATTGTGCTTTAAAATAACTAATAACACATTCTGTGAAGTATCTACTGCAACACCATAATGTGATTAAGGGCTCTTATTTAAGTCCTTCATCTAAAAGTCTTAAATCAGTTCTCAGGCCAAAGTAAACTCCTAGGGTGATAAGTATTAGAAGGGCTTTAACCTCTGGCCATGGTGTGCAAGAGGTTGTGCACCCCTGCCAACCACGTTAGACCTGAAGTAGTACTGCTCACAGTTCTCAGGTGGGTATTCAAAAAGCTCCTTGAGCTCCTGCACTACTAGTCTGGGGGCCCAGGCCAGAAGTTTTTCATGATGTAGCACCCCCAGTACAAAAAGTAACAACTATGGCATTTTGATAGAATTTACCCTTACGTGGATGTGGATGTGGTGTTGTGAAGTGGTAACAAGGTATGCCAATGCAAGATGTTTGTACCCATGTCAAAGCAACATTTTACGCAAGTGAAAAGGCCACAATAAAATGTACTTAAGTTGTCAAAACAAGTTTGAAAGTGAAAAATGACCAACAGATTTTAACAATTTTGTTTCAAAGACAAAACACATTTTTAGTCATGCAAAGGTTTCTTTGTGAAAAATTATTACTAATTTATCTTAAAAGACAAAACACATTCTAGTCATAAACAAGATTTGTTTGACAGCAATTATTAAGGCATATTACTTAAAGCATGTTAATGCACAGATTATTACATTACACAAAAGTTTTAAATACTGTATTCATTATAATAGAAGACAGATATACTCTTGCACATTATGGTGCGAACAATACACTAATAGCCAATGGACTACCTCTCAACAATGGGCAACATGACAGTATATGTGTGTGTCTAGCCTTTTTCAATATATTTGCATAATGCTACACGTCTACGTCTGAATCACCTGTAGTGTCAGATTAATCTGGATCTACGCTGGCAATTTTATGAGGATTATAACTCCTCAACACCAGTACACAAGCATGCCTGTGTGCATGCCATGCTCTGTCTGGAACAACTGCAGTTGCGTTCACACTTGGCTTTTTAACACCCACATGTAATGAGTTCCAGGAGTGCTTCAGGTGTCTCTCATTAATGTTGGAGAAATGTATCATCCTTGTCATGCCAGCCATTTCCAATTGGAGAGGGGATGTCAAGCTGAGCCTCCAGGTCATGGTTCCAAGATAAGGGTCTGGTAATTTGCGCTCTTGGTATGTTGCAGAAGACTATCATAAGTTGGGGGGAGGGCTCCATTCTTGGACGGTTTGTGACAGAAAAGCTTATATCGCACACCATTTACACCCGCTGAGTCAGCCGTTGGGTCATAGAGAACAGTTATCAGAAGTTCTATTGATTTCAACAGTGCAGGAGGTATATCCACCGTAGTGCCAAACTTGGTAAAGCTTCTAAATTTGTGAGGATTCTTCCTGAAAAGCTGCCACAGCTTTAGTTTACCAACCTTTGCGAGACTGCTGGTTGAATCACACCTAGTCAGTGTGTGTACTGCTGGCAACATTCTGCATAGTTGTTGGCCAGGTTCAGCTGCTATGGTGTGGGTTGGTATAAATCTGGATTTGTCCTTTACACCAGTATGAAACCAAAGCTCTGGAGTTGCTTCCAACTTGTGAATAAATTGTACACAGAGAACTGCAACGTCAGTGTCTAGAGACCACACCAAGGCACGGTGAAGCATGTGCAAAACGAAGTAAAATCAGAGTATGATCATGTGGAGCTTGCTGTGGGCGACACTATACAAGAGATAGTTGGAATAAATAATTTTCAAAGCTTAATGGACAAGCTGTATGGTCTTTACCATGCTTCACCAAAAAAACAATGTGAATTGCATTTCTGGGCAAAAGACTTGGCAATCATCTTCTTGACAATTGGCACAGTTCTTGGCATCCAGTGGGCTGCATCCAGTGATCGCACTGTCAAAGCTGTTTGGCTTCTTTATCCTGCCTTGCATGCTTACCTCAATGCAGCTACAGCAGACCAAAGCAGAGACAGCAAAGAAAATAACAGTACAGAGGTCTTCTTGAGCAACTGACTGCAGCAGCATTTGTAAAAAACTTAGGATTGATGAGAGATGACTTAAGTGAGTTGGCTGAACTGTCACTGAAACTCCAGGATGACTCCATCACGCTCCCTGAGGCTCATACATTGGTGTGTCACAAGAACAAAGTTTTTGAAGCACTTGGCAGTGGAAGAGAAGCAGAATTCACTAGATTTGCTACTGAAGCAGTAAAGAAATTGAAATTTCAGGGTGTTGCTCTTCACAAAGGAAGAAAAAGAGATGATGAAATCAACAGCAAACAATTTTTCATCTCATTGAAGAGCAGACTAATGACAGTATCATCATCTCGTGTTTCATCAATGTCACTTGGAAAAGTTTCTGAATATGAGGATCTGCTTGCAGCTTGTAAGACTGTATACCCCCGATACTGGTCAGTTGACCTTGACATTCTGTATGGAGAAAGAGAGGTGACATCACTATGCAGGAGATTTTATCTGCCAGAAAAACAGATTGTTGGTGGATTCAGAGAGTACAAAGACAATGGAGGAAAGAAGGTCCCAGCAGACATGGTAGGGTTCATCAAAACACTAGAGAATGTAGTTCATTCTGTAGTTTATTCTGTTGCATATTTTAAGTCTCTATAATAGAACATACATAACCATACCAATTTTGTTACATTTAAAAATCTGTAGCGTTAGGTTACTTACTGTAACCCTGATTCCCTGAAAAAGAAATGTCAACCATTATGAGTTGGGAAATGACCCTTATGTCACATGACCTGAGAACATATTTAAAAAGCTGCCTGATAGGCCTGTTGTGCCCACGTGTCTGTTACAATTTGGGAACAAGATGCCACGTCACACAGCAACCTTCACCACTTGATTGTGAATGGCAATGAAGGTGAGCTAGCGACCTCGCAAAATTAAGGGTTGACATTTCTTTTTCAGAGAACCAGGGTTATGGTAAGTAACCTAACGTTCCCTTTCAATCTTGAAGTGTCAACCATTACAAGTGGGGAAATGTATACCCAAGCTGTCGAAGTGAGCCAAAGCAGCCATCAGCCTTGCCCTGGCTCGAGCCTGACTGGAAGGCTGCTGCACAAGAGGGAAAGCTGCATCAAGGACACTGGACATCACTTAACAGCTGTAACATCACTTGGAGAGGGTAGGTTAGTTGGCTCATAAGACAGTCAGATCATATCCACTATCCAGTATGACAATCGCTTCTTGGAAAGTACCTTATCTTGAGTATGCAACCCATAACACATAAATAATTGGGTTGTCTGTCACCATGATTGAGACCTCTCAATGTAACACCTCAGTACCCTGACAGGGCATTGACAGGCATTGACAGGTCTATTATTTGCTTCAGAATAGAAGGGGGGCGGGTGGAGTGCCTCCAATTCCACTGACTGGTTCAAGTGAAACTGCGAAACCACCTTAGGCAGAAAAGCCAGGTTAGTGCGCAAAGTAACCTTATCACCACCGCTAGCAAAGTGCAAACAGGAATCCTCTATCGAGAGACCTGTAACTCACAGACACGTTTCGTTGTCGTGACAGCCTGGGGAAACACTGTCTTAAAGGACAAGTATTTAGAGTCCACTGACTGGAGAGGTTCAAATAGAGCCTACATGGGAGCCTCTAGTACCAAGTACAGATGCCAGGAAGGAACCATTGGTTTAAGGGGAGGGTGGAGCCACCTAGCCCTCTTTAAAAATTGCACTGCCAAAAAATGAGCTCCGGGAGACACAGAGTCAATTTTGATGTGGCACACAGATATAGCAGCCAGGTACACCTTCAACATAAAGGGGGGTTTACCCTTCTCTAGGAGGTCCTGTAGAAACTGTAAAACAACCAACATGGGGCAGGAGGTGGGGTCATGGTCTCTCACCAAGCACCACTCCTGGAAAATGTTCAATTTATATGAACACTTAGACCTACCAATGTTCGCAGCCTAGTCTTTGGAACAACCAGCAATTTTTGGTCTCCAGATCTTAAAGCACGCACAGGGGCATGGAAAATTAAAAGTTATTTTAAATAGGCTGGTGCTAGATTATTCAGGGCTTTGTATGTGAGTAAAAGAATCTGAAAAATCAATTATTTGCCTTACAGGGAGCCAGTGAGGGGATGCTAAAATAGGGGTGATGTGAGCAGAGATAGGGGTTCTAGTCAAAACCTTGGCCGCTGCGTTCTGGACCATCTGTAGTCTCAGCAGGAGCTTACCAGAATCCTGTGCTAATAGTCCATTGCAGTAATCAATGTGAGAGGTAATGAACGCATGGACCAGTTTCTCTGCATCAACAGCTGTAAGGGAGGATCTTAGTCGAGCAATGGTACACAGATGGAAAAAGGAAATCCCCTGTCTCTCTGAATCGAGAACCACAGAGGTCAAGGTGTGGACTTCTCTGATGCAAACAGGTCGTTTGCTGCACTGCTGAACCTGTGCCAAATCATGGTGACCACCTGGGTATGCAGGCAGCACTCTGCATGCCAAGTATCCCACCTCGACAGCAGGTCCGCAGCCTGATTCCACACCCCTGGCAGGTGGACTGCCCTAAGGGAGAGAAAAAGTGGTTGTGTCCAGGTGAGCAACTGGGATGCCTCTTGGTACAATCCTGGGTACCGTAACCCCCCCTGGCGATTGACATATACTACAACAGAGGTATTGTTCGTGCACACTAGTACATACCTAACCTGTAGCTCTGACTGAAAATGGTGCAGGGCCAGGTGCACTGCTCTCAGTTCTGCTTTGACGACTCCCTCACATGGTGAGATTACTGCAGCATCTCTTCCAAAGGTGTAGCCGGGGGAGGTGGGTGGTTTGAGCAGGGATGATTCATCTGCGTCTGGGACCCTGGCCTGCGAGAGCCAAAACTGGCGTTGCACAACCACAAGTGTTCTCAGGTTACATCCGATAGCTTGGCCACTGTTCTATCCTTTAAAATGTTATACAGAAATGGCTCTTTAGTCATTGCTGCACTTCCCTTACTGACTCTTTCTTCTTTAAATTTGTGTTTAAGGTTCTATTTATTTAATATTTATTCATAGATCATACAGTCCCACCACAATCAGACAATACAGCAAATCAGCAAGCTGTTGAGGTCTGATTGTTTGAAACGATCCTCACAGGAATTATGGGGTCAGTTGACAACTCTAATTACAATCCTCATAACAGAAAATACTAGGATCACAGCAAAACAGAACTTTGATCAATATACTTAATATGTATTGCACGTTGAGCCAGTGTTTGGAAAGCGAAGCACACCTACATCTGTATCCCTGACTCGCCAAATCTGAAGCAGCACTTTGTTGATCTTGAGAATGGGCTTCAACACTGAAATCATCAGTATTCTGCAGTCCACGACTGTAACTAGTTAAAGGTGAAAAATAATTTGTAAAATCTGGAAAAGCATTCAAGAGGCAAACACTTCAACAAAACAAAATGAAATCCTGAACTGGGTAGGATATAATAATGTGTCCTGCTATCTTGGTTTATTGTGGTTTTACTGCTCAAGAACAGAAAGCTTTTTGAAACCAGGTACCGTACAGAAGATGTCATCATATACTATTTATTACATTCTAAGTTGTCATAAAAAACACAAATATGGCAATTGTACAACACACCCCTCTTCTTTACTGTTCTTCCCTGCCGAATGTCTAAAAGATGATGCTTGACACTTTAAAAATAAGTTCCCAACCCCTGCATTATTTAATTAGAGAGGCTGCCACCCTGAGTGACATTAATATAAAATCACCCAAACCTGCTGTAAAAGCTAAGAATTTTGGGGAGAGAGAGCAGGTGAGAAATTTCTATGAATCCAATTCCATAAAACTTAATTTTTCATTCAGACAAGCTTATTAACTTATATTCTGCCTACCTATATCAATTGTTAACAGTAGCGGTTTTAGGCACACGCAGCCTAGTGGAATGGCTCAGTTCCTATTAAAAAATTGATATTCACCTCACATCTGCACCAGAATTACTTATTAGCCATTTTACCTGAAAAATATAATGTATTGGGGTTTAAGCAATGTGCAAGGTTATGTCAGTATGTGCCACGTAATCATGTTACCCACGACTGAATCTAAAAACAGTAAGACATTTAAGAATGAACTAATTTAGACACACTGCAAACAAAGTTTGCTTGCTCTTGCCGTCGGTGCTGAAAACTTGAGCAGACTACATGTCTCACACACGTAGGGCTGCGTGTTTGAGTGAACCTGGAAACAAATTAAAATAAATGTGTTTCCAGCCAATGTATCATCCACACCTCTTGTGATGCTCGACTACTCTATTAGGGAAATTTGCTGGACCTGTATCCTAACTTCAGTATCATTGTGTCTGCTTTTGACTGTGCTTGTCACAGTCGCGCCAGCGGAGAGAAGCTTTTCATACCTGAACATGAAATTAATTAAAAAAAAAAATTACTTTTTACAGCGTCACAGGGATGTATGACTGGACTACAGCAGATATCGATCCTTCACCAGGTTTGCAAAAAACGTGATTATTTAACTGTTATTGCAGACTTTGTCTCTGTTTGCGATTGCTGTTGTAAAATGCAATACATTTAATATAGTTGTTGTTGACCTGTTTGAAAGCCATGGTATTGTAGCGCAGTATTACTGGTAAGAATAGGGAATAGGGGCCCTGGAATCAAGCTTTGCATGGGGCCACCGCGGGACAAATGCAGCCACTGATTGTTAATTACAGCTGAATGGCTTAAAAATTATTTTCTGAACCATTATGCACGCCTGAATCACTGTGATCCAGTTTGACACGTTATTACTGATAGTTATTGTTGCAGATAAATTAGATTGAATAAAAAATAATCTTAATGTTTTAGCATTCAGAAATTAATGTGATTTGAGGATCAGATATAAATAAAAATGTGATGAGTCCCCACCGACTGGCAGCGTTGGTGGTTTTGGAGTATATTAATTTCATGCAGATGTTGAATTCCTTAAGCCTTCAATGATAATTACGTTTGATTTGACAAGACTTGCTCATGTTGTTTGAGAGTCTTAATTTTCTGTGAAGTTCTGTTTAGTGCTTATGAAGCACCCACTTATCTGCCATAATGCCTAGACTAGTCAGCCGTATGGTCGCAAAACAAGGGGGTGGATGTGAGAAGTTCCAGCACATTAGGATTCTGATCATGTGACTAATTCAAAGGAGTAAAACCAATCAGGGAATGATTAGCATGGTGATCACATGACTCCTAAGGAGAATGAATGAGTTACACAGTTAGACAACAAACATATTTTCATCTTGAAAGAGTGACTGCATTTTCTGCTGCTGTGATGTTTGTCAAATTCGCTCCAGCCCTGTCGAATTAAGCCCCATGAGTTGAATTAATAATGAAGAGAGATGCACACTCCCGGCCAGCACAATTGCTCTAAGTAGAGTCGCGAGAGCTTCTAAAAAAAAAAAGACAAAATGATTGAAAATCACATAGACGTCAATTGCTTCCCAGATGCCACTGCTCTTAAGTTAGAAACTCTAAAAGCTGGTTTCACATATCAAGGTTAGTGCTAATCAGTGTTTGTGAAACCAGACATTAAAATATCTAACTTAAGCGCTCAAACAGACAAATCTGTGAACAATAGATCTCCCTTTTGATTTCAAGAAGCAGGCAGATGGGACTATTAGATCCACACTATAGTCTTGTACTGCACTCAGGGGCTAACTTTCATTATAATTTCATTAAGCAATAAAAAAAAGCTAATTTAACAATACACAGAACAGTGTTTTTCTGTTTTTTTTTTTTTATAACTATCTTCATCATAAAATTGATTAACATTTTTTTTAGTAGCAGCATGGAGCTGTACATAAAACAACATATGAGGTTTTTAATGGAACAATGCTTATTTAAGCAGTAAAGCTGCAAAAGCGCATAAAGCATAGAAAGAAACATAATGTAAAAGAACAGAACTACACAGAAATAGCACTTTCTTGGAAATTTCAATCTAAATATGACCAGAGTTAAGTTGATATTTAATTTGTTTTGCCATGCAATGTTCTATGAAAGTCTGTTCTATGAAAACCGTGCAATCGTGAATCCTAAGTAAGTATACTTACTTTACAGCGGGGAGAACCCTCCTTTTGTCTTAAGGTCTGATTTATTTATTTTTTTAAATAAAGACACAAATATAGCATACACAAATATATTTAACCTTTATCTCTTGACATCCTTCAACAAATTATTTTTTTCTCAACATTAACGTGATAATATATTTACATATACCACAAGGTTTAGTGCCGCCAGGGTAGTATGAAAAACACACCGTTTACTATTTACCGTTTTCCGCTACCGCTCCCAGTGTTATCAGACCTTTATGCTCTGTATGCTTGAGAAAACATTTAATCACTCCAAATGATTCAGAAAAAAAAATCCCAAAATGATAAACACTGTGCTACTCTACAATATTATAAAATAGAAATGCCTCCTTTCTAGATATTAAGCTGACCTGTGCTCTCAGTTTTCCACAGACAGTGACACAGGGCTGCATTCTAACCACACCCCTGCACACTCGTTGTGTGTAGTGCAATTTGAGTCTTAAAGAAATGTTTCTAAAAGTTTTTGTTTTCTGTGAATTATTATTTTCCACACCAAAGCTGGGTTAAAAACACTTTGCAAACGTTATAAATGTATTTGAGTTCTATGGAAAGAGATAAACACTGAGATAAACACTGCAGTACATAAAAAAGTTAACCAGGCAAATACTGAATACTGCCATCATTAGAAACTTAATTGTAATAGCACTTCTCCTTACTACTAATAATAACCGTACTCCTTACAATATACATAACAGTACATTGTTTCTTGTCTCTCAGTTCGGTCACCGGTAGTGTCTGGAATAAGTTCAGCTGTCTTGTGATTGCCCATTTGAACAGTAAATAATGTGTTCAGTTTCCTGATTTGCAGTAATTCAATTCTAAAAAAAAACAAACTTTGTTCCTAATCCTAACTCAGCAAGTGCACTGCCAAAATGGCTCCTCTGTTGGGACAGCCATTAGCTTACTCTGACTTGTTGCATAGCAAAATCCATCATTGCTTTCCAAGTAACATTGCCTATTGCCTTATCTCTCTCCTGGGATAACCCAACAACCAATCACAGCTTTTATTTCCTTGAGTGGTTCTCCATTAAAGGTCTTCTGTTGGCAATAAACAGTAACATAAGCTTTCGCTCAAGTCCTAGAATGCAAAAGGACACAAAGAGCCATGCTTTCAACATGACTGGCTGGAGTACAGTCACACCATTCTGAAAAGACAAAGAGGCGGTGTTGTGCCGTGGAATTCATTTTCTTGTTTACTTCGTTCAGTAACAAGAGCAAAATCACCACTCAGGGCATCAGATCAGACCACTGAGTTGTTGACAGAAGCTTGGAGAGGTCGACAGCTTTCCACTTGAAACACTGGCTTTCTTCTAATACCCATCCTACTGCCTTCTCGTGGGCCAATTCTAGCACATCAAAAAGGCCACTGAAAAACCTCATGATGCACTTCTTTGATGACATGTACAGTATTTTTAAGGGTTTTTGTCTGTACTCAAAGGATACTGGCAGCTGATTGTATTTCATGTTATTGAACCATATTATAAAAATATATTTACAGTAAAACTGAAACTATAGTAAAAGTCAGAAATGTACATTTAGTCTAATTATTGCAGTATAGTACGTAAGTACCAAATCTGATCATTTGGTGTGTTTCTAAAAAATCAGTGAAACAGAAAAATGATGTATTAGATAGACTGAATGATTAACTACAGCATTTAGAAAGCATTTTAGAAAGAACATTTTGTACAAATCACTTTTCCTGGAAGATTTCAGTATTTTACTGCATCTTACCATACAGAGTTTGTACATGGAGCTGCAATGCATACAGCTGACCTAATCTTCTGAAAAGTAAAGTTAAGTGTCTGGACATGCTGACATGCTGTTTGGTCACAAAATCCTCCTAGGTTAACCATTATATAGTTTAAACAGGACTGTTTGGGGTTGTGTCATTGATAAACACTCTACAAGTGCTAAACAGTGCAGCTGGAACTAGTCCAAGGTTAAGGGAATACAATCATCCAATCCTTTTCCCTTTCATGATTGTCTTATTGTATTAGCGGATAAGATTGCTAATGATTAGGAGTGCTAATGAAAGGATTGTAGCTAATAATACAAGACACAGTTCTATTTAAAGTACAGTAATGAAGATCAAAGTTTAACAGAGCTATTTTTAGGAATGCATTTCAGCTGGGAATGCATTTGAGGCACTGTCATACCAACTCACATTATTTATAGGAGTGTTTGTTTTATATTTATGTCAGGGTTTCCTCTATTATATACTGTTCATTCCAGGTAATATAAACACAAACAAGTACGTAAAATAATGATTTATTTATTACAGGAAATTTAGACAATCAAATACAACTATATATATTCGTATGAGCTTAACATGCAGAAGTTACATAGTTATTGCCTCAGCCAGTCGCGGCTGGCATCATCCAAATCGGTGAAGTTGCCGGGGCACCTGAAGCGAGGGCAGGAGTATAGAATGTGGTCGACCATCTGCTCCTTGCCGTTGCCGCATTCGTAAAATTGGGTCATCAGTGAGACCCCACTTGTGTAGTGTGGCCCGGAAACGTCCATGTCCAGTTCTTAGTCGGTCGAGCTTGAACCAGGCTTGTCTGGGTAGGTCATTTCCAGCGGGTTTGTTAGATACTTTGTTGATAAACTGTTTCCGTCTGTGGTTGTTATTATTCCACGCATCTTGACACTTTTTGTTAGCCCAATTAGTGCCATTGTCGTTGTTTGCTTCTTTCATAAGGCGCCTCATTGTGTTAGAAAGTGGGTGCCGGTTTTCTAGGCGGAGGATCGTGGTGTTCCGGTTGCAGATGGCATCATGCAGCAGGTGGTTGGAGTCATTCCGAGGCTTTCAGTGCAAGGTTGATGCAACTTGCTTCTACTCAAAGATTTGGTGGAGAGATGCTGCTGAGAATTGGTAGCAGTTCAGTGGGCGTAGGTCTAATTCACCAGTGATAATGCGCATGCTGTTGTTCAGGGCTGCTGTTGTGCAAGGCAGGAGAGCAATACTCACCTACCGAGAAGGCTAGAGAAAGCACAGAGGTGCGTAATACGGTGAAATTTGCACCCTATCTAGTGCCAGCTAGTCTTCGCAGGAGGTTGTTCCTTGCTTGGATTTTTGCTGCTGTTTGTTCAAGATGTTGCTTGAAGGTCAGTGAGTGGTCAAGTACAACTCCTAGATATTTCAGGCTTTTCTCAAATGGAATAGTTTTGTCTTCGCACTTGATGTTGATTGTTATGTTAGCAAGGCGATTGGAGAGGTGGAAAATGCTGCTCACTGTCTTGGTGATGCTAAGTTTTAACCTCTAGTCTTTGAAGTAGCAGTTCAGCTTGTTCAGGTCAATTGATAATGTAGTTTATATTGCTTTGATGTCTGTGGAGCAGTACAAAATAGCGATGTCATCTGCGTATATGTACTTTTTGGCAGTTGTACGAAAGCCAGATTGAAATCGGGGATAAAGGGAATTGACAGATATGTATTGAGATAGGAGTGAGTGAACTAGGCGCTCAAGGAGCTTAGAGAAATATGGAAGAAGGGAGATAGGGCGGTAATAAGCAAGACAAGCAGGGTCAAGAGAGGGTTTTTTTAGAAGGGGGGTGATGGTAGCTGTTTTAAAGGTGGCAGGACAGATGCCAGTTTAGAGAGAGGCGTTAAAGAGGGATACTAAGTATATGAGGGAGGAGTGGAGGTATGAAGGAGGCAGGGACAGAGTCCAGGGGGAAGAGATGGAGTGAGCCTTAGAGATGATAGAGGAAAGTTCAAGTATGGAAGTAGGGGGGAAGTCAGTAAAGATGGAGTTAAGAGCAAGTGGTGATGGAGAGGAAAGCTGGGGGAGGGGGCTAATCTGGGGTATCTAATACCTAATAGTGCTGATTTTGTGGTGAAATATTGAGAGAGGTCCTTAGCCATGAGGGATGGAGATTGGGAAAAGGAGGAGGTAAAGTAGCTTCTTAAGAGCTGAGAAGAGCTGTTGAGGATGTGGGGCCAGAGAAGTAATGAGGGTTAAAAAAGTCATGTTTGGCTAGTTCTAGAGCAGAGATGAATTTAGAGAGAAAGGAGTGGAGGCTTGGAGGTTGGAAAGTGAGGGGGAGGTCTTATAGAGTCGCTCAACACAGCGCATGATACGATGGTCTGTTTTAAGGGCAGGGGTAAGTCAAGGTTGGGGAGGTCTAAGTGAGGGAGTGTAAGGGCGTGCGGGCATAAGGGAGTTGAGAGAGGATAGCGCAGTAGCTAGGATGGTAGAGGCTAAGTCCAAGTGAAATCAGAGATCGGGGAAAGAAGTGAAGAAGAAATGGAAATCAAAGAAGTGGTGTCTATGATACGAAGATTACGGTGGAGGATAGGGAGGACAGAAGAAGAAGTGGAGGGAGGGGGGAGGGTGAGGGAGAGGAAGAAATGGTCAGAGGGAGGACGAGGGGAAGTTATGATGGATGATGATGTCTTACAGCCGGAGAGGAAGATAAGGTCAAGGGTATTACCAGATGTGTGGGTAGTGGGCGAGGGGAGAAGCAGGAGGTTAAATGAGTTGGTGAGGGGGAGGAGGCCAGAAGCAATGGGGAACAATGTAGGTTGAGGTTGAAGTCGCCCAAGAGAATGAATGGGTGGGGGAGAGGGAGAAGGGAGGAGAGGAGGCAGTCGCGGTGGTCGAAAAATGAGGAGGGGAGCCGGGAGGATGGTAAATGACAATAAAGGTAGTGAAGTGGGAGAAGGTAAAGGAGGTAAGTTGGCACTCAAAAAAGGGGAAGGTGGTAGTTATTGTGTGTGGCGGGGAGACA
Source organism: Polyodon spathula (assembly GCF_017654505.1). Lineage (NCBI taxonomy): Eukaryota > Metazoa > Chordata > Actinopteri > Acipenseriformes > Polyodontidae > Polyodon > Polyodon spathula. The sequence goes on from NC_054535.1 coordinate 66,761,621, forward strand.
GGAGTCCAGGAGGTTGGCGTAAGTAATCCAGTACCACCGCCTTTACCAACTTTGCGGGGGGTGTGGTAGAAGGTGGTGACAGAGGAGGTAAGGGCAACAGGAGTGGACTTGTTAAGTGGTGTGATTCTTTTTCAGTGAGTGCAAGGACATCAAAGTGGAGGGAGGGGAACACATCTAATGTGGCTGGCGGCTTATTGTAGACCGAAACTGCGTTCCAGAGGCCTATTTTGATTGGAAGTGATTGGCAGGAGGTTTAGGGACTGGGGAGGTCAGGTGATGATGAGGGAAGGGAGTTTTTACTGGGGGGGGAGACGTAAATCAGGTTTAAGGGAAGGGAATTGGTTACTTTGTAGTGGGGAGACTTTGGAAGGAGGGGGATGTGATAATTAAGGAAGGGGCTAGGAGGCATGGGGGAATAAGGAGTAGGGACCAGGGAGTAGTTGTGATCAGAATAGATCAATGACAGGGGCAAATAGAAATGGGATGAGGAAGGGGCATTGTAGGAGGGGGAACAGTGCAGAGAGAAGGGGAGGGGGTTGGGGGTTGGGACATAGGGATGAAGGTCTCTCTCTCACTGAGGCTGAGGATTTGAGAAATCCTGAGTGCTCTCACCTACACAAAAAAAGGGAGGGGGGAATATGGCCAAGACTCACTCACACTGAGCCTGGAATTAGACACAAGGTCAATACTGAAAGCAGGGTAGACTGGAGGGAAGTGCTTTGGATAGGGAGGGGGTGGGGAGGAAGACGGAAGAAATAGTAATAGATTTTAGTATATTGGTTCAAAGCAGGTAGTTGTCCAAGTGGGAGAAAAAACAGTCCTAAACAAAAACAAAGCAGGGTGGATGGAGGAAAAGGCAGGACAAGGCACGGACGAGCACAGACGAGCACCGCTCTTGGCAGTTCAGAAGCTGCTGGGCTCAGAGTCTCAAACAACAGAGCCAGGTGAGCAAAAAATACAGTGAAGACAGTACAGAGCTGAGTGTGCACACAAACCTGTGTAGCAGGAATGGCAGATGAAGATGTAGACAGTAAACAGCCAGTAGATGTGTACAGTAGTGAGGTTGGAGGTTGAATCTTAATCTTTATGTATTCCCTTTAAAGTTCCAAACACTCCTTGTTCTTTACCATCCAGGTCTGCATGTCAAAATGTTTGACTTCCTGTGTGCTCTTGTACTTTTGGTTCCCTTTTTATAATGAACTGTGAAGGATAGTTAATTGGAGCAAATGGAAAACACATGGCTGCATTTAAAATTGGGGAATGGGACAAATTTCTTCTTCTATCCACCCATGTTGTTGTACAAATAATAACACACAACCAATAAATACATAACACAAAAATACAAAAAAAGCAACAAAAGGGCCTCCATTTGGGTCATGAACAAAAATAATGTGAAGCATAACAAGTGCAAATGAAACCAAATTAATATAATAAGTACGAAAGCAAAACATAATGTGCACAACCCCAACAAATTAGTCACTCATGACATTTATACTCAGTATGGCCAAATGTAAATACTCTCCACACTACCTCTTATTAAACCGGCTATAGCAACTGTAGTGTTATGGAAGGGATGTATCCTAAGGCTGCTCAGTCATGTGGTTTATCTACATTAGAGAGTGACATTAGGGTGGGACTTCCACGGGACCACGGGATTCCCACACTAAGGGAATACATTTCTCTTTGTTTGTGGGAATGGATGGAAACAGAAATGAAACTGACAGGAATGGGTGAGACTGGGAATACAAAGTTTCAAATCTCGGATGGGAACAGAACTGAAGGCTGCGAGAACAGGTGAGAGAAAGATTGAAAGCTGCAGCAGTTCCAATCTTTAGTTTGTCAGATGAGCTACAAGAACTTGATGTTGTAATAGGTTTGGCGGACATCCGGATCCTGGCGATTTGGTGCGCACGCACATAGTAACCTGTGGCAGGCTGGCGAGTGGATAGAGGCCCAGAGACAGACTGCAGTTCAAAAAAATAACTATTTTATTATAAATAAAAACAAAAATGAAAGGGCACAAGGGCCAAAATAAAGCGATTTAAACACAAAAAGAAAGACAAAAAAACAAAACTTACAAAAATAACAATTTCCAGGCTGGGCAATGTCTTCACTGGATTCAAACGTTCCAAACAACCAAAACCAACCTGCTTCCTCAACTCCCTCTTCTTTAATGGGAAGCAGAGGGCTCCTTTTATGTCAGGTGGCTGGGCGCTGATTGATCGTTAATTAAACTAATCATCTAATCAACCCCAACCACCTGAACCCAATGAACCCAGGCAGGTAGGGGAATTTAACCCCATCCCTGCCAATTTCTAAAGAGCAGAGCTGTGCTCTGCCACATAATCGCATAGCAATTTCGCAGCCGCTGAAAAGAAACCAACAGATGCTGTTTCCTTTATTAATTGAAGAGTTGTTACCACCTATTTTTAATACAATGTCAAGGAGTTGTGCAGTTGTGGGATGCCACACCCACGAATACATGAAAGACAAGTGGCTGTCATTTTTTGAACTTCTGGAGAGGGGTTTAAGCCCAGATAGAAGGGAAAAGTGGCTTCCTGCTATACATCAGCAGCAAGAAGATGAGTCTAAACATAGTTATAGTTACAGTATAAATTACAGTAATACACAATTATAACATACCAAAATAATAAGCACAATATTGTAACATGTTAGTAGTAATTTTAGCACTAAGAGCATTATGCATTAATTAACTCAATGCCTTTTTTAGGTAGCCTGAGATTAGTGATAATCAGGGTATATGAAACCATATGAAATCACCCAGGTTCTTAGTTTAACAGGTATGTACATAAAACATTTTTACTGTAAAACACTGAGCCTACAATAATGTTAATGAGGGGGGCATTTTTAACCTATTATCGCTAGAGTGCCCTCTCTGAGTGCAGTGCAGAAGCTGGACAAACTAGTTATCAGGCAGTCAGAATCACCCACAGACAGGGCACAGAATGAAGAGCATTACAAATTAAAAACTGAGCAAAAAATGAGCACTATTATCCCCCTTGGGAAACTGATGCTGTACCCTTGAGTAAGGCAGTGTACCCAAATCAGTTTGGGTTTACTTAATACAGGCTTTGATGCCAGCAGAGCACTGAAGAGCTGCAGACTATTTTGTTTACATTAGAAATGATCATATAATGATCATACAAATGATCATACAAATGATCATAATAAATACATATATATCATATATATATATATATATATATATATATATATATATATATATAGGATATATATAGATTATATATATAGATACTACATGTGTGATTGTTTTAAAAAAACAGAGCTGGCATGATACAGAACCAGCTACATTTTAATTATCTGCCTCCATTTAACCTGTATTAATATTTGATTCATATTGACTAAGGTTACATTTAGAGGAAGCCTACGGTAGGCAAAAGGTTTCAACATGTTTGATTTGTGGAAATCCACAGATTTTAATCTGCACTGTCTGAAAAAAAGAAGCCAACTAGTTTCGGTGTATTAGCATTGTCAATGCAAAGACATGTCAACACTATTCTGTATCAAAAATGACTCATTAAATGTAAATAGTGCATCTGGATAACACAGACTTGGGAGTGTTAAATACATTAGTCACAGTTTATCATGAAATATTCAGTAATGTTTGTATAAATAAATAAATAAGTAGATGCCCGCCCCTGTGTATATTTTGTGTTGTATGTTGTGTGTTAATGTTGGTGTATAGTCAGTGGTAAACGGGATATAAATGGGTCTGTGTAACACGAGTGTTTAAAATGTATATTTGTATTTAGGCACGAGGATTGCACAGCACTTCACGTGCAAGTAAAATATAATAATATGTGAACACAGGGAATTGCACATTATTAATTCACGTGAAGTTGTACCGCGACTCCAATTGAATGATTGATCAGCAATCGAGTCTTGGTACAGCTGCATAAAAGCAACATGTTTTCACTCACTCGGGGTTGTGTGTTTAGTGAGTGGAGAACGGGATTGGAGACAGAGGTAATAATAATAATAATAATAATAATAATAATAATAATAATAATAATAATAATAATAGTTAAAATATCTGCTCACCGTTTTTTGTTTAGTATTAGTCCGTTTTGTTTGTCTCTTTAATTTGGTGAATGTGCCATGTCCTGTGTTTTTGTGACTTGCTTTCATTCAGCGTAAACCAAAGTGGATTGCAAGACACCATTTCTTTATTCACATATTTAAAAAAGCTAAAACCATTTAAATATGGAGTATTCCCAGCACCTCTGTAAGATCTGAACAGGAGCCTCCTGACCAAGAATCTTCATATATCTGCCTCCCAAGGAGCTAATCTTCGCCGATGTAAGTAACTCCGGGCTCACGACGCTCCTCCAGAGCGACTATACTGGAAGGACTGGACTTTAAACAAAAATAAAGACCCTTGTAAAAAATGGCAGCTTGATCCAAGTAGGGAATGTTTATTCTCTACTGCAACTCCATCTCGGCAGAACCAGCCTTTCCACCCAAAATAGCTCCCCTTCTGCGCCCAGCAGTTCAGCCTTTCCAACCAGACAGCAGTCAGTCCATGACAGAGAAAGATCCCCACAGCTAGCATGTCTGATCAGCAGGCAGCCGCTCCAGAGCAAGACATCCTCACAGCCAGCACGTCTAATCAGCAGCCAGCCACTCCAGCCAGCGAAATTCAGCAACACCACTCCATGATATTTCATGAAATAAAAACATTCATGCAGCCATTCGCCCACACTTCATCTTCAGTCAGTTCCAAGCTGAGTGATTTGGATAAAAGGGAGTCTAATATCGAGCAAGAGAAAAAAAAAAATTCTATCAGTAATTCCTGCAGTAAACACTGTAGCGGCCGCTTCAGTTACTTCTGCTTCTACTCTAACCTCGGTCATTACAACAGATCCCTCGATCTAAAACCTTGCTACTGCAACAGCATACGACTCCTCCTCTGCAACATCAGCTAGACATCGCTTAATATCCCCCGCAAATTTGGTGCAACATAATTGAAGGTAAGGACGTCAATCTCGTTTCATTATTGATGGCCACATCAGAGTTCCTGTATGGATTGTGGAGATTTATCAGTAACACTAAAATCCAGAGAACCCAGATTACTGAAGAATCTAACCTTGGAGGAATTCGTCCTTGCCTTCACCATATTCAGAGATGAGCTGCTAAGTATATCCTAACAGCAGAGCTGAATTAGACTCCTGATAATTCTACATCGTGGAACTGTCTGTCAGAAATGGAGGGGCTATGTTTTTCGAATATGATAAAGCCTTCTCAGCAATAGCAGTAGCTATATTGGCATCCGACAACCACATCACTGACTGGGCACAACCCGATCCAGATCTGTTTTAATAGGATTTTCGATGGTCTCAGAGCTAACGCATGTGGGGTCTATGCTTCCTCAGGTCACTAAACATCCCTCTGCCCTAAAGCAGCTATAACGTCAACTTCCAAAGCAACACCTGGTATCACTCCTAAGTACTCAAACAGATCCTCCTTTCCCAATCCTATACATTCTTCAGCTCCTCCCGATCAATCCAGAAGACAAGGTAAATACGGGGGAAGAGTCATATTTGCAGATGGAAGACAAATCTGCAATAATTTGAATTTATTGAAATTATAAATAAACATTCTGGTATTATGGGGGGGGGGGGGGATTCTGGACACAGAAAAGTTTTAAGTTAGACTACCCGAGTCTAAACTTAACATATTCCTTTTCTTATCCAGAACTTTCAGATCAGTAAAACAATGAGAAAACGTTCACTGCTTTCCTTGCCTGGTCATGTGAACTTTACAATTCACATTATCCCCCAAGGAAGGACGTTTATATCTCGACTACTTGTGCTTGCATTGACGCAAAAAAACTTGGACCCCTGCATTAATATTTCCTCAGAAGCTAGGAAATACATAAAAATGTGGTCTGGACTGGAATGGCCTGCATGTTTTATGATGATTTCAGCACCACACAACCTGGCTTTGTTTACAGACTCCTCATCTCTGGGATTCGGAGGTGTTAAACAATCAATGGTTTTCCAATATATGGCCTCAGGAAATTGAAAATCTATCTCCACATTTAAAATCCACAGCACTTCTCGAAATGTACCCAGTAGTTGCAGCAGCCCAGCTATGTGGTCATCTCTGGTCTAAGAAACTGTTAATATTCTACTGTGGTAATATAGCTACAAAGCACATTATAAATAAAGGCTGTTCCAGTTCCCCTCTTATCATGGAAATACCTGTGGTGGCTAGTATGGATTTCAGTTTCCAACAATTTCCTAATACAAACTTGCAGCTTCTCATTTACAGATTTCAAAATTCCACAGTCTGGTTCCTACAGCTCTGCCATCTCCAGCAGCAACTCCACAGTTCAATCAACTGATTTTCAGCTGAATCCAACTATCAGTAAGCTACTTAATTCAATGCAAGATTACATGACTTCAACATTTGCCCCTTCTACCAGATCATCATACTCTACAGGTTGGGCCTGCTCCCAAAGCAGGATTAATCATACTTAATTTAACCAGGACTTGGTCATTGCTTTCATAGTTAATGCAAATAATTCTCTATATCTGACACCAGCTACAATCAAATCCTATTTGTCAGAAATTCAACACCAATTTCACTTGATGTCCATTGCTTCTCCAACTACACTATCAATCCCAGCTGTCCATCTACTCCTACGAGGAATTTCCAAAAGCTCTCCAGCTGCATCTCCTACACGCTGCCTATTTATATGACATTTTTGGCAATTTGGTTTAAATTCTCCGTCAATACTGCTTTTCTCCAATTGATGATTTAACAATGGAAGCCATATGCCTGTCTGCATTTTTTGGATTTTTGAGATGCTCTGAATATACAGTTCCTTCTATTTCCAGTTTTCCTACTCTTGGTATTCTCTGCAGTGATCTCATGCATATTCTAGATTCCCATTTTATTCTCTTCCTATGCATTTCAAAAACAGATCAGCTTCGGCAAGGACATTGTATTCAGCTTTCAAAAATTGACTTTCGTCTATGTCCATATGCTTCCATGCCAAAATATTATCACAGAATGTAAACCCAAATCTCCCTCTGACCCCCTGTTCATCAATGCAAGCCTGTCTGTTGTCTCAAGGCATTAGTTTTCTTCTTAGCTCCCCACTTTTGTTTCCAGAGCAATACTTCCCCCGCAATTCTACACTCCTCATTCATTCAGAATCAGGGCAGCCACTTCAGCAGCAAGAGCAAAGATTAACCTATATCTAAATATGGGACGCTGGACCTTATCAGCAGTTGAAGCTTAGATTCATTCTTCATGCAAAATATCCTCTGCTCATCAGTCCATTGCTAGTATGTGCATAGTAGGAACGACCTTTGCTCCTGGGCCACCAATGGTTTTCCCCCTAAAAAGAGGTTCTTTTTCCTGTCCACTGTGCTGAGGGTCTTCATATAGTTAGTAGGGTACAGCTTACTAACCCCTTTGTCATGTTAAGTGTTTTCTTTCCTTGGTGTGTTAATTGTTTTCTCTCTTTTTCTTGTTTCCTATATGCATTGGCGGTTCATAAGTGTCTTCAACGGGGAGTCAAGGGTCCTTTCTTTAGGGGGTCGTGATTCCACTTTCTCCAACCTTTGTTAAGCATCACTTCATTTTTCTCTTAGAAGAGGGTTCTCCATGAGTTGCGTATTTTTACAGATTGTATTAAGCAAAATAATGTGTCAAAATGAGAAAGGATATAAAGAAGACCTCAAGAACTACAGACCTATTAGATTATTTCCAATAGTCTACGACATTTTAATCAAGATACTCACCAACAGACTTCAAGATAAATTTGACTAGACACAATAAAATCAGCAAGCAGGATTCAGGAGTGGATTTAGCACAATAGATCATTTTCAAGTTGTACGGCAAGTGATTCAAACCAGCAACGAGTATGAACTACCACTTTGCTTGGGATTCACTGACTATGAAAAAGCCTTTGACTCTGTTTACACAAGATCTGTATTACACTCTCTGAAAAGAATTGATAAAATGTACAGAAACTTGATCAGCACCATATACATGAATGGAACATCCACAGTAACACTCCATAAAAAACAGTGATAAAATCAAGATTGAAAAAGGAGTTTATCAAGGAGGTACAATTTCCCCAAAGCTCTTCATGGCCACACTAGAAAGCATTTTCAAAACACTGGATTGGGAAAATAAGGGGATGAAGATCAATGGAGCCTACTTGAATCACCTACGATTTGCTGACGGCATCCTCATATTTAGAACATGCCCAGAAGAATGACAAACAAGAAAACAATAACTACACAAGGCTAGCAGCAAAGTGGGTTTGAAAATGAACCTGAAGAAGACTCAAGTCATGTTCAATAAATATATCACTCCACAGACAATTGAAGTCAGTGGGATCAAGCTTGAAGAAGTCAATAAATACGTATACTTAGGACAGTTAGTTTTGGCGACGGAGAACCAAATGCGTGAAATCAACAGAAGAACAATAATGGGCTGGCTTGACTTTGGAAAATTAAGCATGGTTAAGAACGTGAAAATACCCTTATGCCTCATGAGGAAAGTCTTCAACCAATGCGTGCTGTAAGAGCTAACTTACTAATACGAGACCTGGACCCTCAATGGGGAAAATTACTCAAAAATTACAAACAACTAATCAGAGTATGGAAAGATGCATGCTGGGAATAACAAGAAGAGACAGGAAAAGGAAGGAATGGATAAGAGTGCAAACAAAAGTATGCAATGTTATTAAAACAGCAAAAAAACTGAAATGTCAGTGGGCTGGATATGTAGCAAGAAGAAAAGACCATCGCTGGACCGAGGGGACACTAGACTGGATCCCAAGAGTTATAAAGAGATGAAGAAGACTTTCAGGAAGATGGCAAGATGAAATTAGGAAACATGCTGGAGCAACATGGATGAGGGATGCAGCAGGCAGGGTTTTGTGGAAGAATCTTGGGGAGGCCTTCGTCCAGCAGTGGATTGATAAAGGCTGAATATGATGATGAATATGGTGTGTGTGTGTGTGTGTGTGTGTGTGTGAGAAAGTGTTTGTCTCTCTCAATTTATGCCAACCAGCCGCCAGGAATATTTTAACTAACCATTATCCTTATAATTCAGGACTGCAGAGAGAACTTGGTCACACATCTTGTGGTTTTTCTTAATGATCCATATTACTCAGTTTTCCAAGATTCAAGTAATTTAATTTATTTTGTTGAACAAACTTAAAAAACTTAAAAAATTTAAAAAATTAAATCTTTCTGATTCACGTCCATGATGTGTTTCAACTTTTAATTTTTATCAGGTGGTGAATATTATCATTTAGAGCACACCCTATGTATACAACTCTTCATTGGAAACTTTTAATCAGATTTAATTAGTTCAATTGTTTTCCAGTTTAAATAAATAATTTACTGAAATCTTAATTATACAATATTATTAACACACATACATGATTATCAAAAGAATATTTATTATCTTAATACAAACATACATGGTTAACAGTGACATACAAACGATATATCTCATAAATGAAGTGACTAACACTAAAACAGCTATAATTACTTTTTAATCGACCAACTGAAGAGTCATTTACCTCATGTCACAACAAGACTTAAACTAGAAAACAGGTATTGGATGGGCTTCATATATTCAAACCTTGTTATTAATTGGAGAACAATCTGTTGATATATCTTGTCTTCATATGTAATCATATTAAATTAGAGATTTGGATCGAGTGTACTTAAATCTACAAATTGAGTAAAACTTTATTAACTATAAAAGGATACTCTTAATACCATCAGATCCAATATTTCACAACATGACTGGTAAAGATTTTAAAAAAAAAATGATGTAGGGCGAAACCGCTAAAATTGAGAGGGGATTTTGCAAATAATGCCCATTAAATCTTCTGTCTAATTTATTAAAGCTGCCGGTAATTGCGGGCCTCGTATTTACTTGATTATTTTTAAATCTCTGAAAAGCAGGTCTTAATTTGCCACAGTCAGACAGTACATCACCTTGCCTATATATAAGGCAAGGTGATGTGGGAGAGTTGTCTTTAGCAAGAAGGAGACATCGTTTTCAAGGACAAAGAAACATTGAATAACATTTTGCAAAAAGCTCATTTAACCCTTCTGATCAAGTCAGTTTGTAAATTACAGCTTATAATACCAGCATTTTGCAAACTCACATTTTCAATACATGTTTCATAGCTTACATGACAAAACAGAAAGTCTGCAAATAGAGAATATAGATTCCATATAAAAAAAGGTTCTTAGAAGCACCTACAAAGTTTTCCCCACAGTGGCAAAGCAAAGTTCTAATGAGAGCCTTTACTTCTTAGAGTGTAGGCAAAAGAACGGTGAAGGAGATTAAGAAAAAATGGAACGATATTCCGAGGCGCACGAAAGAAAGTCTCATATACATTGAGGGCTCATCCTCCACTGTTATTTTAATAATACCTACAGATTTCTTTTTGTAATATGGCACTCTGGTATTTAACAATACTAGTTCAGGCAGTATTGTTAAATTTGAGTTGGAAAGAAAATGGTAAAAAAAAGGGACAGAGGGACAGGTGACGCAGTTAGTTTGTAGCTAGAGCAAATACAGTTTTTCGATCATATATTCCATACAGATATGCTTTAAAATCATACATAGAGTAAGAAATACAGACAAACTTAAGAAATATGAGAGTTTTAACTGCATAAGACTTAAAGAAAATATAAGTCATAGTTAAACTGAAGACTGTTCTTATGAAGCTGTATGGAGTTATTGTTGCTGAACATATTGCTGTACAAAAATGGAAGGATTATCCACCCGTTTGACTGCCATGGATGTACTAAATAAAACATATTGTTTCTGAAGTTTGAAAAGTCTATATGACTGGAATTATTCTATATGAAATAAGAAGTTGAACTAATATGCAAAGCATAGTAATTGGATGATGTGTCGTAATGTATAAGCAACCTACTACAAACTCTGAAGTGGTACATTTGTTTATAGAGAAGCCACTGTACATTCCATATTTTATTCATTTGTCCTGGTGATGTCTTTTGAGGTTGTAACACATCTTCATGTGTTACAAGTACTGCTTGTACCAAAATCTCCAATTCAATATTGGTAAATTTCATTTTTTGCTTCCGAGTATCCTCAACACCATGGCTAGTACCAGGCTGAGATCTTCGTGTTTTCCTTTGGAATGTGTAGCCTACACACGCAGGGTTGACCCAAACCTGTTATTTATTGTGAAAGGTGTGTGTAATTCTCCACCGCTAAATTGGTTAATTGTGGAATCGCCAGCTTTACCTTCCTGCACCACACTTGGACAATGTTCATTTCTTTAAATCAACTCTCAAGACCCATCTGTTCTCTCTTGCTTTCTATGCTCTTTAAGCCTGGTATTTGCTATTAGCTGCTGTGTTGCTGCTGCTATTTCATGTAATATGCTACTATCATGTATTATGCACTTTCCAGTGTATTTGATGTATCACTGTGGCCAAGTGCCCACCCCTGTCTGTATTTTGTGTTGTGTGTGGTGTGTTAATGTTGGTGTATAGTCATTGGTACACGGGATATAAACAGGTCTATGTAACAAGAGTGTTTAAAATATATATTTGTATTTAGGCACGAGGATTGCACAGCACTTCACATTGCACTTTATTAATTCACGTGCAGTTGTACCTCGACTCCAATTGAATGATTGATTAGCAATCAAGTCTCGGTACAGCTGCATAAAAGCTGCATGTTTTCACTCACTCGGGGTTGTGTGTTCAGTGAGTGGTGAACGGGATTGAAGACGGAGGTAATAGTAAGAAGAGTAATAATAATAGTAGTTAAAAATATCTGCTCACCATGTCTTGTCCTTATAGACCGTTTTGTTTGTCTTTTTGTTTTGGCGAAAGTGCCGTGTCCTTCGTTTCCTGTTTGTCTTGCAACCTTTTATTTTCTGTTTGTCTGTGCACTATTAAATGGTGAGCGAGACCATTCACTCAACCTCACCAAACCCCATCTCAGTTGTTTATTTCCTGGTTCATGGTTTCTAGTCTGACTTCACCCACTGCAGCCTTCTTTGTGACAATAATGCTTTTTTTTTTTTTTTTTTTAAACTGTATATCATGTATTATGTTTTTCTCGGTATTTGAAGTATTATGGACTTTCTTGTTGTTACTGCATCTTGCAAAGTGCTTTGTGATGGTTGATTGGCGGTTGGCGGTTGCACTCGTTTACCAAGGGGTCATGTGTGACAGACTAAAAGGGGACAGAGAATCTTAATCTCTTCCTTTGTTTGGTTTGAGCATTGAACCTTTAAGGACAGTGAAAGACCCTGTGAGAAATAAATGTTCATGAGTGTTTTTGTTTGACTGTAATTGTCTTGTTTTGTAAATTACTAGATGGCTAAGCATGATTCTGGAGCTGTCGCCAAGGGTCAGCACAAACCCAGAACAGCACTGCACGATTGTCACTAATAAACTGTATCACCCACCACGAGCACTGCTGCACGCACCCAGGACTGGTGACCATGTTAGTATTTTTGTGGGGCAGATATTTGTGTTTATTGTTTGGGATTGCAACCCACTGTTATTTATGCTGCGCAATACACATTGTTGTGTATTGCCAGGGTCTTATTATTTGGCCACCAGACTTGGATACGATAGAATTCCTTTCCAACATGATTATAACTCTTTGTTTTATCACGCACTGCATCACTCCTGCACCTGTACCCACTTAACCACATTGCCACAATCCTCTAAATAGAAAACGATTCTGCATGTCCAAAGCTTTTATTTTCTAATCTGCTGTATCACTACAAATGCGTTTTAAGCATAAAAAAATGCCCATAAGGTATATTGGAAATCATATGCTTAGGGTGACCACTTTTCACATACAGAATTGTACTTCTATCAGTTACTTTTCAAAAGACAGAAGTGCCAACATGCCAATGCTACCAACCAAAATGGGTAGATCTAAAAAATGTACTTCCAATTGACTATATTCCATTGTAAACTTTAAATTAAGATTGTTAGCATTAATGTATTCATTAAGTAACATTAAATCAGCTTTTAAATCAGAGCCAGTCCATACCATCAGAATATCATCAATATATCGTTTCCAACACAATATGTTTTGCAAAAAAAGATGAGATGCCCTGTCAAAAATAAACACGTTTTCGCAATAGCCCATGTATACATTTGCATAGTTGGGTGTAAAAGATGACCTCATTGCTGTACCCTGAGTATGAAATTGAATTGACAACAGAACTGACAACGTTGATTTGACAGCAGACCTGTCAGAAGACACAGGTGTCGTTGTCCATCAAATCAACAGTACGAAGGTCACTCTTGAAATCAGGACTTAAAGGATGTGTTGCAGTAAGAATACCTCTGTTAAGAAAGGGGAACAAAGCTAAAAGGGTAAAATATGTACAAGAACAGAGAAATTGGACTATGGAACAATGGTCAAAGGTGCTTTGGACTGTTGATGGATGGACAACGACACCTGTGCCTTCTACCAGTTCTGTTGTCCAATCGACTCTTGTCTTCTTTCTGTTCCTTAAGGATATCATCTTCAAGTATTGCTCATCCTTGTTAGACAGCTTCTTGAGTCTTTCAGTCCTGGGTTTCTCAATTACAGATGATGTTTCTCTGTACTTGTTGATTATGCTTCGGATACCACACCTTGAAAATCAAGTGATGCAAGTAATTTCATTCAGTGTATTTCAAGCCAAGGTTGTCATAATAGTAGAAAACACTAGTGGAGGCTTTGAGTAAATTGTTGATGCTTATAATGAAACATGTCTAAGACTTTTGCACAGCAGCGTATCTGTATATTACGCTGGGCATATATATTGTAACGCATGTTCAGGACAGGGGGCCTGCAATATAAAAATGTTTTGTTTTATGGCAGTGACAGCGTTAAAGCCTCCCTGCCAAGGTAATTGCTTTTGTTTAATTTAATTTTTTTTGTTTAATTATCACCTGCACCTGGCAATTATTGAAAATTAGAGCCAGGCGCAAGGTATAAAAGGGAAGCAGTCAGTCTGCTCGAGGCTGCTGCTGCTGTGAAAAGCCCAGATGAAAGTTCTGTTTCAGACCTACGTTAGGTTTTATAAAAAATGTGTTAAAGTGTTTTGTTTTGTTGTTGTATGTCAGGTAAACAGCTTAGCTGTCCTGCATGTTAGACAGGGACCTGCATAAATGTAATGAGTGCTCAGTGATAGCAAGGTTTTGTTTTGTTTGTTTGTGTTGTGAATAAAAGTGCACATAAGCACTAAAAAACAAAGTTTTCTTCTCTGGGTCATGTTTTTAAAGGGGCACGAACCCGAACTACGGCCAAGCTTGTTCACTATATACATACATATACACACACACACACACACACACACACACACACAAAAACATTGTCAAAGTAAAAAAGTTAGAAAAATGCAACAGCCGTTTAAAGTGGTGATATCAAACACAAAAGCATAAGTTAGGAGAAGCAATTGGGGCAAGCTTGTCAAGCAAATAGGCACAACTGGAAAGGTGCTGGGGCCCAACATTAACACAATTGTTGCTTCTAACTTCTTTTTTTGATCGCTTCACTTTATTGCTCCACTTTACATTGAAATGCTCATTCCCTTGTCAGCCAGGTTGTAACCAGATTAAAGATGCTCAACACAGACTGAACTATTCTTGGTTATCCTTACAAGCACTACTAGAGAGAGAAAGACAGACATAATGGGAGAGTATGCTTTAGGAAGACACATGGACAACATGCAGGTAAGGCACAGGTAAGGGGGGCACACATGGACAGACATTTAGACCATACATACAAGAATACATGAAAGAGCATTAAGCAATATATTTCCAACAAGGAAGATGATGAACAAAACCAATAATGGCAACGAGTGCAAATGATAATGAGAATGCAAGATAAGTGTATGGGAAGAGACAGTTGATGTGGCAGGCATTGCAGATCCAGGGCTGGGGTGTTGGAGCCTTTTTTTGGTTGGGCATTGTCAATATTTTTTGTTGCAGATGTGACTTTTGAGCTGATAAGGGAATGGTCACAATCCCATTGAAGTTGTAGAAAGAACATTTCAGTGTAAAGTGGGGCGATCAAAAAAGGAAGCCAAGTTAGAAGCAACAATTGTGTTAATGTTGGGCCCCAGCACCTTTCCAATTGTGTCTATTTGCTTGACAAGCTTGCCCCAATGTGTATGGTAAATAGACAAACAAGACAATAGAGTAATAAGTAGAGCAATATAAGAGAAATGAGAAAATACTTGAAACTAAAATAATGGTAGAAGGGACTTTTGGACAGTATTGAAATTGTAAACTTTGTATTCTTTTAGTTTCAGATGTACATCCATGAGTGGTGAAAACAATATATTTATTTTGGTAGGTATTGATATATTGATATTTACAGTACATAGGTATAAAACTCCAATGTTATGAATGGTTAAAAATGTACATATGCATGTCAGTGCTAAAGGGTAGTATACTAACACATTTTAATGCTGAAAAAAACATTATTCTCCTTGTTATAGAGGTGTTATGAAGTTAGGCCAATGTAAGGCATTTGTAAAGCATTCGATCTCTTGATAAAAGGCCATGTCCACGTCCTTTGCATTTGTTGACCATGGTTTGTCTTCAATGAGTGCATCATTTACATGCACCCATTTTCCAGTAGCACCTACAGCAAGAAGAGACACATAGTGTCCTGAAGTAACACCCTGTCCTTGGTGTATGATAATGGAAGCTAATTGGTCATTCCTGTTGTCCACAGTAATTTTACTGTTCTGCACAGCAGTAAACTTGGCATTGTGTCGCTTTGTAACGGTCCCGTCTGGTTTGGTTTCCCAAAGCATAAGTTAGAGTGAAATCATTCATCCTGCTGACTGAATAAGTTCATGTTTCATGATTAGAGAAGTTTTTGCATTGCCTACATTTATGACCAATAAATGTTGCCCACTTGTCATTTCTATAAATGAGTTCTTCCAAACACATGGAATCTGTACCAGCAGGTACATGTAGAGGGTAAACATGCAACACCTGTCAGTTTGATGAGCAGTAGTTACATCTACTGCGTAGAATGTCATGAAACCATGCAAGATATTTTAGGACAAATTTCAGACACTTTGGTGAGAAACTGCAACATCTTTCTGCTCACCTCTATTGTAGGCTTTTCCTAAGGGACAAATATCCCCAATAGTTAGAGATGCAGTGGATGGCAAGTGATGATAATTGTGAACAAAGCTACTGATTGCCTCTTGTTGACTGTGTTTTAATGAATCCTTCAGAGGCTGTAAGTGAAGAAGTCACTGCAATGTTGCATTTGCATAGCATGCTGTGAAATTTGGGTTGCTCACGCCTCTGAATGGATGTGTAAGTTCAAGTTTTCTCTTAAAAGATTGAGGTTTTTGCTTTTCCTGAACATTAGTGATGGTTTGGTGAATGAAATGCACTCAATCTTTTACCTTGTGTCCCTTGTGCATGTTGGTCTCCTTCAAGCTTTTCAACTTAGGGCAATAAATCCCTCTGAGCCTATTGTACTCTGCACCTGCAGTTTGAGGTACCTTAATGCAGGTGGGGTCAAAAAGTTGTTAAGGAAATCATTGCTTAAGGATGTAACTCTGGAAAGTGCAACAAAACTTTGTCCATAGAATGTAATGGAGTTACCAAGATCCATCCTAACTGTTTTTAGAGTCATACCCTAGCATTTGTGAATGGTGATTGCATGATCACCAATGACTGGGAACTGTTCACAAGCAATATAAACTCTGTCCATGATTTCAAACTTTGAGCGTAAATGTTCAAAGGTATGGGTGACTCCATTGTTAAATTTGATGGTTATGGTTTTGACCATACTGGTGTTTTCCAGATAGTAGGAAACAGCCCCATTGATGGGACCAGTGGCAATATCAGTGTTCTTGCGATGCACCAGTTTGCAGCCTATTATACTCGTATGGTAGTTTCCAGTCCAGCTGTACGATTGCAGTCAGCCTTGTAGGCGTTCATTTTTGTCATCACATTTCTCTGGAAGTTACAAAGGCAGTCCACAGTCCATTATGATGAATGTCCTCTCCAGGCATTCGATCAAGCACGACAGTCTGGATCTGCATCTACAGTAGGCAAGACGTAGGTTGAGCTTGCATCTTTGTCATCCAAGTCTTTCATATGTTTGATAATTAGTTTTTTGTAGCTGGAAAAAACTGTCCTCTTCCATAGGTATCAAGAGTAAAGTCAAAAATCTGCGATCAGCTTGGTTGGTGGCTCTGAGTCGAGCACGGTTAAGGAGGTTACCAAAGGTTCTGTCCTGTTTCTGGCCCATATTAAGTGTGAGTTGATCATACACAAACAAATTCCACAGATCCACAGTTCCCATGGAGCCAGTCAGTTTGTGCAATTTCTCTTGAGTAACTGGCACATAAGGTGAATTCTGATGCACAGGTGGAAGCTGTAGCAAATCCTACACAAGTAAGTAATGTTGATTTTTCCAAAGCAGTCATTATCTGTTAGCAGTCTGAAAAATCTCACACAGACAAACATGGATATTCAATAAGGTGACATTGGAAATCATGGACACCTCATCAGTAATGAGGAGGTTTACATCTTGCATGTCTGTGTGAAGGCATTTCAGTAACATATCAAAGAGGTTACGATACACCTGTGTTTTTCCATGTTCTACTGAAAGAGGAGTCATCCCAAGTGCCTGTGGGAGAGAACCTGTGTCCTCTGAGGCTGACTCGTCCACTCTGCTCTGAGGGGATTTGGAACCGGCTGACAGAGGCTAAGTGATATTGAGGATGCCCTCCCTGCTGTGATCAACCTCCCGTGGGCCCCTGATGGGGAGCTCTGGGAGGCCTGGAAACAGCAACACCACCCAGCATCCCTCCCAGACATCGCAGCCATGGTGCTCAACTACCTGTCTGCGGATATGGGAGGGGTCCTGCTGCTTGCATCTCCAATGCCAGAGGGAGAGGAGCTATCACTGCCATCTCCAGTGCCAGAGGGATTGGAGCCATCGCTGCCATCTCGGGTGCCAGAGGCAGAGGAGCCATCGCTGCCATCTCCAGTGCCAGAGGGAGAGGAGCCCTCGCCATTGTTTCCAGTGCCAGAAGGAGAGGAGCCATTGCTGCCGTCTTCAGGAGCTGCCTCTGCCTCCACCACTTCCACTGCCAGGAGCAGAGCAGCAGGAGCTGCCTCTGTCTCCAACGTCTCCACTGCCATGGGAGAACTGCTTGCAGCTCCCTCCTCCATCAGCAGAGGGTGAATTCCTGTTGGTTCCAACTCCACCACAGTGGGAGGACTACTGGCCGCTCCTACCTCCACCTCCATAGGAGGGACTGCTCCAGCAACTGCCTCGCTCTGCCCAAGGATGCCTGCCTTGCTCCGCCCAAGGATGCCTGCCATGCATCGCCCGGGGTTGCCTGCTGCTCGTCATCGCCCGGGGTGGCCTGCTGCCCAGCATTGCCTGTGGTTGCCTCCTGCTCCACATTGCCTGGGTCTGCCTGCTGCTCCACATTGCCTAGAGTTGCCTGCAGGTCTGCATCAATGGTGGAGCCACCAGTTACAGGGTACGAGGGAGAAGTAGAGCTCCCGCTGCTGCCTCTATGGCCAGGGGCTCCCCTCCCGAGTTTGCTTCCCGAGGGTCCGCTGCTGCTGTCGCCTCCTGAGGGTCTGCTACTGTCGTTGCCTGGGGTCACGAGAAGTGTGTCGCCTGGGGTCGCCGTCAGTCCTGCTTTTCTACAGGAAATACTGTGGCCGGAGCCCAACAAGGGGGAGCTGTCGGCTATGAAAAAGGGGAGAGAGGTCAGGAGGCCACCATCCCCTGCAGCAATTTCGCTGCAGGGAATTTGGTGGCTGGAACCCCACAAGAGGGAGCTGCCGGCTAAAGAGAAGGGGGGGGAGGTCAGGAGTTCACCCCCACAAACAACCGGACAGATGCCAGGATTGCCTTGGCTGGAGGAGCCGGCCTGTGTGCAGTCAGCCTGGCTGCTACAACTGTTGGAGTGGGAGCAGGACCTCCCACCGTGGCCGCCATCTTTGGCCCATTGCTGCCCCTGTTCCTGGGCTGGGACTGAACTGGGACTTTGGGGACTAAGGGGGGAGGTGGCCTTTTAAGGCCATGTGTGCTACACACAAAGGGGGGCATGTGTGGTGGAGTGTCACGCCCCTTTGTTTATTATTTGTTAGTGTTTTTATTATTATTTTTGTATTTTTATGCAGACGGACGAAGCCGCCACCATTATTTGTCATTATTGTTTTTTATTGATTTTACCCGTGAGGATGTGTGGCTGATAAGCTGCTGATTACTTAACTAACTGACAGTCATGCATCATTTTAATCTCATGCAGATTATGGCTGGGGGGGGGGGAATAAGTTAATTAATTAATTAATAGCTAGTTAACCTCTTACGCCCCCCTGTTCCGCGGGTGGAACAATGTACTGCAATTACACATTATGTTTAAAAAATCATCTATAATATTATTACAAAAGAAAAACAGCAAAAAAACTGACTCAATATCAGAAATGTTGTTTTCCTACCATCAAACAGTGAAGGAATTTTTAGAATTCGCCATTTCAGCACAGAGATATTCCCTTCGCAATGTGTCTAGTACCTCACAGTACAAAAACAACTCTGACCGACTAGCTGCGTGTTTCGCTGCTCTGGCCTTACAAGTATCTGTTGATGGTGAAATCTCCCCGATCATGTTGTAGGGGAGGTCTCAAGTTGTCCAATCATACCTTGACTTTATTTGTAGCCTAATCCATTGAAGAATAATCAATGTGCGTATGTAAACAAGACACATATTTGCAAGCGAGAGCGCAGTATTATACACTTAGGATCAAGGTTTCTTACCGTTTTCTGATCATTTTCAATTTCTAAAATTTATAAAATCGAACGAAATGGTGAGCAGTGTTCCAAAGCATCCCAAAAGAAGTCGATTCAGTCTTTTTGAAGTTTTGGAGGCGATGGATAATAGTGAAAGTGACGGCAAAAATTGTCAACCTTCTGGGTTGGAGAGTGCTGATTCAGCATCTGTGAAGCAGCATTTAAAGATGGATTGAAGTCTCTTCTGAATTTGTAAGTATAATGGATCCACACTACATTTATTATTATTATTATTATTATTATTATTATTATTATTATTATTATTATGCGTATTTTTCAATATGCATTTTTACTGTAAATGTTATTACAAAATGCAACCATTTGACTCTCAAGGGGCACATAGAAATAACATTTTTTTTTAACAATTTTTATTGCATAGTAAAGAGCAACACCATGTCTCATCTGTGCTGTGCTGCTGTATACGGTCCCTGATCTTTACGATGCAATACAAGTTGCAAGAAGTAATTGTTTCTTCCCGGCCATCTTTATTATTTTCTCATTGATGTTCATTGATTTAGATTATTGCATGGGAGTGTTTAGCAAACTTTTTTATATTTCCATGATTACAAGGAGTGATGTTACTCACCTAGAGACAGTGTTGGTTTCTTAGCCTTTCAAGATAAATTGTCTGCCTGCTCCAACAATCACTCACTCAGTTCCTTTGTTTGCCACATGTCACTCAAAGTAAAGATGAAAGGAACATGTTCACCTGTCATGAGTGTAACCACTTTATTTTGAAAAAAAAAATCTGATTATTTTGCTTCTTGACATTTACATACTTTCAAGCAAGTGAGTAACAAAAATACAGTCAGGTACTGAAAATTAAGAGCTACAAAAAAATCTCAGTAGCAACATTCTCCTGCACAAACACACGGTTATGTGAGAGCAATGTGCCTGACAGTTGTGGCATATGAACTAAGAGTATTTGTCATGCTTACTCATCATGGATACATTTCGGGTACTCCAACGCTCTCCAAAAAGGCCACCTTTTGAATGAAATATTGGACAAATAAGTAAAAAAGATGTTTGCAAACCCTGGTCCATTCACCTCCTTTTATGGATTGTCTCAGGTCAGTCCAGGTACTCAGAGCATCATCCTGTATGTGAAGCATTTGGTAAAGATCAGCAGCTGTACCTTTCTTTCTTTCACTGTGTATGTGTGGTAAATGACAGCCTCTTCATCTGTTTGAACATTACGTAGCAAAGGTTTGATTACTTTAGTTCCTGTTGATGCATAGGCAAGATGTGTGTAATCCAGTATCTAAATAAGGAACAGATTGCGGTGGCCTCTTTGGGAGGCATCATTGAATTATCTTGGACTTGTTCCAAAATGCTGTTTTGGTTTTGGTTTTGGGCCACAGATTATGCGCAGTCTGTACACATTTTAAGGAAATCTAGTCCTGCTGGTCTGGTGCTGCAGGACTTCAATTCCCAGACCACGGGATCTATGGGCAGTCATGTTAGATGGCATAATTGGAAAAAGGTGATTGTGTAATTGATTCAACAGCTGCCATCAATTAAACAATTGGGACCCTTTTAAAAAGGGCAGGGTCAACCTGTTGGCTGAGGAGAGTTGGAGAGTGAGTTGTGGAAAGAAAGAAGAGTTTCTTTCTTTTTTTCTTCCCTTCCTTTTTCTTTCCCTTTCCCCCCTTTTCTTTTCTTTCTTTCCGTTTCTTTCTTTACTTTCACATATCCGAAAGAAGAAAGAAAGAAAGAAAGAAAGAAAGAAAGAAAGAAAGAAAGAAAGAAAGAAAGAAAGAAAGAAAGAAAGAAAGAAAGAAAGAAAGAAAGAAAGAAAGAAAGAAAGAAAGAAAGAAAGAAAGAAAGAAAGAAAGGGAGGTGCTTTTGTGCAAGGTAGGACTTAAGAATCCTGTTGTTTTGGAGCTGGTAAGCAGCTTAGCTGCCTGGATTGTTAGTTAGGGAAACTTACTGGTATAGTTAGTACTCTGTTAAGGAGTTTGGCTTTTGTTTGTTTATTTTGGATGTTTTGTTGAAGCACTGTAAATAATAAACACACAGGTACCATGCTGTTTAAATTGCATTCCTGGAAGTTTGACTCTCTTTTATGCTAGAGGACAGTGTAAAAAATCCAGGAAAAATAATAAACACACCAAACATTTCCAGAGAATGAGTACATTGATTCCACATTAGGTGTTTTTCAAATGGAAAAATTTAAGAAATAATAATTTAAAATCTAAATTTATTGAAACTCTAAAAATTGTTTATTTTATGTTTTTGTTTTGCAGCAGACTGTTATATATCCATGGGCCACTTTCTTGCAAAACAGGACATATCCACATTCCACTCAATTAAATAAATTGATTATCAAAGTCAAGGAATTGGCAAACATTTACAAATTTGACATCAAATAATATAGTTCTGGAGACAATTACTTTTAGGCAATTTTTATTTATTTTTAAATAAATTTCAAGTTTTTTTCTTTTACATGGTATATTAACTGTCATTGGTACCTACATGAACAAACTCTTGAAAGAAAAGTCAGTGCTTTTCTGAAATTACAGAGGCACACTGAGGGTTCATGAAATAAATTGTTTAAAATTAATCAATACAATAATATCAGGGTTAGAAACTAACAATATTGTGCCTTTTGAAACTTGTTAGTCCTGATGTGAAGTGCCTAAGTTGGAATCAACAACAGCTGGGGTCCCTAAAAATAGGCTTAGGTTTTATTTTTCTAAAAAAAGCACTGTTGGAGTTACATTTATTTTAACAAAGCACCTTCATAAAGGCTCATACAGATTGACCAATCGCCTCTTTTGTACCTTGTTACTGAGCAACTACTGTACTGTGTGCTGAGAAGCTGACACAACAGCACCAAACAGGAAGACAGAGGAAGAAAATTCTTTCAGCTGAGTCACCTTGCCTACCATGAAGCTCTGTATGAAATTGACACTGATGACACAAATGTTTATTTTATTGTGCAATACATGTGTTGCTGTTTACAATAATGCTGACTATGAATTACTATCTACAATAATGAATGTACTTATGTACACATGTGGTCTTCATTAAAGTCCCAATTTAAAGACAGTATGTTTCACTGTAGCCCTTAGGATGAAATTGTTAGCTAGGTGGCTTTTTTTTAAATTTTATTTTGGTAATTAGTAGTGGGAGAAGACCACTTCAGCAAGTACAGAAGAATCTGATGGATGCTAGATCTACTATAGATACTAATGAGAGCAAAACAAAGATGAAAAAAAAAGGGAAATGCAGATATTTTCAAGAGAGCTGGGAGAGTTTGTATAAATGGATTTTATATTTTTAAACGTTGTAATAACAGTTCTGCTTGTGAAGTAACCACACTATAATTTGACAGAACAGGTGATTTATTTGCACTGTGCAGGACCTTATTTTCTCTCATTGGTGCTTGAGCCCTGCAGCACTCATGGAATTGCCACCTGTGCACCTATTATCGGCGATTAAAGCCTGGTTTTCAAACTAACTGATTATCGCTCACCAATACTGTATTGGTATAAGAAGTGTGTTTTTAAAAAAGTAATTTCAGCTTTCAATCACTTAAAATATGCTGAAGATAATAAACAATATCAAACTACAGACAGGGAGTCACAAGCTTTAAACGTGTTCCCGTTTATAAATAAGAACTCAGCTTTATTATGAATATTGTGTTATTATGTTTTAAGCAACACACTATGATAGTGTTCATTATGGTAATTATTAGTTTTAAAATGTTTAGTAAAACATGACCTATTGTTTGACCGTGTTAGTACAACCCCCTTTGCTAATAGCATATATCACGTTTTGCATCTAAGCTGTGTGTGTGTGTGTGTGTGTGTGTGTGTGTAATATATATATATATATATATATATATATATATATATATATATATATATATATATATATATATTATATATATATATATATATATATATATATTATATATATATGGGAGTGGGTTAAAATCCTTCCCTGCAGAAAACATGTGAGAATGCACATTTGGGTGTTAATGGCTTAATTATTTTATTGTTTAGTAATCCTCTGCACCTTGTGTTTATTGTAAATTAGAGCCAGGTACAGGGTATTTAAGGAAAGCAGACGATCTGTTGGGGGCTGCTGAAAGGTAGGAAACAAAGTGTACTCTGGTTCCGAGCAGTCTAAAGTAAGTGTTGAGTTAAACCTGTGTGGTTTGTTTTGTGACCGGTAAACGGCGTGGCCGTCCTGTATCAGTTAGGTTCCAGCTTGTGTGTAGTTAGTGCTCTGAATAGGTGCTAGGTGTTTTTTTTTAAAGTGCGTGTAAGCGCTTTAAACTCATTTCCGTGTTTTGCTCGCGTTGAATAACGGTATTCTTATTGATCAGATCGAACAATTCCTTAAAATCCATTTTTTGGGTCTTTAGGGGCGCCCGCACACTCTGCCACTATATGTGAAAAAGACTGCGCAGCTCTCACGGAAATGGAGTTTAAAGCGCTTACACGCACTTTTAATAAACAAAACACAAAATAAACACCTAGCTCCTATTCGGAGCACTAACTAAACACAAGATGGAACCTAACTGATACAGGATGGCTAAGCTGTTTACCTGTCAAAACAAACCACACAGGTTTAACGCAATACTTACTTTAGACTGCTCGGAACCAGAGCACACTTTGTTTCCTACCCCTCAGCAGCCCCCAATAGACTGTCTGCTTTCCTTAAATACCCTGCACATGGCTCTAATTTACAATAAACACCAGGTGCAGGGGATTACTAAACAATAAAATAATTAAGCCATTAACACCCAAATGTGCATTCTCATGTTTTCTGCAGGGAAGGATTTTAACCCCCTCACTGCTGTATTACAATATATAAAAAAATTATTGTGGAAGTATTTGCCATATAAAAATGTGAGAAACGTCATCCCTGTGTGTGTGTGTGTGTGTGCCCATCTGTCCGTGATTACTGTTCTTATACAGTTCTATGGTTATGCCCCATACAGAACTGTGAACAGGGTTTATATTTTCTGCACTCTTAAATTAAGGATAGTTCATACACTAGCACAGCCAAGGTGGTCAGTCAGCCCCATTCACTCACTCATATGTGTTTGTGGGTTGCTTTGAGCTTCCTATGAGATGTATACAGATAATTTGGTACAAATCAAATGCAACACATGTTTTTGGTACCAAACAATAAAAATGAGAAAGTGCCTTTGAATTCAATTAGATAACTCCTCCTCTTTTTTTTTTTTTCTTTGGTCTTTTTTTTCATTTTTATTTTAAAGCAGCAATGTGTCCCTCACCTGGGATAGAACTCAATACCTTCAAGTCAAGAGCACAGTGTTCTAACCACTTCTCCACATACGCGACAAGTGAGTAAGCATTAATGTCTCGTAACTTTTTTTTTTTTTTTTTTACGTGAAACACTTTTTGTATAGGTATACAAATGTCAGTTGCTCCGAATAAAAGCATCAGCCAAGTCAATTTAATATGACATTTCATTAATGTTTTATAAATGTATAAATAAATTATATTTATTTTACATTTATAAATAAACATTAATTTCTACATTTATTTATTTAAAAATATTTATTTCTAAATATATTTATTCCTTTATACATTTTTTAAATCATTTATTTCAACCTAATAAATTATTCCTTTATTGTTAATTAAACGAGGAACTACAATTTATCAGATTTAGACAAGGAAGCTACATACCACTCTTGTGTACAATTCCATTGTATGGTATCTACCAAATTGGAAACTAGATATTTTCAAACAGGAAGTAGAGCGTTTCTAGAATCGAGCAGAACCTTCAGGTTTTCAGCAAAAGCTGGTCAGGCATGGGTGTAAGCTTAAAGGAAGGCATTTCAACAACTGCCCAGTGGCATAGAGGGCTAAGGCTGTGTGCTCTTCAAGGACATCATGTTGCAAGTTCAAACCACTGTGTGTGTGTGTGTGTGTGTGCTGTTTTAAAACATAAATACCTTATTTTGATGTTGACCAACATGTGGAATCACATGATTGGTAGATGTGCAGTTATTTAGCCTTTCTGTTTGAAAAGTCGCTCCCACTCTTCAAGTAAACGGAAGAACAACAATTTTACCTTAGTTTGGCAACTTATCTCATTGTGTATAAAAGGTTGTAAAAGGGCGAGCAGCCCTGTGCAGTATTTAGTTTTAGAGCGGGGTTTCCCCCTCTGCCCCTCTGCAGTTTATTTTGTTATGATTTATTTGTGTCTATTATGTATTGTATTTATGACTGCGTAGCCGTGTGTTTTGTTTTGTTTTGTTGTTTTTATTTTTATGCTCGCAGAGATGAGATTGACAGCCTGTCCTTTGCCAGTGGCTAATTTAAAACCTTGTGGTAATGTGTGGCTGTCGGCTTGTGTGTTAAACTAGCCGGCAGTCACACAATTAATAAACTCGTGCAGAATGTGGCCGAGGGGTAATGAGAAAATTGACTGTTTAACCCCTCGGCCATAGTAAATAAGTCTGCAGCTCTCTGCACTCTGGGTGGTGTTTTCAGAAGTGGAGAACGGGAGAGCAAGAGTAGAGAGAGAGAAAAAAATTAAATGAAATGAAACAAAACCAAATCTCAGGATCAGTGAAAGCGATCTGCCCAGCCTGACCTATGTGTTTGTATGTTCGTGATTTATTTTTGTTTACCTGTTTTATTTTCGCTATGTGAGCAGTGTTTTATTTTTAAACATTTTATTTTTGTTTAATAAACGGCACACCAAACATCTCTTTTGAACTGCAGTTATTCTTCCTCTTCCTAGCCTGACATCACCGCAACGCCATTTCCTGTCACATGTGGTGGCAGGGTGGGATCGACCACAGCCTCCGACTCAGGCCAGAGAGAAAGGGTAGTGTAGTTTTTCGGGGTTGGTTTTTTTTTTTTTGGCATTATGTGTGGAGTGAGGAAGGATGGGAGCAAAGAGGACCTGGAAGAAGCAGCAACAGCAGCTGCAGAGGGACGTCGGCTGGATCTATGTGCTAGATGAGTGGTGCTCTGGTTATGGGGAGTTTGGGCCTCACGCCTTTGCCACCAGAAGGGGAGGAGCCCCTCATGCCTTTGCCGCCAGAAGGGGTGGTGCTGCCTCTGTCTTCTCCACCACCACTCAAGGGAGAGGAGCAGGAGCTGCCTCTCCCTTCACGACAGGATAAACCAGGACAGGAGGCTACTGGGCCTCAGCAGCCCCTGCATAGGTTGCTGAGGAGAACATGGGGGGGGGGGGGGGGGCAACCGCTCAGCCGCAGTGGCTGTGAAGAGGGCCAGCACCACAGCTAGTCCTGGCTATCTTCTCGAGGGTCCACTGCCGCAGTTGCCTCCCGAGGGTCCGCTGCTGCCCTGCCTCACACCGCCCAAAGATGCCATGTCTGCATCGCCTGGGGCTGCCCGCTGCTCCGCATTGTCTGGAGCAGCCTGTGTTTCTCTTATATTCCCTAGGGTTGCCACAGGTCCCGCTTCACATAGGGTTGCCGAGGGTCCCGCTTAACCTGGGGTTGGCTGTCTCTCCTCTGCTTCGCCTGGGGCCGCTGCCTATCTTGCGCCGCCTGGGGCCCCTTTTCTGAGGCTTTTGCTGCCTGGGGCCACTACTAGTCTTGCAGGACCACAAGAAGCACCGGGGCCAGCGCCTCAGAAAAGGGGTTGCTGGATACAAAGAAGTAGGGAGACTAGCTCTCCCAGCCACACTTTCGTGGCAGGAAGTACGGTGGCCAGAGCCCCACAATGGGGAGCTGCTGGCCATGAAGGGGGGAGGTCAGGAGAACAGTTCCCCCTGCTACAGTTCAGCTGGATCCCTGGAAGAGAGAGCTACCAGCCAGGAAGACATGGGTGGAGGAGGACCTCCCACCATGGCCACTCCCGTGGATTATTCCAGACCCTTCTTCTGGGACTTTGAGACTGAGGGGGGAGGTGGCCGTTGGGGCCATGTGTACATTGAACAAGGGGGGGATATGTAACAGGGCGAGCAGCCCTGTACAGTTCATTTTTAGAACGGGGTTTCCCCCTCCGCCCCTGTGCAGTTTATTTTGTTTTGTATTATGATTTGTTTATTATGAATTGTATTTATGATGGCGTAGCTGTACATTTATTTTGTTTTTATTTTTATGCTGGCAGAGACTAGATGGCAGCCCGTCCTCTGCCAAGTGGTTAATTTAAAAGCTTGTGGTAATGTGTGGCTGTCAGCTAGTGCGTTGTTAAACAAGCCGGCAGTCACACAAATAATAAGCTCGTGCAGAATGTGGCCGAGGGTTAATGAGAGAATTGATAGTTTAACCCCTCGGCCATAGTAAATAAAAGTCTGCAGCTCTCTGCACTCTGGGGGGTGTGTTCAGAAGTGGAGAATGGGAGAGCGAGAGGAGAGAGTGAGGGGGGAATAAAAACAAAATGAAACAAAACCAAACCTCAGAATCAGTTAAAGCAGATGCCCAGCCTGACCTTTGTGTGTTTGTGATTTATTTGTGTTTACCTGTTTTATTTTCACTCTGTGAGCAGTGTTTTTGTTTAAATATTTTATTTGTTTTTGTTTAATAAACGGGCACCATGCATCTCTTTTGCACTGCAGTTAACTTTTTGTTATTCTTCCTCCTTCTGGCCTGAAGTTACCAAAATACCATTTTCTGTCACAAAGATATTTACATTTTTTTTCACATTTGATGTAAGAAAGTTTCAGACTTTTGGTACTGGTACAGATGGTAATTCTAAGTGATTTAGTTTTGCCGCTGCAACATGGTGAAAACAGTAAAACTATATAAAAGCCCAGTGTAACAACTGGCCTGCATCATCTAATGAGCAATTAAATGGATTTCTATTCCCTATGCTGTAGTTTGATTATCATAAGGTCTAAATGTTTATCCAACCCTGTTCATGGAGAGCCCCTATCCAGCAGGTTTTCCAGATGTTTTTACATCAGTGGATAAAGATCTGGAACACCTGTTAATCTTGACTAATTAAGCCAATAATTGTTTCAATTAAGTAACAGAGATTGGTTGAAACGAAAATCAACAGCCACGGTAGCTCTCCAGGATCAGAGAGAGGTCCCAAAACAACATGATGTGATTTTGGGGGCACTGCATATATCTGAGCTGAATCAAGAGAAACAGATTACAGGTCAATCAAAACGTGATGCAGCTGCTGATGGGCAATTAGGATAATTTGCTCTCCCGCAATATTGTTTCCTGCTTCAAAAACCAGGATTTTCAGGACAAAACTGAAAAACAGCCAGCTTCGGCCACATGGTTGTATGACTAATGAGGCTGCCTCAAGTTGTAGTAAATTGTAAGTGCCAAATTTGTCTGACCAAATCTTTTTTTAGTTCTCAACCATGTAGTTATTTATCTACTTATTGAAAACCTGGACTTATTGGCCTGTGTTTCTGACAATTCTCAGGCAGGCTCCTTTTAGCTGACTTTGAGAACAAAGTACATGAAGCTTGACAACACGCAAATTCAAGCTGTGCAGTAAAATTGCTATGCATATTTACACATTCAATTTAAATATTATACTTAAATTTGTTTGTGTAAAACACCCAATACGCAACTTATCTAGTGTGCGGACTGAGACTTTAAGATCAATTCTCTTGTATCTCTTATAAGGACAGAAGAAATACATATCTTCCTTTTTGTTGCTTTTTTCACTTTTAAGATATTGTTAACCTTTTAACATGTTCCTATAATGGCAGCTAGAGCATCAGGGGATATAATTGGATTGTCCATAATGAAAGGTTATGGATAATACTGGAGAAATGCTTAAGTTATTAGATACAGTTATTCTAAATGTTCCATATAGGGTGGTTTAAAGGAAGTTAAAGATGTAGACAAAATATACTGAACATTTAAAGAAACTAAATGCAATTAGGCTTGAGTTGTGGGAGCTCAGTATGATTCTGTCAATAAAACATAAAAGAATAAAAAGACCATTAAAACTAATGATGCAACTGCTACATAAGCATTAAGGTTTTAGAAAATGAAGTATGTTGCTTATAATTGCTTGTCTCCTACTTGCTTTAATAAACCTCAAATATTGTTAGTGCGACTTAAAAGCAGGGAAGGGCTGTTTCTGAATTTGCAACATGTTTCAATTATGTAGTATTTTCTTAATGCTTTGGAGGTTACATTCAGAATTGAAAGTGTCTGTATAATCTATTGCACTTCAGTTTGAATGTGACCAGTAACTAAAACCACAATGTGCATTCCAAACCCATGTGTAAGGCAAATGTAAATGCTGCTCTCACACAAATAAATACCCTTGACTGCCAACTCATCTCTTTGTTGTTAATTGTGGTTAATAAATATAACCAATGTGTTATCATGGAAATTAAATCAAAATTCATGGCTTTAATGTATTCTTTTTTGCTTTTCTGGCTTTTTGGATGTTTTCTTAAATGAATATATATATATATATATATATATATATATATATATATATATATATATATATATATATATATATATATATAGTGTGTGTCTGTTCTTGAATGGCCCAGTCAGAGCCATTACATAAATCCAATTAAAACTTTGTGGCATGACTTGAAGATTGGTGTCCAACACTCCCCAAGGAACGTGACA
The DNA here is from genome assembly GCF_017654505.1 of Polyodon spathula. Classification (NCBI taxonomy): domain Eukaryota; kingdom Metazoa; phylum Chordata; class Actinopteri; order Acipenseriformes; family Polyodontidae; genus Polyodon; species Polyodon spathula. The sequence continues at coordinate 66,792,024 of NC_054535.1, forward strand.
GAGCTTAAAGAGTTTTGTAAAGAATAGTCAAATATTGCCAAATCTAGGTGTGCAGATTTGGTAGAGACCTATCCCAACAGATTCACAGCTGTAATTGCTGCCAAAGGTGCGTCCACCAAGTATTAACTCAGGGGGGTGGAGAGTTATCCAATTACGTTCTCCAATTCAGTTTTGTATTTTATATATAATTACTCAATAAAAACCTTTTTTCCCCTTGACTCTGTGGAGTATGGTGCGTAGATAAGGGGGAAAACAATCCTCATTTAAATGCATGCAACTCTGAGGCACTGACACAACAAAAATGTGAAAACAAGTTCAAGGGGGTGTAGACTTTCTATAGACACTGTGTGTGTGTGATGTATAGTCTTTTATTAAATATCCAATAGTTTGTTAACCAATTCCATGTCTTTTGAAACAATGATGTATGAATTAGACAAACAATGAGTAAATAAGATTCAGGGTATGTGAAAAAGTAAGTGAACGCCTGGTTTTATCAGCTCAATTAAGGTGATAATTAGAATCAGGTGTTTAAATAGGTAGCTCTTCAAGGTTTAGTTTGGGAAGCACAACCCTTTATAAAGATCAGAAACTTTGAGTTTGGTCTTCACCATACACGTGTGAGGAAACACATCATGCCAGGATCAAAAGAAATCTCTGAGGTCCTCGGAAAACCATTTATTGATGCTCATCAGTCTAAAGGGTTACAAAACCATTTCTAAGGATTTGAGGCTCCACCAATCCACTGTCAGATAATCTACAAATGGAGAAAGTTCAAGACCACAGTCACTCTAACCAGGAGTGGTCGTCCCACCAAAATCTCTCCAAGAGCAAACGGAAAAATCATCATGAAAGTCAAAGAACCCCAGAGTAAAATCCAAGGATCTGCAGGCTCCTCTTGCCTTGGCTAATGTGAGTGTTCATGACTCAACTATCAGAAAAAGACTGAACAAGAATGGTGTTCATGGAAGGATAGCCAGGAGGAAACCACTGCTCTCTAAAAAGAACATTGCTGCCCGTCTGAAGTTTGCCAAAGAGCACATAGATGATCCACAAGACTTCTGGAACAATGTTTTCTTGACAGAAGAGTCAAAGGTAGAATTTTTTGGCCTCAATGAGAAATGTTATGTTTGGCAAAAACCAAACACTGCTTTCAAACAGAAGAACTCCATCCCAACAGTCAAGCATGGTGGTGGGAGTGTGGTGGTTTGGGGCTGCTTTGCTACCTCAGCACCTGGATGGTTTGCCATCTTTGACACCACCATGAATTCTCATTATATCAGAAGTTCTAAAGGAGAATGTCAGGCCATCTGTCCATGAGCTGAAGCTGAGCCAAAAGTGGATCATGCAACAAGACAATGATCCTAACATACAAGCAGATCTACAAAAGAATGGCTGCAGATAAAGAAATTCCGTGTATTAGAATTGCCTTTTGTGTAAGCCCAACCTTACACAAATGTGTGCATGCCTAAGACATATTTAAAAGCTTACATAGAACATGTTAAAATATTGACGCTTCAAAGTTTAAAACTGAAAGTTATTTGCATATATCGTACTGGCAATGCAAATACAAAATGTGAAACTAAACATATTGAAGAAAGGAACAAGAACACATGCACTGTGTTTATTTTACAGGAAACACAATGATATATTAATTTGGACTGCGATGCATATGCTGCTACTTTTTTCCCCCCTCAGAGTGCTGATGTGGGATAGGCATTTACAGTTTTGTATGTTTTGTTACAAAGTGGAACATTTTAACATGGTATGAATGGCTGCACAGCTTTTTATTAGCAAGGAAGATTATATATGTAATCTGTAGATAAAAAGCTATAAAGCATGTTCCCTGACTGTTTTGCATAGCATAAAGCTTTAATTTGGCTGATCACATTCATCTGGGCAAACGGGTTAGTGATTGAAGAGTGATGGATGGCAGATCCTCATAAGTTTTCATTCGAAAATAGTACGAAACTACAAATGGCTATACTAAATTAACATATAAAAAGTAATGTAAACATGTTTATAGAAGTGTTTGCAAAAACAAATGAGAAAAAAGAAAACAGATGCATTTAAACCACTCTATAACAAGTACATTGAGGGGACAGTAAATTAGATAATAACATCAATTAAATAGATGTGTCTAAGTATCATACAAAATTGCAGAGGAGCTACTTTCGAAAAAAAAAATAGTAAAAATAATTATATCATTAAGTTGTTTTTTTAAGTACATTAAAATGCTTCCAAACTAAGACAAACCTGTCCAGACGAGACAGTGACTGTGTAATTATACTACAAGATTAAAGAAGCATGAACTCATAATAATAATAATAATAATTCTTTTTTTAATATATATGGTAGGGGCTGTAATCGTGTGGTATAGTTTTCAAGATGTTTCACACTGTTTTAGTTCCCCATGTGTGCAGCCTGGCTTTCATTCACTCCCCAGATAACATAAATGCTGTTTTAACTTTTCTACAGGCTATAGAGCAGGGGATTCCAACCCTGGTCCTGGAGAGCCACTGTGGCTGCTGGTTTTTATTTCAACCAATCTCTAAGTTACTTAATTGAACCAATTATTGGCTTAATTAGTCAAGATTAACAGGTGTTCCAGATCTTTAGCCACTGATGATGTAAACACCTATAAAACATGTTGGATAGGGGCTCTCCAGGACCAGGGTTAGAGACCCCTAATACAGATGATATTAAAAATATATTATGATTTAAAATTTGAAAGAAGACCCAATCACTGCTGCCTGTGTGAAACTTGCATCTCTTTTGAATACCTGGTCCAAAGGTACAATAATCTATTGCACTTTATAAAAATAATCTCCTTTTCACCACAGCAGTATGAAGATTAAGCTTTTTTTTTAAATAAGGTCCTTAACTAGTCTTCCATTGTCATCATATGATTCCAAATAAGTTTTACAAATCAAATGCAGCATGATGCAAATTCAATTACCTGGGACTATTACTGTTAGTTTTTCGGAAGCTCAAACTCCATTGTGGTCATTGACTATGCAAATCAAATGCCTATATACAGAAATGGTCAGCTTTTAGATTGGTTAAGTCATACCCCCATGTCTCATCAATATCAGTATAATGATTTATTTATTTGTTATTTTTTTGTGCCTTTTAATAAAATAATAACAAGTTCAGGAGATTGAATAATGGCAAACAGAAAAGCTAAAAAACTGCCATCTACCAATCACATGATTCTACATGTTGGTCAACGTCAAAATAAACCAGGGATCGCAAGCAGTTTGTCAGCACCATTTACATTAAACAATGTACTTATGTTTTAAAACAGCACATATTGCACACAAAAAAAAAAAAAAAAAAAATTACCGTTGTTTGAACTTCCAACATGACGTCCTTAAAAAAAAAAACACACGGCCTTAGCCTGCTGCACCACTGGGCTGTTGTTGAAATGTGTTTATTTTTTAAGCTTACATCCATGCCTGACCAGCTTTGGCTGAAAATCTAAAGGTTCTGCTCGATTCTAGAAATGCTCCATTTCGTGTTTGAAAATATCTGGTTTCCTGTTTGGTAGAATGTAGTTCCTTGTTTAATTAAAAATAAATAAAGGAATAATTTAATTGGTAAACATTTGATTTAAACAAATGCATAGAGGAATTAATACATTTATAAATAAAAAAAAATAATAAATGTAGAAATGAATACATGTTTATTATAAATGTATAAAATAATTAATTGAGAGCAACGATTGTTCCTCATACAAGTTAGAAAAACTTGTTTGAAACTACTGTGAGTCTCTATACAGGTCCAAGAGTTTTGCTGTTTAACTACTAAATCACTTAGAATTACCATCTGTACCAGTACCAAAAGTCTGAAACTTTCTTACATCAAATGTGAAAAAAATAAGTAAATACCTCTTTATACACAATGAGAAGTCATCAAACCAAGGTAAAATTCTTCTTTCATTTAGTTTTTTAAAGAGTGTGTAGCGACTATTCAAAGAGAAAAGCTAAATAACTGGACATCTACTAATCATGTGATTCCACATGTTGGTCAATGTCAGAATAAACCAGGGAACGCAAGCAGTTTGATATCCATACCATTTACAGTGCCTATAGAAAGTCTACACCCCTTTCAAATTTTTCACCTTTTGTTGCCTTATAGCCTGGAATTAAAATGCATTAAGTTTTTTTTTTTTTTTTTTTTTTTTTTTTTCCATTTATCTACACATCCTACCCCACAACTTCCAAAAAAAATATTCTAGAAATTTGTAGAAAATTAATTAAAAATAAAAACTGAAATAGCTTGGGTGGATAAGTGTCCACCCCCCCTTGTAACAGCAATCCTAAATTAGCTCAGGTGTAAACAATCACCTTCAAAATCACACACCAAGTTAAGTGGCCTCCACCTGTGTTAAATTGTAGTGATTCACATGATTTAAGGATAAATTTGGCAGTTCCTGTAGGTCCCATCTGTGTATTTCAAAGCAAAGACTCAACCATGAGCACCAAGGCACTTTTAAAAGAACTCCGGGACAAAATTGAAAGGCATAGATCAGGGGATGGGTATAAAAAAATATCAAAAAGGCCTTGAATGTTCTTTGGAGCATGGTCAAGATGATTATTAAGAAGTGGAAAGTGTATGACACCACCAAGACCCTGCCTAGATCAGGCAGTCGGTCCAAACTGGATGACCAAGGAAGGAGACTGATTAGAGAGGCCAAACTCAACACCGTGCATTACCCAAAGAACACCATCCCTACTGTGAAGCACGGTGGTGGCAGCATCATGTTAAGGGGATGTTTCTCATCATCAGGGACTGGGTCACTTATCAGGATAGAAGGGAAAATGAATGGAGAAAAGTACAGAGAAGTCCTTGAGGAAAACCTGCTGCCCTCTACAAGAAAGCTGAAACGTGGACGGAAGTTTACCTTTCAGCAGGACAACAACCCAAAGCAAACAGCCAAAGCTACACTGGAGTGGTTAAGGAACAAAAAGGTAATTGTAAAGTTAAAGGCCCAGTCAGAGCCCCAACCTAAATCCAATCAAAAATTTGTGGCATGACTTGAAAATTGCTCTCCATCAACGCTCCAAAGAAACTTGAGAGCACTTGAACAGTTATGTAAAGAAGAATAGTCAAATATTGTCAAATCTAGGTGGCAAAGTTGGTAGAGACCTATCCCAACAGACTCACAGCTGTAATTGCTGCCAAAGGTGCTTCCACCAAGTATTAACTCAGGTGGGTGGAGACTTATTCAATTATGATTTTTCAGTTTTGTATTAATATATAATTTTTCTCAAAAACTTTTTTCTCCTTAACACAGTGTGGAGTATGGTGTGTAGATAAGTGGAAATTAAAATCCTAATTTAAATGTATGAAACTCTGAGGCACTGACAAAACAAAATCTGAAAAAAAGTTCAAGGGGGTGTAGACTTTCTATACGCACTGTAATTAAATACTGTATGTATGTTTTAAAACGGCACATATCGCACACAAAAAAATAAATAAAATACAGTTGTTTGAACTTCAAACATGACATCCTTGAAGAGCAAACGGCCTTAGCCCGCTGTGCCCCTGGGCTGTTGTTGAAATGTGTTCATTTTTAATACATTTAGAAATTAATATTTTTAAATAAATAAATGTAGACTTTAAAATTTATAAATAGCAAGCTAGAAAAATACATGTCATATTAATTGATTTGGCTGATGCGTTTATCCACAGCAATTGATATTTATATTGTTATGACTGATTTCGTTAATCATTTGTATCATTCCAGACACCACCTGATACATGAGTGAAGAGCGTTGGAACTAGGGGTGCTGTTGGTGCACCCCCAAGGTCACCCCCCACCCCACCCCCCGCCACTGGATCTGTCCCTGCACCTGCAATGCCTGGATTGTTTTTTGGGATTTTTGTATGAAAACCAAAAATATTTATCACCCTAAGCTATTCTGTGGAAAAATTTCCAGGAAAGTGGACCTTATTATAATTCCTTTCTTACTAAGCTGGGGGCTTTGTTGGATTGAAGTGAAGTACAATTTATAAATTATATTGAAACTCTGGAGATTCTGGGAAAACTTCAGGGACTAATTGTATGTCGAGCAGCAACATACAATAAGTTCAAATATTTCTCACTATTTACTGTGTTCGATTTTATTTTGATATTATTATGATTAGCTAGTTTTGCATTTATTATAAGTTTGCATTATTAATGTGCCATATTTATTGTAATCTAGCATTGCAGAAGTGCAAATGTTTGATGCAAAAATGTACAAAATTCAGTCGTTATACACCGTTTTTCTGCAAGCGGTGCCAATAAGCACAGTTGGGACATTATCAGATGTTATCAATTTAAAGTACAATTACATGCACTATGCTGCTTTTGTAATTAGAAGACGACCCCAAATAAAAAAAAAAAAAGGTTGATGCAACAATTGTGTGAATGTTGGGCCCCAACACCTTTCCAAATGTATCTATTTGGTTGATGCTTGACAAGGTTGCCCCAATTGCTTCTCCTAACTTGAGCTTTTGTGTTTGATATCACCACTTTAAATGGCTGTTGCATTTTTCTAACTTGTTTTTTTTACATTGATGATTTTTTGTTATGGATTGATATATACATATATAGGTTAGGAATCTGACATTGGATTGTGGTTGGATTATTAATGCATATAAAAGCTATGTTAGGTCATTATTATAAATTAATTAATACATAGTAATAATAATAATAATAATAATAATAATAATAATAATAATAATAATAATAATAATAATAATAATAATAATGACCTAATCACAAAGTTATGATTCTGACATCGTTATAACATTCAGATTGCGACATTGATAAAACTTTGTGATTCAGATGTCAGAAAAACTTCCATATACAACCTTATTCTGACCAACATCCAACATTAGAATCTGACGTCAATACGACATTACTGTAACAGACTTTGCCCGTTGGGAAGTGTCTTTAACATAAGAAATTATAGAACAGAAAAGAAAAGGCCATTTCGTCCCACCTATGCTCACTTGCTTTGATGCAAGTGTGTTCCTGTGACGGAGAGCGAATGAATCCGAATCAACAATCTCCCTCTCGACTGGTGAGGGCACTGTACAACAGGAGCTGCGGGCTTCCTACTGAATGGTTGGGCAGTTCATCCCAGGGACAGTCGGGAGCCTGCCATTCAGGAAGAGGGCGGCGTTACGGTACCTGGAGTCATCGCCCTAGTACGGTGAGCGAAGTTTCAGTCATGAATTGGAGGAGACGTGATTGAACTAGCTATCGGAGGGGGCGGGGCTTAGGGTAATTTAGGGGGACGTGACGCCGTAATCGTCTCCTTTTGTTAATGGGAGGAGACAAGGACTGAACCTTGAATGAAGTGTGGATTCATTGAGAAGTGTTGTGTTTGTTTTGCCAGACGGCTGATACGAAGCTGGAGCTGCAGCGAGAAGCCCGGACCTGAACGCGCACGAGCACCAGTACTCAGAGCACCGCACCTGCACCAGAGCACCCAGTTTGGAGACATGTTTTGTGTTTATTATTTCGGGACTGCAACCCCTTTGTTTTGTAGCTGGTAATACCCATTGCTGGGTAGAGCCAGCTTTATTATTTGAAACCCGGTTTAAAGGGCATTAAAAGAAACCTGACCGGTAAACTTTGTGTTTGTCCTTTGTTGGAGCACCTCAAATCACCTATACACCGGAGCACTACAAACCACTTTGCCACAGTTCCGTTAACATTAGGAGAGGAAAAACTAACAAAAAACAACCCTAACCATTAAGTTAGTAGGGGAAATTAAACCTCTGGGAATCCATGGCTAAGCGGATCACCCTTCCTCCAGGTGGCTAGCTGTGGTCATTATGTAACAGAGGGTTATACAGCACTGTTCATAACAACACATAATTTCATTGTAATAGCATTGTATTATGTGTCTGGTTCTGTATGTAGCCTATAACGCACAACATGTCGAATAACATTTAAATTTTAGCAAGTTGTAAACATCTTTTGTAATTTGACTTTTTTATCACGTGGTTGTGTGATTGCCACGTAAACACATGTTCAGTTTATTGCTGTTTAGGTCTAGCAGTGGTTTGCATATCCTGTTTGACTGCTATTTCCAGAAAATGTGCTTCTAATTCTAATACATGTATTCAAATGTCACTATTAGTGGTTTCTGTTTAATCTCTGGTAGGTTTTGAAAATGTCAGTATCTGGTTGGTTGTTAGATTCAGAAAGTCAGAATAGCTGCATCCTTATTTTAAATTTTTTCTCATTTATCGCTTAAGTGCATGACTACAGTTACACATTTATCGGTAACTGCAGGATTGAGAGAACATGGTTTGGTATTCTTTTGTGCTGTTACTGCATAATAAATGAATATCAATCTGTGCTCCAATTCTTTGAAATGATCTTGAGCGTTGATTCACTGACCATTTATACAATCCCAATATTGTATGTTATGAAAACTAATGAAGAAAATAGACTATTCTCAAATGGTTGGAATGCTTAGGAATATGAAATATATAATATATATTATATGCAATTATATATATAATATATATATACGGTTGCAACAAGTGAATGCAGTTTATATTGGCTCCAGGCTAAACCAAGCTGAGAGATACTTCAAATTTAAATATGCATATGCTGTTTGCTTGTGAAACTAAACAAGCTGTGACTGTTCTGTTTAAATATTTTCCTTACCAATGGCAATATTGCCATCCCAATATAATATTTTATAAATGGTTTCTATATTTAGGAAATAACAGTTGAAATGACGGGTTACTTTGATCATGGTATTTCATATGAAGTCCCACAAACCAATTAAAACCCTGTTATTAATGCATCTTGATACAGATTACCATGCAATGAATACACACTGCCACAACTATGGCTTGGTTTACCTGCAAAAATAAAAGTAAGTTTCACCTCTTTGTCATACTATTTTGGTTATACCTTTCAGGCAAGTTGAGTTTGCATGTAATTTTCTTTTAGGGTGAGAAATTCTCTTTCAAAATTAAAATGACCTAATTAACATTAAAATATGGGAGAGTATATTTAAATATGTCTGTCAGTGTTCCAATTTGGTCTTGTATGACAACTATCTTGTTTATTTTCTAATAATAATAATAATAATAAAAATATTAAGTGGACAAGCTCCACAAGCCCCAAAAAGGTGGGCGCATGTAGCTGTAGAGCATGCAGGCCACTTTAAAAATATCACAAGGAGGCAAAAGGGGTGGGACCATCGGCCATTGTGGCGGTCTCCAAGATGTATGGGAAGGCAATATTATTTCTTAAATAACAGGCCAATGCGAACACCATGATTGAGAGGGGCCTGCTCAAGCCCCACTTCCAGGCTCTAAGAGAGATGAAGATGGCCATATATCCATCCCATTCCCTAGGGTGCAAGGACCAGCCCCTCCATCACATGCTATTGTTCCACCAGCAGGTCACCATCCACCTGGGGAGGCAGGATGTGATCAAGGCCAGTTTTGTGGTCCCCTTTGAGGGGACCAATTATGTTGTTTTGAACTCCTCTGAGGATGTGTGGTGCTACCACTGCAAGGAGCAGAATATTACACCTGCCCCCCTCCCATCTACATCTGAAAGGGGAAAAGGAGAGGGTGCCCCTGCTAGTGGACAAGTGGAGAAATCTGCTGCTCCCCATAGGAAAAAAGCCGACAAGTCCACTGGGGGGTCAAGCATGGGGCAACAAAGCCCACCATCGCACCATCTAGTGGGGGCTCAGAGGGAGTCCCTGAAAAGGAGACTCCCTCGCTGGAGCCCCCTGCTAGAGAGGGCAGTAAAACCATCCATAAAACAAAACATCTCACCACTCAAGGACAGGCCCTGCGCCACCAGTGGGGGTCACTGAGGGGGCAAAGGAGAGGCCCCCAAAGAAACAATTACAGGAAAGGACACATCCTCTGAGGCAGTTCCAGGCTCCACTAAGAATGTGGAGCCCATGCAAAGTGACTGCCACTGAGGGACCGGAGGGAAGGGAAGAACCCAGGAGGCCAGAAGGAGGTGGTGTCCTTGGGGTAGATCCCCTCCCTGTTGCACAAAAGTGCATAGAAACTGGTATGGCTCCATCACTGAAGGGCTGGTTCCAGTTGAGGTCACTGAAGGGAAACCACAAACATCCCCTGAGGCAGTTATGGGTTCCACAGAGATTGTGGAGCCTATTCTAGTGGCTTCGACTGGCAAAGAGTGGGGAAGAAGGTGGTGCCTTGGAGGTAGATCCCCTCCCGACGAGGGCTGAGGACGGGCCTGAGACCATTGCTAGGTCCTCTGAAGAGGGACGCAAACTGGGACAGAACCATCTAGTTTGGCAGCATATCAAGTGTGCAGATGGTCCCCAAGAAGGTCCCTCCACCGGTCTCTCCTGCCATGTCCCCTTGGGGTGGGATGGAGGGAGGATCACTAAAATTTCAAATAAAGCGCAACATGCTAACACAACAGCACTGTGCTTCCCATCAAGACGGATGGACCTGGAGGAGAGGGATGATAACACTGAGTCCATGTATGGCATGGGCTCAGAGTTTGTCCACTTCTTCTCCAGACAACCTTCCACTCCAGATTCCTTCCACATTTCCATTTCTGCCTTCTTCCTGCAGCAGGAAGAAGGCAGAGCTGGAAAAGTGGAAGGATTATCAAATGATCTTCCTCAGGGCCAGCAATGCCAATAAAATTTCGGTCTCGGGAGTGCACATTTGAGCCTGAAAGTTACATACTCCTTTGTTGAGCTATGGGAAATCTCACGGTCTCCTGTGAGTGTCACCAACAAATCCAGAAAGAAAATCATGCATTGCATCACATCCCGCAGGGCCCAGGTAATCTCCTACCTGAAAAAGAGAGGTTACTCTATGCTTCCTGCAGGAAACACACTCCATTCCAGAGGTAAAAGCCAACTAGCTACTGGAGTGGGGGAGGAGAGTGTCTTTCAGCCACTTCACTGAAATGTCTCGTGGGGTGTCAATGCTCTTTTCTCAATCCTTTCGTCCTGAATTTACCGATGTGAACAATGTCATGCAAAGCCATCTGTTGAATTAAACATGTATGCACTGTCCATGGGGCCAGAGAGACTTCAGTTCTTTTGTCGGATGTTGACCTACATGTGTACCATTAGTACTGAAGAGTGTGTGCTCTTCAGTGGATTTTAATTGCACCCTGGAGGCCGCAGACATGGTGGGGCAAGAACCCTACCAGCTCTCATTGGCAGCGCTGAGTGAGCTGACAAATCAGCTCCCCTTGGTCGACATCTGGCAATGGCAACATCTGGACATTGTGGGACCTGTAGCTCCAGCAGTGCTGGGTGGAGTTTGTGCTCTTGTGGGTCAATTTCCTTGGGGTTGGAGAAAAAGAAGGGAGACCAGAAGGATGGCTCCTTCTTGATGTATCTGGAGAGTGTGAACGAGAGTGCCAGAGCTTTATAATCTGCTCTCTTCCCGCTGGATCCCGTCAACTCCGATGAATGCAGGGTTCTTTGGGACAAGTTCAAAGGACAATTGACCCTGGCCTTACAACAAATTGCTGGGCATCAACAGGCTGACCATGGAGTTTTACGAAGTTTTGGAACTTGCTGGGGCCAGATTTTGCGCAGATTCCAGGCAGAAGCCTATGAGACTGAAGAGATGACCTTCTCAATGAGAAGGGCAGTGATTACTTTGCTGTTCAAGAAAGGGGATCAAGAACTGCCACCTGCTTGCAGCTGTGCTCAGGCTATGAAATTGTGATCAAAGTTGCTTTGCTGGGGCTCAAGTCTGTGCTGGAAGACGTGATGCACCCAGACTAGTCCTGCATAATCCCGAACCATTATGGCAGGAGGACTGGTCAGTCAGTAGATCACGATTCTCTCTTTGGAACCTGCAAACATTCAGACTCGGGCCGTGATTTCATCTGACTCTTCCAAATGCTAGGAAAGGCCTCTGATCTGGTTAATCTGGAGAGGATGTGGAGCTTCCAGAATGTTTATTCTGCCGTGTCTTGTGCCAGGATCAACTGGAACAAATGCTTTGCATTATTGGTAGGTCCCTGGCAGGTGGACTCCCTCCCTGTCGTGCTCCAACACTTCCAGTGGAGCATGAGCAGCAGCAAATACCTGAGGGTCCACCTAAGCCCAGCAAAGATCATAGTTGCTGCCAATTGAGTGGAGAAAGATAAATAATAAGGTCCTTGTCAGGAATGCTGAAATTGCTTTCTTTCGGGGGCAGAGTTCTGGTGATAAACCAACTCATCACGTTGATGCTTAGGCATAAGCTGGCCACCTTGAGCCCGCCCCCTGAGTTTATTGGCAGTTTCAGAGGAAGATGACAGAATTCTTCTGGGCTGGAAAACATTGGGTCTGTGTTGGGTTCTGTGCCTCCCTCTGGGCAAGGGAAGTCAAGACTTGGTGTGCGCTGGCCTCCCTCATCTTGCGCCAACTGAACTGCTTAAAACCTGGAGCATGTTATCAGTGAGCCAAGAATGTGTTGCAACCAAGGGGGAAGCATAACTTCTGGAGCTCCTGCTGCACAACCTCCATCTTTGTACGTAGGTGTTGGTATCCCTCACGGTGTGGAAGCAGATGGTCTCGGCAAGAGTGACCAGAGTCTGGGATCTTTTGGATCATGAGCTGTCAGAGCAGACCATCGTGTGATCCAGGAAAGCAAAGCAGCTTGCACCCAGACTGTCAGATATTTCGAAGGGGTCCTTAGGACCAAAGAACCAACATCACTAGGGAGTCCACTGGTGATGATGGATTTTGTCAGACAGTGAGTTCTAAATGGGGTGCTTTGTACCATCCTTTTTTATTCTCTTTTTCTTCACATTTAATTTACAGTGCTTTTACGGGCTTTTTGTTAAAATGTGTTAATTGCCGTCTTTGCTAGTACCCTCTTCTTGAGGGTTATTAAAAAGGAATAATATCTAGTCCTTTAAAGCAGATCTGGAGAATGTTATGAGGGAAAGAAGTGGGACAAGCTTAATTAATCTAACAGCATCTTCAGCTGTTGGATCACCAGATGTGGAATAACAAAAGTTTAAAGGATAAAAAACATATTTCTATGCTTTACAAAGGGCTTTATTATTATTATTATTATTATTTACATTAATAATAATAATAATATACCACTATAATAATATAACAACAACAATAATAACGTTTTATTATGAATGGGTGTAATTTCTTTAACTTTGTAGTAGCTTCAGTGTTTGTTATATAATTTTCTTGAAAAATTTTCCATTATAAAGCTCTATCATTTTAGCAGTCACCTGCAAATGGCGATAATTTGAAACATTGATCAAATTGTGTCACATTAAATCAAAACAGAAAAACATACTTAATGGAGAGGTCTCTAAACCCCTTGTAGTATTATTATTATTATTATTATTATTATTATTATTATTATTATTATTATAATTATAACTTGGTCTAAAAAGCTTGCCAGGGCTACTTTCAACAGATCTCAATTGTTAAAGAATTTCTAGGTTCGGTCTTCAGTTATAGAAGAAACTTATGCAAAGTTATGTCACAAATGAAGTCTTGTGAACATTTGGTATGGCTTTTGACTTTGTTTTTAATCAATTTGGATGGCCTTTTAGCATGAGAAGGCAATTTACCAAATTTTTTAGCAGTATCATTTTTTGACTGCTCACATCCTGTGGCGCGAGGAATGTGCATCATATATGCTACGTCACGCTGTCATGACAACGGAAAGAAAATTTAGAGTTTCTAAACTGCATGCAAACCAAACCACTGAGGACACAAAAAGCCCATGTAGGGAATGAACTACCAGTATTGTGTAATGGTCTTTAGCATAGAACATATTGCTATGAAACTTGCTGAGCTCAAACTTTAAAAAAAAATAGTTTCAAAGACATGATGAAAAACTAAAACAAAACAAGATCTGGAAACCAAATGCTATAAGTGAGATGTGGGAATTATTTCATCTTGTAAATCCTACTACTCACCTTTTAATGCCTACTTTACTTTATGAACTAAACGTGACTCTTATATTACAATGTCACTTGCTTTTACCTGGCATACATAATAGCTAACATTGGCCACAGAACAATTTCAAAGTGTTTATTGAATCCTGGCCCACACTTTTAAATGCTCTTGGCTCAAATAGGGGTACAAGTTTAGTTTCCAGATAGTGCTAACCATAAAGTAAATGTCTTTTATATTTCGAAGTTGATTGAGATTAATTCTTTGCAGGTTTTCTGGACTAAAAGAAGTGAAAAGAATTTTCCAAAAAGGATTTTGTGGACTTTGGCGCTTGTGTTATTTGTGCGGAAATAAAAAAAGGTGTGTTTAATCATTTGCCAAGGCAGCTGCTGGTGCAGTAGCACTCTGCAACACATTAGAGGACAGTTAAAGCAATATTTTCCACAATCGAGAACAAAGCAAGACCAGTTAGCAACAGCACAGCTTGTTCTTGTTGCTAATGTGCTTACAAAAGTTGCTGTATCTAATTTGAAACTGCTTTCAGCATAGAGGATCCCAGCTCTGGTTTCTGAGGTATTTTTTTTTTCAATCAAAATCAAATGCTGCTCGGCCGAATGAGAAAATGACAAAAAGACAAGTTTTATTTTTATAAGGGAAGTGAACCGTTTTTTTTTTTTTTTTTTTTTTCTGTTGACTATGAAAATACCAATGTTAGATGTGAAAACTAGGGCTGTCAATAAATTAGAGTTAACTTTTGTGGTTTAATGCGTTAATTTCTTTGGAGATTATTTTTTTATTGTGCATTAATCGCACTCCTGTTTTGACCCTCTCAGCACACCGTAATTCATTCCCTGCGGCACCATTCTAATAATATACTCGAGCGTATGCAACGCTATGAGTGCATTCGCCATTAGCATAGAAAGTTACTCATATAACTGCATTATGTTGCAAAGTACTAACAGTATAATACTATAACAGTATTTACAACTTTTAAGGAGAATATAACCGTCACTGCAACAAGCGGCAGCCTTTCTCTTCTGCTCTGTCCTGCGTCATTCTCTCTCTCTCTCTTTCTCTCTCTCTCTCTCTCTCTCTCTCTCTCTCTCTCTCTCTCTCTCTCTCTCTCTCTCTCTCTCTCTCTCTTCCCGCAGAATTGGGCTACTTTAAAAACACAGCCGTGGGAAATATTAAGTAGTCGCGGGTTGATAATGTAATTAGATTGGTGGTATAATTTGAAAAGATTAAACTGTTTTCATGTTTGCAATATTGTTTGGAATACGTTAGGATACACTGTTAATTCGGTTGCTGGTAGGAATGTTGATTTGTCCCTTCAGTGCTTCCATACGCATTTGTTGACAGTGATGTGTGGATGAGCTGTACTGTGGCTTGTAGTTGCTATCAAATTTATATAAGGTATCTTTTCTTAAAAAAGCTTTTTATGCATGGGGCTACGTGTTAATAGTAATCTTGCTTTCAGATAAAAACAAATAATTGGCCTGTTTTTTCCCACCTCCCGCTGTTTGGTAATGGGGTGCTGTAAAACACTGTCTGGAGGTCCCACTCTCTCGGATCTCCAGAGCGCTTTTACGATTACAGTTGCTTTTAACCAGGACCCTGCCCACAGTCTGCTCCCTACCAATGCTTTAGGTTGCAGAAATCCTCCCTGGCTCAGGTCCCGCTAGTTCCATTTCAATCCCATCAGTGTAGCACATGGCTAAGGCGTGCTCCAGCGGGGAAGGAAGAGGCAGTGACAACTGTTATTTTTATTACCCACTATGCATGGCAATAGATATGCTCTTTCAGGATGATCTTTTCTCTCATTGATTACTCTTTCTGATACCTTACCCACATTCGCTCACTAGCACTGGAGCACGCTCTTTTACACAGCACAGCTTTGCCCACTCTTCACCTATTGGCCCATTCATAGTACAACACCCCATTGGACATGCATGTATCCAATTTCTCCCTGTATATGACACTCTCTGTCTCCCATCAAATGTACACACAGCAGCCACTTGGCCCAACCAAGAAACGGGGGACATGAGAGAGGAAAAAAAAACAGCCTAAGCCAGCAAACCCACGCACACTCACGAGCACGCATAGAGCATAACAAATACACATTATACAGCATTATAAATAGCAATGTCCCATTCCCTTCCCCAGTCCATAACACAGTCCATTTCACATGGGTCCCTCGTTTTAGCTGCCCCGCTGCTTCAGTACAAGTAGGTGCTCTCATAAAAATATATATTTTGAAATGAGAGGTTTAAGTAAATATTGCAGTAGAAATGCCATGTGCACAAAAGCAGTGTTGACACATACTGCACACCCTGCTGCTCCTATTCCAGCCCCTAAACTAACCAATCTAAACAAAGGATGTCCCCCCTTTTATACCATGAGGCTGGGACTTGATTGATGGAATTAACCCCATCCCTGTCAAACTTAATTCAAAACAATTAAAAAACACTCTATTTACATGTGCAAGGCTTCCTTCCACTCTGCCACATGAAGGTAGAGGGGAAAACTATCATTATGGTTTACAAAAAAGTCCTAAATTTGAAAATGCCAGCACTGAAGGTATAACATTTTAAAGAAAATAATAAACTTCAGCCCCTGTGTGTTAGTTATTAATAAACAAATAAAGGTCACCTACTGTAGTTAGCTTTCTTTTCGCAACATTCATTACAGCTGAGCAGCTAATGTTGATTTTGATTAACTCGTCCCAATCAGTGGGTTGGTTTAAAGTGTCTGTTCAGCTGCCCACATAAGTAAGACCATAAGGGTTTCATTTCAGTGGAATAGGAATCCTGCAGTTAAAAAGCATGAACAAACTTCCTTTTGGTTTATGATATATGGTTCCTAAAGGAAATCAACCATCACTTCAACTATCTATCTATCTATCTATGTAACTATCTATCTATCTCTATCTATAAGTCTTTGTAAAGAAAGTATAAGCTGACTTACTGACAACAGTGCATAGCACAAGACCTCAAAATCACTACAAATGTGTGCAGCTTTTTACACTCCCACTGTTATGTTTCTTTTCTATTTTACATTTTAACTTTCAAGTAAATTTTATTACACAACACATGTTCTAGGCTCTAGAGTTAGCCGAAGGCCCAGAAGCCATGAAATAACATGTAATAATAATTAATTCCCCAGGTCTCTCATGGGAAGGATGTATAGCCTGTGTCTTGACCCCACATGCACGCTCAACAGGGAATATACAAGAACCATATGCACTTTTCTTCTTGCAGTAGCAGAAGTAACTAAAGACACACACCCCTAACTGTAACATTTTGTGAATATAATACAAGGTGCATATTCACATCCAAAAGGGGGATCAAATGCATGCTCTTGTACCCACATCCTTAGCTAATGGTACGATAATGCAGGCTTTAGAGATAATTTTCGTCTGCTGAAGGAAGTGGGTGTATCTTAAGTGGACAAATTAACAGAATGTAATTTGGTTTTAATTGCTTTAAAGATTTCCTGAAAAATTGTAATCTGTGCTATTAAAAAAGTCATCCATTGAGTATTATTTAAAAACCAACTAATTATATGAACTTCCTGTTGTTCGAATTGACACTCAACTAAAAAAAAATTATATTACTCTTATTATAATACATGCATGTTAACTGTCTCATATTGCCGCATAATCTTAGTGTTCGGAAGATATAATGTTTAAGACCACTCAATTACCACTCTGATATGTTGAGAATTTGGCTACATCTATCATACTGACCCAAACCAAAGTGCTTATGTAAATAAATAGTTCAAGAAAATACTAAACAGGGCAGAAATACAATTGACTGTGTAGAAAGAACCCAAAGTGATGACCCTAAGTTAGGAAAAAAAAGGGGTCAGTTCAATTGATATCAATGGTGGCTGATCTAAATACTGCCAATATTTTTTATAATAAATAAAGGGTTGTAGCAGGGCAATTGCCCTGCACAGGTGAGAATTAGTGTCGGTGTAAATTTTATATGTGGCAATGGGTTTATTGTGTGTCTTTTGGAGTTGATTTGTTTGATTTAATTGACAGACGGGATTGGAAATGGAGGTAATAATAATAATTGTAATAATAGTAATAGTTAAAATATCTGCTCACCATGTTTTGTTTAATGTTACTCAGTTTTGTTTGTCTGTTTATTTTGGCTACCAGTGTCGTGTCCTGTGTTTTTGTTTGTCTTACAACCATTTATTTTCTGACTGTCTGTTCATTTATTAAATGCTGAGCAAGACCATTCGCTCAGCTCCACCTCTCTGTCGTTTATTTCCTGGTTCCTGTTTCTGGTTTGACGTCCCCACTCCGGCCGTCTTGGTGACAAGGAGTTACAAAGAAAATTGTACTGATATATAATAATTCCTTTATAGGTCTATTCACAAAGTTTTGTAACTTGAGTTTTAAAAGTATATATATTGTAAAGTATGTTTTAATGGCTTAAAATAATGCTATTCATAAAACTCCACAAGATTTTGCTTTCTTGAAAAGATTTATGGTTACAAAACTTTGTTTAATCCATCAAAACAGAGTTTATTGAACAAAATATATTATTTAAATAACTCCTGGGTAAAAGTTTTGTGAATATAGGATGCTATGTCACGTACAGACTAACTCATTTTAGAAACTTGTTTCTATCAATTTTAGCAGTCTAACTTCTATAAAGTAAGGAAATGACCATTACAGTTTTCAGGTAGGATATGTTGAAGGTAGGATGTTTGCCAATGCTGAAGGTTCCTTGCCTCTTCATTGAACACCACCCTCTTTGTAACACCAATACACTATGACAGATCACACTTGACTACAGGCAAGAAGAATGTTGCACAACAGGGATTTTGAAGATTGCACAATATTAAAATACTTGGTGAGTGCTCAGTCAGTCCACCAGATCTTAAACACATGGCTGAATCACAAGCTGTATTTTATTAGGTTTTAGAATGTAACATGAAGAGTGACCTAATTCAATCCATGTGGTTTTGTACTTTTGATGTTAATAGGCCCTTTCTTGTAGTAAAGACATGCAAGAACCCTTTAATAAAAGACCAGCATATCCTGCCAAGTCTTTTATCCCAAGGGGATAATTCGATTCATATTCAGATCACTGATTAATTCCACAGGGGAAAAAATGAAGCTTCTATTATGGCTTTTCCTGCTCTCGTCTCAATTCTATTTACAATTGTGCTACAATAGTTTCTCTAACCACAGTAATTATAAAACACTTGATATAAATCTCAATTTGTGACAAAACTCACATATAACTCTGGTAACAGTATATTGGTCCTGAATAAGTTTGACACCACCAGTGTGTTTACAGTGATTTAATATTAAAATACATCCCAGGTAAGAATATGGTGTGAATAGTGAATCATTCAGCTAGTTCACTAGTCGAGTAAGCAGTGGTAGTGATGTGCAGTGACTTTTTCAGCAAGCCATGCAACAACTTTTAGATAGAAGACAATAAAACACATTTTCTTATAACGTAGGCTACTAATGGCACCTCAGTAAACTAAATACCACAGATCCGTTCACAATTGTACACCGCCTCGCTGAAATACCATTTGATCTCTTTTCCTGCTTTTCTGTAGGTACTTGCTACTTGAAATTTTGGTTTTGGCCTGGTTTTTATAATTTCTGTTTTTGCACTAAATGGATTAGTCAATAAACTTTTCAGTTGGTTTTCTATTTTGATTTGACAAGGGTCTGTGCGCCACTCTGTGTTCAGTCAAGAAGGATACAATTCTACAGTTGCAGCCTTGCTTATATTTTCTAGCACACGGCCACCAGGAAGTAAGGCGCACGCTGCGTCACATTGCCTAGGTAACCCGATGCAACTTGGAGCGTTGCATGCCTTGACCAACTAAACAAGAAGACTGCCGAGGTGAACAGATTACTTGCATAAAGGGCGGTCATATACTTAAATGTTGTAGAATAAACATATTTTATATCATATTCTTAAAAATGTTGCATAATAAAATATATTCCAAGTCATACAATGCATGTGTTGCATACATAGACGGCATGCCACTGGTGGGATGGAATCAGTCCATTGAAGCACATGTTTTAGTAACTATTGGAATCCCTGAACAGTTGGCATGTCTAAAAATGCAACAATCTTTGGCACAAAGAACAAGCTGGAAAAATGAATTGTACTCATATTCATTACTGGGTGATGACATTGTAGAATGCCGTCACGGATCAGAGAATCAGGGAAAACTGGGGAGCTTCAATATTTCATTAAAAATGACATCATGATTGCACACATATTGTCTTCTGTGGTGCTCACTTTCTGTTTACAGCTATTTTCCGTTTCCAGAATTTGCATTTTATTTAAATCTATGCTGGATCTCCATTTTTACATATTCAGGAATGTCTCATAAGTATTTACACCATTTGGTTTTAGATACTGATGCTGTCTATGGTTACTAGTTATTTCATTATGCATTAGAAATACAGAGATTCAGTTTATATTTATTACAATTTCAAAAGATGTTTCCACCCCAGTGTTATAAGTATGGTGTCCTGTTATTTTATGTCAGATCACAAGATACATTTTCTCAATACAAAGGTTTGAAATGTGAAAAAAAAATGCCTTTAATGAGCCACTGTATAAAACATTGAATCAACATCAGCATCTATCTTATGCTAACCCAAGGAATAACATTAAAATAAATAGATGTCAATACTTAGAACACCCTTACTTTGTAGAACAATATATGCTTCTGGCATCCTCTGCGGTTGTTCCAAAGATCACCCTCTTTAAATTGAAGAAACAGAATTAGTAAACAATTAAGGATTTCTTCAAGATGCAGCTGGCAAACCATGATAAAAAAAGATCTACTGCTCCTTTTTTACATGACACGAGTTACAAGAGTAACAATTGCAACAAACTTTTACTTATTTTTTGCTTGTACAAAATGATGTCTTGTGACACTTATTAATACATAAGTCAATAACTATATGATTACATTCTGGCATACAACTTCATACCAGTAATGATGCTATTTGTCTCACCAAGCACTTTAAATAGTAGAGTTCATCAGACACATATCAGAACATTAAAGATGTTGAATAATCATATGCACACACCCAATGAAAAAAAATGTGTATGTGTGTATGTATGTATGTATGTATGTATGTATGTATGTGCACAAGTCTCTGAAAATAGTATTTTTTTTTATCTTCGTGGAATTGTCTATACAATCTTGTACAATTATCATTAATATTTTTAATGAGGCTGTGCTCCCAAAAGTTTTACATTGATTAGTGAGACCCAGAACCTGGGTTTGAACCTTAAAATAGCCATCAAGTTACTGAGAGACTGTGACAGTTATTTCGCCTCCATGGCAATCCTCCTAGCTGTAACACTAGATATATGTATGGCTTCTCTATAAGCTAGATGTGGTCTCTCAGTGTGGCTTTTCTAAATTAATAACTCATTTTCTTTAATGTAATTCACAATGGCGTGTCAGGGAAGGAGAAGATGAAGTGATACTAAACAGATGCTATGGAATTTCTCACTACACTGCAATCATCCAAAACCCACAACTAATGGCTTCTTTGCCTTCCAAGATTTTAAAGCCATTGAAGCAACTTCTGACATTAATTCAAGCCTTTAGCCAACACAAATATAACCATTTTGAATTGCATGTGGTCTTGTTGGTAAGCCTTGATGGTAACTGAACTTGATTTACACTTCCAGAGTAAGTTTGTCTCATGCAAGTAAATATATTTCATACAGTAGGATTTATGGCAGCTACTGCTCCTTTAGTCGATAGATAGTGATTAGCTCATGGCCATGAAAAAGCTGCTCCTGTTATTAATATTACAAAGCATTGTTTAACAAGACATGGGAGAATAAGAAAAATCAGAAAGGGTCCAATTTTGAAGTGGTTTCATTTTCAGTGGGAATGACAAAATTGGCAGCATTTTTCCACCTGTTAGTCCATTAAAAAAGATCCTCCTAATTTCTAAAGTGATCCTCCACTCTAGCAACCTGCAGATCGCATTTCATGCATAATGTTCTGTGGTTCTTATGATCATTAAATTACTAAGAAGCCTAATAAGCATTTAGGTGTAATCCCCCCCAAAAAAATGGTTGCAGTTCAAATGTGTTAGCAAATCTATAAATTCAAAACCTGACCCAAAACAGATGAAAAAATGAGTCAAAACGCAAATGCAAACATACATATTTTAATTTTATATTATTCTATCTTTTTATATATATATATATATATATATATATATATATATATATATATATATATATATATATATATACATACACACACACACACACACACACACAGTGCCTTGCAAAAGTATTCAGACCCCTGACCAATTCTCTCATATTACCGAATTACAAATGGTACATTGAAATTTCGTTCTGTTTGATATTTTATTTTTAAACACTGTAACTCTGAATCTATTGTAAGGTGACATTGGTTTTATGTTGGGAAATATTTAAGAAAAACAAAAAAAAACTGAAATATCTTGCTGCATAAGTATTCAACCCCTGTGCTGAGGAAGTTAACAGTTTGCACAGATGAAAGAAATTGCCCTAACGAGGACACAATTACCTTACCATTGGCCTCCACCTGTGAATCATTAAAGTTGCTGTCACATTTTCTGGATAAAAACCCCATTGTTGAAGGATCATTGGTAAGGCTGTGAATCTGAAGGAAAATGAAGACCAAAGAGCATTCTACAGATGTTAGAGATAAAGAAATACAAATGCATAGATTAGGGAAAGGGTACAAAATAATATCCAAGTGTTTGGATATCCCAGTGAGCACAGTTGGATCAATAATCAGGAAGTGGAAGCTGCATCACACCACCAAGGCACTGCCAAGAAAAGGCCGTCCCTTAAAACTCAGTGCTAAAACAAGAAGGAGACTTGAGAGAAGCCACAGAGAGGCCAACAGTAACTTTGAAGGAGCTATAGAGTTCAGTGGCTGGGAGTGGAGTAATGGTGCACCAGTCAACCATATCAAGAGCTCTGCATAACACTGGCCTGTATGGGAGGGTGGCAAGAAAGAAGCCGTTACTCAAAGTAACATCTGAAAGCACGTCTGGAGTTTTCCAGAAAGCATGAGAGTGACCCAGCTGCAATGTGGGAAAAGGTTTTGTGGTCAAATGAGACCAAGATAGAGCTTCTTGGCCAAAACTCAAAGCGCTATGTGTGGCGCAAACCTAACACTGCCCATGACTCAAGACACACCATCCCTACAGTGAAGTATGGTGGTATCATGCTGTGGGGATGCTTGTCATCAGCAGGGACTGGGCAACCTTGTACTTGGCTTGATTCAAGCGTCCTTCACAAAGACAAACTGCCCGATTCCAGCCTTGCTGAAGCACCCCCAGATGAGTCCAATTTTCAGCTTTTGCCCAACACCTGGTCGTCTAATGGTTAGACGGAGACCTGGAGATGCCTACAAGCCACAATGTCTCGCACCCACTGTGAAATGTGGTGGAGGATCGGTGATGATCTGGGGGTGCTTCAGCAAGGCTGGAATCGGGCAGCTTTGGCATGAATCAAGCCAAGTACAAGGTTGTCCTGGAAGAAAACTTGCTTCCTTCTGCTCTGACAATGTTCCCCAACTCTGAGGATTGTTTTTTTCCAGCAGGACAATGCTCCATGCCACACAGCCAGGTCAATTAAGGTATGGATGGAGGACCACCAGATCAAGACCCTGTCATGGCCAGCCCAATCTCCAGACCTGAACCCCATTGAAAACCTCTGTAATGTGATCAAGAGGAAGATGGATGGTCACAAGCCATCAACCAAAGCCGTGCTGCTTGAATTTTTGCGCCAGGAGTGGCATAAAGTCACCCAACATCAATGTGAAAGACTGGTGGAGAGCATGCCAAGACGCATGAAAGCTGTGCTTGAAAATCAGGGTTATTCCACCAAATATTGATTTCTGAACTCTTCCTAAGTTAAAACATTAGTATTGTGTTGTTTAAAAATGAATCTGAACTTATTTTCTTTGCATTATTCGAGGTCTGACAACACTGCATCTTTTTTGTTATTTTGACCAGTTGTCATTTTCTGCAAATAAATGCTCTAAATGACAATATTTTTATTTGGAATTTGGGAGAAATGTTGTCAGTAGTTTATAGAATAAAACAAAAATGTTCATTTTACCCAAACACATACCTATAAATAGTAAAACCAGAGAAACTGATAATTTTGCAGTGGTCTCTTAATTTTTTCCAGAGCTGTGTATATATATATATATATATATATATATATATATATATATATATATATATATATATATATATATATATATATATAGAGAGAGAGAGAGAGAGAGAGAGAGAGAGAGAGAGAGAGAGAGAGAGAGAGAAGAGATTTCCTGTAGAATGTCTACAACCCTTGAACTTTTTTTCACATTTTGTTGTGTCAGTGCCTCAGAGTGGTGGGGGGGTGCACCCCCAGCACCTTAGTTCCAGCTGCCCTTGGTTCTTGTATCAGGTGGTGTCTGGAATAATACGAAAGCAATTAAAACAGCAGGAGGAGGCATGAAATAAATATATTTATAACTTATTTTATGCAATTATTTCAATAGCGATTAATGAAATCAGTTATAATAGTATAAATGTCAATTACCGTGGATAAACGCATCAGCCAAATTAATGTGACATGTATTTTTCTAGCTTGCTATTTATTAATGTATTTATACATTTATAATATAAACATGTGTTCATGTCTACATTTATTTAAAAATATTCATTTATAAATTTATTAAAAAGCCCAATGGCACAGTGGGCTAAGGCCGTTTGCTCTTCAAGTATGTCATGTTGGAAGTTCAAACAACAGTCATTTTTTTAAAATGTATTTATTTGTGCGATATGTGCTGTTTTAAAACATATATACAGTACCTATAGAAAGTCTGCACCACCTTGAACTTTTTTCACATTTTGTTTTATCAGTGCCTCAGAGTTTCATGCATTTAAATGAGGATTTTTTCCCCCCACTTATCTACACACCATACTCCACACCGTTAAGGGGAAAAAAGTTTTTTATTGAGAAAAAAAAGATACTAAAAATACAAAAATGAAATATCATAATTGGATAAGTCTCCACCCCCCTGAGTTAATACTCGGTGGAAACACCTTTGGCAGCAATTAGAGCCGGGAGTCTGTTGGCATAGGTCTCTACCAACTTTGTCAAATATTGCCAAATCTATTTGTGCATTCTTCTTACAAAATTGTTCAAGCTCTGTCAATTTCCTTGGGGAGCGTTGATGGACAGCAATCTTCAAGTCATGCCACAAATTTTCAATTGGATTTAGGTCGGGGCTCTGACTGGGCCACTCAAGGACATTTACCTTTTTGTTCCTTAGCCACTCCAGTGTAGCTTTGGCTGTGTGCTTTGGGTCATTGTCATGCTGAAAGTTGAACTTCCGTCCCAGTTTCAGCTTTCTTGCGGAGGGCAGCAGGTTTTCCTCAAGAACTTCTCCGTACTTTGCTCCATTCATTTTCCCTTCTATCCTGACAAGTGCGCTGTACTCTAAAACACAAATGCACAATTGCTTTGTCAATAAGACCCATGCAAGATACAGTGGCTCTCAAAAGTATTCACCCCCGTTGGACTTATTGTGTTACAACATGGAATCAAAATGGATTTAATTGAGTTTTTGCCACTGATCAATCCAAAAAAAGTCCATAATGTCAAAGTGAAAAATAAAATCTACAAATTGTTCTAAATGAATTACAAATACAAAACAGAAAATAATTGATTGCATAAGTATCACCCCCTTTAGTCAATATTTGGTAGAGGCACCTTTAACAGCAATTACAGTCATGAGTCTATTTGGATAAGTCTCTACCAGCTTTGCACATCTGGACATTACAATTTTTGCCCATTTTTCTTTGCAAAATTGCTCAAGCTCCGTCAAGTTGGATGGGGACCTTTGGTGAACAGCAATTTGCAACTCTTTCCACATATTCTGAATTGGATTGAGGTCCGGGCTTTGACTAGGCCACTCTAGGACATTGATCTTTTTGTTTTTAAGCCACTCCAGTGTGGCTTTGGTTGTATGTTTAGGGTCATTGTCC
The DNA here is from genome assembly GCF_017654505.1 of Polyodon spathula. Taxonomy (NCBI): domain Eukaryota; kingdom Metazoa; phylum Chordata; class Actinopteri; order Acipenseriformes; family Polyodontidae; genus Polyodon; species Polyodon spathula. Next base: position 66,817,995 of record NC_054535.1, read on the forward strand.
TGCTGGAAGATGAATCTTCTCCCAAGTCCCAGGTCTCTTGTAGACTTCAGCAGGTTTTTATCCAGGATTTCTCTCTACTTTGCTGTATCCATTTTGCTCTATCTTCAAAAGCTTTCCAGGCCCTGATACAGAGAAGCATCCCCTTAGCATGATGCTGCCACCACCATGCTTCACGGTAGAAATGGTGTTCTCAGGATGATGTGCGGTGTTAGGCTTGCGCCAAGCATAGTATTTAACTTTGAGGCCAAAAAGCTCTATTTTGGTCTCATAGGACCATAGAATCTTGTTCCACTTGGTCTAAGAGTCCCCCGTATGCCCTGGCAAACTCTAGACGAGATTTGAAGTGAGTTTTTTTCAACATTGGCTTTCTTTTTGCCACTCTCCTATAAATGCCAGCTTTGTGAAGCACCAGGGCTATTGTTGCCGTATGCACAGTGTCTCCCAGCTCAGTCGTGGAAGACTAACTCCTTTAGTGTTGCCATAGGCCTCTTGGTGGCCTCTCTGACTAGTGCCCTTCTTGCCTGGATACTCAGTTTTTGAGGACGGCCTGTTCTAGACAGATTCACAGTTGTACCATATTCTCCCCATTTCTTAATGGACTTTACTGTGCTATGGGGGGTATTCAATGCCTTGGAAATGTTCTTATATCCTACCGCTGATTGGTGCTTTTGAAGAATCTTATTCCGGATTTGCTTTGAACGTTCCTTCGTCTTCATGATGTAGTTTTTGTTAGGAAATGTACTAACCAACTGTGGGACCTCCCAGAGACAGGTGTATTTAACCTGAAATTATGTGAAACACCTTAACTGCACACAGGTGTATTCCATTCAACTAATTATGTTACTTCTAAAGACAATTGGTTGCACCAGAACTTATTTAGGTGTGTCATAGCAAAGGGGGTGAATACTTATGCAATCATTTATTTTCTGTTTTCTATTTAATTAATTTAGAACAATTTGTAGATTTTATTTTTCACTTTGACATTATGGACTTTTCTGTGTTGATCACTTTGTGGAAAAGTGCAAGGAGGGTGAATACTTTTGAGAGCCGCTGTACTTAATGACCAAGCCGTATCACACTTGTACCAACAGCCAAATAGCTGCCCTGACAAAATCCCATAGAATCCAATGGAATCCTATTCTCAACTTTTTTAAAAGGGCCTATAGGTTGCAAGGTAATAAAATACAAATACATAAGAGTCTCACTCTCCAAATTAAAGTATTAGACGAGACCAATCTCTTAAAGCCTGCCAAATTGTAAGTGTCTAGCAGAAACCTGAATATGCGTTGCTAAGGACATAGCAAATGTACATAGCTGAAAATTGTTGCTTTACTTTATTCACGAGGTTCTCAGAATTAATATTTTTTCTTATGCAAGATTTTAAAATGTCATTGTCATTTTTAAAGATATTTGAATAAATTTGGTGTCATTTGAAAGAACTGAATCTTTGGTATTTTGTTGAACTATTATAGATTTTTTGTCATGGGGTCTTATGTGAATTATTTTGTGGGAGCAGGTTACATATTTCAAATAAGGTTGAAGATTTGACATGATATTTTTTTTAAATTGTAGAGTCGCCTGAAGTCGTACTAATAAATATATGCATTTTTGCTCCATAAAGTCAGAATACAGGCTTTTCTGTTTCAGAATTATTATTATTATTATTATTGAGCAGGGGGGCTGTCACTTTATCTAGAGGCCTTTTAACAACCAAGTCAAAGAAAAATACCTCTTTTTTAGCTATCACAAGGAAGCCATATTTCTAGATAATGTGGTGCATGTCTGTCTTCAGTCAGGGCCTAATGGAATCTATGTGGCCCTCCCAACCATTCCGCCAGTAATAATACTAATTTAGGAATTACTATCGTGACATTGTGCTGCCAGGCTGGTTGATGTATGCTTACATCAACCGAGCCTGACAGCCTAGTGCCCTGTTGAGGCATCATACAACTGTAAACAGTATAGGGAGTACAACCCCTGATACATTACATTGTTATTAGATATTAGCTATTGAATTAATACAAAAATTATTTGTGCTTGAAAAATGACTCTTTCCAACAAAGACTAATGATGGTGCCAAATCAATGCCAATGTACAGTATGTTTACACGAGCCAAGGTCAATGAATGTTGGACTGGATTAATTTTTTTTTTAATTGCCACCAGTCACAGATTTGATAGTGTGTTTGTACCACTTCAAACAATTACACAATGTCATGTCACTGACAGTAAAGATTTCCAATAACTGAAGTCCAAAGTCATCTCATATTCAATAACCCATTGAATCTTAATTAGCTCATCCATTGTTTAACATGGTAAAATGCATGCATTCATAGACTTAGCATCAGTCTATACAATGACAAATGTTTTTATTAGGAAATAAATACAAGGACGGTTTGGAAATTAACTCTATCCATTCTATCCCTTGGGCCATTCTAAACCAATGTTAAACTGAGGGATTTCCCTACATTTATGCAACAAGGTGGGACAATTCCAAGTGTGTCCAACAACCTATTTTCTAATGCATCTGCAATGTTAAAGTTTCACATCTGTAATTAGCATTCACCTATGAACATATTGTAGGTTTTATAACACTTATTCTCAATCTATTAAAATATTTGTTGGTTTTGATGGAGTCAATGTGATATTTATGAACTGCTGTAGGAGACCAGCATCAGTCTAGAACAGGCTGTTCTGTTTATTTTAAAATAAAAAATACATGCTGCAGCTAGTAAAGGCTGACAAACCATAGTTAACCATAAACAATGCAACACAATCACTTGGCCTATGTTTCTCTTTGTTCTTTTGTTGTATTTTAAACTTAGATTTAAACTTAAATTTTTCAAAAGACACAGCTATAGAAATAAAAGTTGCTGCTACTTCCTGGTGTAAAATCAGTTCCTGAAATTGCTGAACAAAGTATGACTATTCTCCTGTCCGATGCTCGAATTGTGAGGAAAAAAAAGTAGGGGCGGCCTAAAATGCGAGCCTAAAGTGACTGTTAGCTCAGCCAATCAATGCTTTCCTCTCAGACTTCACAAACATATACACTGTTACAGAATTCTAGGACACCTAAGAGGCTATCAGTAGAAAGTTAACATTTGTCATGTTTGATTTATGTTTTTTTAAGGAAATCATGCATTTTCATGTTATGTTGTTCAATGCTAAAAATACATAGGTCTTTAAAAACTAAGTAGCTGTATTCTGAGATATATAGCTGTCCTACAACTGTTTAAATAAATATACCCTTAATTTCTCTTTTCATTGTCAACTTTTTACACTTCTAACTTTTAATTGGTTTCAAAGCTCTTTTCAAAATGGCAAATGCCTTCACTGGATCAACAGCTCCAACAGCTCTCTCCTCCTAATGGGAAGCAGAGGCCTCCTTTTATGTCAGGTGGCTGGGTGCTGATTGATCGTTAATTAAGTTAATCGTCTAATCAACTAATCAACCCCAGCCACCTGAACATAATAAACCCAGGCAGGTAGGGGAAATTAACCCCATCCCTGCCAATTTAAAAAGGGCAGAGCTTTGCTCTGCCACAGGCATCTTACTGCAGTTATTGGAATGCTATTATTTTGAATTTATATCTCGCTCCCATAGGACACTGTTACTTCCATGTTGGAATGATTGAGCTTAGCTTGATAAAGGGTGGAGTCTTCTCCCAAAAATTCTGCAAAACTTGTATCTCAAATTAGTCTTCATAGTTATTATTTTCCGTTTAATATTGTATAATATCAACGATGGTAAATTTATTTGGAAACTACTAGACTTTATTTTTTATATCACACTGTATTTATTAAAATGAAGAAAGAATGCCACATCTCTTGTATTAAACATTTGGGTGTATTTATTTCAGTTCATAATGAATAGCTTTATTGTATTGTCATCTGAACGAAACATGTTAAACGTACAAAAGGCCAGGTTAGAAAAATTAGATCAGTTTTAACCAATTCAAATTGTGTTATATTGTAAAGGAGTGATGGTCTGAGCTTCCCTCCACCTACAACCACATTACCCTCTCAGGGACACAGCTTTTCAGAACGCAGGAAACAGCACTTGGTAGTGTTTACAGGTATACATATTTATTCTGGCACTGGATACTTCACACAAGTTATGACAACTGATGATCACAGACTAACAGGTTGTTCATAAAATGACTAACTTTACGAGACAAGATAAAAAATGATCCTAATACCCCCTCCTAAGGAAAGACGCAGAAATAAACAATCCTTAGCCCCACCTACTCCAAACAGGATTAAATATTCAATAAACGTTTACACCTGGAGTGATTTTATACAAAAATAAACTATTATTACATGCATAGCATCTACACAAAACATTCATATATATTTACATTAAACGCTTTTCTTCTCCTTTATACACATTTGTTTACCCTGTATACCATCCTTGTTTACAAACGCGATCGTTAATCTAGTCTATTGTTTACTCGTTGTTATTATTATCATTGTCATTATTATGCTCTAGTCCCTAACTATTACCAGTAAAGACTGAAAAATACATACAGTTGTAACATGGGACAGTTGTAACACCTTGAATTTCTCCAAGCCTGTCTGTGGAATCTACAAAAATCGATTTTTTACATTGCTGAGTACATTTTTTCCACAGATTTTTTTTTTCTTTTGCGATATATACCTGTGTTTTCTGGTTTATGGATCCATTCTTTTAGCATTCTAATCCTTGATCTCTGTACTTATAATTAACACAACTGATTGCTCTTAGTTGTTTTGTTTCTTGCTGGAACATGAGGTTTAGTAATGGCTCACTGGGTTGGAACTAGTTGTAACACATGTTATAATTGACCTCATACACCATTAGCTGAACTACATTTGGGCACATGAGTTTTGCACTGAAGGAATGATTGTTTATTTTATTTCTGAATTGAACTAACACAATGATAATATTGTGCATGGCTGAAACAGCGGTTTGATTGGTATTATCTCCAATCATTCATAATGTGTGTGGTCGAAACAGCAGTTTCATTGGTAGCATTTCGAATCATTCATAATGTGTGCGGCTGAAATAGCAGTTTCATTGGTAGCATCTCCAATCATTCATAATGTGTAGAGCCGAAACAGCAGTTATCTATATATATATATATATATATATATATATATATATATATATATATATATATATAATATTTCTAAAACATTAATAAGCAGCATCTTCATATAACATGTCAGTCCACAATCACATTTAACCCTTTGCAGTCCATTTATTCAGTGCTTGTCAGGCTCGTCAGGTCCAATTTATTTTCACACTTGTTGTTTATTTTACATGCGCTGTTTAAAGTAGTAGGGTGGCACAGTGACGTGGTGGTTAGCGCTGCTACCTCACAGTGTCAGGGTCCTGGGTTTGATTCCTGCCTAGGGATCTGTCTGTGTGGAGTTTACATGTTCTCCCTGTGTTCGTGAGGGTTTTCTCCGGGTATGCTGGTTTCTTCCCACAGTCCAAAGACATGCTGTTCAGGTTGAGTGGTCATTCTAAATTGCTCTCTGTATGAGTGTTTGTGTGTGTGTGCCCTGCGATGGACTGGCATCCCGTCCAGGGTGTAGTCCTGCCTTGCGTCCTGTGTCTGCCAGGTTATGCTCCATCTCACTGCGACCCTGTAAAGGATTAAACAGTTAATGATAATGGATGGATGTCTAAAATAGTTTTTTTTTTTTTAGAGTAAAACAGGTTTAAAAGGCATTGAACCACGAAAGGACACTCAGCACTGTATCTCCAGCCAAGCCCCACCCCTTGTTCGCTGTATTTTTCATATACCTCTTATAGACCTGCATACTGATAAATCCTCTCCTGATCACTCGTTTTATCACCAAACTCCACAATAATGCGATCCAAGCCATTATTTTATTACTATAACATCTCAAAAAGCTCTGCAAATGTCAGTGATATTCTTTGAGCGCTGGATGCAGAAGCAGCTATCTCCTTTATTTATGTCCGAGTTATCTCTATGGTGCATGGGGCTATCAGATACTCCCTTTTTTCAGCTTCATTCGGCTCCTTTCGGTCACTCAGCCATTGAAAGGTTTTCTCTGCTTTTTCTGGAAAAAAAAACGACTAAACACCTGTGCTTTAAGTCTTTTTGATAATGTCAGACAGGGTCCGACATCGGACTGGAAAGGGAAAATGTAATGTCGGACCTACTCCGACATAGCATCGCAAAGGGTTAAAAACAGATATCCTATTTATTTTGTTTTCTAATCTCTATATGCTTCTGATCAACCTTGAACCGCATGGTTTATGTGTTGGTTGTATTTCTAATTTCTATATTATTGCCCCTAGTAAATTTTGATGATGGCCTCGGTGGGTAAATTTCCTGGTTAAATAAATAAATACATAAATAAATAATTTTAACCCTTTGTGGTCTATTTATTCAGCACCTCTCACTTTCACACAAGCTGTTTATTTAACACACACTGTTTAAAAGTAATTTTTATTCACAGAAAAACAGGTTTAAAGGGCACTGCATATCAACATGACCCTCAGTATTGTGTCTCTAGCCCTGCCCCACCCCTTGCCCACTGTATTCATCACATATCTCTTCATAGTTGTCATTCGAATTATCACCAACCTCCTCAATAATGCTATACAAGTTATTATTTTATTACTATAACATCTGAAAAAGCTTGGCAAATGTCTGTGATTTTCTTTGAGTGCCGGAAGCGGACGCAGCTATGTTGTTTGTTTATGTCCGTGGTGAAGGGACTATGCGTATTGCTCAGTTCCGCCTTCATTTTTTTTCCGGCTTCTCTCGGCTTCTCTCTGCCTCTCTTGGCCATTGAAAGCTTATCTCTGCCTTTTCCAGAGAAAAACCAACTAGGGACCTGTGACTGACGCCTCTTTAATGATGTCGGACAGGACCACAAAGGCTTAAACTATTTTAGTCACAGTTAAGGATAATAATAATAGCATCAGTAACAAAACAAAATAAAATTTTATGTAGTATTTGTGTCAATTTAATACGCAATTAAGACCAAGATTAACTAAGATTATAATTTTTAATTTTATTCTGTCGGGTTTATATATATATATATATATATATATATATATATATATATATATATATATGTGTGTATGTGTGTGTGTGTGTGTGTGTGTGTGTGTGTGTGTGTGTGTGTATAGATGTTAAGGGAGAAACCCGGTGATCTGGTGAATTTAGTTTTGCCCTGGCCAATCTAGTTTCGCCAAGGGCTTCTGGGAGAATCCTGAAGTTACCACTTTTTTTGACACTCGCCTGCATCCAATCTGGTGATTCTAGACTGGCAAATAACTTGAACAAGGTGACTGGGCGAAACCCATTTTTTCAACAGTTTTCATGAACTTTGGGACAAGCCAAGATGAGTCTAGTTTCATTCAATGCTTCAACATCAATGCTGGGCTAATCTGGTTCGCCCATGCCATTAATTTTGGTGAGTCTAATATCGTCCAATGCTTCAAAATCAATGCTGGGCCAGTCTAGTTTGCATTCTCTTCCCTGCCAGCTTCCAGTGCGTGCCAGGGTACCTGCATCCACTTCTGACAACAATGTAGCGACGGCGTGCAGGCAAACTCGCCACACACGAGAGAGAGCGAGAACAGTAAGATACAGACAAACTCACCACACACACAAAAATTGGTTTTGCCCAGTAAAAGTATATATGTTACACTCAATCTCCAAATTCTGAATTCTCCGAATTGACCCCCCCAAAAAAAAAAACATTCTGCGATCTGAAGATGACCAAATTTAAAAAGACTGAAATGCAATTGTTTTTTTTTTGTGTGTGTGTTTGAGTAAATTATTTTGCTCAAATTGCGAAATGTAAAATACCAACCAAAAAAAGAGCAAAACAGAAGAAAGTGATCTAAACAAATTGTGAAATGAAAAATGACAAACAAGCAAATCACAGAAAAATAGAAATCTGCATTACTATTTATTTATTTATTTATTAGGAGATGCCTTACCTTTGTAAATGCTTGACAGTTCCTGAGAAGAATGCTCATTCTACTGTCTTGATTCCCAGGGTCATACGTAGCATCCTACCAGATACTTATATTGAATGTGATCGTATTCTACAGGTGAAGTCACATTCATAGCCTGGATATACCACCACAAGTTGGGCATAATTTAAAATGCCAAAGTGCATTTCTCTTCATAATAAAACAGATTGCAGAGTGGCACAGTCAGGCATTTGCATGCAATGCCTCCCCCACTAGATGGGGGGGGGGGGGGGGGGGGGGGGGGTAAGTTGTATTTATGTCAGAATTCGGAGATGTTATTATTTATTAGTTATTTTGAATATGTCTTCTGATTATGCCAGTTCAGTGTTATAAACTACAGAACAATATCAGATTGATCAGGTTCTTTTTATTAGGATACAGAGCTAAAATATAAAGAAAGTGTCAACAAGAAAAACAGACAACCGAGGCATATAAAATCAATGAGAATGCTTTTATTGGAGAGCACAGCTGAAAGGAGCAAAACTGATAAATTACAGATTTTCCATTAACAAGAGGTCATCACAATTAAAAGTAATCAAAATAATCTTTTTAAACCACAAAAAGGCAAACTACAATATTACATTTTAGAAAGTGCTTAGTGCATGTTATAAAAGGTACAGTTTATTAACCAGGCATTAAATATAGGATTGTGGCAAAGTGGTGAATGCATGCAGGTGAGTACAATGCAGAGCGGATTAATCACACAGACATGATTTACAGGTACAAGGTGTTTATTAATGATTTATAATGTCCAGAGTCTTATGGCAAAACCTGTAAACAATAATAATGAAGTGGTACAGCGGCATGTATCACTTCTGTTTGTAAATCCCATGGGTTTGACCCGAAACCAAAAGTCCAGTCTTTTCTCACACACAAAAAACACAAAACACAGACACAGTTCCTACAGTGCATGAATTAAGTGCTTGTGGTGCACAGTTAAAAGTGAAGTGCTGGTGTCCGGGTTTAATACTGGCCTGTGGCTGCAGCTCCGGATCGTGTTAGTAATCTTGAAACAGACAATACAAACAAACAGCGTTACAAGACAAAACTAACAAACACTCACGGTTTCTTTCACAAATAACGGGGACTCCGTCTAGGTTGTTGCTAACCATATAGAAAGGAAAAGATCACTTTCACTACACCCCCTATTTATACCCCCGGTCATGACCCCTAGGTTAACGAGCCCATCTGCTCCTCCTCTCCTGATCACTCTTTTTATCACCAAACTCCTCAAAAGTGCAATCTAAGTCAGTATTTTATTACTCTAACGTCTCAAAAAGCTCTGCAAATGTCTGTGATATTCTTTGAGCGCTGGATGCGGAAGCAGCTATGTTCGTTATTTGTGTCCATGTTATATCTGTGGTGCAGGAGCTATGGAGCTATGTGTATTGCTAAAATCACAATTAGCATTTGTTTTGTAAGAAAAAAAAATCCCTCAGCACCTCTCCCATACTTGTTTGTAGCTTCAAAGACCAGCCTTGACTTCTACAGTGTCGCGGAACACCCCCCTAATCAGTGGAACACCAATCAGCGATCAGTGTTTTAATCGCCTTTTAATTTAATTTAAACTTTACAGCACATTCAGTGTTGTTATCCTCAACAAAGATGCCGACCATCCTTTAGGGGCTTCCGCCCCAAAGGCGGAACTGCCAAGTCACACAATCTCTGTTGGGGCCTTCAAGGCTGGCTCACAGCCCCCTGGCAGCTGTGAGGGTAGATTACAGCACGGGATCACTTTACCCACACATTTTGGGACACCAGAAAAAAGTGCATTACAATAATCAATTCTAGGTGAAATAAAGGCATGCATTAGTCTCTCGACATCAGATATGGAAATAATTGGTCTAAGTTTGGCTATATTTCTCAAATGGTAAAAAACTTTAGTAATGTCCCTAGAGTCTCAAATGATAGATCAGGATCAAAGATGACCCCCAAACTCTTAATTTGTAGTTTATGATTTGATGAAAGACTGCAAGGGTTGAGCTCAGTTCTATGATCCCAGTAGCATAACCTTTGTTTTATCTGAATTCAACATTAGAAAATTCTGTGACATCCAGTGCTTGATGTCGATAAAGTAAGTAGCTAATAACACCAGGCAGAAGAAATTCCTGGTTTTAGGGATAAATATAGCTGGGTATCATCAGCATAACAATGGAAGTTCACTCTGTGTCTGGGGATAATGTCACCTAACGGTAGCATATATAATGAAAACAGCAAGGGACCTAGAATTGTCCTGTGGAACACCACAGACAACTTCCGATAATGCCGATTTTATCTCCCCAAATGAGACAATGAAACCTATCAGAAAGATAAGATTTGAATCAGGATAGGACAAGGCCAAAAAGTCCTACTGTACCATTTTGAAAATTTTGAATATACCATTTAGAGTTGGAAGTTTTTGTAATTGAATAGCAACAACTCTCTCTAGAACCTTATCTAACAATTGTAGGTTGGAGATTGGCATATAGTTATTGAGGACTTTAGGGTCCAAATTGTGTTTCTTAAGCATAGGCTTTACCACAGCTACCTTAAGTGCTTAGGGGACTATATCAGAGGAAAGTGAACCATATATATATATATATATATATATATATATAATTTTTTTTTTTTTTTTTTTTTTTTTTACAATTTTCCTTTTCCAATCCAATGTCGGACCCTGTCCGACGTCATCAAAAAGACGTAAATCACACGTCTCTAGTCGTTTTCCTCCAGAAAAATCTGAGAAAACCTTTTATTGGCTGAGTGAGACCGACAGGATCTGAATGAAACTGAAAAACATTTATGAAAACATTTATGTTTGTGTTGCTGACCCAGGTATCAAAATGCATTTAGGAGCAACATAAACAGTAAAATGTATGTTTTCTATACTCTGTTAACTTTTTTTATGAAAATCATTACAAATTCGCCAAAACCCATCTGTCTTCGGATCCAACACTATGGGATTGGTCTACTAACTGTTAGACTCCTCGATCACTCCCAACCGTAACATCTTTTGAACCTCACTTTTGGCAGCCTCTCTATTGGCCTCTAGTACCCTGTAGGGTCTGAGGTTTGCTTTCACCCCTGGTTCAGAGACTACAGTTCAGTAACTATAAAAGAGTCTGTGGTCATTGTACATGCTGCTACATAAGGAACAGAAAATCTGAGATTCTGAAAAAGTGCAGAAATGCAGAATTCTTCTCTCAGGTCTACTACCTGTTGTAAGTGGTGCGGATGAAGTATTCAGTAGAATTAGGGCCTTAAATACTTAGCTGGACTGAAATTTATAAACAACTGGGATTGCTTTTGGAAAAGAAATAGATTTTATAGGAAAGATAGACTGCACCTAAATAGGTCAGGGCAAGTAGGCTAGCTGATAACATCGAACCTCACCTAGCAAAGTATTTAAACTAGGAACTTGGGGGGGGGGGGAAATCTAAAGATGCATGTCAAATTTAGGTTAAAGTATCCTGCCATTTTAAATTTAAATTATTGGTAACTGTGATGAAGTGCCCGCCCCTATGTGTATTTTCAGTTATATGTTGCGTGTGGTGTGTTAAATGTTGGTGTATAGTCATTGGTACACGGGATATAAAGGGTCTGTGTAACACGAGTGTTTAAAATGTATATTTGTATTTAGGCACGAGGATTGCACAGCACTTCAAGTGCATATAAAATGTAATATGTGAGCACAGGGAATTGCACTTTATTAATTCATGTGCAGTTGTACTGCGACTCCAATTGAATGACTGATTAGCAATCGAGACACGGTACAGCTGCATAAAAGCTACATGTTTTCACCCACTCGGGGTTGTGTGTTCGGTGAGTGGAAACGGGATAGGAGATGGCGGTAAAGAGAATAAAACTAATAATAAAGTAAAGTAAAAGAAGCTCATCGTGTTTTGTTTAGTCCGTTTTGTTTGTCTATTTATTTTGGCAAATGTGCCGTTTCCTGTTTTTGTATTGTTACAACCGTTTATTTTCTGTCTGTTTGTTTATTTATTAAATGCTGAGCGAAAGCATTCACCTAACTCCATCTCTCTGTTGCTTATTTCCTGGCTCTGGTCTGACACCACCCACTCTGGCCATCTTTGTGACACGTGGTGTCAGAACCGGGATTACCAGCGCCCCCTAGACGCAGACCAGAGCAGGAACAGCAATTTCTTCTTTAAAAAACAAAAACAAACAAAACAACAACAAAAAAAAAAAACCCAAATGTCAGAAGACGCCGTCAGGCTGAGGGACTGGATCCGGGACAATGCTGGGCTGGAGGCACAGTCCATGCCCGTAGCCATCTGGGTCCTGTGGCTGATGGACAGGGAGCAATGGGAGGCATACGAGAGGGAACACACCCCAAACTCCCTAGAGGAAGCTGTGGAGTTGGTCCTCTGCTACCTGGAGGAGGCTATAAATAGAACAGCAGCCCAGGTAGCAGGCTCTTCAGCGCCCGGGGGACCGCGGGGATCCAAAGCCCGAGAGGGAGCTGTTCCCATCTCCACCAGTAGAGGGTGAGTGCCTGCTGGGATCACTTCCCTTACAGTCACCACCTGGAGAAGAAGAGCAGGTTCTTCCTCTGCCTCCGTCACCTTCCACTGCAAGTGAGGGAGAGCCGTGCCAGTCCCCTGAAAGTGAGGGAGAGCCACGCCAGTCCCCTGAAATAAGGGTAGACTACACGCTGCTCCCACCTCCTCCACCAGGAGACTACACGCTGCCTCTGCCTCAGCCACCTCCACCGGCAGGAGCAGAGCAGTGGGAGCTGCCTCTGCCTCCGCCACCTTCCCCGGCAGGAGACTACACGTCTCCGCCACATCCACCGGCAGGAGCAGAGCAGCAGGAGCTACCTCTGCCTCCGCCACCTCCACTGGCAGGAGAAGAGCAGCAGGAGCTGTCTCTGCCTCCACCACCTCCACCAGCAGAGGGTGAATGCCTGCTGGGCCCCTGTCCAACAGCAGAGGGTAAATACCTGCTGGTATCACTTCCCCCACCAGCAGAGGATGAATGCCTGCTGGTATCACTTGCCCCACCATCACGAGGAGAGGAGCTGGAGCTGCCTCTGCCTCCATCATCATCAGGGTGAGAGGAGCAGGAGCTGCCTCTCCCTTTACCAGAAGGACCAGAACTAGATGCTGGTGGTTCTCAGCAGCCCTTACATAGGCTGCTGAGGGAAGCACGGGGAAGGACCGCCCGGCCGCAGTGGCCGAGAAGAGGGTCAACACCCACACCCCAGCTTGTCCTGACTCCCTGTCTCGCTTCGCCCAAGGTTCCCTGCCTCGCTTTGCCCAAGGATGCCTGCCACACTTCTCCCAAAGATGCCTGCCACGCTTCGCCCAAGGATGCCTGCCACACTTCGCCCAAGAATGCTTGCCACGCTTCGCCCAAGGACGCCTGCCTGGCATCGCCTGGGGCTGCCTGTCGCGCCGCATCGGCTGGGGCTGCCTATCGCTCCACATCGCCTGTGGTCGCTGGAACTGCTTCGCCAGGGGTTGCAGTCAGCTCTGCTTGGCTGCAGAGGTCGGTGTGGCCGGAGCCCCACCACAGGGTGCTGCCGGCTATGAAAAAGGGGGGAGAGCTCAGCAGACCACTTTCCCCCGCAGTAGTTTCATTGCCGGAGATCTTGGGGGAGGTCTGGAGACCACCAACTCCAGCAGCTTTTCCGCTGCTGGATTTGCCCCGGCTGAAGGAGTCAGTCTGGGAGCTGTCAGCACGTCTGCTGACAGCTGAACTATTGGCAGCATTTCCGCTGCCAGTGGTACAGCAGGAGGAGAGATTCGCCCCACTGTCAGCACGTCTGCTGACAGCATATCCAGTAGCAGCCTGGCTACTGGCAATGCTGCACATCAACCCCTTAAAGTCCCTGTTCTTCGCCCAGGACTTTGAAATGAGACTTTTGGGATTTTAAGGGGGGAGGTGGCCATTGAGGCCATGTGTGCTTTGCACAAGGGGGGGGGGGGGGGGGTATATATGTAACGAAGTGCCCGCCCCTGTGTGTATTTTCTGTTATAGGTTGCGTGTGATGTGTTACATTTTTGGTGTATAGTCATTGGTAAGAAGCTCACTGTGTTTTGTTTAGTCCGTTTTGTTTGTCTATTTATTTTGGCGAATGTGCCGTGTCCTGTTTTTGTATTGTTACAACTGTTTATTTTCTGTCCGTTTGTTTATTTATTAAATGCTGAGTGAAAGCATTCGCTCAGCTCCACCAAACTCCACCTATCTGTTGCTTATTTCCTGGCTCTGGTCTGACACTACCCACTCCGGCAGTCTTTGTGACAGTAACACGCATTTTGTGTCTAATTGCATGCCTGTTAACATAGTACTTACATTGTAAATAAACGACCACATGAATAAATACAGTGTAATAAGAACTGAAAGCATTTTCAATTTTGTAAATAAAAGTAATTTCATTGTAATAACAAAATATGTGTAACTAGTATGCTACAGTCTAATTACGGTGTAGAGAACTTAAAGTAGTGTTACTAACTTGTTTTTTGGTTGTTTCTTAAACTGAATGTTTGTGTATTTTATCCATAAATTATATTTATATAAATAACTTAAATAAGAGGGGAAAATGATATATTGAAAATAATATTTAAAAAAAAAATGAAAAGAGGTGTCAAATAAATACATTACTGTGACAAGGTGGCTGAGTGGATGCAGTGCAGTAATGAAACAGACAGAGAGGTTTAATCCGGTTTGGAAAAGGGATCTTTATTATTTTTTTGTATCCAGGTCTGGTGACTGATAACAATAATAATAAACATTAACGGGTTTGCAGACCCAAACAATATTAATAACCCAATACGTATCCATCCCACAATTATACATACACGGTCACCGGTCCTGTGTGAGTGCAGTAGTGCTTGTGATGGGTAATACAGGATAAATTTTTGACAGTAGTGTTGCTGTTCCGGCTTTAGTGCTGACCCTTGGTGACAGCTCCGGAATCTAGTGTAGTGTTACAAACAAGATGATTACAAACAGACAAACAAACAAAAAACACTCACAATACTGCTTTCTCTTTACGGGGTCTGTCACAGTCCTTCTCAGTTTAAATGCAAAACCAAATGCAAATGAACAGATTATGATTCTCCGTCCCTTTTTTATGCTGTCACACATGACCCCTTGGTAAACGAGTGCAACCGCCTCTCCAATCTGTGGCTGCCACGTCATTTCAGTCTGGGTCAATGAGTTATTACAACAGAGTCTCACCACCTTCCTGGCTGGCCGATTTCCCTTGAACCCTGAGAAAGAACTGTCAGACCAGCCCATCCAAGGAACTCTGTTCTTGCTGCTTAGCACCCTCACAGGTCGGGAGAGAGATTTACAACCAAGAATCATTGTATTTCTGTCACAATTACGTTGGATGTCTTAAGACTTCATTTGGTTGCGGTTTTGTCTTTTTTTTAAAGCCAAACTTTCATGTAAGTGCAATGTTTTATTGTTATGCTGTCACCTGAAGCACATGATGGGTTTTGAAAACATTGACTGATTTGGTCCATTAGATTTTACCCTCCTATCTTCACTATCAATTATATGAAACCAATTATAAAAACGCAACACAGTATGGGCAGCGGCACAGGTTATTTCTATTAGAAATCATGTTAGTTTACAGCATATTTTGCCCACAATATTAAACCAACAGCACTGACAACAAAATACATACAGTACAAGGGAATGAAAATGTTTCCTGTGTGAAATTGAGCCAGAAAATGGGTTTATTTGTGTTTGTGTTTTCGAATAAAAAGTGCTTTGTCCACAGTACAAGAAACATGTATTAACATGGTGCACTATTAGAAAAATAAAGAGCAGGATACATGCTGTGAACTTCAGATGGTTGGTTGATTTTTATTTCAAATCAACAGCAGGCAGCCAAAATAAACATAAATTCCATATATCCACTTCAAATCCCTAAAAGCACTCTACTGCCAATGTGTATAAAGAATATTCCTCCACAGAACTACTCACAAATTTTAGAAAACCTCCACTGGTGTGCCTTTTTGTATCCCAAATCTCTCTAAATCTAGAAAAAAAACATAATCACAATGGACATGATCTAAAATTGAAGTACAAACTCAGCAAAACCAAATGGAAACTGACTTAAAATGGCATGCAGTAGTATATTCTATTAACTTTTCAAGACTTTCCAGTCCAAGTATATATATATATATATATATATATATATATATATATATATATATATATATATATATATATATATATATAGGGCATATATAGTCATTATCAGCCACATAAAGGGATACAACATATGATGACATGAAGCTACATATTACCTACCTACTTAGTCAGTAAGCTTGGGAGCAAATGTTTTACAATAAAATGATGGTCTCGTTGTGGAAAGATAAGTAAATTAAAAAATCCTGCCTGAAATAAAGACATCTGTCAGGAAAGACCTAATTAGCGTTCTTCTGTTTCTGTGTTATTAATTAATTAATTTTTGAGGGGAGCACAAAGTACCATAATACACACTCCCGATAACTATAGTGCATTACTTTGCAACAAGGTTGTTTGCTCGGTCCTACTGCTTGCAACTGTAATTGAAACAACCATGTCTAATGAGCAAGCATTTTGTGAATAGAGACTTAATACTTTAAACTTCCACAGTACTTGTCATCTATGGAACATTTGTTGGCGGTTTGTGGAATGTTGTCACAGTCTGATAAATAAAAAATCTGCAGATGCTTGGAGCCTTATTTCACTGTAATTTGTGAGTTGAAGTTGTGTCACCCAGCTTAGAAAATGGTGATAGTCTCCAAACCAAGACTCCATTATCCATTCAACTATTCCTATTAATGTTTTTCTTGCATGGTTCAAATCACAACCTGCTGTTCTTAATGTAGGCTGCCTCAGAGCTTTCTAAATTGTCACTCAAACACATGACTAAATAGTTAATAAATGTTGCAGCTTGCTTCATTTTGTATATTGAACATTGTGCTACTTAACTGTACAGAAAAGTCTTGGGTGACTCAAAAGAAAGGTTGAATATAGAGGAAAAAGTAATCTAAAAATAATGAACTTGTTCAACCGAATGAAGCATTCATGTGAGTCACTGAGATCCGTTGAGCAGTCACCCGCTCTTCCTGCTGATCATTTAAAGATAGCAGAGAGCAAATTACTGTGACAAGGCTGTTACAACTGTAAGATTGAAGAACCTGGCTGAGAGGGTCTGGTCTGTTAATAACACCCTGGAAAGAGGGATAAATAATCGATGGTTGATTTCATGCTGCTTCTTAGCTATGTGAAGATTTCTTTCTTTATCTGAGCAACTGTATCATTACTATAGTTTTTCACATGATAGTGTTGATTGTATAGTGTTTATCTTTACTAAATGCTGTAAAAACAGCAAGAATGATCCCCTGCTTCCAAAACGTCATCATTTGCTGTACTGGTTAAGTGATAGAGCCCACCAATGAAGACTGTAACGTCTGGTAGAAAACCAGGAGTTATGTGTCTCAAGCTGGAAGCAAGGGCAATAACAAAATGCAACGAGATCTGGTAGATGTCAGAATCTGCATTGAAAGTGCACTGTCACTGTTTGAAAGCTGTTCTTACTTTTTGTCTTTTTGAAAAATACATAAAAAAACTGTATTAATTTTATTGTTCTGTTATTTTCCAGAAAAAAAGAGTAACATTCACACCACAAAACTAAAAATGAACTTGATTTTACAGTATTGCTTTTAGGTTTCATGGACAATTTAAGTGAAAATGAGTTGTTGGTGGCTAGTACAGCTGTAGCATCTGATATAGTCCAGCAGTAGCAAATGAGGTGCTAACCTATGCTGACATGCACTATATTATACAAAAAAAAAAAAAAAAAAAAAAAAAAAAAAAAAAAAAACATAGTTTGTGTTCAAATAAATAACAGCCAGTAGGTAGGAATACTTAGATCCATGCTGTGGGCATGAAATTTAAAAATAAAATTTCTGTGAAACCTGTAATAAAGAGCATTTCTATATAAGGACATTGTGTCTATTGGTGCAGTGGGCTAATTCACTAGGCTATCACCACAGTTATTGTTTATATTATATATTTATATGTGTACGTATTGTGTGATATTGCCCTTATCCTTGAGTGGCATTATAAAAACAACTTGTCCTGTAAACTCCTTCCGAGTCATGTTCTGTTAGTAATGCAAGAGTGCTCTCCAGCCTCCAGTGTTACATGCCAGTGTTTGTAATGGTACCATGTGGCAAAGTGGATAGTAGTGTGTAGGTGTGTAGGTGATGTAGTGCTCCAAACAACGACAGACAACAAAGTTCACGGTCCAAACAGTTCTATAATTTTCCTTATCAAGGTTTGGTACCGTTAAATAATAATACTGGCTTCACATGGCAACACAGAGTATTGCCAGTAATAATAATAATAATAATAATAATAATAATAAATAATAATAATAATCTTTATTTTTTTAAAGCGCATTTTATACAGCATATCTCAAAGAGCTTTACAGTTTAAAACAATACACAGTGATATTAAAAATGGACACAAAGCAGGTTACACATTAAAACAAGAACACACAACAAGTTTAGCCTAAAAACAGGACACACAGCACCAGTACTGTACAACACATAAACACCTAGCCCTACACAAACTCAAATGCCATTTAAAAAAAAAAAAAAAAAAAAGTGTTTTTAGTTTCTTTTTGAAAATATCAACAGTATTTGAATCTTTTATTTTCTGTGGGAGAGCATTCCAGAGCTTGGGAGCAAAGCAACTGAAGGCCCTATCTCCTAGAGACTGAAGCCTAGATATTGGCACTTAAGAGCCCAGCATCTGCAGATCTCATGTTTAGCACAGGAGAATAAACCACGGGGTTCATTCCCGAAATAATAATACCATAACTATAACACTTAACATGGACATGACCTCTTCTCCAGGCAGTGTGTGCTCTTGTGTTGGTGTGGTGAAAGACAACAATGGTGGTGCAGCAGTGCACTGTAGTCTGTGCTTAAACTGGCCTGTAGAGACAGCTGCCAGTACTTATTAGCCGTCTAAAAGAACAAACAGAAACAGTTAGACAGACAAACAAACAAAACACTAAACACTCACGATCCGTTATTACTTCCGTTTCTTATG
This sequence comes from Polyodon spathula, assembly GCF_017654505.1. NCBI lineage: Eukaryota > Metazoa > Chordata > Actinopteri > Acipenseriformes > Polyodontidae > Polyodon > Polyodon spathula. The sequence continues at coordinate 66,837,071 of NC_054535.1, forward strand.
GGTCCTTTCAGTAACCATAACAAAAGAACAGATTGGATCTTCACATCTCCTGAAATACCTTTAGTCATGCCCCCTGTGATAGCTAGTTCAATCACATATCCTCCAACCTATAACTGACACATCGTGTACCACATTGTGGCACTGTGACTCCACCCCCTTCCTGGGTGGTTGGCTTCCGACTGGCCCTGGAATGACAGCCAAACCATCCAGTACGAGGCACACTAATCCTGTTTTACTGCACCCTCACAGATCGGGAGGGAGATTGTTGACTGTAGGACTCATTCACACTCTGTCACACTGTAAGTAAAGTAATATGTTCATTAGGCTGTAGGTTTAATCAGTCTAGTGATGTACCTAAGAACTGTGACCTGCTGAGCAGCACAGGCCAGATGGGATGATTTAAGCCTCAAGAAAAGTGTCCAAAAAAAGAAGAGAGACAGTTTGTTACACGGAGCAACATTGAATGTCACATTATGTGATTACAACTGAATCCCAGAGTAACAAACGGCCCTCAACAGGGGTAAGAAGAAGCAGACTACTTTGTGTGTTGACTTTCTGCCTGTTATATATATATATATATATATATATATATATATATATATATATATATATATATATATACGGTAGTCAGTGTTTCTAATGAATCTGCATTGAGCAGCTTCACTATTGTGTTTTATAGCGCCTTCCCACTCTCTATCATAGCATTTTATTAGATGGATGGGAGGCCTGTAGTAATGAGATTAGGGATGAGATAACATCCATCAACCCTTGATACATCTTCTCAGGGAAGACAACACACTAACTCATATGTCACAGGCAGTGATCTAGGTCATGGTGATATAAAATGCATGATTAAAACCAAGCTCTTGACATTAGATAATAGGTGTCTAGTTAAAGAAAAAGTGGCTTCAGCATTTGCAACATTTAATTAAACCCAGCTCGTAAATATGCATCCCACTAACTATACTTCAGAGGGGCTTGTTTATAGGTCAAAGCATCACAATTTTCTCTGTGTATAAGTGCATGTAGAATAAGATGATGTACAGACATTTAGGAAGAGAAGAAATATTATGGGAGCACAGGGAGACTGATTAGGTTGCCATGCATTGGGAGTTCAGGTGTTCATTTTAATAACTGCTTCCATCAGGAAATTGAGTCACAGTAATGGTAGGATTTTTTTTTTTTTTTTTTTGTTTAAATATAGAGTCCCCGGTCATGTATTTTACCATTGGTAATGCCTTTACTAGATGAGTCACTGGGGACCTGAAATACCAGAAACTTCTAAAATGTATAAAAAGACTACTTGCAAGCCCTTCAAATGATGTTTGAGTTGGTTTATTTCTGGTTTGAAACCTTTATTGTGTTTGTTTTATAAAACTGTATTTTTTTAATCAAGACTGAGTAAAATAGTTGAGAATCTCACAGTGCTTAAAGAAAATTAACTATAACGTACTTCAATTAATTATAAAACACTTTGTGTGCATGTGTGGCAAATCTCATACAATTATCTTCTTAAATGATTATCAGTAGTTAATTGTTATTTTATTTTAACTAGCTGGCAATTTTAACTCTAACAAGGCTAGAATATCTGTGCTACCAAGGTAACTGGTATGATTTTACTATTGTTGTTGGATCCTTTATAGATATAGTGCTTGTTAAACTAAATTACCACATTAATTGTTTGCTAAACTGTCTTAGATGGTCCCAGGTGCAATTGAGATCTATGTGGTATGACCAGTATGCAGGCAATATTAAATAAATAATAATAATAATTGTATAATAATCCAGTAATGGTGTAATACACAAACTGTACGACATAGAAACATTTTTAACAAACAGAAAAAAATAACTATCTCTCCTTTCTATTTCTGAATTTTCATATCTTCTTACATGCTTTTATATTAGTTGCTACTGTCTCATCTTGCACATTTCTTTCCTATTTCATTGTCCGGATCAAGTCTTTAAAAACAGGCATCCCATCTTTATGCTGCCACTCCCACATGCACGTAATCTGGTTAAATTGATCAGCTTGTTGTTTGCCCATAGATTCCTGCAAGCCAAATATTTAGTTCAGCTTATCTGAAACTTCTCTGTTAGAAGATTTTGGCCTAATGGTACACATTTTCCCGTTCATCTTTACATTTTCATCTTGTGTAGCTGTCACTGTATTTTCAGTGCCATCTTCATGTATGCGTGTTGCCACTGGATGATCAATGGCTCCAGCAATGTTTTTCCAAACAAATTATTGTCTCTAAGTACATTATAATTGTTCTTTATTTCTGCTAGCAACTTAGTTATCATTCTGGCACTCCACTCCTACTCATTCTTGCAAGACAAAAGTTTGCTTCCATAGATATGAATAAATCAGCACATTTGGCACATGAGTACATTGCCAGCTCTTCACTGAAACCAACATTTTTAAAAAATGCATATGTGGATACATTAACCTATAACCACCTATAACCACACAGGGTGATGTTAAATCAGTATTAGAAAACAAAACAAAAAATAAGATTTATGGTCAGGATTTATTGTCCTAATAAAAACATTAATCTTTACCATGGAGTTAGAATGGTACTTAATTCCAAGTGAAATAGCTTTATCTCCCCACAGAAGATGAAGTGGTCTGCTTGCCCAGATGTTATATATAGCAGTTAACTTCTTGATATACTATTCTGACACCATAAAAATAACACATTTGATTGTTATGACAACATTATATAAATAATATGTAAACATTATTTGTTATATAACCAAATAAAAGTTATTCAGAAGTGTATTTATCCTCTCCATATGAGATAAAATAAGTTGAAATTTCAGGTTTCAAAGACAAACTTTCGAGTTTTAAAGAGGAAGTCACTCATTTCAAAATTGAAATTTCCAGTTTCAAAATCTAAATTAATTCATTTTCTATTTTCCATGAATGGCCTTGGCTGTTCCATATTTTAAAGATATAATATGTAATAAACTATAACATCTTATAATATACCATATATATATATATATATATATATATATATATATATATATATATATATATATATATATATATATAATATTATATAAGAATATATATATATATTATACGTATAGTTCGTCACTCGACCCAAAATGCAAATGGAGTAAAGCTCTGACCCAAAACAATTCTATATTTATTGAGATAAAGCAGTGACATATTGTAATCTACTGATTCACTTCAGCCTGCTCCAGCCATTGTCAATGAACTACTTCTGTTCTCTTAGCAAATTATAAGAGATCAGAGTTTGTGCTATGCTTTACATAATTCAACATTGAGGCCTGTCTGCCAACTGGCATGTTGTCACAAAGACGGCTGTAGTGGGTGACGTCATACCAGAAACAGGAACCAACACAGAAGAGACACAGTGAATTGGAGTTTTAGTGAAGCTGAGAGCTTGCTTGCACTCAGCATATAATAATTAAACAGAGGTTGCAAGACAAACAAAACACAGGACAGGGCACTCATAGCCAAACCAAAGAGATAAAAAAACAGACTATACAGACAAACACAGTGAGCTGATATTATGATTTATTTTAACTATTCTTATTACCTCCTTCTCCAGTTCCATTTTCCACTCACCGAACACATAACCCCAAGTGAGTGAAAACATGCTGCTTTTAAGCAACTGTACTGAGACTCGATTGCTAATCAATCATTCAATTGGAGTCTCGGTACAACTGCATGTGAATATTAATTAATAAAAGTGCAATTCCCCGTGCTCACATATTATTACATTTTACCAGCATGTGAAATGCTGTGCAATCCTCATGCCTAAATACAAATATACATTTTAAACACTTGTGTACATAATCCATATTACATCCTGTGTAACAATGACTATACACCAACATTAACACACTACACCCAACATACAACACAGAAATACACACAGGAGCCACACATGTGTAGAGAAAACATTATAAATATCCTGTATTAGCACACTGATTCTTAAATACAGCTGATCTAATTGTGCTGTAAAAGAGACTGTATGGAACCACAGTGGTAGCTGGTTCAGTTCAGCTCTGACACAGCTTTATCCCAAACTCTGTTATGGTTAAAAATGCATACAGGTCTGTAGAAGTGGATCCCATTTATATTTAGGACATGTCATGGTTAAAAATGGTATCACAAAAATAAACCATTTATATATGTTATAATGTAATGACACACGTGTTTTTCAGAACAATTTCATTTTTCGGTTATTCTAATCTAAAGTCAATAGCTGAAGCTGTTCTCATGAGATTTTCCCTTGAAACAGGTAAAACTTGGTTAGGCTTTTTCAATTTACAATTCACTAGTCAATATTAATGTATGAGAAACTTGCATTAGACTATTATATCCACACATAATGCTAACCAGTTTATATTTTTCAGCTTGTAACTAAATTAATGGAACACAAATTTTAAACAATTGTTAAAAATAAATTAAATAAAAAAAATACTGGTATAAACATTACCTTACTTATTTACCTGGATATTAAATACTGCTTGTATTCATGACTAGCTAGCATATATTTAACAAACTATTCCAGTAGCACAGTAAATCATACTTAATGAAAACTAATTTGCATACAGCTACTTCTGTGGTGGAGTGCAGAGCATCTACAAAAGCACACAGTTAATTTGCATAGAACAGAAACACGCTGATCAATAATAGACTGAAATATTGTTGAATCAGTATTGAATTTTAACCAAATGCAAAAACCCACCTGAGACGGTAAAGTATGTAATTAGTAGTAATCTAAACTGATGAGTTTACACACATATAGGTGGCGGACTTATTAACACATGGAAAATAAATTAATATCTAAATGTGTTTGTTTTATGTTGGATTTGCATTTACACAACAAAATACAACTTTGACAGTACTGTTGGAATTCTGCTAGATGGATCGTCAGTTTCAGAACAAGTTAAATTTGGTTAAATTTATATATATATATACCAAATAGGTTTCAAATAGTTTATCACTATATCTAAATTTCTTCCAGCAGAAAATAGATGAATTATTCATTTTTCAAACTAGAAAACCAAAGTATGTATACAAATGCATTTTGTCTTACCGTTTTCTAATTGAATTTAAAATAGATTCTCAGTTACCTATTTACTATTTCTAACCCAAATTGGTTCAGAAACGGTTATGTCTGTCTCTGCAACTCAATCATTTAAAGGGCCATGTCAACCAAGGAGTTCCAAATCAAAGGTAGCAGGCTATTATGTACAGTGGGGAGACCAGTGGGCCGACAACACTGATAACTTCATTGTCAGCATTATAGTTTGTGAGTGGCAGCTGCTAATGAAAAAAGTTGCTGGTTCTGTTATGCTTCATTTTGATGGTAACTGTGAAGTAAGATTTATAGCTCCTATGCTAAGTGATTATCATTCCTCACATGCATTCACCTCTATTAACCTGACAGTACAAGCTATTCAATGAACCAGAGAGCTGAGCTGAGGCATGAAGACCCGTTGTATCTCATATTCCCTATGATTGACTTTCTTTTCAATGCATTTTTGCATTTAGAAAATGCAGCTGCAGAAGAACTTAAGATGGATAAAAAGAAATGTGCTGTACAGAACAAGACCCACACACACTGCTGGCATGTGAGTTGCAGTACATGAGGACCACATTGCTTTTAAGGATTGCTTTTCATCATGGTTCCAAACAAGGCATGTGTGTTTTATAGCTTGATTGGAGGAGTACTAAATACTGTATTAATCATTAAAGGGAGAGTCTTTTGTTTTTGAGGGGACCAAAACAATCAGTAGAAATATAAACTGTAAAACATTTGAAGAACTTTTAAGATACCATATTTGTTGTACCACTAGGTTTGCTGTATTTTATTAAATCTCTCTCTCTCTCTCTCTCTCTCTCTCTCTCTCTCTCTCTCTCTCTATATATATATATATATATATATATATATATATATACACACACACACACACACACACACACAATTTACAGTAAGTGTGAGTTGATTTCCAATTGTCCATTAATAAATTGATACGTGTTGATAAGAGTTGATAAATGACATTTCCAACGCACTATTAAAGAAATAAAAGCTAAGAAATTACTTTAGTAAACATTAAATGGATGTGTAACAGGGAGAGGAGCCATGTACATTTATTTGTTTATCTATTTTTAGAACAGGGTCTCCCCCTCCGCCCCTGTGCAATATATTGTTTTGTATTTGTTTGTATTATGATTTATTTTATGTATTTATTGATAGCGTAGCAATGTTATTGTTTGTTTGTGGATTTATTGTACTTAGATATGACGCCGAAGTGCCGTGTGTTTTGTTTTTATTTATTAGAATGTGTTCTGGCAGAGGCGAGGTTGGCAGCTCGTTCGCTGACGTAATTAGAAAACATGTGCAGAATGTGACAGAGGGATTAATAAATAATTGATAGCTAGTTAATCCCTCAGTCACTAATATAAAAGCCTGCAGCTCTCAGCACTCGGGGTGGGTGTGTAGAGAGGAGAATACTGGAGAGCGAGAGGAGAGAAATTTAAAACTAAGCAAAAGAATGGGAATAGTGACTGCAATCTTCTCAGCCTGACCTGTTGTATTTTGTGTTTGTGACTTGTTTTGTTTAAACCTTTTGTTTGCTCTGTGAAACCAAGTGTTTTAGTTTGTTTAAATATTTTATTTATTTTTTGTTTAAATAAACAATGCACACAGCGTCTTTTTTACTGCAGTACTTGCCTGTGTGTTTTGGTTCCTCATCTGGCCTGGTGTCCCCACTTAGCCAGCCTGTCACAGCATGCTATTCTACATGTTTGTCTTAAATTATTGCTATGTCTGTATGATATCCTGGAAGTTGGAATTATGAGAGAATTGTATTGACTTGTTGGAGACACAATGATTGGAAGAGAGTTTTAAAAGCTGCTACTGTGCAAGGGAAATGCAGTGGGAAGATTATGTGATTGTCCCATGATTCGAGTAACAAGGTAATCCAGCAAACATGAAGTTTATAATGTAAGAATCACAGTCACATGACTGGAGAAAGAGCAAAAATAACACATGTATGCTTTTGTACCAATAAAACATATTATTATAACACAATCCAAGAAATACAAACAAATAGTGACATTTTACAAACATGCAGGCCATGAATGGATGCAAACATTTATTGAATAGCACTGGTTAACATTTCATTAACTGAGGGAGTACACATCACAGCTCAAGTAATTGAGAACAATCCCTTTACATCTTCAATTAATATTTAATGAAGAGTTTTATTATTACTGTTTTTATCAAGGTGGTAACATATAATTGAAAACACTTTTTACATATGATTAACAATTGCTAGATCAGCGGTGCTATTTATAATACTTTTTTTTCCATCAATTCTAATGCTATAGAATGCGTGTTACCTTCAATTGCATGGATGATTTGTATGCCCATTTCAACTCATTCAGACACATCAAGGATTAAGGTGCCTAATTTTTACAACAGATTAAGGGCCTGTGACAAAGTGGCTGAGTGGATGCAGGTGCAGGGGTGATGCAGTGCGGTAATGAAATAGACAGAGAGATTTATAATCCTGTTTAGAAAGGTTTTTATTCCAGGTCTAGTGACCAAACAATAATCCCTTGGCAATACACACCAATGTGTACCACACAGGATAAATAACAGGAGAAATGCAGTCCTAAATAATAAATAATATCCGCCCTACAATAATACAGACACGGTCACCAGTCCTGGGTGGTGCAGTAGTGCTTGTGGTAGGTGATACAAGTTTATATTTGTGACAATGGTGAAGTGCTGTTCTGGCTTAGTGCTGGCCCTTGTTGACAGCTCCGGAACTGTGTTTGCTGTCTAGTAATGTACAAGACAAGACAATTACAAACAAACAAAACACAATACTCACGATACAGTTTATTTTTATGCTCTCACAGTCCTTCTCGGTTCTATCCAAAACAAATCATTACGAAGGAACAGATTAAGATTCTCCGTCCCCTTTTATGCTGTCACACATTACCCCTTGGTAAACGAGTGCAACTGGCTCTCCAAGCTGCCACGGCATTTTCCTTCTGGGTCAATGCATTATTACAATGGAGTCTCTTCCTGGCTGGCCGACTTCCCTTGAACCCTGGGAAAGAACTTTCAGGCCAGCCCGTCCTGTTCTTGCTGCTTAGCGCCTTCACAGGTCAGGAGGGAGATTTACAATCAACAATCATTGTATTTCTGTCACAGGGTCTCGTGCACTAAACAGCGGTAACCAGGTTACCACACAATAAGCCTGTTACTGTGTGTTTTGTACACCTGCTATATTCACTAACCAGTGGCAAATAAATGAATTGGGTGGAAAAAGATAGTGTGTGCGAGTCACTTACATACAATTAATAGCGGTAATGTACTCAAATTCTCTCCCCTAACACCGCAAGGGAGGAACTTGATATAAAAACTATATTTACTTAAAGGTGCTAACTTTCCTAAGTGTCTCAGCGCATGTTAAGTTTACCGGTTATTGAAACCAGGCAGTTTCTGTCTAAATCCCAATATAAATAGAGAAAACCACAAGTAGTGCTGTGTGGGAAACATGATAAATGTATATATCTGCAGGTATAATTTTTTTTTTTTACAGGATAAATGATTGCCAGAGTTCCACAGAACACTACAAATAAAATGTCAAATATAGGCTACCTAGAATGTATTTAGTTGGTTTTGTGGATTAAGAGCAATATTTTAAAATACAGTGTTTTAAAACTGTACATAAAGATATGATTCTGAAAATGCAACTTAAACAGGGGATATATATATATATATATATATATATATATATATATATATATATATATATATATATATATATATATATATATATATATATACACACACACACACACACACACAGTACCAGTCAAAGGTTTGAGTACACTTGCTGGTTTTTTTCATAATTGACAAAGTTTTACGTCATATACATTTCTGTAAATACTTGAAAATGAAAACACATTACAATATACAAAACAAAACATAAGGAGTATCAAAGCAAAGTTCAAGAAAATTGTCTCTAAATCTTAGATACCTCAAAATAGCCAACCTTTGCCTTAATAATAGCCTCACAAACACGAGGCATTCGGTTAACAAGTTTCAGCAGGAAATCACCCGACATGTCTTCCCAGCTCTTCTGCAGCAATTCCCAGAGATGTAGGGCACTTGTGGGTAGCTTTCCTTTGACTCTTCTGTCCAGTTCGTCCTATACAAGTTCTATGGGATTGAGGTCTGGGGACTGTGCAGGCCAGGTCATTAGATTGAGTTGTCCTTCACTGTCCTTCTTCGACAGATAGTTCTTGGACAACTTTGAGGTGTGTTTTGAGTCATTATCTTGCAGAAGAATGAAGGACTGCCCAACTAGCCATAATCCTGATGGAATGGCACGCCTCTGAAGTATGCTATGATAGCCATGCTGGTTGAGCTTGCCATGGACTTTGTAAAGATCACCAACTCTGTCACCAGCAAAGCAACCCCAGACCATGACACTGCCTCCTCCATGCTTGACAGTGGGAACAATACATGCAGAACTCATGCGCTCACCCTCTCTGCATCTTACAAATACTTGTCTAGTTTCTGTGTTTTTTGGCCCAGGCAAGTCTCTTCCTCTTATTTTGTATTCTTAACAATGGTTTCTATGCAGCAATTCTTCCAGTTAGGCCAGCTTCACTCAATCTCCTCTGAAGAGTTTATGTTGAGACATCTTTACATCTAGTAGCATTTAACTGAGCTTGTATTTCAGGGGCAGTTAATCACTGGTTTCACAGACTTGTGACTGGAATGAACTTGTTCTCTGATTCTGAGGTCTGACCTTGTTCGGTCCTCATGAGTGCCAGATCTTCAAATCGTTTGATGGTCTTGGCCACAGCTGTTACAGACACTTCAAAGTTCTTGTGATTTGTCTTAAAGATTGACCTCCATTTCTTAAATTACAGTAACTTAAAGTAATTTTTTTTCTTTAAGTAACTGAGTGTATTTTGTCATTTTCTGCTCCCTTACATTCAGGAATGACAAACTTGTGCCTATGCTACCTATATTTCTAATAATCATGGACTCTCACCTGTTAACAATAATTGGTGACAAAAGATTAATTAGGTAACATGCTAGTTAACTCAGAGAACATCTAACAAAGATACTTATGCTTAGGCCAGTGTTCTAACACCGTGTTATACACATTTCAAAATTTTAACTGACTTGCGCTTCAGACTGAAATCCCCTTGCTTTGGATGACAATTTCATTGAAATTGACAAGATTTACAGTTTCATTTAAAAATACAATTTTTGAACGCAATTCACTTATGATTATCAGTTTATATAAGTACATGTATCATATAATCCTCACACTCACGGAGTTCGTTGCCCCTTTAAAATAGACCCAGGACACAAACGGAATTGCTTTAGCGCTGACCCGCACTTTTAATAAACACCAATCAAATAAATTAAACAAAACAGAAACAAACACCTAGCTCTCTCTTGGAGCTTTAACTAACATTAACGGGAACCTAATTAAACATTCAGGACGGCTAAGCCGTTTACCCGACACCAACACCAAATACAAACTCACACGGGCTTCACTCCGTACTTCACCTTCGATACAACTGCTCACTCACACAGTCGGGCTCTTCTCTCAGCAGCAGCCCGGAACAGACTGGCTGCCTCTCTTAAATACCCTGCACCTGGCTCTAATTTACAATTACCACCAGGTGCAGGGGATTACTAAACAATAAAACAATTACACAATTAAACCCCATAACACCCAAATGTGCATTCTCACAAGGTTTTTAGCAGGGAAGGATTTTAACCCCCTCCCTGGTACCTTATAAATATATATATATATATATATATATATATATATATATATATATATATATATATGTATATACTGTGTGTGTATATAATATATATATATATATATAATTATGTTATATTGTTTTTAAATATGACTTTTCATATTTTTAAAACCTGAACGTTACCATTCTCAATAACTTGTGCATAATAAAAAATACTATATAAAAAGTAAAATAAATGCAACAACCTTACAAGTTATCATCTAATGGGGTAGCACTGTGAGTCCTCTGTAATATTTATCATTTTAACACACAGGTTGGTATTTTAAGTAAAAACACAATCTTGCCATTTCTAACTGTTGTTACTATTTCTAATATGTGTTATATTTAGGGCTTCTGTTTTTCTGTTTTTATTAATTTCATTTTTCCGTGCTTATTTTTCGCTATGCTATTTTAGCCGTAATTGTTTTTTTTTTTTTCAGTGCTTTCGCTTTTTATATACTATGAAATGATTGTTTTTGGTTAAGGTCTTTTCACGCTAAGCACATCAGTGTCCACCATATTTTGGCCACAGCAAGTTGTTTTCATACCAAAGTATCTTTCAATCTGAAGCTCTGTCATTGAACTCATCTCCCTCCTGCAGAGAGGGGTCCATCATTTTTTTAAAATATCTATGCTCAGAAACTATGCTAGAATTCAGTGTAAGAGTCCTTTAGTGTAGCCTTAGAGATGATGATGTTGAATCAAGGGGGTGCATGTTGTTATATGCCCAAGTGGCAGACTTGCAATCATTCAAGACTCTGTCATGTTGGAATCATAACAGCAGTTGTCACTGTTCACTGCTAGTTCATACTCACATCTGGATGTCAATCACACTCACCAGGGCCAGCACAAAGTTTGTTGCTGCCCTAGACAAACAGAATTTTGCCACCCACCCTTTTCGGACTGCAGGGAGAACTTGGTTGCACACCTTGCCGTTTTTCTAATTGATCCACACTACTTAAGTTTTCCAAGATTCAATTTATTTTATTTCTTTTGTTGAACAAACTTAAGTTGAAGTCTGGAAATCTTGGAAAACTTGAGTAGTGCAGACCAATAAGAAAAACCACAAGGTGTGTGACCATGTTTTCGCTGCAGTCCTGAATCAGAAGGATAATGGTTTGTTGGAATATTCCCGGCTGGTTGGCATAAATTCAGAAAGACAACCACTGTCTTCACATATAATATATATACACACAAAGTATATATTAATCAATGTATAAACAAATTATTGTACACCAGATTATGTTGTGTTTTTTTTTTGGTTTTTTTTGCATCATCACAAAACAATATGCAATTATATACAATCATCACTGGTTACAAACAACAGTGATATCTACTGTCAGCTCTACAATGACAATATTTATAATCAATGGATTCTACCACCATGCATGAGCTTAGAGTTATAAATAACAACTGACACAGGATACTCAGGTTACTTCAGACACATCGTATTTTCATTGTACCTTATTTGTACAGTACCGTATTGTGTTCCTTATCTACTATAAAACTGGTATCTAACTTGTAGGTTAGTGATCATATAATCGCTCACAGCAAATCCTCTGGTATTTTTTTCTATAGGCAGATCCTTGACTTAATAATAATTAACTTTAAAGAATTAAAGAATCTTTACCGATGTGTTATGAAAATGCTTAAATGGCTCACAACTGCTCTAATTTCAGTGCCTGGGCACCGATGAAGTGATCTCTTTTCCTTGTTGTGTCAAGGCAATAATAAGCCATGTGGAAATCTTTTTTTTTTCTTTCTGTGCCTTCAAGCAGTGTTCGCAGGGGAGACCAGATTTTGTGTATCATGGTCACCATACCCCACCCAGATCCAAATCTTTTCCGGCTTGTCTCAGTTCCTATCGGTCTCACGCCACCTTCGAAAGATTTTCTCTGCTTTTGCCGGAAAAAAATTACCAGAGACTTGTGCTTAACATCTTTTTGATGATGTCAGAAAGGGTTAGACATCAGACCGGAAAGGGAAAATTGTAATGTCGGACTGATTGTGAAGATAATCGTGTATGGTAATGCGGCAGCACAACTGCAAAAGTAGAAAATATATCATTTAGACCGACTACGCCAGCACAGTACAAAAAACTAATACAATTCATTATGTACACCTATACTGTCTCCTATATGTCAGTATCTCAACCATACAATTCACACACTTCTTGTAATGCCAAACCCTGTATCCCTCAGCTGCACACAAATAGCATACGAACCAGCAAAGTAGTACTTGCTACAAGCATCCAAGGGCTTGCTTCGATAGATCTCAGCTGCCGACACAAATGAAAGTGCTGCTGCTGACACGAAACAAAAATAGTGCACATGAAAAATTATTAAATTAAATACCAAGCAATTACAGACGTGATCACAAGTGCAGACTTCTACTACAAATAAATAATAATTAAACACCATTTGACAGTTAAATATACAAACACAAATCTACAGTGAATAGTTAAATACGTATACTTGAAAAAAGTCAGCAAGCATAAACATTAGTCACCTGGTGACAGTAATATGAAGTGTAAAAACGTGTATTTAACATTGATAATCTACTGTGATACATATAGACATGGCATAATAAATGTACAAGTACTTTGAAGTGTATTCACGAGTTGATTGGAAGGTGCCATTATGCATAATCAGTGTCAGGATTGCATTCATGTCTGTAGCAATCCCACACTGTGTGTATGGAGCATGGACAATAGGGCAGGTATATAGTTAGGACATAGACTGCAGTGTCAGATATTTGCATGTTATTATCACATGACACATTATTTAACACCCATTTTTCACACATTACAGTCATAATGCAGCTATATTTGAAAAGATTTTGAAGATTACATGACTCATATTTGTGCAACACAACTCTTCTCAAAGAAGGTAGTCCTGTAGACTTGAGATTTGTTCAACTGGCAGTGCATATACCTTAGAGTGTTAAAAGATTTATACAACCAATACTGTTACAGATGTAGTCGCTTTTGTAACAAAACACCAGCACAGCTGTCATGTCATCTGTCATCTGTTAATCATGACCACCACAAAAAGCATAATTACTTTATTTGGAATTCCATGGGAGTACAGTCAGTGTGTGAATGAAAACCTTTACAGCAATTGTATTTCAAGCATTACTTCATTAACATCATATCAGTATATGTTTAGTTGTCAAGGATTTACAATACATTGATCACATGTCAAAATAAATATTGAATAGACTTCTTAAGAGCTAGATCTATAGCTAACTGTACACTTAAAAAGCATGCTGTTAATCAGTATGTAATCTGTGTTATTTTTTGGGGGTTGACTTTCTAACATAGGGCACACATGCTGTTTGTTTATACTTGTCTTAAATCCATGCTTGGCGAATTGACATATAAATAGGTATGTGGATTGTAGTTAATTTGGAAATTAAAATTATTGATGCTGGGGTAACTATCCCTGCATTTAATAATTGTAGTTACATTTTCTTAACTGTGCTGTGTTGCATTGTGTTATTGTGTTAAGTAAACAGCTCTAGGACTACAGGATAGTATAATTTGGCAAACCTGTCTTAGAATTCCAGCCATTCTAAGCGCTAGCCGTTGAAGGGCCACACGTCCAAGAGCAGTCTGAGCTGTAGTAGTCAGAGCAAGGACGGTTAGAGCAAAGACTTTTCCAAACCTCTCCAAATGGCTACTACAGGCCTCATTCCTATTCTGACACTAATTGTCTTTACCCCTGGACAAAGCATGCTCACTCTCACCTCCTAGAATGAACACTGGTATTTTCAATTTTTTCACTGAATCTTATTCTTATGATTCTGTAAGACACACACATCCACAATGCACATCCCAGCCTTGTATTTAATGTAATATGTCTTGTATTTCACTGTATTTAATGTGTTTGCATTGTTTCTTGCTGTTTAATGTATGCTGCATTGATTCTCACTATCTTGTAAAGTGCTTTGCAATGGTGGTCCACTATGAAAAGCGCTATATAAAATAAATATTGATTAGTTGATTGATTTCTCTGGATTAACTGATTGTATTAAATTACTTGCTGGCTTATTTCTCTTTAGTGATATAAAAAATAAATGTAGATATAAATCTTACACAATTATACATCATTATATATTTTTTTTATAGCTATAAGCATGATTTAGGGGTCTGGAGCTAGGGCTTCTCCCCCTGTTCTGTCCTGCCAATAATCTTTGCCAATCTCCCTATTCTTCTCCATGATAATATCTTTGCCCAAACCTTTGCTAGTATGATGGGATCACCAGAGGTTTCCTCCCAACTCTGGGGGTGTTTCCTTTCCATTGAGCAGAGATTAGTCTTTAAGTCTCCATAAAAATAAAAATACATTTTATATACTGGACTCTGCCAAGGCAGCGCCTCAGTTTGAACGACCTTCCCAAATTTTCACCATTTTTTTAATACCTGGGAGACAGTCAACATGGTTTTTGGAAAGGGAGATCATTTCTAACTAATCTGCTTGATTTTTTTGAGGATGCAACATCGATAATGGATAATTGCAAAGCATATGACATGTTTTATTAAGATTTCCAGAAAGCTTTTAACAATGTCCAGCATAAAAGATTAATTATCAAACTGAACGCAGTAGGGATTCAAGGAAACACACGTACATGGATTAGGGAGTGGTTAACATGTAGAAAACAGAAAGTACTGATTATCTGAGAAACCTCAAAATGGAGCGAGGTAACCAGTGGAGTACCACAGGGATCAGTATTAGGTCTTCTGCTATTCCTAATCTACATTAATAACTTGGATTCTGGTATAGTAAGCAAACTTGTTAAATTTGAATCTATTCAGTCTTGAACAAAGATGACAACGCGACAACCTGATTTAAGCATTCAAAATTCTAAAAGGTATTGACAATGTCGACCCAAGAGACTTTTTCGACCTGAAAAAAGAAACAAAGACCAGGGGTCACAAATGGAGATTTGACAAAGGGGCATTCAAAACAGAAAATAGGAGGCACTTTTTTACACAGAGAATTGTGAGGGTCTGGAACCAACTCCCCAGTAATGCTATTGAAGCTGACACCCTGGGATCCTTCAAGAAGCTGCTTAATGAGATTCTGGGATCAATAAGCTACTAACAACCAAATGAGCAAGATGGGCCAAATGGCCTCCTCTCATTTGTAAACTTTCTTATGTTCTTATAATTGTTCGGTGAATTCCTCTAATCATTTTGTATTCATTTTCTGTAGTAGGCTATTCTTTGTTTGCCTCTGCTATAAATAAAAGAAACATTAGAAGAAGCCACCAAACACTTACAGTATTATAAGAACATTTTATATGAATACAGACATCTGAAGGTGAAAGTGTACATTGTACATAAAGTGTGGGGGGAGTCTGACAACAGACAAAATCCATTTAAATGATCTGTTGCCTGTAAGGAAACTTTATTGTAATATCTAGTAGCCCATTTTCTATACTAAGATTTCATTATTTACTCTTAGGTTTTTATTTGTATAATTCAAATAAAATCTACAGTACAGGTCCATTGTCACATAATGTACATATCCAGAGTTCAGATTGCATTTGCATTGATCATTTCTGTAACAATACACAAGGTGCAAATAACAGTATCATTTTAGCAATACAAATGATCAAAAAAAGTGAATACATCACATTCATAACCACAAGTATAGATAAAGGCTTAAATGTTTTCATAACTACAAATATTGAATTATCTTGGTAGTCTGTAAGAAATTAACTCTGGTCCTGTAAACTCTCTCTCTCTCTCTCTCTCTCTCTCTCTCTCTCTCTCTCTCTCTCTCTGGATCATCGGCGTCGCAGCCACGGTCTGTTATATATCTGTTTCAAGGAGTTATATCCTCTTTCTTTAATTAAAACCCTCCTTTTCCAAGTGCAGATTATCTCTTGATAAATTATGACAATGAACACAGATTTCCTTTTAAGAAGCACTGCTCGTTAAGATATTATTATTATTATTATTATTATTATATTATTATTATTATTATTATTATATTATTATTATTATTATTATTTATTTTTAGCAGATGCCCTTATTCAGGGTGTTATTACAAATTATCACAATACAAAGTATCACCTTAAAAAATATCACAAGTGCAGAAAATCACATTACAGAATATCACCTTTTAGATAAGAACAGTTATAAAGTCCAATAAAATCAGTAGAAAATAAGTTCAAATTCCAATAAGAGTAAAGAATACAGTAAAAAGATTTTCTTATACAAGTAAAGTCTATGGTGTAGGGAGAAATATAAGTCTAGAGACAGGAGAGAGCAGAAAGGTTGAGACAGCAGTATGTGAGTACAAGAGTTTTGAGTTGGATGCAAGCAGCAATAGGGAGCCAGTGGAAAAAGACAAGGAAAAGAAAGAAAAACACAGTGGGCAGCAGAGTTTTGGATAAGCTGTAGCGGATGGATAGCAGAAGCAGGGAGGCCGACCAGGAGAGAGTTGCAGAAGTCAAGGCGGGACAGTACTAGGGCCTGACCTAGAAGCGCGTCAGAGTAGAGATGTGCTGAGATGAGGACAGGGAGGGGTTTTGGGTGACACAGAGGTTCTCTGTGGATGAGGAGGGAGAGAGGATGGTGGATTCAATAGGAATAGAGATAGAGAGATCTGTGGTAGGGGAGAAAGAGGGAGGAAGAAAAGGAGGTCTGATTTGGAGAGGTTCTTTAAGATGATGCAAGTGCATGTTACGGGTCTCGGGCAGAGAGCCCATCAACAGAAGACAAAGTGTTTAATCTGTTAAAATAGGAAAAGTAAAGACAGGACTAAATCAATTGTTGCTTGCAGTCTCTCGGTTTTACTACTGAAAGTTTTAAAACATAAAACAATCCATCACTTCATTGAAGAAGTGCAGAGAAGAACAATAATAACCATGACAATAAAATAATAGCAATAGAACATAACCAATAACAAGCCTTTTGAGATAGTCTTCATATTGGTATTCAACCGTTATCTCAGCTGTATTATATTAAAATAAAACATGACAATCACAACAAAGAAGCATTCCACAATGGATAGTCTGTGTCATTTCTATAGTTATGCATTCTCCATATACATGTTATATAACTAGCATCACTATTTTAACACGTTCAGACTACTTCCATGGCACTGTTGCACTATTATTAATCATCAGTTCAACTACAAATATCATTCAAGTCTAAGCATCCTGAACTCAGTGTTAATAATGGTACATACAACTCACAATAAGGTATAAGTTTTAGTAATTCAAAACATGCATTTACATCACGTTATACCATGCCTAAATTCTACCTTTTATTAATTAGCAAAATGAAACACAGAATAACAAACATCACAGAAATATCAGTTTACACTGATTACTGGCATCAGGATAGTATGGGCTTAAATTTATTATCAGAACACCTTCAACCATAATATTTCACAAGCATTTTATATATCTTTTAAACCAGTTCGTTTCACTTTGAAAACATAATCGCCATCTTGTCTTCACTGACTAACACTATCTGTATTATTATCCCCACGTGGTGATCTCCACTATAATGGCCGATTCTAAATGTGCACTTTTATATATTAAAAATACATATTTAAACAACCAAAATAATGCACCAAACCCACAGAATAATAATCTACGGCATTTATCCTTGTGATTTATGGTGTTTCAATACTATATTGACTCTTACTAACCTGTTAAAATAGGAAAAGTAAAGACAGGACTAAATCAATTGTTGCTTGCAGTCTCTCGGTTTTACTACTGAAAGAAAGCATGATATCACCACTAACTGATAGCGCTGTCCTGCATTTAGGCTGCTCCACCTAGTGGCTGTATCAAATAGTGCAGTTTACTAGGCTTTTCCTTTAGGTTCAAGGAGGACTTGACGTGTTCCTATTTTAAAGGTACAGGTAAGTAAAAAAAATAAAGTGTCCATACTTTTTCATGTATGAATTCTCACTTTTCGTGTGCGTCACATGCATCCAGGAGTAGTCGCGAGGCAGGCAGAGATACGAAAGGAAATATCGGAGTCAAAGGGGTAAAAAAAGAGGAAAATCTGGGCATCATTAGCATAGAAATGATACAAGAAGCCATGGGAGGAGATGACATTATTTAGTAAATCAACATAATTTTGGAAATCACATTTGCATGAGTATTTAATAATGAAATAAGCATAACGACCGCCTGAAAATGCCAAAACCAATGATACATACCAATTTGTTGACTATCACTGGAGTTTTCATTTACGACTGTTTGAAAATCCTGTCCTCTGCCTGTCTATGGTTGTGTGACAAAGAGTGAAGGTATTTGAACTGTAAATACCTGGTTGTATGTGTTCCCCTCGACTGGGGGACGGAAGTCGGCCATCTTGGGGAAAGCGCGTAGCTGCAAGTACTCTAAACAACTCCATTGTGATCAGATACAGGTCAGGCGGCGATTGGATAAACCATGGCAATGGGCTGATTGCAGTTTAGTGGTACCAAGGTGAAGCAGATGAGTGAGTAAGGGGCCTTATGGTGACAATACTGTCACGCCGGAGGGCTGTGTTTTGTTGTTTTGTTTGTGTTCCAGAGGAAGAGTGAGCAGCCCAGGAGCGGCAGCCACAGAGCCAGCATGACACCCTGAGCAGCTTCCTTCACAGCACAAGCACAGCACAGACATGAGCACCACTTTCCCCAGGACCTAGAGAGCAGAGTTTTTTGCTCGGAGGTTTGTAGTTTTGGAGTGCCATTTTGTTTTTGTGACTGCAACCCGCCGTATTGGTTTCCACTATACCATCATTAGTAAAGGGTTGACTGATTTTTAATTTGTGTTATTTAATAAAAGTGGACGTTCTTTTAACAGGAGTTTTTGGTATGGACATTCACTTTGCACACAGCACCACTCACACCCTGTCACAGGCTGGTAACTAGAACTGAAGAACAGCTTCTAAACCACCATGAAAGATTGCAAACATCATTAAAGGTAAGAGGAAAGTAAATAAAATGTAATTTGAAACTGCTTATACCTTAACAAATGATGTATACTCTTTGTATGTGTAGAGGTATATGCTGTACAGCAACAGCTCAAATCATAATGATTTGGGTCATGTGATTTATGAAATTATGCTTTTGAAATACTTAGAATTGATTAAAAGAGTTGCATTTAAAGTGTCTGTGCCTGTACCAATCTGAAAAAGCACTCAATCTCTTCTAACTTTTACAGCAATTGAAATGTTGAACACTCATATGGACCAAAAGTCTTGAGGATGATACAGGGCCAAAAATGCAATTTCATGTCAATTGCTTGCTTTTCAGGTAAAACATAATAACCAATACCTCTTATCTCCAAATGGTCGATCTCAGGTTTTCAAACAGTTAGCTAGCAAATTATTTTGATTGCGCCATTTGCATACCATCTGCTCTCGCTTACATGAACTAAGGTTTCAAGAGCTTATACAGGTGAGGCCACTTATTTGGATGATCTGTGCTTAGAAGCTTTATTTTATACACTGTACAGTTTGCTAGTATAGACCTCCGATATCACACCCACACTACCCACACTCATCTGCTTATTGTCTACTGCAGTGCGGAAACCACTAACTAAAGAAAGTTTGTCACTTACAGAAGAGGAATAATACATGCAAAAGTCTAAAGTGGTTATAGAATTGGCACAACCAAATTTCACATGCAAGCAAACGTATGCTGCTTCAAACAATTAATTGTAGTCTTTTATTATTTTTAGAAAAGCAGCAGGTATTGTAATGAATGCTGCTTCAGACAGGTGTTTTTTGTTTATTTGTTTTTCACCTTTGTACATTTTTTTTTTTTACTATTTACGCCCGTGTTATTTAAAATGGACAATGAAAATATTGAATTTTAATGGCATAAAAAAAAAAAAAATTAAAAATTGATTTTTCTAAAAATGTCGCCGGAGGTTATTATCAGTTAAAACCAAATGAGTGTACATGAAGACATACAATAAATTGTGATAGTATTAAAATATTTCCAGCACGGCTTCCACTCATGCTCTGATCTTCTTATACATTTCAATAATTTTGTATTTTGTGTTTTAAATATTTTGTTCATAGAATATTGAAGATTTTAGTGAAAAGTGCATCTGGTTAGCATGCAGCAATAATATTTCCTCGATTGGATGTATTAGTGTGTAGACTATATTGCGGTCATTTTGAGGACTTGTCTTATTTGAAAGAATTGAAAGAGTTCCTTTGTTATACTGAATTGAATTGTGACTGACTGCGCTGTGTTAGAGGATAACAGTGTGCCATTTTGAGAGATGTCCTTCCTTTGTCTTGATACCAAGCTTATTTTGTTGATACCAAGCTTCTATTTTGTTCTCCAGTTTTAAATATTCATCGTCTAAGCCTAACAGTTTTTAAACATTACATCACACATTTAATATATGTAAAATGATTTTGCATTGTAAATGTAAATACAGCCTTGCAGCTAAATAATATCTCTGAAGAACAGGCAAGGATAGTCTTCCTAGTTTACAGAGTGAGAGTTTCATTTTCTTTATTCCCGGGCTGGGAACCTTTCACAGAAAATCAACCCAACAGAGATTGGCAGCATTTTCCAGTTCAGCACGTTCTACTATTAATTCAAATCATCATACTGATTATTGGTAGCCTAAAACTTATGGCTGTTACCCACCACACGCGATGTGGCAAGCAAAACTGTGCAGTGATGTGACAAAATGAATAGAACTATACTTTTGATAAGTATCTTTCACACCACAGGCAACGTGGGAGTGGCACTAGAGTGAGGAAAAATAAATAGGATTGAATCCTGTTTTTTTGCGATTTGTCACACAGCAATCAGAGACCAGCTTCAAAGCCTGTGGTCTAGCAGGGTGAAGCAGAATCCTAAATGACGAAGGAAACAATAATATTTGCCATTGAAAAAATACCCAGAGCTGCCAAAGGCCATCACAATTATAAAGATAAAGATACAGATTTGAAAGACAATATATGGGAATCCATTTCGAAGGAACGGGATAAGCCTGGTGTGTATGACTTATTGCCATATATGTTGAAATACCGTCAGAGAATACACTCATAACCTCCACACCATGTTGATGATTATGTACCAGTCTTGATCTTAGTTTTGTCAATAGCAATTTTGGACAGTTGTATAGATCTGGCAGTTTTCAAACCTGTCGTGTCGCTTCTGGTGTCTGGTCATGTCGCTGTGAAAGTATCTCATCGCCAATTCAAAAAATCACATTGTGTCTGGTGTATGGCAGCGTTTAGTTTCAATATTCCCATAATATAATTATTTACATGCAAATAAACATGCAACAGTATGATTTTTCATGGACCCAGGCTCCCCAAATAATCTCTAGATCAATTTCTTCATCTTTTTATGTGTAAAATTGACTGTACTGAATATGTGAAAAGTTGTGGGACCTGATGGGTTGGAAAATGTGCATTGTTGATTCACATTGCATAATCCTTTATAAAAACTATATATAAAATTGCTTTTGTTAAAAAAAAAAAAAGTAGAATTTCCATCTTATATTATTTTTATACTTTTTTGTAAAAACAACATATACAGTACTGAATGTTTTACAATTCCCAATTCCCACTTTAACATCAGTGTAGTCGGGTGTGTGGCAATATATATATGTGTGTGTGTGTGTGTGTGTGTGTATGTGTGTATGTATATATATATATATATATATATATATATATATATATATATATATATATATATATTTCTTTCTTTACAAAACTGTTCAAGCTGTTTAACTGTTTAACGC
Organism: Polyodon spathula; assembly: GCF_017654505.1. Lineage (NCBI taxonomy): Eukaryota > Metazoa > Chordata > Actinopteri > Acipenseriformes > Polyodontidae > Polyodon > Polyodon spathula. The sequence goes on from NC_054535.1 coordinate 66,859,647, forward strand.
TTTGTATTTAGGCCAAAAAGTTTCATTTTAGTTTTATCAGACCACAAAACTTTTTGCCACATGGTTACAGAATCTCCCGAGTGTTTTTTAAGCATACTTGGATTCAAGGTGGGCAAACAGGATTCAAGGTGGGCTTTCTTAAGTAATGGCTTCCTTCTTGCCACCCTACCATACAAGCCAGATTTGTGGAGTGCTTGGGATCCTGTTGTCACATGCCCACTTTGACCAGTCTTGTCCATAATATTCTGTATCTCTTGAAAAGTTGCCATTGGCCTCTTGGCAGCCTCTCTGATCAGTCTCCTTCTTGCTCGGTCATCCAGTTTGGAGGGACGGCCTGATCTAGGCAGGGTCTTGACGGTGCCATACACCTTCCACTTCTTAATAATCATCTTGACTGTGCTCCAAGGGATATTCAAGGCCTTTGATATTTTTTTATACCCATCCCCTGATCTGTGCCTTTCAACAACTTTTGTCCCGGACTTCTTTTGAAAGCGCATTGGTGCTCATGGTTGAGTCTTTCCTTTGAAATGCACTACCCAGCAGAGGGAACCTACAGGAACCCTGAATTTATCCTGAAATCATGTAAATTACTACAATTTAACACAGGTGAGGCCACTTAACTTGATATGTGATTTTGAAGGTGATTGGTTACATCTGAGCTAATTTAGGGTTGCTATTACAAGGGGGGTGGACACCAACCAAGCTATTTCAGTTTTTATTTTTAATTAATTTTCTACAAATTTCTAGAATATTTTTTTCACTTGGAAGTTGTGGGGTAGGATGTGAAGCTAAATGAAGAAAAAAAAATATATATATATTCCACTGTGCTGTCTCAAATACAAAATGTAAAAATGGTCATAAAATGCTTGGCTGTGGATGACATCCATGACAAAAAAGTTTGACTGTAAGGGGTTAATACATTTTTCTAACTGCATGCTGATTTAGAAGTTTACTAAAGTATTAGTGGATAATCCACAAAGAAAGACTCCAGTAAGGGACCAGTGTGCCAGTTAACAATACAATATTGTACACTGTTAATTAATCTTTAACGGTTTTTCCTCGCAGGGGAAAACAACATTAACATTGCTCCTGTCTTGTGTGGAGGTAGTCAATGTTTGATCTGGTATTGCTATTAAGGAGCTTTGAATTTGAACAGAAATAACATATTTTGCTTGCATAATACAGGGTGAGCAGGAAAATATTTCATTAAGGTACTTCCCTAGCTACTTTTCATGCAAATCAACTCCAATAAAAAAATCAACTTCCAAGTTAGATTTTGTGAAGCTTATGAACAGCTAAATAGTTGCTGTAAAAGCCATACAGTACATTACAAAACAGGTGTTTTGTAATTTTACTTATTGACTTAAATTATTTCTCCCTAGATTTGTCATTTTTAGATAATGCCTTATTCTTGCTCTTGGGACTGGTCACCTGGTTGGGCAGAATGTTACTCTATGGCACCTCCCTGGCCAAATAACCTAGCAACAGCATTTTTGGCTTGACATACTGTATATACAGTTTGTGTGTTTACCAAACACAAGGGTGCTGTTCAATGATTCACATTAAGCTGTTTTTTTTGTTTTTTTTTTGTTTCTGTTTTTAATGAGTAACAAGCACAAATGGAGTCCAAAATAAAGTTGGGATTTTTCAGCTTTCCAAAAAATTAATTAAGTGTTTGAATCCATCTATAACCAATTTCTGCTTTTACGTCAATCTGAAAGCATCAATGGATGTGCAATTAAAGGGAGTAAGATTTCCTTCAAAATGAAACCTTGTAGAAGTAATGACGAACTTCAATCAAATTTAGTAAGTAGTGAGTTTTTTTCCTGGTTAATGAATGTTTCTAATATCAGAAAATATCCAAATTACACTGGATTTGAAAATACTACCTCCCTATGGGTATAAAAACTCTTTGCAGTTTCCTAGACTTAATTGAAGGAATTACTAATGGTTTAATTGTGCCATAGACTTCCTTATTTTAAATTAAGTATGAATCCAAAGCTCGATCAATGGGGTTTATGTTCCAGTTCTAACTCTGCACCAATATCTGTGCCATTTCTCCTTCTCTCGCATGTGTTTCACTTTTGTAATGCTTGTCTCGTTTAGAAGAGAGCTCAAGACATAGAAGCAGGGAGGGTAATGGGGATTAGAGAGAGAAATTGCAATAAAAATAAAAATCAAAGAGAGAAGGAAATGCGTTCAGTCGTTGGCAGCAGAGACATGGCTCAGCTAATCCACGCTGAGTGCAATCTAATACTCTATATAACCTTGTACTCGTGGAAGAAAATTAAAGTGTAATGCAATACTGTCTGACATAAATCACTTTTGTTGCCTGAAAAGCAGATTATGGAACAGTTACATTCATACAAATCAAATTTCTTTTTTTTTGTACTTTATTCTATAACATCTTGATTCCATAATCCACAGCATCTGTTTATTTTAAATTATTAAATTTATATAACAGACAAGCAGATTTCTGAAATTACTGATCTAATAATTATTTCTGTTTAAATGGTACATGCTAAAGTTCTTATCAAACTCATAAATATTTTATACCTACACATACTGTGGGTCTTTGTGTTTAATCAATCTTTGTTGAGAGAGATGTATAAATAAAGAGAAAGATAATAGAATATTATACATTATTTTGATTCCAGTTGATTGGAACAATATTAGACTATTTACCCCCTTTATCATTCTTCACAATGTATGTTTGTTTATAAAAATGTATTGTGATTTGACTTTTTTTTTTTTGACCCTGTTCAATGGATTTGCATTAAATATTCATGTGTGATCTCATGGATTAGATCTCTTGACATCGTCCATATTTGTGCACTCAGATCTAGCAGATTCCAAGATCTGGATATATATATATATATATATATATATATATATATATATATATATATATATATATATATATATATATATATACACAGTACTGTGCAAAAGTTTTAGGCAGGTGTGAAAAAATGCTGTAAAGTAAGAATGCTTTCAAAAATAGATATGTTAATAGTTTATATTTATCAATTAACAAAATGCAAAGTGAGTGAACAGAAGAAAAATCTACATCAAAACAATATTTGGTGTGACCACCCTTTGCCTTCAAAACAGCATCAATTCTTCTTGGTACACTTGCACACAGTTTTTGAAGAAACTCGGCAGGTAGGTTGGCCAAAACATCTTAGAGAACTAACCACAGTTCTTCTGTGGATTTAGGCAGCCTCAGTTGCTTCTCTCTCTTCATGTAATCCCAGACAGACTCGATGATGTTGAGATCAAGGCTCTGTGGGGGCCATACCATCACTTCCAGGACTCCTTGTTCTTCTTTACACTGAAGATAGTTCTCAATGACTTTCGTTGTATGTTTGGGGTCGTTGTCATGCTGCAGAATAAATTTGGGGCCAATCAGATGCCTCCCTGATGGTATTGCATGATGGATAAGTATCTGCCTGTACTTCTCAGCATTGAGGAGACCATTAATTCTGACCAAATCCCCAACTCCATTTGCAGAAATGAAGCCCCAAACTTGCAAGGAACCTCCACCATGCTTCACTGTTGCCTGCAGACATTCATTCGTGTTCCGCTCTCCAGCCCTTCGGCAAACAAACTGCCTTCTGTTCCAGCCAAATATTGACTCATCAGTCCAGAGCACCTGTTGCCATTTTTCTGCACCCCAGTTCCTGTGTTTTCGTGCATAGTTGAGTCGCTTGGCCTTGTTTCCACATCGGAGGTATGGCTTTTTGGCCGCAAGTCTTCCATGAAGGCCACTTCTGACCAGACTTCTCCGGACAGTAGATGGGTGTACCAGGGTCCCACTATTTTCTGCCAATTCTGAGCTGATGGCACTGCTGAACATTTTTTGATTGCGAAGGGAAGTAAGCATGATGTGTCTTTCATCTGCTGCAGTAAGTTTCCTTGGCCGATTACTGCGTTTACGGTCCTCAATTTTGCCTCTTTCTTTGTGCTTCTTCAAAAGAGCTTGGACAGCACATCTGGAAACCCCTGTCTGCCTTGAAATTTCTGCCTGGGAGATACCTTGCTGATGCATTATAACTACCTTGTGTCTTGTTGCTGTGCTCAGTCTTGCCATGGTGTATGACTTTTGACAGTAAACTGTCTTCAGCAACCTCACTTTGTTAGTTGAGTTTGGCTGGTCCTCACCCAGTTTTATTCCTCATACACAGCTGTTTCTGTTTCAGTTAATGATTGTGTTTCAACCTACATATTGAATTGATGATCATTAGCACCTGTTAGGTATAATTGTTTAATCATACACCTGACTATATGCCTACAAAATCCCTGACTTTGTGCAAGTGTACCTAGAAGAATTGATCATGTTTTGAAGGCAAAGGGTGGTCGCACCAAATATGGATTTTATTTAGATTTTTCTTCTGTTCACTCACTTTGCATTTAGTTAATTGATAAATATAATCTATTAACATGTCTATTTTTGAAAGCATTCTTACTTTACAGCATTTTTTCACACCTGCCTAAAACTTTTGCACAGCACTGTATATATATATATATATATATGTGTGTGTGTGTGTGTGTGTGTGTGTGTCACACTCCAGTGCCCAAACAGCTTGTAATTTTGGCCTGAAATATTGATGGTACAAAAGGGACTGACCCAGTATATTGCCATTCGTTGGTTTGGTGAAACATTATTAATCTGTTTGAGCATAAGGATTAGAAATTTTGGGGGCTGAGTATGCGCAATACAGCTCTTCAAGTTAGATGATCAACTACAGGAGACAGTGCACAACACAGAACAAACACTTAGGGAGAAGGGGCACCCCTCCTTTTGTTCGTTATATAATAGAAACATGTTACAGAGAAATGAAGGAGACAATAAAGTATTACAAAATTATGAATTTATTAAACTGTGCAATGCAGAGTAATTTATGTACATATTATATCTTGAACAAATAAAACATTTAAATAGGATGAGGGGTACGGTAAAAAAATACTGCCGCTAGGCTTTTTACATTGTTAACAATGCTTGTGTTTGAAACTGGGTTATCTTGTGTAAATATTGTAATGGTGGATCCAGGCGGAACAGTTGTGCATAGCCGGTGTTTATCCTCTGGGGCTGTTGTGGGTGACACCAAGCCTCAGCTCTACAGAGCAAGGTATGCTACTCTTGTCGCCCTGCAAGCCTGCCAGTACGTGCTGGTGGGAATGCCCAATCATGGGCATGCATGCAACCCCCAATGTAAGTGAATTGTGTGGTGGATAAGGTGCACGGGGGGATGGGGGACAGGGTGGTGCAAGCTGAGCAGGCTTATATAAACAGGGCAAATCTATATTGTGTGAGATGGAGCTGATGAGACAAGAAGGAAACACTGTCATTATTTCAGATTGTGTTATGGTGATTTTGCACCACATTGTACATTTCTTTTTCTGTGTTTTATTCTTTTTATAAACCGTTCAATTTGTAAATCCAACCGTCCTGGCAAGACTCTTTTGTACTTTGTTACACTGGTGTTTTCAGAAGTGTGATGGAAAACAAAGGGGTAAAAGAAACTAAAAGTGGCACGGCTTTTCCGAACTGTCTGCCTTTGTCTGCTAGCTTCTACTAATTTATCAGTAACTAAACATATAAAACTATTTTTAAACATTAAAAGAGATCAGAAGAATGAAAACTGAGAGAAATGTCTGCTGACCAAGGCAGATTGAATTTTACTTTAATTGTGTCTTTAAAGGAGGACTCATCCAATGCATGTATGTGTATGCTATTTATTTTTAAACTGGGATCTTTCTGTGTATAGCATTTTAGCAGAGCTGTGACCAAAGGTTTATCTATGGTTTGTAATGTTAGGAAGTTGATTTGCACCTTTGATATATTTAGTTAAGCCACTTTGTCCTGCACTCTTTTAAACCTTTGACCATTGTTCTGCTTGATCTGGAGCAAATTGTATCTAGGCACTTATAACTAGATAGCACTGTAGAGATTGTGAAGAAATATATGACTAGTATTATGTGCCATTAAAGGTTTTTAATATCACTTGTTGGCTAAATAAATTATTGAATTTGATTTGTCTCTTTGAATTACCTGATCTTGCCTACCCTGTTTTAAAGAACATGTGCTGCTGTGGAAAGACAATTGGAACATTCTTTAACTAAAATATTTTTGGCTATATTTCCCACTGGTGTAATCAGACTCTAAAATAATTAAATGCTGTGGTACAAACCCCATTTTCTTCTGTGATTTAGTAGGCCCCATGTACTTGGGAGGCGCTACAGTTACATATTGTTAAATGATATGACAACATGTTTGTCTGTGCATCTTTAGATAGCATTTATGTAATTTCTCTGTGTACAGTTTCAATATTAACTTACATTTATTCATTGTTTTATAGTCCATTACCATTTTACTCTTGAATTTATAGGGTTGCAGCTGAAGTTTGTTAGTATGTGTTAGTATGTGATTAACATTTTTATGTAACAGAAGCGTTCACCCAGTATGCTGCTCAATTTATCTTTGTGCTTTTTTTTTACAGGATCACCTTTATTAAGTGTGGAATTGTTCAAGTACACTTCTGTCAATACAGTAGTACGTCGCATATCCAACTACAGTGTGACCAGAGCAAGGGCAGTAAAGAGTTGGTTTAAATGAATCCTGTTTTAAATACCGTTATACACAGCTGTAACAATTACTATAGTCACACAATTACTGTTTTGAGATTCAACTTTTGTTAGAGAGCTCCCCTAAATCCCTTGTTTAGAAATATACAGAGTACTTGTGATAGAGTAGCCATCTGCTGTGTGGGTGCATGCATTCACTGCTGAGTGGCAGGCAGGAGATTGAGTCAGAGATTGAAGTTGCAATGCCCTGCAGGCAAACAGGATTTATTTACATATCAAGACAACAAAAACTGACACTACCAGCAATGTTAACGCACGGAGCACCTGCAACACAGTGTACAAAAACTTTAGTAGGATCTACAATCTTGGAACTCTTCTCTGTTCAATAATAAACTAATGTTGCTGAAGAGCTTGATCATGGCAGATAAACAGTTAGATTAACAGATATTTGAGGGATAGTGGTAATTTCGGGCCATTTAATTACTGGGCAGTATTTAATACGTGATTTATAAAACTACTGCCTGGGTATTTTACTGAACAGTAATGGCTTTAGATGTGATTTACCGACACACATTGTTAACAAAAGATGTTATCTAACCAATTGTGAGAGGTATGCAAATGAGCTGTGTCGCTTACTTAAGACATCGATGGCATACACTGTTTACACAGTCACATTATGGCTATATATATTGCACTGAATACCCTGTTTGTATTTATTATTATTATTATTATTATTATTATTATTATTATTATTAGTATTATTATTAATTAAAATGTATGGTTTAGTGTGTAAAAACCATGGTGTTTTATTATTGTTTACAGCCTGGATGGGGTTAAAATGCCTCATCCAGATAAAATCATGAGAATGCATGGTCAACAGCAAGTGATTACTGACAAACTGTCTGTTGACCACGCGTATGAGAAACCCTGTGCCGAATGCAGTCAAGGGATAAACTAGGTAATTAATAGCCAGTTAATCCCTCGGCCACAATATAAAAACGCTGAATTTTTGTTCAGGGTTACTTGAGTTCAATCACTGAACAAGAGTCCTTGTTCTCAAATCCCCCATAAGAAAACATACCATATAAAAGCTTACTTTAAACTTTTCGAAATAAAAATTTGATTTTTCTTTATTCCTCCATACACTACTTCTTAGGATTCATGCGAATGAAAGACCTAAAGTGCCAAAACTTTTACCTCGCAGTTTTGATGTATTACTAAAGCGTCAAAACAACATTATGATAAATATACAGCTATATGTCGAATCAACGTAGTGGATCTTCTAATACTAACTGTGTATGAATTATATAATATAATATATATATATATATATATATATATATATATATATATATATATATATATATATATATACACACACAGCTCTGGAAAAAATTAAGAGACCACTGCAAAATTATCAGTTTCTCTGGCTGTACTATTTATAAGTATGTGTTTAGGTAAAATGAACATTTTTGTTTTATTCTATACATTGATGTTGGGTGACTTTATGCCACTCCTGGCACAAAAATTCAAGCAGCTCGGCTTTGTTTGATGGCTTGTGACCATCCATCTTCCCCAACTGAGGTTTTCAATGGGGTTCAGGTCTGGAGATTGGGCTGGCTGTGACAGGGTCTTGATCTGGTGGTCCTCCATCCACACCCTGATTGACCTGGCTGTGTGGCATGGAGCATTGCCCTGCTGGAAAAAACAATCCTCAGAGTTGAGGAACATTGTCAGAGCAGAAGGAAGCAAGTTTTCTTCCAGGACAACCATTCATGCCAAAGCTGCCCGATTCCAGCCTTGCTGAAGCACCCCCAGATCATCATCGATCCTCCACCACATTTCACAGTGGGTGAGAGACATTGTGGCTTGTAGGCATCTCCAGGTCTCCGTCTAACCATTAGACGACCAGGTGTTGGGCAAAGCTGAAAATTGGACTCATCTGGGGGTGCTTCAGCAAGGCTGGAATTGGGCAGATTTGTCTTTGTGAAGGACTCATGAATCAAGCCAAGTACAAGGTTGTCCTGGAAGAAAACTTGCTTCCTTCTGCTCTGACAATGTTCCTCAACTCTGAGGATTGTTTTTTCCAGCAGGACAATGCTCCATGCCACACAGCCAAGTCAATCAAGGTGTGGATGGAGGACCACCAGATCAAGACCCTGTCATGGCCAGACCAATCTCCAGACCTGAACCCCATTGAAAACCTCTGGAATGTGATCAAGAGGAAGATGGATGGTCACTAGCCATCAAACAAAGCCGAGCTGCTTGAATTTTTGTGCCAGGAGTGGCATAAAGTCACCCAACATCAATGTGAAAGACTGGTGGAGAGCATGCTAAGACTCATGAAAGCTGTACTTGAAAATCAGGGTTATTCCACCAAATATTGATTTCTGAACTCTTCCTAAGTTAAAACATTAGTATTGTGTTGTTTAAAAATGAATATGAACTTATTTTCTTTGCATTATTCTGGTCTGATAACACTGCATCTTTTTTGTTATTTTGACCAGTTGTCATTTTCTGCAAATAAATGCTCTAAATGACAATATTTTTATTTGGAATTTGGGAGAAATGTTGTCAGTAGTTTACAGAATAAAACAAAAATGTTCATTTTACCCAAACACATACCTATAAATAGTAAAACCAGAGAAACTGATAATTTTGCAGTGGTCTCTTAATTTTTTCTAGAGCTGTATATAATGCTACATGAACATAATTTAGATCTTTTATTTAACATCATATAAAATGATATCGCAAAAGTCACTGTGTGTATATTTGGGCATTGTTTAGGAAGTTTTAGTAAGAGAGAGCATAATGGTCCCCCAAAGTGCTCCCAGCACAGTGACATGGCAGAAAACCTAGTGGATCATTGTGACAGGATAGTGCCACAGCCCAGGCTGGTTACCGGCAGGAAAGCGATCCAGAAATAGAAAGCTGCAATTCAAGCTCTAAAGCACATGATTATGAAACAAACACAAAAACACCTGTGTGTACCGCTCCCTAGAGACCTACTGGGAGGCTGCTGTGGTGGTGGGGGAAGGAGCACTGCATAAGGGTAGCTTTACAGAATGTACGTGCATGCTATCTGCAAACATACTGTGTGGAGCATGCCATTGAGCATCTGCAACTCCACACAACATCTTATAGATTCATATTACAGCACTGTTGATTGTCCTCCTGGCATGCACCTTTGTCTCACGATCAATCATACATATCCACTTTCCCTCATGTTGCCCTGCATGCAGCTCCTCCCCTAACAAACTGGCAGTTCTTCAAACCTGTAGATGTCACACTATACATTGATCATGGCAGTGGAATTCATACATGTGCAGTGTGTTGTTGGTGCCATCCCTACCATTATGCATCAGTTTCCTACTAGACGTGCCTAAGCAGTGCCCAGATATACACACATGGGCTCCTCCTCATGTAGCCCAGCATGTGGGCGTACCCCCAGCACACTGACATGGCAGAAGACCTCACACACCTAATGGACCATTGTGACAGGATAGCATCACGGTGCAGGCTGGTTACCGAAAGAAAGCCAGAAATAGAAAGCTGCAGTTCAAGCACTAAAGGGCATGATTATTAAACAAACACAAAAACAGGAACAAAATAAACACGGAACGAGGGCCAAAATAATAGGTCCAAACAAAAGAACAAATCGCTTGTAGGCTGGGCATTAGCTTTCACCACACTGTTACAGCACAGCAACAAACAAACAAATAAAGGATTTACTTCCTTTTATACATGGCCACTCGCCAATTAGCATCAATTATCTAATTGGGGAATGGTCACACCTGTAATTGCTGGCAGGGACAGATTTAACCCCATCCCTACCAACCTTAGATTCCCCCACACACTATTCACAGCAGCTGGGCTCCTGCCCTGCCACAACCATGATGCTAGATGTCTCTTGTGTTATCTTCATGAAGTACAATTTTATGAAATTTATATAATAGCACATCTGAACTAGTTATTTAAATTAGTAATACATTGAAAAAGATTGACTTAAGTATTTGTTTTAGCTCCAAAAGAGCTGAAGATCAAGACTCGAACAAGCCTCACCACTGTTCAACAAATTATATTTTGATTAACAGCATCTTAAAAATGTGGTACAGGTAAACATGCTTTATGTATAGGTGACTTATAATTTATATGCAATAATATATACAAATATATATTTGTTATTGGGCATTTTGGTAATGTTTATTTTAAGAAAATAAACAGGAATTACAGTAATTAATAAAGCAACCGTCACTGAAATGGATTAGGTTAAGGCTAGCATGAGACATATAAAGTGAAATGATCCAAAATACTTGTAATATCTTATAACAACCGTAATTATAAGTAATTACTGACTGATTAACATAATTAACATAAGCATATGGTGCCATTATGTAGAATGTCGGAAAGGCATTTTTTAAAAATACTTTCAAGGGAGACAGTTATTATTTGCAGCCCCCAAAGCAGAGCAGAGAATATTAAAATTATGTTTTCCGCATGTCTAACCGTCCTTCACACTCCATAACTCACAAACTAAGTAGATTATGGATATCATTGCCACACAGGGAGACTAAGGCATATACCTCGATTGTAGGAAACCTTTGACTTCTGACCTCCAATTCAAGGTCACAGAATACTAACGAATTTAACAGTTAGGTAAATACATGGTAGGTTAAATAGCCTTTCTCAAAGTACCTTTGATTAAGAATGTGAACACAGTAACTGCCTTGATTAAGTACCAATCTTTAACAGACTTTTTTTTTATTATTATTCAATCCTAGCCTCTGTTAAACATTTTGAATGCATTTGACTATAATCTTTCACTTGCTATGCAGTTATTATGTGATTTTGATGACCCTCTGTATGTGCCTGCACTGGTTCTCATATAAAGTAATGGCTGTAGATACCAGAATACATGATTCTGGCCATTTCTGTATTTTTGTAGGCTGTGTGTTATAAGTTTAAAAAAAAAAAAATGTAAAATGTAGATCCACTTGCATTGCCAAAACTAAAGTCATTGAGTCAGTACTCTAAAAGTAGTACTTGAAATACAACAGGTGCTTTGCAACCATGGCATTTGGAACCACCTGTACATACACAATATTGAGTTTGATGGGCTGCCAGTCCAAGTGTGAACATAGCTTTACTTGATGCCTTACTGACAAGTTTGTACTCTTAACATTTATAAGCTTCTGTATGATTCATGGTGTGTAGTTCCTACCCTAAAATACCCTCTTCTGACCTTTAAGGTGATGAAAGATATGCTCAACATCACTATCATCTTACTAGTTCAGCTGGTGCAGTGGCAGCTCAGTGGGCTTAACACCTGCCCCCAGCCCCTGTGTTCAGCTTTAGCGCTACAGTTCTTAGGTTTCCTAATCTCTGCTATACGTGTGTGTGTGGGGGGTGGGGTGGGTGGCAGGGATGGGTTTAAATTCCCTCCTGCAAAAAGGGATGTGGATGGAGCTGTCAGTTGATTAAATGATTAATGCTCCAGCCACAGGTGTAGTATAAATAGGGTGATCACTGGTGTTAGTGGAGGTAGTGTTGTGGTGGTGAAGAAGTTTTGTATAAATGTATGAAAATAAAATGCGCGTGAGTGCTTGAACAACAAGGTTTCTGGTCTCCGAGTCTCCTTGGTAATGCACATGCCTTCACATATGGTGTCGAAAGCTGGATAGCGGCCCTGGAGACTCATGGAGCGAACTGTAGATATATGCCAGAACCACCATTGCCGGAGGGTCCAGCACTGCTGCCACTACTAGAGTGCCCCACGCTGATGTCAGCATTGCTGCTGTCAGTGCCACCACTGCCAAAGGGCCCGGCAGCACTGCCAGCGTGGTCACTGCTGGAGTGCCCTGCACCATTGCTAGTGTGACCACCCTTGGAGTGCCCCGTACCATTGTTAGCATTGTGGCTGCCAGAGGTGCCACGGCCAGCTGCACATCTGGAAGAGCCAGCATTTTTGCAGCTGTCAGCATTGCCACGGCCAGAGTTGGCCCTGCTGGAGTGCCCTGCACCAGCATTTTTGCTGCCAGAATACCTTACACCACTGTCGGTGTAGGGACATCCGGGCAAAAGGAGGTGGGGAGATCTTCACCACAGCCCCGAACACCAACCCCCCCACGAGAGTCCATGTGGGACATTTGTTTTTTTATAAATATATGTAAATGAGTGCTTGAACGACAGTGTTTCTGGGGCAGGTTGCAATAAACACATAAGTTAGACTTACCTCCCAAGTCGGACTTCAAGTCGGACTTGAAAATAGGTACTGTTGCAATATTTCAAGCTGAACTTGACAATCAGTATTGTCGGACTTACTTTTCAAGCCTTAAGCCAGACTTGTCATTTCAAATCACTTACAATTCTAAACTCAACAATGATATCTAGCCTTACTACATATCCACAAAGCCCTCCAAAGAGAATTCTGAATTATATTAAAATCTTGAATTTTATTCCTGTTTCCTTCTTCCCCGAAAAGGTTTTTTTTTTTTTTTTTTTAATCCGATTTCGATTAAAGACAACCTCCATAGTACCTCCCGAAACGAGGCATTACCATCTGCCATACAAGTGTGTCTGGCCCTGTGTTTTTATGCTTGCCGAAGCTTTCAAGCAGAAGTTGGGATTTGATGGTAGCTCATAAATCTACGGCTCAAGATCCATCCATGCAGTGTCATCGGCTCTAGCAAAAAAGATACCTCATTTCGTCACCTTCCCAAGAAGACCAGCCGAACAGCAAGCTGCATATAGAGGCTGGTTTGAAATCTCACGTTTCCCCAACGTACTCGGAGCAGTGGACAGGACACAAATCTCAATCCAAGCTCCTACTGTTCACAAGTACACCTTTGTGAACAGAAAGGGGTTTCATTCATTAAACGTGCAGGCACGTACTGTTTTTAAATACATTTGACCATAGTTTGATAACTGTATAACAGTTTGTTCTTATTGTTATTATTTCCATAGTAAGCCTGCATTTAATGATATAGTGCTTAAAAAAAAAAAAAAAAAAGAAGATTCACACAAAAGCTGTATTTTATTTTATTTTTTTTACAGGTGACATGCGATTCAAACTTGATAATCACCAACTGTGTAGTGAAGTGACCCGGTTCTACTCACTATGCCAGGATTTTCCAAAATAGTCATGTTTATATATTTCATAAATTTCATAAATATATGTTTCATAAATTTAAACCCAATTTAAGCACAAAGTATAGTGGTATGTTTACTTGCCAAAGCAGGACTTGGTGTATTCCACATTATAGCTATAAATGAATCCGATTGTAGTGCTGTACAGGACAGGAGCCGCTTGCAATAAAGTCGGCCTTGAAATCTGAATTTTCTCAATGACCGTTATTACTATTTAACATGTCTTCACTTCCATACACCTAGGCTTTAATGCTGCACTGCCATCTACTGGCACTTCATATAATACCGCCACCATCACAATTGTCTTTAATCTAATTAGTGCATACAGTATTTGAGAATAAATTGATTGGTAAAAGTGAGATCCTACAGATTCCATATGGTTTACGTAGTATAAAGTTTTATTTTAATAAGCTTTTTAATAAGTTAAGTATCACACCCCAGTTGTGATACCCCTATTATCTTCACAAGATACTGCTACCGCTATTTTATATATACATATACATAAACCACCAAGGCGGCCTGCGCTCACCGGGCCCTCACCACACACACACACACACACACACACACACACACAGACAGATATGTAAATGTTTTATTTCTCAAATTATAAAATATATTGTTTATATAATATTCATTATGAATTTAAGAGGACATCTGATACATGTAAAAATATATTTATATTTATAGTATGTATAATTTTGATATTCACATATAGTAGGCTATTCTTGACATATTTCTCTTAATATGGCCTTTCCCCAGTCATATTTTTGCGCAATTGTATACAACAAACTCTACTCCTTTTTTATGCAACAGATGATCTGGGTGGTGGGTTTTTACTGGGATACAGTGCTTACCCCCTTAGGTCTTTCCTCATAACTCCATATATCAATCCATTGAGTGATGCCCAAGAAGGGTGGAATATGGCACACAGTACATGCAACATACAACTATCTGGACGATTGTTTAGTTTGCGCGCATTCCAAAGCATGAGCAGAGGCGCACACGAAACAGGTCATAGATCTTGTGGTGAAGTTAGGGGTCTTGATACATCAACAGAAGAGCAACTTCATACCGTCTCAGTCCACAGTGTTCCTGGGGATCAAACTGAACTCTGTGAGCATGTCTGTCTCACTGTCGGACTTTGGTCATTGGAGGCCACACTCTCCCTATTCAGAGAGGACGCTCTCCTACAGGTCAAAGTATATTAAAGGTTGTTGGGGCTGATGGCAGCTGCCTTGAGAATCCTTCCACTAGGGCTGCTGAGAATGCGCCCGCTTCAAGCCTGGGTAAATATGCTCAAGGTGCACCCAGTCCGAGAACGGTACCGGCTGGTGCGAGAGTCCAGACAATGTCGGAAGACACTGGAGTGGTGGCTCCGTCCCGGCAATCTGTGCCTCGGACCTCCCCTCGGATCCCCCCACAGAAGGGAAGTGGTCACTACAGACGCCTCCAGCCTGGGCTGGGGAGCGGTCTGGAAGGGGAGAGGAATAAGAGGACAGTGGAAGGGATATCGGCAGCAAGCGCACATAAATGCTCAAGAGCTGCAAAGCAGTGTGCCAGGCATTATCCCATTTTCGCCAGCAATTAGCGCACAAGCATGTGCTGGTCAGGATGGACAATACCACAGTAGTAGCCTACATAAACCACCAAGGCAGCCTGCGCTCACCAGGCCCTCACCACGCAGTGCACAGACTCCTGTCCTAGACACAGAAAAATTTGCATTCAATCAGGGCAGTTCACCTACCCGGGGTGGACAACAAGGCAGCAGACCTCTTGTCCAGAAGAGCTCCAGACAGCTCGGAGTGGAGACTGCATCCTCTAGTGGTGAAACAGATTTGGGAGAGATTTCGACCTGCACGAGTCGACCTCTTTGCCCCCGATAGTTCTCCATGGAGAGAGCCGGGGACCCCCTGGGAGTAGACGCGCTAGCTCACCCCTGGCCACAGGGGCTACTGTATGCGTTCCTTCTGCTACCATTATTAACCATGATACCAGAGAGGATCAGGGTGAGAGAGCACAGGTTTTGCTGGTTGCACCCAGATGGCCGAGATGCCCTTGGTTTGCTCTCCTCTCCAACATGTTGTCAGATCAGCCGTGGCAGCTCCAGCTGCTCAAGAACCTCCTGAGCCAAGCAGAGGGGCTATTATGGCACCCGAACCCAGCCCAGCTCCAACTCTGGGTCTGGCCGTTGAACGGCGCTGTCTATTCAGACGAGGTTTGCCAGATGCAGTAGTAGAAACACTACAGTCTGCTAGGGCGCCGAGTACTATAGCCCAGTACTCATACAAATAGAAAGTTTTCCAAGACTGGTGCATTGCCGAAGGTCACGATGCGGTGACCTGTCCTATTGAGATGATACTAACCTTCCTTCAACACCTGTTTGATGCAGGAAAATCAGCGTCCACTTTGAAGGTACACCTGGCAGCAGTACAAAACTGACTCGGTGTCCCATGGGGCACAATTCCTGGCAGTGCAATTTCTTAAAGGGGCTCAGAGGCTTCATCCTCCCATGAAAAGTATGGTCCCCAAGTGGCATCTAGTACTGGTACTGCAGGCCCTTATGGGTCCCCCATTAGAGCCCATGGTGTCAGCAGAGCTGTGCCCTGTTTCTTTGAAGGTGGCGTTTTTAACAGCCATTACGTCTGCCATTAAGTGAGCTTCATGCGCTGTCCATTGATGACACATGCATGGCTTTCACGGGGAATTACTCTCGGATAATATTACGAACAAATCCAGCCTTTTTGCCAAAGGTGGTATTTTCATTCCATATCAACCAGCCGGTGGTTTTGGAAACTTTCAGAACTCCCCCGCACGAGTCAGAGGAGGACCGTAGACAACACACGCTATGCCCAGTTCGGGCTCTGCGTTGTTACCTGGATAGGACGGCGTCTTGGAGACAGTCCAACCAGCTGTTTGTCTGCTATGGGTCCCGCTCTAGAGGTCAGGCCCTATCGAAGCAACATCTAGCGCACTGGGTGGCAGAAGCGATACGCTTGGCGTATGAACAGACAGATTCCCCCTTACTGGGGGACATTACGGCCCATTCTACCAGGGGCCAGGCGACATCGTGGGCTCTCCTTCATGGTGCCTCCTTTGTAGTGCCAAGGGGGGAGTCTTAAAACATTCTCTGTGTCTTCTTGGTTTCTGGTCTCCAACTCTCCCACTGACAAGGAATGCTTTTAAAAGGAGTCATAAACTAAATACTGGACACATGGGTTATCTTCACGATAACTGAATGACTCATTCGGCGACACAAGCCAACAATTCACACTTAAGACAAGAACCAGTCTATGTCATAAATCCAGCTGACAGGGGGCAGAATAGCATCGGTATGAGAACAACCAATGAAAAACACTTCAAGTGGGCTCAGACACTGCCCAGATTAACCCAACTATCCATAGGTGTAGAGAGAGACCTACAAAAATATGAGCGCGACATTGAAACGACACTCCTTACACGAAATCCAGTGTTCCAATACAAAAACCAATCTTTGAACTGGGATAACCTGGAGATCCAGCCTGCGACCAGCTGGGACAGAGATACCATTTTCGGACAGTCTAATATGAGATAACTATTCTAGTATTTGCCTTGGTGTGAGAGTCCATTGCGTGAGACGTCTAAAATCCTAAGATACTTGTCTAACTTAGCCCCGATTGATCACCAGAGAAAGAGTTGGATAAACATTTGAAGTCAACATAAATTGAAGTGTATTCAATTTATTGAGCTAGCAGTGCCAGAGTTTGCGATGGAATATCCCAGACATAACCGGACGAAGAGTGCACATATCGGTGGAGGATTTGCTGTTTCAGTGGAATATCTAAACAGTTAATGACTCTTAGTTCTTTGCAAACACATTTATTTCGTACACTGAAGTGGAGACGAAATACGAGGAAGGCCTACCCCAGAATCTCCCTGACCTTGTCGGCATGCAAGCTTCGAGCGCCTGTGTTGTTGACACTTAACAGCTGGAGGAAACAGCATAGATCCGTTAAGTATTCAACGAGTAGTGTTGTAATCCTCTTATGAACTCGAGAATAAGCAGACCTTAAAGTAAAATTAATGTTTTGTTTTAAGTGGAATGTAAGAAAAATATCATTGCTTTCAATTCATGCTTTGAGTTAATGAACACTATAGTATTTGTTTGTATGTGATTTATACAAATTGATGTAAGGCAATTATCATTCTGCGTTTAGCTAATCCAAATTTAGCTGTCTTAATAACAGATAATTCTTGATAGGTTGTCTGGACGCAAAGAGCGTCTTTACCTCGCAAGAGTGAGAATTGCCTTCTGAACCGAAACTATATATATGAGACTGATTTAACGATGCTTTGATATCAGATATTAACGAAGGTGAATATTTGTGTTACTAATGATACCCCTGTTAAGACTAACCTTCATCTTAAATGGCTGCCAGGAATGCAGTTGTAACCTTAATGGAATCGCCCATAGTTTGCTTTGAATAGCTAATTGCTAATCAACCAGCAGGAGTGGGGGGGGGGGGGGGGGGGTTGTTTGAACCTTATTTTCTATACTGTTTAGATTAGTTAATTCTTCCTTTCTGTATTATCTTAGTTTAGTTGTTGCACCTTTAATTTTTTTCCTTTATTTTGTTTTATTTCTAATAAAACTGTTACTTTGTATTCACTAGAAATGTGGTCTAGTCGGTTTATTTCAATAAGGGTCGGGTTCTACATGATTTGAATTCAAAACAAGGTATGCAATTATTACAATTTAAACTAGTCAAAATACGAATATACCTTGCACACTACACCTTAGATGAGTTATGCAATGCTGCTACATGGACAGGTAGTCAGACATTTGTATGTTTTTACCGCCTTGATGTGGCAAACCGAGCGAGACCCTCTCTGGGCTCTAGGTTGTTGCAGGCGGCATGCCCTTAGGAGTCATGTGGGCTCTGAGGCTATCGCCGTGAGGCTGTGCTGACGGTAATCTAGAGCCACGACAGCTTTGGTACAGCTTCCCATTCGGTAATGGTTGTCATTCAATTGTATTTACTGTATTTACAGTATAATCGTAAATCTCGAAAAACTACTCACTTCGAAATATTTGTAGTCATTTTTGTATTACTTTAGTATAAATACATGTTAATTTGGATTCATATGTTGTTTTTTTCTGACTTTATGTGAACGAAAAGACACACATTTGCCCGTTTTCCAATTGGAAATAGTGATATTTTGAAATATCACTGTCCTGGTCACAAAAGCAAAGTTTGTGGATAATAATAGCCATTTTCTATACTTTTGAGGCATAAGCACTTAGGAAATAACACTTACTACCCAGGAACAAAAATTGTGTTACATAGTGCAATTTCCATCACTGTGAACATGGGAAAAAGATATTGCTCCATGTGTTGTAGCCATTGACAAAGAAAATGCTGTGAAATGAGGATCCTAAAGTGTGACAGCAACAATTTTATATTGCCTTTACGACTGAATAAAGACCAATAAAAGCCTTCTTTAAGAATCACAAAAAAACAACATCTTCCTACATTATGCAAATACAAAATGCTGATGCCTATTATGTTCTTGAAAATCTAACTGTACATAATTCCATTCTAATTCCCTGGATATTCTGGATATCATCGCTAATACATATCCATAGCAACATCTGTAGTGGAGTAGTGCAACTCACCTAGAATCTAGAGACTGTAAAAATAATTTGATGGTTTATTTTTATTCTAAAGTGACTCTGCAACTGGTGGAAAAGGTAAGGGGTTTGCTGTATCTAAGAGAATGCCAGCTCTGTAATGAATATTTATTTCTAAAAAGGTAATTTCCAACAAAAATAGAAAAAAAATAAACTGAAGTGCTTACATTTTAAGATCTTTTTTTCCTCTGGCCCTGAATAGAAATATTATTTCTGTTCTGTCAAAAGCTATCATCACTTTTTCAGCAGATGGAAGGTTACGCCATTTCTCACAAAATATTGGCCATAATTGCTGCCTGCAGTGTACAGACAAACGTAATCCTTTCAAATGCTAACTGCGTTATATTTATACCTAAGGGACTCAGTGGTACAAATGTAATGCATCTAAGCCAGTTTATCTTAGCGAGACCTTGCAGCGCTGATTTAAAACAGCTGAACTAAATCAACAGTTACCTTGAGCCAGGGGCCTTTAGAGAGCAATTAGAGTCAATACTTAGAGTTTTGAGCTGAATGTGCTCTGTCAGTCTCAATGATTTGTGTTTGTTGTACTCAGTCTCATTTCCTGTGTGAAACACGATGCTGTACAAAGAGAAAAATTCCCAAGATTCAAAAATATGTGACCTCAGTGCATTCATGAGCATGAAAGTACACATGTCTAAACGACCATTTTGGTTTGTCATACAAAGTTCTATTGCTGTTGGCAGCCTCCACTTCCCCATGTCGAAGCCACATAAATGGTTTCAAGTTACATCCAAAACACTTTCCACATGCTTTTAGTGTGGGCCTATTCACACAGCCGAGCTCTGTGGAGGCTGCGGCCAAAGACTTCATAAAGAGCTGCCTTCTTTTGGGGTCCGGGAAACCACAATAGACACATTGCTAAAGCAATCTAATTATCTGCTTGGATATTTTTCCAGATGTATCATGTGTCTAAAAATATTGCAATGAAGAAGGTATTATTTAGGTCCCTGGGCTTGCAACAAGGGCATAAAGAACCCTTTGTTTGCCCAAAGGGGAAATATTGACATTGTACTTGTAAAATTGTGTTTAAATCACTTAAAGAAAACAGAACACCCAGAGGGAAGGTGATTTACAACCACACATCAAACTCTGATTCCTAATAAGCATGAAGACAAAATGATGAGTGAATGATTATTTCTGGACATTTATTTGAATGTTTATAGTCATGGTTTTCAACATCGTCCTATTTTTCTTTTAATGCACATCCAGTTAGTTCACAAACCGACGTCCATTTTAAATTATTTTGTTTTTAGACATATACAGTGTTTCACAAAATCTTTATTTGGAAATGTGACCTTTAATGTACATATTTTAGTACAGTTACAAATACTCTGTTAATTTTTTATTATTGCTCATCAGAAATGGGAAGTGCACCACATAGCTCACTGTTGTACTCCAGACTACCTGTGAACTCAAACAGAAGGTCAAGAATGTCTGGAGACACGTAGTTTTGCAAACTTGTTGTTACAATGCTTTCACAATGATGGTTAAAGTAGCTTTTTGGAAACAGCGCCCAGTTAACTTTTAGTCAGATAAATCACAGTAGTGTTCGTGCTACAGTACGCTCCTGTTTTATTTTTGTTAGTCAGCATACTACTGTTAAGGTTCATATGGGGTAGACACATATTTTTAAACAGACTTTTAGCATACTTATTCAGAGCTACTGTTATGCAGACAATTACTGCAGCAGTACATCCACCAGGGGCTTTACATTCAACAGCTAATTAAAATGTTTAACTGTTTTTCATATATAAAAAGTAAGTATGTGTTTGAGTCACATGTACAAAAGTATGGTGACTGCATGGTGTAAAGCCTGCAATGTAATGTTATCCAGCAATGTTATTAAATAAGTAGCAGCTGTCTTTGGGACAGATATTTGCTCTCAGATCACTGCTATAGCTGGTATAAGTCCTGCTGCACATTATCACATATCACAAGCTAGGCATAAAAAAATAGCACCTCATAACAGAGTTGCTCTTTGGGATAGAGGATTAAAGGTCAAACGTGTTCTATCTGAATAGTGACCTTTTGGAGTTACTGTGTCAGAATCTAAATGACGCATCAGGCATCTTCATAAAGTATTATTGTACCACTTGACACATAATATATGTACAGGCTTGTGAAAAAGTGGCTGAGTGGATACAGGTGTAGGAGTGATGCAGTGCATGAATGAAGCAGACAGAGATAATTGTAATCTGGTTTGGAAAGCTTTTTATTTAGAATTTCCGGGTCTGGCGACCAAACAATAATCCCCCGGCAATACACAACAATGTGTAGAGCACGGGGTAAATAACAATGGATTGCAGTCCCAAATAATAAGCAAATAATATCCACACCACAATAGTACATGTACGGTCACCAGTCCTGGGTGCATGCAGTAGTGCTCGTAGTGGGTGGCACAAGTTTATTTTGTGACAGTGGTGAAGAGTTGTTCCGGCTTTGTGCCAGCCCACGGTGACAGCTCCGGAAACGTGTTAGCCATCTAGTAATTCACAAACAAGACAAATTACGAACAAACAAACAAAACACTCACAATATTATTATTTTCACGGGGTCTCTCACAGTCCTTCTAGGTTCAAACACAAATAGACAATTCTCCGTCCCCTTTTATGTCGTCACACATGACCCCTTGGTAAACGAGTGCAACCGCCTCTCCAATCTACGGCTGCCACGTCGTTCCCCTTCCAGGTCAATGCGTTAATGCAGCAGAGTCCCCTCACCTTTCTTCCCTTGAACCCTGGAAAAGAACTGTCAAGTCAGCCCGTCCAAAGAACTCTGTTCTCACTACTTAGCGCCCTTATAGGTCGGGAGGGAGATTTACAACCAAGAATCATTGTATTTCTGTCACAAGGCTCTATGAATATAGACCATAATATCATGTATGCTTTGAGGGCATTACGGAGCAAGAATGAAATACGATCCATTAACATTTCACACTGACCACACACAAAAGCTTCAGCTGCCTTGTGTAACAAAGGGAAAGACGTTCTTAATAAATAGTAGGCACACAAAAAGGCTAAATGTGTATAAATACTAAAGTCAATCTGCTAAACACATAGCCTTGTCCAATATATTTTCATTTCTCATTTGATAAATCCCGTAACTCAAACTAGCCGAACTAAAAGGGCAATGAGGATGAAAGAAATTCCAGATGAAGTCAAATATTATGAAAGTGTAGTACTGAAGGAATCTGCCAATAGAGGACACCAGCATATGATACATCTGTCTTTTCATTTAAATAATTCTATTTGGGGGAATCTCCATGGAAAAGGTAATGTATTATTTTTGAGTCTGAACTAGTTTTTTGTACATACCTCTCTTCGGAAGTCATTCATACTTGAGCAGATGGCTCCCTGGTTTATAATGTGCAAAGAATGTCTACTTAAACAATGTCTACTTTAATTCTGCTGGAGCACATCTGTCATTTCAGCCAAGAAGGGCTATGGGTAATCATTTCATCAAAACCACAACTACAATTGCTACTTGTACAGAAAATGATAAAGCTTTACTGAATCCGGATTACAGAGATTAAACATGGTCTTCCCTTTCACTAAACTGTTGGGTCTGAATAAATTACAATATCCCTAACTGGAATATAATTATAGACAGAGAAAATGCTCATTGCTCATTTGGGCAAATGAGTTGACCTCATTTTCCGTCCTCTTCTCTTCGAATAACTTAAATTAGGTTTCAAGGAATACATATGTAACACTGATGTGTAAAGCCATGTTTTATATTTCCTTACTTATTAAAGCAAATTTTACATACTGTTACAGTTGGACATATGGAAGTGTTTTGTTTATTTTCTACTAATAACAGACCTCAAGTATTTGATAATGGGTTATCTAATGCTATTCAATAACTGACACGTGAACATAGCTTGATATGTTTTGAGATTATATATATATATAAAGTCAAACCCATTTACAATGTACCTGGAATATAAAGTATACACTGATATAAAGAACCATAATCTTGGAACAGAAGAAAACCGTATTAAATCCTGTTTAAATTCTCCTTTTAGCACGTACTCTGATAATGCATACTTCCTGTTATTATGCACACACCACAATGGCACGCAATGGTCTGTGCTGCACATATTGCTAACTCGTAGTCCAACTTCTTACTGTTTGAACTTGACCTTGCTCTCTATTACTGTAATATATGCACTATTATCATGGCCAGTGCTAAACGACCATCAATTTCACTTAAGGACAAACTGTGCATTATTGGAGAAATCTTAGAGACAAAAGCAGTCAGAATTATGTTGTCAAAGAGCTCAAGTTTAACACTACAACCACCAGGTTTATGCTACTACCTAGAACCTCCAGCTGTAGTCATTTTGACGGGTACATTTTAAACAGCTTCAATATGAAAATTGCACGCAAACCATCAAATACAACGCAAAAGATTTATTTATGAACATCATATATAACATTTTCATAACAGAAAAACGCTATTTAAATGAAAAAATAAACATAAAAGGCTTTATTTTCAAAATTAGCGCA
Source organism: Polyodon spathula (assembly GCF_017654505.1). Taxonomy (NCBI): domain Eukaryota; kingdom Metazoa; phylum Chordata; class Actinopteri; order Acipenseriformes; family Polyodontidae; genus Polyodon; species Polyodon spathula. The sequence goes on from NC_054535.1 coordinate 66,883,578, forward strand.
TATAATGCATGACGTAAAAAAAATGCAAAACTATATTAAAATAAGCATTTCAAAAGATGATATTGTGTAAACAGGTTTAATCTGCTATATGTACATACACAATTGTAAACATGAAGTAATTATTTACAAAAAACAAGATAAAAGGCTTTATTTTCTAAATTAGCGCATATAATGCACGACGTAAAAAAATTACAAAACTATAATAAAATAAACATTTTAAAAGAAGATATTGTGTAAACAGGTATAAACTGCTATATGTACAGTGGCTCTCAAAAGTATTCACCCCCCCCCTTGGACTTTTCCACATTTTATTGTGTTACAACATGGAATCAAAATGGATTTAATTAGGAGTTTTTGCCACTGATCAACACAAAAAAAGTCCATAATGTCAAAGTGAAAAATAAAATCTACAAATTGTTCTAAATTAATTACAAATATAAAACAGAAAATAATTGCATAAGCATTTACCCCCTTTGCTATGACACACCTAAATAAGCTCTGGTGCAACTAATTGTCTTTAGAGGTCACATAATTAGTTGAATGGAGGCCACCTGTGTTCAATTAAGGTGTGTCACATGATTTCATGTTAAATACACCTGTCTCTGGGGGGTCCCACAGTTGGTTAGTACATTTCCTAATAAAAACTACATCATGAAGATGAAGGAACATTCAAAGCAAATCCGGAATAGGGTTCTTCAAAAAGAACATTTCCAAGGCATTGAATATCCCCCGGAGCACAGTAAAATCCATTATTAAGAAATGGAGAGAATATAGCACAACTGTGAATCTGTCTAGAACAGGCCGTCCTCAAAAAATTAGTATCCGGGCTAGAAGGGCACTAGTCAGGGAGGCCACCAAAAGGATTTCGACTGTGCTGGGAGACACTGTGCATACTGCAACAATAGCCCGGGTGCTTCACAAAACTGGCCTTTATGGGAGAATGGCAAAAAGAAAGCCATTGTTGAAAAAAACACATCAAATCTCAGCTAGACTTTGCCAAAAGGCATGTGGGAGACTCTGAGACCAAGTGGAAGAAGATGCAATGTTGCTGCCCCTGTGTGTATTTCAGTGTTATATGTTGCGTGTTAATGTTGGTGTATAGTTATTGGTACACAGGATATAAATGGGTCTGTGGAACAAGAGTTGCTTAAAATGTATATTTGTATTTAGGCACAAGCATTGCACAGCACTTCACGTGCAGTTATACCGCGACTCCAATTGAATGATTGATTAGCAGTCGAGTCTCGGTACAGCTGCATAAAAGCAGCATGTTTTCACTCACTCGAGTTTGTGTGTTCGGTGAGTGGAGAACGGGTGTGGAGAGGAAAAAGTAAAAACAAAAGTAAATAATTGTTTTGACTCACCGTGTTTGTTTGTCTGTTAGTCCATTGTTTGTTTAAGTCTTAGTCTGTTTTGTTTCATTTCTTTCTTTTGGCTAAAGTGCAGAGTTTTGTCTTTACAACCTTTTATTTTCTGTTTCATTACTAAACGCTGAGCTAAACGAATCGCTCAGCTTCACCAAACACCACCGCTGGGTTTTCTTTTTTTTTCCTGGTTCCTGTTTCTATTTTGAGGTCAACCACTGCAGCCGTCTTATAGAACTTTTTGGCCTCAACGCTAAGCGCTATGCTTGGGGCAAGCCTAACACCGCACATCATCCTGAGAACACCATTTCTACTGTGAAGCATGGTGGTGGCAGCATCATGCTATGGGGATGCTTCTCTGCATCAGGGCCTGGAAAGCTTGTGAAGATAGAGGTCAAAATGGATTCATCAAAAATTCATCTTCCAGCAGGACAATGACCCCAAACATACAGCCAAAGCCACACTGGCTTAAAAACAAAAAGGTCAATATCCTAGAGTGGCACAGCCAAAGCCCAGACCTCAATCCAATTGAGAATATGTGGAGAGTTGAAAATTGCTGTTCACCAAAGGTCCCCATCCAACTTGACGGAGCTTGAGCAATTTTGCAAAGAAGAATGGGCAAAAATTGTAGTGTCCAGATGTGCAAAGCTGGTAGAGAATTGCAAATAGTCTATGCAAATAGACTCATGCCTATAATTGCATGCCAAAGGTGCCTCTACCAAATATTGACTCAAGGGGGTGAATACTTATGCAATCAATTATTTTCTGTTTTATATTTGTAATTAATTTAGAACAATCTGTAGATTTTATTTTTCACTTTGACATTATGGACTTTTTTTGTGTTGATCAGTGGCAAAAACTCCTAATTAAATCCATTTTGATTCCATGTTGTAACACAATAAAATGTGAAAAACTCCAAGGGGAGTGAATAATTTTGAGAGCCACTGTACATACAAAATTGTAAAACTGAAGTATTTTCAAAAATAACATGAAAGGTTTTTTTTTTTTTGTTTTTTTTTACATTAGCCTACTGCATAGCATGACTTCAAAAAATGAAAACTATAATAAAATAAGCATTCCAAAAGAAAATATTGTGTAACCAGCTGTAAACTGGTTATATGTAGGCCTACATACAGAATTGTAAAAAATCAGTAATTATAAAAAATAAAATAACTCAGTTCACATTGTGTAATGGGAATGTGCATTCAGGGAAACATACTTAAAAGTAGACCCCATATTAGCACAATCCACACAGATGTAACCAATGTAACCAATTTATCATGTGCATTTACCACATACTGCTCTTTCACACTGGGCACAGATATCAGTCATTTTATTTTTTAATGGATTTAGTTACATGGTATTGATTTCTCTAACTTGCTGCACACTGTATCCAGGTTGAGCTGTGTTTCCTGTCACTTTGCAGCTTTCTGATCGAATTGTTTTTGCCAAAGCTCCATGGCTAGCATCATAAGATGATATTTTCCCATGTGTGTTCATTGTACAAAATGAAATAATTGATGGCTGCCATGTCCAGTACATTATAAAATAAAGCAACTGGACACCAGTGCTTTCACAGAGTTTTATGCAGATGGTGGAAACTCTCTTCTCACTTTGTTTAATGTTCCAACCAGGCTGTTTTTTTTTTTTGTTTTGCTAATTACAGTGAAATAAAAACATGTAATTTGTAGTATTCATCCCTTTTCCAAAGCACAGTTACATCAGCCTAAGTATCACATTGCCACCCAGTCTCTGACCAGCTGGGCGAGTGCTGTTTTCAATGAAGTCGTTCCAAATTCCTACTGCCAATGCCAATATATCTGTAGTTGCTCTCAAATCAAAATGCAAAAATATCAAGATTTCCCTAAATATTCTTGTAATAGTAAAATTATAAGACAGCAGTCTATATAAGCTCATGTAAACAGCCAGACGCAGTTCTCCAAGAAATTGACAGGATTACAATAGAGATTTGGATAACACATATCTAGCCCTTAGCAGTCTATTTATTTAGCACTTGTCAGGCACGTCAGGTCCACTTAATTTTCACACGTGCTGTTTAAAATATATATTTTTTCAAATAAAACAGGTTTAAAAGGCCACTCAGTACTGTATCACCAGTCAAGCCCCAACCCTTGTTCACTGTATTTTTCACATACCTCTTTATAGATGGGCATACTGATAAATACTCTCCTGATCACTCGTTTTATCACCAAACTCCTCCATATTGCGATCCAAGTCATTATTTTATTATTATAACATCTCAAAAAAAGCTCTGTAAATGTCCGTGATATTCTTTGCGCTGGATGCAGAAGCAGCTATCTCCTTTGTTTATGTCTGTGTTATCACTGTGGTGTATTGAGCTATCAGATACGCCCTTTTTTATTTATTTTTTTTGCTTCATTCGGCAATTATCATCTCACTAGGCCATTGAAAGGTTTTCTTGGCTTTTTCCAAAGAAAAAACGACTAGAGACCAGTGCTTTACGTCTTTTTGATGATGTCAGACAGGGTCCGACATCGGACTGGAAAGGGAAAATTGTAATGTCAGATCGCAAAGGGTTAAAGACTAATCTTACAACTCAGTGGAGAAGGGAAAAAACTTTTTGGGAGGAAACCTCTGATGGTCCAGTCAGGGAGATGCGTGAACAAGGAAAGAAATAATTAAGTCCTGATTGCTTGCAAAAGGTTGAGAAGGCAAACTAGTTGGTTGTGTAGGAGGAGCGGATGAATGGAGCGAGGACTGTAGTCATGTAATCTTGAGCAGATGTGAGGAGATTGTGAAGGGATAAATTTAGTTGAAAATCAGATCGCTCAAATGGGAATTAAAAAACACAGTATTGTTTTGTAACCCAATAACCTGATCATCTCAACTTAAATTTAAATGGTTTAAATCTTTTCAAATGTGACTGTCATCGTGAGAGGCACACTGGAATACATCAATCAGTGTCTGATTGGGTTATTTCATCTTTCTAGAACCTCCATCATATAATTGCCTCATTTTGTATTGTGATTTCCATGAGTGCTCCTCATCCCTCTCAAAATGGCATTTAAACAAATGGCAAAAAGTGCCACTATTTTACTTGTTACAAAAAGTTGGAAATTGTTTGAGCTCCTGAAAATAACTTGAATCAGACACAAGTCACAGAGCAATTTTTTGTTTTCCGTTCTGGTGAATTGCTTTACCATTCTGTTAAATAATTTTGTGCATGTCTTGAATGTACAGGAATTCATAATTAATCTAGAGCTATGGCTACATTTTCTAATGTGTGCAGAGGTACTGTGTTAATTTAGCTTGACAGTTTATTAACCTCTTAAACCCCCAGCCTCCCACAGGCAATTTCCGCCTGGAGGGCTATGGCCTTAAATAAATCACATTATCTTCCAAAGTATAGAAAGCACAGGCATGGTTCAGGGATTGAATTCAAGGTAACCCCCTGGCCATTAGGAATAAAACCTCAGATTTTATATAAGTCTTACTCAGTACCACACTGGAAGGAGATATCCAGAAAAAACATAAAAAACAAGAAACACTTTTCATCTGTTTATATTCTATCGTCATTTTTTCACCTTGTGCACATTAAAAGAGCCAGATTTTTTTCCAGTGCTTCCCAAACATGTCTACTACACTGGATAAAAAATTTGAAACTGATTGAATAAAGGGATCAAATTCTACATGAGTTTTTACAAAGCTAGGCCCAAGGGTCCCCAAACCTGTCCAAACTTCTCGAAAAATGAATATTGTGTAAATCTTTATGGCCAGTCATACACTAGTTTCTTGAGCAAGATCTAAGAGGGAAGTTGCCTTCTGGCACCTCACATGCTATACATTGCCACATGAATTAGATTTTGTAATCCTCTTTTTTACTTATTTGTCCAATATTTCATTCAAAAGGTGGCCTTTTTGGAGAGCTTTGGGGTGCCCGAAATGTATCCATGATGAGTATGCATGACAAATACTCTCAATTCATATACCATAACTGTCAGGCACATTGCTCTCACATAACCGTGTGTTTGTGCAGGAGAATGTTGCTACTGAGATTTTTTTGTAGCTCTGAATTTTCAGTGCCTGGCTGTATTTTTGTTACTCACTTGCTTGAAAGTATGTAAATGTGAAGAAGCAAAATAATGAGATTTTTTTTTTTCAAAATAAAGTGGTTACACTCATTCAAGCACTGCTGACAGGTGAACATATGTTGATTATTGGATAAAGGCGTCTGCTAAATGTCTATAATAATAATAATAATAATAATAATAATAATAATAATAATAATAATAATAATAATAATAATGAGATTGCAGACACCTTTGCTGCTCTAAATCAGGCTGTCAGACTGAAAACCCCTCAGTTACTTTCATCTTTACTTTGACTGACATGTGGCAAACCAAGGAACTGAGTGTGTGATTGTTGGAGCAGGCAGACAGCTTATCTTGAAAGGCTAAGAAACCTACACTGTCTCTAGGTGAAGTATAAAAAAGTTTGCTAAACACTCCCATGCAATAATCTAAATCAATGAATATCAATGAGAAAATAATAAAGATGGCCGGGAAGCAACAATTACTTCTTGCAACTTGTATTGCATCGTAAAGATCAGGGACCGTATACAGCAGCACAGCACAGATGAGACATGGTGTTGCTCTTTACTATGCAATAAAAATTATTAAAAAAAAAAAATAATAATTTATGTGCCCCTTGAGAGTCAAATTGTTGCATTTTCTAGTAATATTTACAGTAAAAATGCATACTGAAAATTACGCATAATAATAATAATAATAATAATAATAATAATAATAATAATAATAATAATAATAATAATAATAGATGTAATGTGGATCCATTACACTTACAAATCCTGAAGAGGCTCCAATCCATCTTCAAATGCTCCTTCACAGATGCTGAATTAGCGCTCTCCAACCCAGAAAGTCATTTTCGCCATCACTTTCACTATTATCCATCTCCTCCAAAACTTCAAAAAGACTGAATCGACTTCTTTTGGGATGCTTTGGAACACTGCTCACCATTTCGTTCGATTTTATACATTTTACAAATTGAAAAATGATCAGAAAACGGTAAGAAACCTTGATCCTACATGCATAACTCTGCGCTCTCGTTTGCAAATATGTGTCTTGTTTACATATACGCATTGATTACTCTTCAATGGATTAGGCTACAAACAAAGTCAAGGTGTGAATGGAAAGCTTGTGACCTCCCCTACAACGTGATCAGCAAGATTTCACCATCAACAGAAACATGCAAGGCCAGAGCAGCGAAATGCGCAGCTAGTCGATCGGAGTTGTTTTTGAACTGTGAGGTACTAGACACATTGCGAAGGGAATATCTCAGCGGTGAAATGGCAAATTCCAAAAATTTCTTCGCTGTTTGACGGTAGGAAAACGCTTCTGATATTGAGTCAGGTTTTTTTTGCTGTTTTGCTTTTGTAATAATATTACAGATGATTTTTTAAATATAATGTGTAACTGCACTACCATGTCCCGCCCGTGGGACACAGGGGGCGTAAGAGGTTAATGTTAGTTTGTCTGTTACTTTATTATTATAGTTTATTAACATACATTTGCCTATTGCGTTTCTCTTACTTATTATGCTCATTTAATATGTTGATGCACGTGAGTCATGACAACTAATAAATGTAATGTATGTATTTATTTATTTATTGATTCATATTGTGTCTGGTGTTCAACTCTGTCCTAAAGAACACTTCGGCTAAGAGAACACTTCGCTTGCTTCCTGAGGGGTGTTCTCTTAGCCGGAAACTACTGTACAAAGAAAATAAAGAATTTCGATCACTCCTTGCTGGAATTGAAATTCCTTTTTTTTTAAAAGAACTTTCAGAAGCTTATCTTTGGTCCAGTCTTCAAAGAAGAGCCAAGCTGGAGAAGCATCCCAGGAGCAAGGGCATTTAGACTGATTGGGAGGATTGGAAGCACTGGAGACCTGGATGCCCGGAACAGCAGGAGCGAGTATGGCAGAATCAATGGAATTTGAATCGGTGGGTTCAGCAGGGGTCAAAAATTGATGGGTCAGGTGGAGAAGAAGCAGTAGGGCAGACAAATTTATTTTAGACATTTATTCCTTGGATTTTCTCTTTCCAGTCCAATGTCGGACCCTGTCTGACATCATCAAAAAGACGTCAAGCACAGGTCTCAATATTTCTCTGGAAAAAGCCAAGAAAACCATTCAATGGCAGAATGAGACCAATAGGAGCCAAATGAAGCAGAATAAAAAAGGGCATATCTGAACAATACAGTAGCCCCATGTACCACAGACATAACACAGACATAAACAAAGGAGATAGCTGCTTCCGCATCCAGTGCTCAAAGAATTTTTTAGATGTTCAGAGCTTTTTGAGATGTTATAGTAATAAAATAATTATTGAGGAGTTTGGTGATAAAACAAGTGATCAGAAGATTTATCAGTATGCATATCTATAAAGAGGTATGTGAAAAATACCGTGAACAAAGGGTGGGGCTTAGCTGGAGATGCAGTGCTGATGTGCTTTTGCCATGCACTGCCTTTTAAACATGTTTTACTCTGAAAAAAATATATTTTAAACAGCGAGTGTAAAATAAACAGCGCCTGAGAAAATAAATTGGACCTGACGCGCCTGACAAGTGCTGAATAAATTGAATGCAAAGGGTTAACAGTTGAAGAAAGTCCATCAGGAGGAATGCAGTCATCTTCTGATAATTCAGATTCAGAGGGTAAAGAAAATTGTGATGACTGGGTAGCCCATATATCATGCAGCCTATTTCAAATTCCAGTTACAGTACTCATCATTGTGTGTTATATGGTTTGATTGGCTGGACCGCTTTGGCATTGCCAAGGTTGAAGCACTGGTGTATTTTTTAATACAAGGCTATTCTATGTAAGCTACCTCCATAAACTGTATAAATGAATACTTTATAGTCGCTTGTAGTAACTACAGTCTTAGATTACACTCATTTTTGTATTTTACGGTTCCTAAAGTGTGTACTGAGGCTGCTAAAAGATCATTTGCTTATTTTGCTCCATGGTTTTGGAATGACTTGCAGTCTAAACTTAAATGGCAGTAACAAATAGCTTTAGTACAATTTAAGAGGCAACTGCATGGTTATCTAATTGAGAGTTGTGCTTGTTTTAAGTAGTTGATTACACCTTCTCTAGGCCTCACTTGCAAAACAGGTTTTAATCTTAATGTGATTTCCCAGTAAAAGAAAGGTTTTATAATAATATAACAATGTTGTAACCCTGAAGATACACGATTTGAGTCTGCAGAGCTGTGTAGTGACACACAAACAAAATCTCAAGACAGAGAACTAGGGCATAACTTGGGGCTTCAATATGGAGACTGGCAGGGCAGAAATGGGGGGAGGAGCCCTAGCTCCTGTCCCCCCAACAACATGCAAGGTTACAATTAATCCTACACAAAATGACAAGGGTCTCCAGAAAGCCTTATACTCTGCTTGGACTTTATAGTTATAGTCTGATGCACAATTAGGGATTTATTTTTACATTTTAACTGCTTAATTTAGTTCAAGTTTTAAGATGGATGAGGAGCAGTAATGTTTCCAATACAGGCCATAAAATAGTATTTCTGGAAATTTACATCACACATCACTTAACAGTGTGTAACAGTTCAGCTTCACCAGGATATTTAATCCCTTAACATGTACCAGATTCCAGGCCCATGCTTAATTAATGTATTTTGTTGTGCACATCAGACAATGGAACTGTTTCAGGAAAGATGTTCCTGGCAATTACCTTATTTGTGCATGTTTAGCCTAGCTTATACTAAGCAACTAAACCAGTCATGTCTCTAGAGTTTGGATAACAAAAAGCAGGAAGGAATGCATCATTTTTTGATCATTACAATATATTTAATGAAAAAGTTAATGAGATTACCAATTATTTATTTATTTATTTTTCCCCAAGATGAAGATAATCTTAGATCTGTCCCTGTTGAGAGAATTGTCAAATTAGATCCTATACATAAACAGATCCTATTTTGACATCATCCAAAATATTCATAGGGGATATTATCCACTGCTGCTGTTCTTCAGTGCTTTGAGGGTAAGGGTTAGGTTTAGGGGGTAAACTTTTCCTATTAAAAATAATTATGTGGGATGTGAAAGAGGAATGAAGAAAAAAAAATAGCTTTGCTTATGCTAAAGAGCTTGATTCTGTACTGTTGTGGGGTGTTGGGAAATGGTTGGGTACTGTACATATTATATAAGTGTCCCATATTATTAATTTCAGATATTGTCTCCATCCTAGAATAATTCTGTAGTTTTTTCATTAAAGCCCATAGAGTATATTCAGTTGGTCTGAACAGTGGCAGATCTAAATATTGGCTCTATTAAAATCATTAAAATATTTTTAAAAAGTGTTACCTTATTATTTGTTACAGGCAGAAATAAAGTTATATGAACAGTTTAATCCATCACCATTTAGATCATTTGAATCCATAACCATGTCAGATTAATATAACATGTACGAAGGTCTTGACTGACCTACTCTAGATTTTGTAGTACAGTACATACAGTAATTTACTGGAGTTTCCTTTCATTAATGAACCATTTTCCAACATTTGTTTCAACCTGACAGTCTTTCATTTAAGCATGCAAGAAAAAAAAAATGTTCCATGTAATTACATTTAGCAAAACATGGAGAATACCCAGGCATAACAACAATTATGTGGTCAACATATGCTGCTGTTAGTAGATTCTAAAATTACAAAAACCTTTCATATGGTAAACTGCAGGTGTAATTTATTTTAAGCCTTGGGTTCTTTGCCATATTTTAATTGCCTACACAACAGGGTTTTAAAACACCACTGCTGATAGAATCATTAAAATCATGTCCTCTCTATATTTGACTTTGACACAAATTACCAAGATTTGGCCTTTAACCGAACTGTACCGCTGTTAAATGCTAAACAATATCCATGCCAAACACCCACTGTCACCCCACCCCCAAAACAAACACACCATAATGTAGTCAGTGGGTATTTTGAACAAAGGAATGTTCTGCTCTCATACAGTACGCTAGCCTTTTACCTCTTCTGTTTATATTCTGGCCAGACCAGACAAATGATGTAAAGACTTCCTCATTATAGTCCCTCAAGGTCAAGAAATGACATTACCCTTATATAGTACTAGTGACAACTGGCCCAGGATTCAATAAGCACAGACCAATTTACTTTTAATCCCTGGTGGATGGAAATATTTGAGTTCAAGACACATTATCGGCATTTGAGGAAGTCCAGCTTCTTCTTGTTTCTGCTATTAAAGAATAATCAGCATTCTCTTCTTTACTGAGATGTGGTATTGTTGTTTAGCAGTCAGGTGAGCGTGATCAGGGTTATCATCTAGGGGAAGGGCAGAGTGTGCAAACCAGTAATGCAGCAGGTTTTGAAATTGTTACAAAATGACAACAATAATCACAGAACACAATTAATAGTATATTTTTCATATTACTTTTTGTCTCCTATATGTATAAAATGTTTTTGTGTCTTTGTGAGACTTTACATTTTACAGATCCCTAAAATCATTACAAAATGTAAAAGACAATTAAACCTGTACATTAAAACTAAAATAATATATCTCTGAATATATAGGTTTTTGATTGCATGACAACTACCTGTTATTGTTTATATTCAAATCCATGGTTTTTTTATATATAGTAGATGCCGCTTATTAACAACCTTCCAGTTCCCTGCAAAAAGTTGTCCTTAACCGAAAGTTGTCAATAAGCGAAAAGCCCATATTCATAAGGAACAATGATATATACTGTAGTTGTACAAATATGTCATTGAAGTACATGTTTTAAAATTAACTTCAGAAACATGAAATATCCAAACATAGAACTGTTTACTACACATGTGTGTACAAAAAGTGAGTAGACATAAATAGTACTACACCACAATGTACTGCAAATGTCCTTACAAAGAGTAAAGCAAACATAAAAAAGATAACATAAAAAACTTGCAATCAATTCTAAAAAACACAATTTTAAAATAAGAAATTATCCAATGCTGTCTGCTTTTTACAATGTACCACCTCCCACTGTAAATCCTTCTCAGTTTTATGTTCAGCTTTGTAGCCAGTTTCAAAGCCAAGATTTTGCCTCAGTTGGGGGGAAGAATACTTCCCTGCAGGGAAGTTTGTGATCAACTTGCCTCCTTAGCCTCTGTGCCATTTCTCTAGCACAGCATGATTTCCATTACATGAGAGTAGATGTTGAACTTCATGCTGATTTGAACTCGGCTCACGCCAAGATAAGCACCAACTAAGATGTAGCTTTGCAGTAAACTAATATGTTCCATCTGCATCTCCATTCATTTGCGTTGTTTTCCATCTGATGATGTAGATATCCTTCTGTCTTGTTGATTGCTGAAGTGTAATGCTGGCTTCAGGGATCAGCTCATTTTGCCTCCCCAGCACATCAACACACACAAAGGCTGTGATGCTGGATCCGGGGATCAACCCAGTTTGGTCTCCCCAGTGCATCAGCATGACAACCGTCTGGATTGAGCTAAGTAGGTTACATCTCTGGTGTATTCAAGTGGGCACATTCCATCCTCTGTGTTTTGTTGACTAGCCCACAACACCTCAAGAGGGCTCAACAGTGATTCTGGTGTCCCATCATCACCCCCCTCCACCCCCCACTCAGCTCAGCCCAGCTTACTTACCTGTACATCAGTGTTGCTTTCTTTCTATTCTGCTTGAGATCCCCATCCAGAATCTTTCTGTCTCAAACACAGCCAGTTGCTGCTCCTTTCTGCTGCTTAAGATAAGTTTTCCACTGTCTGACGCAACTCTTGGCCACTGAACCCGACGTCTGTGAGAAACCGGGTTGTAGAGTGTGCCACAAATCCTCGACAACCCACCTCCACTGGGTAAACTCGGACTCTCCAGCCTCTCTTGTGCTTCAGCAGCTAGTTGAGCATATTGAAGTTTCTTCCTGAAGTTGAGCAATGTTCATTTCCGATTTTTGTATTTGACTCTGGCCACAAAGTTCAAATTATTCTACACACATAAAATGCTAAATAAAAATACAATTAGCCAAGCCTTTGAGGCTCAGGAGTTATAGGAATGGGAATAAGTAACGTGAAAGTTTGATGAGTCTTGGTGCACTGATTGACTGCTGAGGCATCAGCACCAAATGTATCAGAAGCGGAAGCCCAAAGTACCACACAATTCTAAAAGTACAGTAGCATTTTTTTTTTGTTTGTTTGTTTGTTTTTAGAGTGTAAATTAGAGATAAACAATCTACACAGAATCTACAAACCACAATTCCGGAAGTTTATATGGTAAGATATCAAGTAATATTTATTTTATATATCATTCGTAGGCCCAGCTCACCCTTTCCCTCAGCTTGGATGGTGAAAACTTAAACTCAGGGGAACTTAGAGCTTTGCCGATCACTTTAGGCACTATCCAAAAGCTGGTCGAAGATCTCTTCTTGCAGGGGGTTTAGTTATTTTGTTTTTTATTGAATTGGAATTTTACTCAGTCCTGTTCAATTATATAAAAAAAACTAAAAACTTGCTTACTATCTATGAGAAGATTTAGTTTCAGTTTCTCTTACAGAGAAATTACAGTGAGAAAAAAATAACCAAGAAGGATATATTTTAGTTTTAACACATATCAAACCGATATTCAGAGGTATTATTATTTTTTAGAAAAACAACTGCATGACACTCAACTATCATTCTCTCTCCTGTTCTTGTCCAGCCCCTTAGCTACCAATACGCACTCTTGATTCGCTGGTACAGTACTCCCCTGACCTCCCAACTTTCAGCTAATAGGCTCTCATTAACTGTCAGTAAATGTACCGTATTCAAGTCCCAAAAACAAAGAAGAGTATAATGTTCCAGATCGGAGCCTCTCACGGTGACACTTCTAAAATGCCTTAAATCATCTAAGAAAATATTGCAGCGTTTGTAAAGCATAGTATTATTAATAAAGGCCACCCTTATATAATTGCTGCCCTTGTTTAAGGGCCGCAGTAATTTTGATCAAATTAAAATAACACCTTGGCACCAAATTGAAGTAATGCGGTATATATTTATTCATTGAAGCATGGGGATAATAATAGTTAATAGACTAATACATCATATTTCAAACAAGGCTTTAATAATTGTGTTTTGATATAGAATAAACAAGCATTTCAAAGTGACACATAAGCATATATCTGCAGTAAGGTACACTGACAGAACTGCTGTGCCCGTGCCGTCCATGCCCACCGTAAGAGATGTGTTTTGGGAGGCTTGCTTAACATTTAAATTTTTGATCGTTCAATATAAAGCCACCATCATTCTTAGAATATATATATATATATATATATATATATATATATATATATATATATATATTATATATATATATATATATATATATATAGTATTGTGCAAAAGTTTTAGGCAGGTGTGAAAAAATGCTGTAGTAAGAATGCTTTCAAAAATAGACATGTTAATAGATTATATTTATCAATTAACTAAATGCAAAGTGAGTGAACAGAAGAAAAATCTACATCAAATCCATATTTGGTGTGACCACCCTTTGCCTTCAAAACAGCATAAATTCTTCTAGGTACACTTGCACAAAGTCAGGGATTTTGTAGGCATATAGTCAGGTGTATGATTAAACAATTATACCAAACAGGTGTTAATGATCATCAATTCAATATATAGGTTGAAACACAATCATTAACTGAAACAGAAACAGCTGTGTAGGAGGAATAAAACTGGGTGAGGAACAGCCAAACTCAGCTAACAAGGTGAGGTTACTGAAGACAGTTTACTGTCAAAAGTCATACACCATGGCAAGACTGAGCATAGCAACAAGACACAAGGTAGTTATACTACATCAGCAAGGTGTCTCCCAGGCAGAAATTTCAAGGCAGACAGGGGTTTCCAGATGTGCTGTCCGAGCTCTTTTGAAGAAGCACAAAGAAACGGGCAACGTTGAGGACCGTATACGCAGTGGTCGGCCAAGGAAACTTACTGCAGCAGATGAAAGACACATCGTGCTTACTTCCCTTCGCAATCGGAAGATGTCCAGCAATGCCATCAGCTCAGAATTGGCAGAAAATAGTGGGACCCTGGTACACCCATCTACTGTCCGGAGAAGTCTGGTCAGAAGTGGCCTTCATGGAAGACTTGCAGCCAAAAAGCCATACCTCCGATGTGGAAACAAGGCCAAGCGACTCAACTATGCACGAAAACACAGGAACTAGGGTGCAGAAAAATGGCAGCAGGTGCTCTGGACTGATGAGTCAATATTTGAAATATTTGGCTGTAGCAGAAGCCAGTTTGTTCGCCAAAGGGCAGGAGAGAGGAACACGAATGAGTGTCTGCAGGCAACAGTGAAGCATGGTGGAGGTTCCTTGCAAGTTTGTGGCTGCATTTCTGCAAATGGAGTTGGGGATTTGGTCAGAATTAATGGTCTCCTCAATGCTGAGAAGTACAGGCAGATACTTATCCATCATGCAATACCATCAGGGAGGCATCTGATTGGCCCCAAATTTCTTGACACTCTCAAACCGGCGCGCCTGGCACCTACTACCATACCCCGTTCAAAGTCACTTAAATCTTTTGTGTTGCCCATTTACCCTCTGTGGGCACACATACACAATCCATGTCTCAATTGTGTCAAGGCTTAAAAATCCTTCTTTAACCTGTCTCCCCTTCATCTACACTGATTGAAGTGGATTTAACAGGTTACATCAATAAGGGATCCTAGCTTTCACCTGGATTCACCTTATCAGTCTATTTCATGGAAAGAGCAGGTGTTCCTAATGTTTAAAACTAATGTTTATATGATTAAAACATATTTTTGGGACATTTGATATCAGATATGATTAAGTTAGATACAATCAAAATGTAATAATCTATTGGGGTTTTGTTTGTTGAAATCTAAAATGATGTTAAACCACCCTACTAATTAATACCACGGCTAAAGGATATTAACACATAAATTTACATAAAATACACAAGTATTTTTTTGTTGATTGATAATTCAATATGCAGTTAATACTTTTGAAAAAATGAAGGAAATTGATCAGAAAAATACAGCAGGCGGTTTCATATTCTTTATAATAAAACTTACTTTGAGTCATCTGTGTGTTTATGGTCTCTAACATTTAGTTTTGACACTTTGACATTTCTCTAAGAATTTGCCAAGATGTGTGGCTGCTAGGAGGATTAAAACTGCCAAGTCGAATTGTTGACATCACTGTTTGGCTTTTACAGACGTGGCCACTTTGTAGGGGATAATATGTTACATTTGTAAATCAATCATAAACAAATTTATCAAAAGAAAATGTTTTTCTTGATTCTGATTCAGAAGTTTACGTCAAAATAATCAGAACCATCTATTTGTGAGACAAGTTCAGGCGGTTTCAGTGATGGTTTGAAGATGATATCACGTTAATACTGTTTGTCAGTTGAGCAGAACAAGGGAGTGCGAAAATACTCAGATTGTCTGTGAAATTCCTTTTACGATGTTTAAATTGTTGGGTATTATATTTTGTCTGCAAATATTTGTCTTACCTTTATTTTATTCTTTCATAAAAAAAGCTCTTTGCAGTGAATTGTGTGATTGTAGCCATGGGCAAGATTTAACACTAGAAGCCCCGCGGCAGTCATTTTGGCAGTTTTTGGTTTTAAAATGTAATTTTGTCCAGTTGTGTAACACGTATGCGGCTGCATGTTCATGTACCTTTCTGTATGTATGTATGTATGTATTGTATGTATTAAATATTTGCACAAAACATGAAACGTGGGAGTGCGGAAATAAAGGAGATATATTACATTATACCTAAGAACCCTGGGAGCAGTCACTTGATGGCCACACAGAAAACAATTGTGTTTTGATTATACAGTACGGTATTCTACTTTATTATTTTTAGTTGCCAGTCCGCAGTGTGTTTAGCTGTAATCAAATCAGTCTCTACTCTTTGCCTGAGTGAATGACATACAGTCTATTGTTTTCAATCAGTCTGTTGAAAGCTGGTGCCTGCTTTCCAGCTGCGCTGCAATGATCAGTTGATTAGCATCGGGACTAGTGGAAATAAATTCCAGAGACCGTGGAGTTTTACTACGCAACAAAATATGGAGTTGATGTTTTGGATCAGATGGCACGGAAGTATTCGTGAAAGCTGGCTCACGACGGTTGTCTGTTCAGATGTTTTACAATGTATTGTAAAACAGTATTTTAAGAAGTTGATAAAAAACAAGCGTTTGTTTTTTATCAACTTCTTAAAATACTGTTTTTTTGCATTCAGCCGATGAAGGACTTATAGTCCGAAACATCCTGATAATTGATTTGTAATCAATTATTCTAACTAAAATATTCTTTTCTTTTTTCATTTTTCTTATTGATCATTTTGGTACACAGCAGTCTTCCTTTTGTTCAGATGTTTGTGGGGTACTCAATAAAAAAAAATTAAAAAAAACAATTACATCCAACTGCTTCTCCTTTCGTTATACTATTTAAAGTGTTTTGAATACAGCCGTCAGAAAGACTGCTGTGGGGCTTCTAGGTCCTTCTAGTGTTAACCTCTCAGTAAATGTGAGAAAGAAATATAGATAGTTGTTGTCTCTTACAGAGGAGATGTGTGTCCTTGTTTAGACATGTAAATTATATGACTGTCACAAAGACGGCAGCAGTGGGTGACGTCAGACCAGAAACCAGGAACCAGGAAATAAATAACAGAGAGGTGGGGTTTGGTGAAGCTGAGCAATTGTTCTCGCTCAGTATTTAATAACGAAACAGACAGAAAATAAAATGTTGAAAGACAAACAAGACACAGGACACAGCACTCGTAGCGAAAACAAAAAAAAAAAAACAAAACAGACTACACAGACAAAACACGGTGAGCTTGTATTTGAACTATTATACTAACTGTTACCTCTGTCTCCAATCCCGTTCTCCACTCACTGAACACACAACCCTGAGTGAGTGAAAACATGCTGCTTTTAAGCAGCTGTACCGAGACTCGATTGCTGATCAATCATTCAATTGGAGTCGCGGTATAATTGCACGTGAATTAATAAAGTGCAATTCCCCGTGCTCGCATATTATTACATTTTACCTGCACGTGAAGTGCTGTGCAATCCTTGTGCCTAAACACAAATATACATTTTAAACAATTGTGTTACACAGACCCATTTATATCCCATGTACCAATGACTATACACCAACATTAACACACTACACGTAACATGCAACACAAAATACACACAGGGGCAGGGCAACATTGCCACAATGACATTTAAATATAGGCTTTCAAGCTGGCAGACACTGCTTACAGATTCTCATATATTAAACAATTGCACCTAAATGACTTGAGATTTACATAAAACATTTTGTTTTCTTTTAATGCGTTAAAAATAAATCACAAATTTACAGTAAGCATTCAATTCCAGAAAAAGATAAAAGTTCACATTGATTTTTACCCAAATGGACAGATTTGGGAGTCACTGGCTTAGTTTACTTTGGAAAATAGCTCTTACACTAGAGGCCAATCTAAATGTTAAAACATATGCGTTACACCCGTTTAAACCCCTTATTGGACTTTGAAAATGAAAGTTTAAAATGTAAGCTTATTTTAATGAAAGTAAAGATTAACTTTCCATAACAGGGAACAGATGTATATTTTTATTTTATTTTTAATTTATTTTACTCATTGTTCTGTACTGTACTGTATAATGCTCTCAGGAACAACAACAGCAACTTAATGTATTCTTAATAGACTATATAAATTCAACCAAGGTGTGTGTGTATAAAATACATGGATGAAGTACAGTGTCCATTTTAGGACATCCTCAGACCTCACCCCTCTTGGAATCAATCATCACCACTCTGGGAGTCAATCCTCACCCCTCCTCGAGTCAATTGGCACCCCTCCTCGAGTCAATCGTCATCGCTCTTTGAGTCGTCACGCTCCTCGAGTCAATCCTCACCCCTCCTCGACTCAATCGTCATCGCTCCTCGACTCAATCTTCACCCCTCCTCGAGTCAGTCGTCAGGCAACAGGCAACAGGCATCAGTCCGAGGTTGTTTTTTTTGTTTTGTTTTTTTTTCAGGGAGAGTGAGGGGTTGGAAGAAGACGAGAATTTGGTTGGCAAATTTGGACATGGCGACAGGAACGAGAGGTCGACAGACTAGTGGAATTTGCAGAGAATAAGAACTTATTCATCATGAACACCTTCTTCCGGAAGAAACCCATCAGGAAATGGACATGGAGAGGACCCAACAGAGTGAAGAGAAACCCAGCAGATACTCACCACCGAATCAACTGACCTGAAACGAAGATCTCAGTACTAAAAGCATTTAAACCCAGGAAGGATCTCAGTACTAACAAGGGAACACATCCAAGTTGTAGTTTGTAAAAGGCTGAACTTCTGTGTAAAAGATATATATATTTTATAGATATAATATATAAATATTAATATATATATATATATATATATATATAATATTATATATATATATATTATATCTAAATAATTGGAAAGTTATTCCATTTGTAGTTAGCAGTGTTATTGTATCTGCAGTTACATAATTATTATATTTTCTGTTACTACTTTTGCAGGTAGATCTTCATTACATTTACTGTTAGTATTCCATTTGTAGACTTTATTTCATTAGTGGACTCTATAGACTATAACCCAAACTAAAAAATATCCCTGTTTCCTTTACAGTACAAGAATTGTACAAAGTTTTAGCAAGTTAAACAATGCATAACACTCCTGGCAATAAAGAAAATAACATACCAAAACATATTGTAACTATTGATTTATCATCATCATTTAATCATTCATCATTAAAACGTATATTCATTGCATAGGTAGGTTTGCAGAGTATTAACATTGTCTATAAATCATATTAAAGCCCCTGACCTATACTTTTCAACACCTCTAAAGGAAGGCCATCAGTTACACATTACTTACAGTGCAGAACACACATCAGTGGTGTTAAGTAAACATTAACCCCAATACAACTATCGTTTCCTTTTCCTGCCCATGTTTGCTTGCAGACCTTTTGAGTCTGTGTTTTGAAAAAGTTAAAAGGCAACAACAGCTTAAGTCAATATTTGCCCAACCAAAGCGGTCTCTTCAGTATGGTAACTGGGCCTCTTAAACAAATATGACAGAGAAAGCAAATAACATCTAGCTGCAAAATTACTGACTGGAAGATAGCCTTTGAATATGTCTGTATGCCTTTCTGTTCAGTAGGAGGAATATAATGGACACTCTAAAATGTCAAACATTTTCAGTCATGACCATGTAAACATGAATAAGTTATTCAGTTCTGACCTTTCCTGGCTTAAATCCATGATTTAGAGTTAAATCTTAATTTGTTTAGTAAAGGAATTGTTTTCTAATAGGTGTAGTCCACTAGGATTACAACAAAAAACAGAGCTGCAATTGTATTATCGCTATAATAACATGCCTCTGTCTGCAATGCAATTGCAGTTATTGAAAGTTATTGATTTTTTTTTGTATGAAATCAAATAATAATTATTAAATTATTTATTTTAATTTCTTAACAATATCGTAAAAATCGAGGTATTGGGCTAAGTTCTTGATTTCCGCACAGCCCGTGAAATTGCAATTCACACAGGGTCTTACTTATAGCCAGTGTATCTCTTTTTGTTTGTGTTGCACTTGCTTCGGTTTAATATTCCACACATCAGGCAAATAATCTACAGTTTGATGGCAGTCACCTAACCTATACTTTTAACATTCAGATGAATATTAAACAATAATAGTTATTATATACACTGTTTACAGAAAAGCTGCTGAACGCTGTCCCTTGTTTATCCTTTATGTCTTTATTTTTCCTATAAGACATACATATGGAATACATTTGGTAAATCTTATCTTGCTATAACTACATTGATATCAAATGTTATAAATTGAAAGATGTGCACATCATTATGAATCATAAGAAAAACAGATTAGGGTTCCAATATGTACTGGAATTTGGTATTCCAGACATTCAGAAAGTTATTATTATTATTATTAGTATTATTATTATTATTATTATTATTATTATATTATTATTATTATTATTGGAAACAAGTACCAGATTTTTGATCTGGAACTAAATGTGCCCTTTCCCAGTAAGAAGGCAACAACTTGCTACTTAGCAAGAAATTGTTGAAGTATTGCAAAAGTAAATTATGCCTGAGCACTGTTTCTGGAGAATAACCCATATTTTATGTAGGAAACACTGTTTATCTAATGATATTGTATAACATGCTATCCCATGTTTAGCTTATCTACTTGTACTGTTATATTAAATATAAGGACTGTTGTGCAATTACATTTTATGTTTAGTCTAAATGTTAGCAGGTTTAACATACATGTGTGGCAATGTGGTAGATAATACACAGATGTGCAGCTTATTTAAACACGGGGTCCAGTCCCGAAATAATACACAAGATACAAACATGACACCAAACACAAACACAATCACAAGTCCAGAGTGAGTGCAGTGAATTTTAGTGGTGTGATGTACATTATCGATGAACAGGAGTGCAGTGAAATCCATGTTGATTACTGGTCTCTAATGACAGCTCCCGGATGTGTTCCATCTAAGCCTGGGAATGAATTGTCTGGCCATCCAGTCCAGGGCACTCTGTTCTCTTTACACAGCGCCCTCACATGTTAGGAGGTAGATTACTTATCACCAAGTATCCTTCTGTCTCTTTCACAACACATCTAACATATTGGAAAATTGATTTACATACATGTTTTCATAACTCACGGTAAAAAAATATCCCTATGTAACTACTGAAACAGTAAATGTGCATATATCCGTTTCTGTTCAGATCAACTCAGTAGACCCTCAGTCTACTCTGCAATAAGACTTTTCGTAAGCACTTTGGGTGCGAACAAGATTGTCCTAAAAATTGTCCTAAAACTGAGACCCATGAAAATATCTTGGCTCTTCATTATGGACATCCTCAAATTGTAGATCTTGCTTATTTGACCAATATATACTATGTGCTGTTTATATAATTAATGTAACGGTTGATTGGCTATCTGCTGTCCCCTGGCACCCTAATGAAAACTATATTTAAAAAAAAATAGTTAATAAGCTACAGAGATTGTTATTTATTCAAATTAGACTAGAAAATGAAGATGAACATTAGATTACTTTTTATTTGTCTTCCAACTCTTGAGTATCTGTCCTGCTAGTAAGCTGTTTAAATAAAATAATTCTGTGGTTCACTGTTAAAGGTGTCAAGCTGTTCGGCTGAGTTTATTTATGAAGTGTTAAACACACAAAAAAAAATGTAGTCGCAATGCTGAGCTGTACAATAGCTCTTGGTCATCAAATAATGTGTGAATACCAATGAAAACACTTCAAAGAATTTTGTTTTACTACACATTTTAAAAGGCTTTTTTTTCTCTGAAGTTATTTTTTGTTTTTCTAAAATCAGCTCAACATGGTCGATCTTATGGTATCATGTAGAGAAATCTGCCACAGGAAAATATATATGAAATATATGTAACTGTCATCCAATTAATGTCAAGCTATTTTGAATACAGGTTCGGACCATCACTTCTTTATGTGCCTCGTCAGTGCCTAATTGAGTAATTTAAATAGTTGTAGAAATATAATTAAATAAATAAATAACACTACATGCATCACACCCACACACACCCTCTCTCTCTCTCTCTCTCTCTCTCTCTCTCTCTCTCTCTCTCTCTCTATATATATATATATATATATATATATATATATATATATATATATATATATATATATATATATATATACACACACACACTGAGTATACAAAACATTAGGAGCACATTCCTAATCATGAGTTGCACCCCCTTTTGCCCTTAGAACAGCCTCAATTCGTCGGGGCATGGACTCTACAAGGTGTCAAAAGCGTTCCACAGGGATACTGGCCCATGTTGACTCCAATGCTTCCCACAGTTGTGTCAAGTTGTCTGGTAGTGGATCTCTACACCAGATAGCTCTTTTCATCTCATCCCACAGATGCGCAATTGGATTGAGATCTTGTGACTGGGCAGGCCACTGCAGTAAGCTGAATTCACTGTCATGTTCGTGGAGCCATTCCTGGACAATCCTAGCCTTGTGGCATGGGGAATTATCCTGCTGAAAAAAAATCCATTAGCAAATGGATACACTGCTGCCATGAAGGGATGCACCTGATTGGCAATGATGTTCAGATATCCTGTGGCATTCAAACATTGCTGCACTTTTATCAAGGGGCCCAATGTTTGCCATGAAAACACCCCACACCATCACACCACCACCACCAGCCTGCAATGTTGGCACGTGTCATGATGAATGCATGTACTCATTAGGGGTGGGAATTTCGAACAATTAGGTATTCGAGTATTCTATTACAAAAAATTTTGAATATTCGAATATTCTACCCTAATTAGAATGACAGGTCTATTAGAAGCAATCAATCTGTTATGCAATACATAATGAATTGGAATAGGAAAATTAAAAGTAGAAAATCAAAGGTCACACTACAACTTTAATAATTTTTTTTTTTTTAAACTTATATTTAAATTTACATATATTATTTACATAGATTTAAAACTGTAAACTGCATTTGGTCTTGTTTAACAACTGCTATAAAACATAGGCTACATACATAACTTAAACATTCACTAATAGTCTTCCTCACCAAACAGTGGGGACCAGCTGCTTCCATAGATGTGCGTTCCCCCCAGCGATGTCATTAGTGCTATCCGTACCCGGCAGATTTGAAAGCAATTCATCCACTTTCTCTCTCACAACAATTCTAACTGCATCATCATAAATTTAAGGTGTTTGAGTCGAGGATCCAAAAATGATGCAATGAGTGCTACTTTATGTGCCGTTTTTGTATCTGAAGGTGCCAAGCGCAGCTTAAAGATTCGGACACAGTGGTTTTAAACTGTAACACTTTATCAGATTCATCGGGTGCTGATATCAGATGCTTTGATAGCAGGGTGGCAGTAACAGGGTGCACCATTGAGATGGACACCTCTGACTCACCACACAGAGCAGTTGTGGCACATTGCAAGGATCGCAATACTGGCAGCAGCTCTGCAATAACTTGCCAGATATTATCCATTAGGTCCAGTGTTGGAGCATCTGTTAGTTTTGTTTAAGCCCTGTTAGATAACACTGTGCCCATCTCTGCTCTTGAAGGCGCTCAAACATGTCGTGGATTGAATTCCATTGTGTAAGACAATATTGCATAAGACAGTGCTCAGCCAGATTTTGCTGCTGCTATTTCAACTTTAAAGCCTGAGTTGCAACGGTGCTTTGGTGAAAATGGGATACAAGTTGGCTCGCAGCACCAGCCACATGACTTATGCTAGAATGTTTAAATCCATCATTAATAGCTAGTTGTAGAGTATGTGTAAAGCACAAATTCGACTCCCACTCAGGAAATGAATTGTTTGCTAAAACAATGTTGCTGGCATTGCCATGGACGCAAGCAGTGATTTTCCCATTTATATTCCATGCTTCAGCAGCAGTCCTCAGTACATCTGTTAGATTTTCTGCTGTACGCATTTCTGGCATTGTGCGAGTTTGCAAAACAACACTTTCCATTTTCCAGTCCACTATAAAATGACAAGTGATGTCACATAAGATTCTCTAGTCAGCACAGTCCACGAATTGGTAGTTATAGCAACCTTTTTTGCTTTTGCCAACTTACTGTTAACAGCAGCAGCATACTCCACATTTAGTTTCTCCAGTCTAGCCATGATTGTTTTTTTTTGTTGGAACTGTATACACTGATTCAACAAATCCCATAAGATCTTGAAACCCTTCTCCTTCAACAAAACTGATAGGTAGCATATCCTTTGCAATCATTTTTGCAATTAATGTTGAATTTTTTTCAGCACGAAAAACATCACATCGATGACTTACTGTAGCAAAAGTATGTAATGCTTGTTTGATTTTTTCCACTATCTGCTTGCAAAGTAGATGGGTGCTTATGTTTTAGATGATTAAACATTGAACTTGTTGATTTGTGATAGGCAATATTGAATTTAAAGAGCTTGCACTGTATATTATTCTTGTTTATTTTCTCAAAGTAATTCCACACTGTACTTTTCTGCGAGGACGCCATCTTGCTTTTTGCTGCTTACAGTACTAGCCAATAGCAGAAGATGAAATGAAATCTGCCCGCCTGCCTGTCAATCATCATGGTGTTGGTAATTATTTGTGGATTCATTTTCACCGATTCCTCATTTAAAAAAATATCACGCAAGTTGTTCGTTTTTTTTTTTTTTTAAATTAGCAAGTAATCGAATGTTTATTTAAGTATTCGAATAATAATTTTATTTCAGCTATTCAAATACTCAAATATACTCAAATATTAGGTCTCACCCCTAGTTCTCATGTACTCATTTTCTCCATACCCTATGCTCCCATCAGCGTGAAACAGAAGGAACAGGCAATGTTTTTCCAATCCTCCAGTGTCCAGTGTTTTCATTCCTTAGCACATTTCAACCGCACTTTCTTGTGTTTTGCTGAAAGAAGTGGAACTCTGTTAGGTCGGCAGCTGCCATACCCCATTCGTGTCAAGCTATGACGAGTTGTGCATTCTTTTATGGGTCTTGCGGCGCCAATGTTGTACTGGACTGTCAGTTGACTAACTATAGCCCGTCTGTTGCTCTGCACAGTTCGTGTCAGCCTCTTTTAGCCTCTTGCATCAATGAGCCATTTTCAACCACTGGCCTGCTGTTGGCTGGATGTCCTTTGGGTGGTGGACCATCCTTGATACACATAGGAAACTGCTGAGTGTGAAAAACCCAGCAGCGTTGCAGTTCTTGACACACTCAAACCCACACGCCTGGCACCTACTAACATACCCCGTTCAAAGGCACTTAAATCTTTTGTCTTACCCATTTACCCTCTGAATGGCACACATACAGAATCCATGTCTCAGTTGTGTCAAGGCTTTAAAATCCTTCTTTAACCTGTCCACCCTTCACCTACACTGATTGAAGTGAATTTAACAGGTTACATCAATAAGGGATCATAGCTTTCACTTGGATTCACCTCGTTAGTCTATTTCATGGATATAGACACACACACAGACAATAGATGCCTGTTATTAGCAAACCTGAGAAAGACAAGTTTCGGTTAGTAACAACGTTTTCACGGGAACCAATCCCATCCCATAGACTTTAATGTTAATGGATTTCGGATATTAGCAATTTTTTTTTTTTTTTTAGTTTCTACGGCTACAGCACGCACATGAATACATTGCGCGCATGCATCACAGAGTTTATTCTATCCATTTTCATAATGCAGCTGTAGATTGAGTCTGATTGTCACCTGTCATCATGACTTCAAAACATGTAGACCTTTCTATAGCTGATAAAGTTTGGATTCTCAGATATCTGTATCACGTATTTTTAAATGGACTATGCACGCAAAATTGAAAGTGATTTACAGCTGGAGGTGGCGAATCATAAAAAACAAATAACATTGGACAACTAATTCTTTAAAAATGATGCTTCTGTATTAAATATAAGTACTGTATACAAAGTTTGTTTACTGTTTTTAAGGATATTGATAGTACACCATCAAATCGATATATCGTGGGTGTCGGGGTCCAATATAAATCTGCTATATATCGCGAGAGACCCATAGAAAAACAAATAGGCTAATAACAAATGCTGTACAACCACTCCCTCGTTTTATCGGGGGCATCAGGGTCCAGTATAAATCCTCTACGCAACCTGCTTTTTCTCATTTTTTGTATAAAAAGAAACACACAGTTTTAAATCATACAGTGGAGGGTAATTGCTTCTCATCAACTTGAGTCTTCCTCTCCTTTCTCAAATGCTCAAACCAGCTGCACTGAAATAATCCATTCCCTACAGAGGCTTGTTGCTAGGGAGCTAACGTCACTGCCTTGTGACGTTTGCTAGTGCATTGCTGCTACACGTGAACACCTTGTTGGCTAAAATAAAAAACGCTTCAGCAAGTAGATATTTAATTTGTTTTGTTGTTGTACAATACATGTGTACAGTATATGATAACAGCATGGTATTAATGCTTTGTTTTTAATTGTTTTGTATAATTTTGTTTGTTATGTGCAGTACGAAAGAAAACGAACAGTAATTCTAAGTGCTTATGTGTATTGCAGCTAAGGCATATGCAGTTACACATTAAAAATGGGGAGCCAACTCCAGGATGGTACATTTTAAACAACATAAATATAAAAATGAAAAACAAACTATTGGATACAACACAAAAGTTTTATTCAAGCACATCATGTCAAACATCTGCACAGCTGGAACACTATTTAAATTAACTAAACATCAAAGGGTTTGTTTTCTAACTTACCACATGTCAAGTAGTACTACTTCAAAAAATAAAAAATAAAACTATAATAAAAGAAACATTTAAAAAGAAACTAGTGTGTAAACTAGTATATGTACATACAAAAGAGTAAAAACTATTTTTTTTAAATTTAAAACAAAAGTAACATATGTTTTCTCTTGCATGTCATTCGGTACAGCACTCTTGCTGCTTTGCAGTTTTGTGGTTGAAATGTTTCTGCTGAAGCGTTGTGGCTTCAAGATGAAATCTCTCCTCTGATATTTTCCTCAGTGCATTCCTTGTACAAAACGAAGGAGTTGACGCCTACCAGGTCCAGTAGAGATAACAACAGGTTTGAATGTATGTGTTTGTGTGTGTGTCTATATATATATATATATATATATATATATATATATATATATATATAATATATATATATATATATATATAGACACACACACACACACATTATACATTATATATCACGAAAGTGAAGGACAACTCAATCTAATGACCTGGCCTGCCCAGTCTCAAAACTTCAATCCCATAGAACTTATATGGGACGGACTGGACAGAAGGGTCAAAGCAAAGCTGCCCACAAGTGCCCTACATCTCATGTTGGGTGATTTCCTACTGAAACTTGTTAACCGAATACCTCGTGTTTGTGAGGCTGTTATTAAGGCAAAGGGTGGCTATTTTGAGGAATCCAAGATTTAGAGACAATTTTCAATTTTCTTGAACGTTGCTTTGATACTCCTTATGTTTTGTTTTGTATATTGTAACATGTGTTTTCATTTTCAAGTATTGACAGAAACGTATACGACGTAAAACATTGTCAATTATGAAAAAAACTTAGTTTCCAGCAAGTGTACTCAAACTTTTGACTGGTAGTGTATATACAGCTCTGGCAAAAATTAAGAGACCACTGCAAAATTATCAGTTTCTCTGGTTTTACTATTTATAGGTATGTGTTTGTTCAGTTAAAATGAACATTTTTGTTTTATTCTATAAACTACTGACAACATTTCTCCCAAATTCCAAATAAAAATATTGTCATTTAGATCATTTATTTGCAGAAAATGACAACTGGTCAAAATAACAAAAAAGATGCAGACCTCGAATAATGCAAAGAAAATAAATTCATATTCATTTTTAAACAACACAATACTAATGTTTTAACTTAGGAAGAGTTCAGAAATCAGTATTTGGTGGAATAACCCAACACTGATGTTGGGTGACTTTATCCCACTCCTGGCACAAAAATTCAAGCAGCTCAGCTTTGTTTGATGGCTAGTGACCATCCATCTTCCTCTTGATCACATTCCAGAGGTTTTCAATGGGGTTCAGGTCTGGCGATTGGTCTGGCCATGACAGGGTCTTGATCTGGTGGTCCTCCATCCACATCTTGATTGACCTGGCTGTGTGGCATGGAGCTTTGTCCTGCTGGAAAAAACAATCCTCAGAGTTGGGGAACATTGTCAGAGCAGAAGGAAGCAAGTTTTCTTCCAGGACAACCTTGTACTTGACTTGATTCATTGGCCTTGCTGAAGCACCCCCAGATCATCACCTATCCTCCACCACATTTCACAGTGGGTGCGAGACACTGTGGCTTGTAAGCCTCTCCAGGCCTCTGTCTAACCATTAGATGACCAGGTGTTGGGCAAAGCTGAAAATTGGACTCATCTGGGGGCACGAGTCGTTCCGCGCTTAACCCGTCATAAACAAAGCCACTTCCTGAGTACTTACTTTGGTTCAATGTTCCACAGAACTTGTTTCTTTTTGCAAAGAAAGACGAGACTATTAAGGGGGGTTTCCCCAATTAATAGTTATTTCCCAACCTCACAAACAAAGTGACACCCACTATCATCCTCAAACCCAACCGCTCAACCGCCTCATACTCATAACTGGCGGGAGGTCTGAACTGGTTTAAAAGGGTGTGAGTGTTTGTTTCACTGTGGGTGATAGTAGGAGTTTGGTTGGCGAGTTGGCGGAGTATTGAGAAACTGGAAAATTAACTGTTGGAAAAGGTTTTTTGGGATTATGATTTGGATTGAGATTTGGTTTTGGTGATGAGGTAACATACTTCTCCATGCCTTGTTATTAGTTTGGGAAACATTTTTTTTAACTAGGGCCCGAGATCACGTTAGGTTTTGTTTTGTTCATTTTGTTTTGGTTGTAAATAATAAACACACATGTTTCCTGGCATCCTGTGTGTTATCCTAAAGTGGTTATTTGGAGAAAAAAAATGTGTGACCAGAGGGAAATTCGTTGCCGTATATAAAAACTGAATTGTAGGTTATATTCAAAATAAAAACATGTATTGTAAAAGGCAGTCAAAATGATTACTTTGAAGGCTCTAGTTCGGCAGGATTATAACTTTTGTGATTCTGCCTTTTCAACGCCATCAGGGTATTTAACAGATTTATTTAGGAAAAGTCATAAATGGACAACTGTATAACTTTCAGACATGCAGAGTAATTTTAAATTTGAAAACCTCAAACCATCAAAATGACTTGAGTGGTGGTTCTAGTGTGCACTTTTAATGAATTAATTGGGTTTCTAGTAAGGTCTTGTTTTCAAATGTAGTGTTATGACTTTCTGCTTCTATTCTCATTTTAAAAAATAAAAGGGTTGAGCTTCCTAAATACTGCATATTGCAACTTGTACAAAATGCTTCAGTTCAGGTTCATCATTTGTCAAAAAATGTACTTCAATTAGTCTCTCAGAGAGAAGTACAGCTTCATAACAATTATACCTTTAACACCAACAGAAAGGCCATTATAGGATAACCAG
The DNA here is from genome assembly GCF_017654505.1 of Polyodon spathula. Classification (NCBI taxonomy): domain Eukaryota; kingdom Metazoa; phylum Chordata; class Actinopteri; order Acipenseriformes; family Polyodontidae; genus Polyodon; species Polyodon spathula. The sequence continues at coordinate 66,913,069 of NC_054535.1, forward strand.
ACATCCCGATAAAATCGGGATTGTCCCAATATTAGGGGCTTTGTCCCGGGTTCTTATCGAGGTACTGTTGGGACGCCATTTGTCCCGATTTTTAGAGCAAATGTTGAAAACCCAGATGAAAAATGTGAATTTATTTTCTCGTTGGGAAATTTCGCATATGTTGCTGCTGTACTGTCTCGCGGTGCAACAGCATACTCATTTAGAGCGTGTTGTTTGCATTGCATCTTTGTGACTCTGTGGCAATGTTGCCCCACCCCTGTGTGTATTTCTGTGTGTGTGTTATGTGTAGTGTGTTAATGTTGGTGTATAGTCATTGGTACACGGGATATAAATGGGTCTGTGTAACAGAAGTGTTTCACAGACCCATTTATATCCCGTGTACCAATGACTATACACCAACATTAACACACTACACACAGGGGTGGGGCAACATTGCCACAGACTCCAATCACGTTAACTTGCAGTCGTATGATGCGGTATGTGGCATGTGTGTTCTGGTTTTACTGGCAAAGTGTCATGATGGCTGGTGTTGACAAGCCTGTCACTAAAAAGCAAAAATCACAGTGCAAGTACCAAACGCAGTGGAAAACAATTGATTCAATCATATGCCCATGGTCAAGTCATCCAATTAGGATTTGGATTATAATTAGGATTTTACAGACATTTCACCGAACATGTTTAAACATTGAATACACCTAATATTTCTGAGTGCTATAAAAGCCTTAAAATAGTGCTACTTGCTACCTTACTAAAACAGAGTACTGTCAATTGTAAAGGCAAGCATGCAACATCTCCCAACAGTTGCTGCTGACATTCTCTGTCTGGTGTGGATTTGCCCCTACATTGAGACTGCGCATCCACTGAATTGGTTGGAAGTGTAAGGCAAGCTTTGCCAAGTTATACAGATGTGGACATCAATTAGAAACCTTCCCAAAAATCAGTTACCCAAAGGTATTTGACATTCTTTAACATCCATATATGTAGCACATTTGTTGTCCCATTGTTTGTTGTGTGTTTGTCCCATCCAGGAATGTATTGTATCAGTCAAAACAAAAAAACATGCCTATTCGGGTCTAAATTCTAACTGCGTTTAAAAAGTAAACAGCAGGTTGTTTGAACCGAGGTAGCTGTGCTTGATTGTACCTGTGGTGCTGATTTTTAACTTGGGTACAACCAACACAGGAATACTTTTTTGTCTGCACTGACTTTTCAGTTTGTTTTATGAAAGCTGTTTGTTTTATGTTCTGTTTAGCAGCCGCTGCAGAAGCCTTTTGTTTAATGTGTAATTCTGTTATAGCGATCAATCGTATTTTTACATTACAAGTTGTGCAAAACAATTGCCTCCATCTGTATGTACAGTTTATTTGGGAAATGTCTTGACATGATCCTCTGCTGAAATATACTTTGCTTGTGTAAGGGACAGCCATTACTATATTTGCTATACTGTTTAGGTCCCTAGATACTATGCCCAGTGATAACTGCTTTTGCTGTTGTCTAGATTCTAAGCAGAAGACAGAATATAGAGTCGTGATAACAATATTCGGCAAGGGGTTATGGGATTGTTTTGCGTGCTACGAAGAGTGAAGAAGAAAATTGAAAAGAACACATTGAGAATGTTACGCTCCGAACCGTTCGAAAATAAGTTATACATAATGTATAGTTTCCAGACGCAGTATAGTCAGATACTGAACAGTAAAGTTAACTGAGCACATGAGTGGACATTCAGATTTAAGTTATTTTCTGAAAAGAAGGTTTTTTTTATTGTGACGCAGCAGGGCCTATGTATGCAGTGACAAAGTAAAACAAGTTAAATAAGATAGTATTTAGAGACTTAAGGTGCATGCCAGAATTTAAACGCTATTACCTGAGAAAGTTTAGTTGTCCTAGAAGAAGATATTGTTGCTCCAGAAGAAGGTTGTTTAATTACTTTCCTATCTGCTGAGAGATCTTCCATTCCTGGGTCATTTACAGAGTCATCCTTGGACTACACATGGACTGCACACATGAGGACTCCTGATATGTAATTGCCAACAATTTTTCATTTTTTTAGGATATTTCATATTTTTTGTACTTTGCAAGGATATTTCTAATTTTGGGACATTGTTTAAAGTAAAGTTTTTTTTGTGTGTGTGTGTGTATTGGGACATTGCTAAACTAAGAGTGTATGTATATGTGTGTGTGTGTGTGTATATATATATATTTTTTTTTGTGTGAGTACTTTGGGACTTTGCACTAAAAGAAGATACCATCAGGGTTAAGAACTGTGAGTAGAAGGAAACTGAGTAAGATTTTTAACGTGAATGTTCATTTGTATGTTTCTGTAACTAAATGTTGGGAAAACTAAATACTGTGCCATTGCAAAAAGGGTATTGAGTTAGTTTGCTATTTAGTTCTAAGAAATGCACTGTGCTGTGAGTAAGGTTTTATATTCAAAACAAATCGAACATTGTGAAAATAAATTATTTTTGTTTAATCGCGCTGTTGCATATTGCTGGGTTAAATGCATGTTTCGGAACCAGGGCATTTCATTCTCACAGACAGTAAAGCAAGTAGAAATATAACAGGTCACTGCCGTGATATTCAATGTACATAAAAGTGTGCATTGTTTATAAATCCGTAAAGTTATTGGAGTGATTGTGATAACTGTATTACTGGTGAGAATGGAATGAAATAGGGGATTGTGGAAGGGGTGTGGGTAATTCACTGACTAGGAGACAGACAGGTGTACTTGAAAACACCACACAGGTGCCCAGTTTTATTTTCAAACAGTTCTTGCTTTTTCCGGCAGAGGGCACTGTTGACCGTGGCCTGCCTATCAACGATGATAGACAGGACCACGGAAATACCACAGCTGGTATGTGAACAGCAAGTGCACTCGCAGGTGCTCAAAGAAGAGTTCTGTCACAATACGCCAGGGTCTGCCCAAGGGTTCCCCGCTCTCTCTGTCTCGCTATGAAACTCTTTGTTTCGCCTGATTCCCGGTCCTGGATCAGTGCTCCCGCACTCTCGTTGCGTCTAAGTGGGTAGACCTGAGGAAACAACGAAGCGTTAATTTATAGGGCTAACAATCTCCCAAGACGCGCCTCCCAGCCATTCAGAGAGGGGGAAAGTCTACACACCCACTTTCCCACCTCCCCATGTCACTGCCATGACTCACAGGCAGTTGTTGGACGACTGCCACCCTCTTCCTGCAGCCCGTGAACACGCCAGCAGAGTCAGCACAGATCTCTCTCTGTTACAGGGATATTGTCCATACTATTGTGCATGTGACTAAGCTCTGGTGCACCACCCCTAGCCGATTTTAAAATAGATTTGGGTTGCGAGAGAATTATATGGACAATCCAAGTTTTAGTGAGTTTACCCTGGTATTGTGTAACGTTCATTAAATTGCACTTACACTTGTTTTGTCGTCCATTTTTGGTGTTTTGCATCTAATGCTGAAAATTAGATTTTAGCAACCTAAACCAAAACATTGAGGCACTGACTTTGTCCCACCTGCTAAGTACAGCAGCCAGGTCACACGAAAGCCTGTACTGATGCACTGATAAGCTGATTAAAACATCATTGTCATCTGAACAGTAAACAAGAAAGTTTTTGTATTTGCAAAAGGAAGGCGAAGGAATAAAAATCCTATTTACAGAGAAAGATACGTAGTTTGCGTCGCTTGCGTTGTACAGTAGTTCGCAAGCTTTCTTTCCTCCCCTCGCCAACTGAGTGTCCCTATTTTTCATTCTTTCTAAGTGGGCCAATATGCATAGAAGATGGGAGTTCATTTCTGGCGACTTATAAAAACTGCTGTTTAGTTATTTTACTGGCCAGTAATGGTTTTAGATGCGGTTTACCATCATGGATTGTTACCGAGAGATTATATTTAACCAATTATCGACTAGGAGTACCTTTTTTGGAACCTAAAAAAATTGATAAAGTATTTAACGAGTTATTTGAATATTTCTTTGCATTAATAATTTATTTTTGCTAACTAAAAAGTTACGCATGCGCAGTCGGGCTCCACCACCAAAAGTAAGCTAGTGGGTATTCGTCAGTTTAATAATTCTCTCTGGGTAATTTTTATTTGAATTCCTTAGGTCACTTATGTATTCTGGTTATTGTGAATCCTGATTTTATCCATTTTTATGTTTTTTTATGACATTTTTTTTAAATGCTTCCGACATTAACTCTGTCTGCAAAGCTAAACCCCAGGTGCAGTACAATGATTTACAGTACTAATTCTAATGGGGACTTGTGACAGAAATACAATGAACCTTGGTTGTAAAACTCCATCCAAACCTGTGAGGGTACTAAGTGAGGACAGAGTTCTTTTTGACGGGCTGGCCTGACTGTTCTTTCCCCGGGTTGGGAAGTCGATCAGTCTGGGGAAAAACGCAAAACTTTGTTGCCAGAATGGATCGTCTTGGAAGTGAAACAATGTAGTAGCCACAGATTGTAAAGGCAGCTGAATTCGTTTACCAAGAGGTCATGCGTGTCAGCGTATAAGTGGGGTAGAGACTCTTAATCAGTTCCTTCACTTAGTTTGTGAACTTGAACCTGAAGGACCGTGACATGCAATAATCACTGCTAAAATAAACCTGTGTTTAGAATATTCGTGAGTGTTTTTATTTGTTCGTGTCTGTTTAGTGATTGTCTGTGTTTGTAAACCCGAAGCTGTTGCTTTGGGCCAGCACAAAGCCGGATTAGCACTTTCACTTGTATCAATGTAGTATTGTATCACAATCACTAATTCACGCACTAAACTGACTTGTGTATGTGTTTTGTGTTTAATGTGGGGATACAATAACGGGGCTTATTTCGGGACCAGCCCAGGGATTATAAATGTAAGTAATACACGCCGCTGTATTACTTGCTAGCATTATTATTTGTTTGTTTTGCCCTCAGGCTGTAGCAATTCACTTGCTCCATAAAGTGGGTGTAAGTTTCACCCAACTGTCCTGTCCACCTGAACCTGTTCTCTGCAATAAGTTGTTGTCCTTATTTCATTTATTACATTATAGTTTACAACAATAAACTGCTTGTTTGTGAAATTGACACCTCTGACGTCCCTGCTTTTGCTGTCTGTCACTCTTGCTGACTTAGTTAGTTATAGAGATTGGGCCAGTAGTATCTCCTTAGGGAAGACAGTACAACTGCTTCTCAGTTGTGCAGAGTGATCGTTACAGAATTGGTGCCCATACAGGGACCGAACCCATGACCTTGCTGTTATCAGCACCATACTGGTCCTGTGCATACTTCAGCTCTTCATTCATGACATCCTGGTGTCCCTGAGTGGCGCCGCAGTATTCAGCTCCCTCTGATCAGGTTACTGGCAGGTGGCGATGGACGCAGGAAGTAGAGCGAAGACGACATTTACCACACCCTTTGGTTTCTATCAGTTTAAAGTAATGCCATTTGGGTTAAATGCCGCAGCCACTTTTCAACAGCCGATGGAGAGGGTGTTAGGAGACCTTCAAGGGAAGATCTGTTTCGTCTACATCGACGACATAATTGTCTATTCATCAAATCCAGCACAGCATCTTCAAGACCATGAAGCTGTCTTCCACAAACTTCATCTGGCCCGTCTGACTCTCAATCTCAAGAAATGTCACTTCTTCAAACACACTCTCCATTTCCTCTGTCAGGTGGTTTCAGGTAAGGGTGTAGCTGCTGATCCCCACAAGCTCCAAGCCATCCAGGAGTACCCCATATCTACCAACTTGAAAGAGGTTCAACGGTTCCTAGATTTGGTCAGGTGGTACCACAAGTACATCCCCAGGTTTGCGGATATGACTGCACCCCTAAACAAAAGAAGGATGTCCCCTGGAAATGGACAGGAGAGTGACAGAAAAGTTTCAAACTCCTACAGGAAGCTTTGATCAGTCCTCCAGTCCTTGCTCACCCAGACATCAAGACGTTCCGAGTCTTCACTGATGCCAGCAATGTAGGACTAGGAGCAGTTCTGACCCAGCTAGAAGGAGATGATGAGAAAGTAATAGTCTACGCCTCAAAATTATTGAATTCTGCTGAAAAGAACTACTCCACATCCGAAAAGGAGTGTCTCGCTGTTGTGTGGGCATTATCTACAGGGGGTAGAGTTTGAGGTAGTCACAGACCATGCTGCACTCTCCTGGGCATTCAATAACCTAAAAACCTCTTCCAGACTGACCCGGTGGACTCTTCGCCCACAGCAATTCACTTTTACCGTTATTTACGGGAAAGGTAGTCTTAACCTTGTACCTGATGCACTCTGCCGAGCTCCTCTTGTACCTCCTTCAATTCCCTCTGCAGCAGTATGTGTCAGCAATGCCTCTGCAAGTAGCATGGATCTTCCTACCACCATGGACCAGATTGTGGCTGCTTAGTCCAAAGACCCAACTATCTTTATCATCTGTAACATTGGTTCAAAGACTGACGGTAATAATCGCATCACCTTCATCCAACAACAAGGACTAATGTATCGTCGGGTGCCTATCCCTAAACAAGGATTCCAATAGCAGCTGGTTATTTCGGAACAGCTGATGGATTCCTTCCCCCTACATTACCATGACAACCCTTTTGGAGGTCACCTGGGCAGGAAGAAGACCTTGTTGCACGTATTGGAGGTTGTATGGTGGCCATCCATTCGTAAAGATACGTGATGCCACATAGAGGTGTCAAACCTGCCAGAGGTACAACTCCAGTCCACTACTGTGAAGGAGCCCAGAGAGATGTTGGGTCTGGACCCAATGGGACCTTTGCAGAGAAGTAAAAAAGGTAACACTTACATCCTGGCAATTGTTGGTTACTTCACAAAGTGGGTTGAGCTTTTTCCGTTGCGGGACAGTAAGACCATCAAGATTGTGAACATTTTGAATAAGGAAATCTTCACCCGTTGGGGAACCCCGCAACATTCTTTTCAGACCGTTGCAAAGGTGTGCAAAACCTGGGAAGTCGTACAAAAACTCACAACCAGCTACCGCCCACAGACCAACCTGAGAGAACGGGTGAACCGCACATTAAAAACCATGGTGGCATCCTTTGTTGGAAAAAAAACCATCAGCTGTGGGATCAGTTGCTACCTGAGTTCTGTTTCACCCTAAACACTGTCAAACATGAAACCACTGGCTTCTCTCCTGCAGTATTATCACTCGGAAGGACCATCAGTGGCCCATTGGATCGATTAATTGCTGTTGCTCCTGCTCCATCCACTGATCCCTACCAACTGTGTGATCGCCAGCAGTAGATTGCCGAATAGGTGAGGGATCATGTATTGAAAGCTCAGAAATGGCATGCTCGGTATTCTAATGCCCGGAGAGCACACTGTCGGTATGAAGAAAGTGAGTTAGTCTGGATAAGATCTCACCCCTTATCTGATGCCTCTGGAAAGTTTTCTGCTAAACTTGCCCCTAAATGGTTTGGGCCAGCTCTTGTAATGAAGAGTTTTGAACCCAACAACTACAAAGTCAAGTGGGGGGAGCCCCATTCTATTAGAGGATACAGTCAATATTGTTAATCTAAAATGCTATTATGGCGTTCGTCCCTTGCACCTCCCAGTGTGTGTGGGGTGTCGGGTGTGGGGTGGGGTGGGGGAATATGTAGCAATTCACTTGCTCCATAAAGTGACTGTAAGTTTCACCCACCTGTCCCTTTTATTAGAGTCAGTAGCCTGGCCAGGTTAAAACTCAATTTCCCATAGTTCCTTGCCATCACCCTCTGTTCATCCTCTCCCCCCATTGGCTCATTCAGATATCCATTCCTCCAATCTCAGATCTCCTTGGAAGCCAGAACCTGTTTAAAGCTGGCTGGCTAGGCCAAGAGAGAACTCCCTTTTTCTCGTGAGGAATCCATTTTACAAATAACAGTATATTACTTAATTACAGTGTAACTTTATTTTAGATAAATACAGGTGCATCCATTTACTCTTGTTAAAATGTAGTACTTTGTCTAAACCTTTCTTTTTTGTTTACACTGTTACTTGTTCAAGTTTAGTTGTTGTTCAAGGTCTGTTGAGGGTTGTTTTTGTTAGTGTGTTCAGTCACCATTTTGTTCCTGATCCTCCTGATATTTTCCAAACGGCTGTTCACCATTCAACCCGGTACTAATCGACAGACTCTCCATTTTCTATGATCTCTATTTTTTCATCAACCTTCTTCCATCATCATCAGGACAGGACTCTATTCGGGACTTTATTTCTTTTCTCTTTGCTGGTTTATTTTCTACTTTACTTTGGGTCCTGTAATTTTGGTTTTGTTGTTTTGTTACTTTGGATTACATGTGCATTGCTTCACTGGACTTGGTAGGCCTAAATTTCATTTATCATCCATTGCCATGAAGACTGTCTTTGTAATTTGTTTCTCTGTATAATTATTCATTCACATTTGTCTTTGTTGCCTGTTAGTGTGGTGTGTGTGTGGGTTTATTGGAGGCCCAACGGACACTGCATTCATTTTGCTTTAGTGTTAGTTTGTTTGGATGTTTGTTTAGTTCTCTTTACTTTCTTACTCACCTGTACCTTCCACTTACCTAACTGTTCTCTGCAATAAGTTGTTGTCCTTGTATTTCATTTATTACATTATAGTTTACAACAATAAACCGCTTGTTTGTGAAATTGACACCTCTGACGTCCCTGCTTTTGCTGTCTGTCACTCTTGCTGACTTAGTTAGTTATAGAGATTGGAACAGTAGAATCTCCTTAGGGGGGACAGTACAACTGCTTCTGAGTTGTGTAGAGTGATCGTTACAAGGCACTGGACATAAGGAATAAAACAAATCTTTTGCACCTGGATTACAATTGTTTGTCTGTTCTTTGATCACTAAAGGGACATGGTGTAAATTGAAAAAGGGAGGCTACTATCTTGTGCATACCACATACTATCTTGTCAGAGTACGAGATCTTAAAGTGTCTTGCACATGAGATAGTACCCTTCCCTTTTAATTTTTACGCCATGTAACTTTAGGGGTTCCCCACATTACTATGCCACACATACAATACATGAGTGGACTCTGCTGTGGCAGAGTTCAACTTGTGCTGGTCGAAACCTCTCCCAAATCTGTTTCACCACTCAAGGATGCAGCTTCCATTCCGAACTGTCTGGAGCTCCTGTGGACAGGAGGTCTGCTGCCTTGTTGTCCACACATGGGAGGTGAACTGCCCTAATGAAACGCAAGTTTCTATGTGTCCAGGACAGGCCTTGGTGATTTTATGTAGGCTACCACTGTGGTATTGTCCGCCCAGACCAGCACATGTTTTTGCGCTAATTGCTTGCGAAAATGGAATAACGCCAGGCTCACTGCTTGCAGCTCTTACACATTTATGTGTGCTTGCTGCCAATGTCCCTTCTACTGACCTTTTATTCCTCTTCCATTCCAGACCGCATCTCAGCCCAGATTGGAGGCATCTGTAGTGATCACTTCCCTTCTGTGACAGGATCCAAGGGGAGATTTATGTGCGCTTAATGCCAATGTCCCATCCACTGACCTGTTATTCCTCTCTCATTCCCCAGGCTGGAGGCGTTTGTAGTGATCACTTACCTTCTGTGGGGGGATCCGAGGCACAGATTGCCAGGATGGAGCTACCACTCCAGTGTCTTCCGGCATTGTCTGGACACTCTCACCAGCCGGTACCGATTTTGGACCGGGTGCACCTTGAGCGCATTCACCCAGGCTTGAAGCGGGCGCATTCTCAGCAGACCTAGTGGAAGGATTCTCAAGGTGGCTGCCATCACCCCCAACAACCTTTGATATACTTTTGACCTGTAGGAGAGCGTCCTTTCTGAATAGAGAGAGTGTGGTCTCCAACGACCGAATCCTGTCTTCCGACAGTGAGGCAAGCATGCTGAGTTCAGTTTAATCCCCAGAAACACTGGACTGAGACGGTACGAAGTTGCTGTTGTGTTGATTTGTATTGAAAGCCCTAACTTCACCACATGATATATGACCTGTTTTGTGTGTGCCTCTGCGTGTGCTTTTGACTGTGCGCAAACTAACCAATCGTCCCGATAGTTAAGGATCCGAATACCCCGCAGCCTGAGTGGAGCCTGTGCTGCATCCATGCACTTCGTACGCTGAGCCTTGACGGGTGAAGCGCAGATTTTTTCTGTGTGCGGGTCGGATCAGGACGTGAAAATAGGTGTCTTGCAGGTCAATCGATGTGAACCGATTGGACGGACTGGAGGATACGCTGTGCTGTCAACATGTTGAACTTGGTCTGAAACCGTCGTCCCTTTTGGGCACCTTTTTTCCTCCTGGAGTAAAAGTCGCTGAGGACATCGCTTGGATTTACCAAGCATACAGCATTCTTCCTTCCAAGATTGTCGATCTCCTGTTGAAGGAGTATCGCCGTCGCTAGTTTGACGGTGGTGAAGAGCACACCCTTGATGGATGGCGGACCTATGAGGAATTGTAGAGCGTATCCATGTCTCATAGTTGATAGCACCCAGGAGTCCTGGGTGCAGCCTTGCCATGGGTCGTTGCTGTTAATCAGTCCGGTTGGGGGGGGGGGGGGGGGGGGGGGGGGGGGGGGGGTTGGTGGCAGCCAGGGCTCCTCAGGGGCAGTCTTCCTTGGGCTTGGGAGGGGGAGGGGTCTTTCTTAGGCCCCGGCCTCGATCTCCAGCTGGAGAACCGGTTACCCATGGCCTGCGGTGGTCCCCTGCTGCTGGCCCTGCCTCTCCCTGCTTGTCTTCTCTGGGGTGGAGGGCGCTGTTCAGACCCTTTTACCCCAGCAGGCTGTGCACGCCACCTTGGGTGCTGACTGTAAACCAAAAGGCGCGAGAACTTTGAGGCAAGTTCCATGCCCTTGTGGGACCTCTCAAGGCTCACATCAGTGGTCGCCCCGAAAGTCTGCCCTGGTGTAATGGGAGCATCCAGCAGTGCCACTTTCTCTGTCTCTACAATCTTGACTTACGAGCCTGCGGAGTCTCCTTACAGCACCACAACAGCTCTCCACACGGTGTATCAATACACGAGGCCTTGTGTAGTGAAAAGAGCAATGACCGCTCGTTAATCTCTTCAGAGGGGTCGAAACCAGCTCTAGTCAGAAACTGGCACGAGAATAAAGCATGGGTGCTTTTTTTTAAGAAGATTTTACCATGAATTATTTGAATTTGTGGATAAATCCAACAAATCGGCCAAATTCGCTAGTAGAAACGAAAGCTATCCACAACCTGTCCTTGTGATGAGAGAAAATGGCGATGTGCCACTGTAAGGAAGTCCCTCTTCAACAGGAGGTGGGAGGGACTTCTCCCTCACAGCAGGGCCCTGATAGGTCAGCTTTTGTATATATGCTCAGTGATTGACAGTCAGAGAGGCTCTTCCCATTAGGTAATGGTTGTCATTCGAATTGAAAGGGAACTCACCGTATTAAAGAAGTAGTAATTGACACAGATCAGCTGTTCAGAAATACTGTACAAGAGGGTCTGTGGCTGATCAAAAAATATGGCAGAATGTGGTTGGTAGCCTACTGTAAAATGGGAGATCATAAACTGCCAAAAGTGCTGGCAAGATGAAAAAAAATCTCCTTCCTCATGAACAGCTCACAAGCACTCTGGACCCTGCCATTTTTTCCACTTGGAGTAATGACTAGGCTACAAACCTGGTTTATGTTTTCCAAACAATAAGTAGCCTGTCATGTGCAGACGAATTAGCGATACAATTTAATATGCATTTATAAATAACAAAATACTTAAATGACCTAATTACCGGATAATAAAACGTAGACTTTTTATTATTACTATTAGCTTAAATACATGTTCCTAAACATATACATTATGCTGGAAATTAGACGTATAAAACACATCTTATTCTCGGCTTGGTCTGAGGTACATGGTAATTATGATACCTGTAAGGTTCAATTAACGGCACCATACAGCTTTATGAAACATATGTTAATGAGAAAATTGGTATCCAAGGGCAAGTTATTCTAATGTTGTGATGATGGGCATGATAAAGGAGACAGTAAGTTGTATGCAAAATCTCTTAACCCTTTAAAGACTAAAGTGTCTTTCTGGAACTGTGACCGTGATCAAAAAATGCTTATTTACTGGGCCACCATACTTTGCCATACAGGTTGGAAACGCATATCATTGCATACGGGAGGGATTTTTTTTCTTAGGGTGGACAATGTTTTCAGTAGCACGCAGAAAGAAAACATCAGAGGAACTTGTTTAGAGATAAGAAATGTGGAAACACTGTAAATCTGATGTATTTGACTTGTTATATTAGAACATGTATTGTCGTGTTTTAATATAAACGTTTTTACAATATTTATAAATATCAAGAAATGACTGGATATCAGCAGATAATGTTTCAAGAAGTAGATTTAAATGTTATGTTTTTTTTCATTTCTACTGGTAATGGAATGAACTATTTTATTTATAAATATTTATTTAGAGAAATTGTTGGCACTGCAATATTACTAAGGTTGCTGATAATATTAGCATTTTGTAGTTCATTTAGCACTATTTATTCTCTTGTTCTTCCTGTTTGTAAAACACTGCTTTGACAATAGGATATTCTGTGTATATGTTTACTGTTTATGTACAGAAATTGATATGCACACACAATAATATAAACGTTTCCACTCTACAGAATTTCATTTCAAAATGGCAAGACAATTGGATTAATCATTATTCTGGTGAATCAGAATTTGACAGTGATTTGTTTATATAATACAGGTGTTCTCAGTATTTATTTTGTATAATAAATGTTCAGTTATAAACCATGTAGTTTTATTTATTTTTCTAAACAAAGCTTCTACATTCATAAAATCACCCAGGTTAAAGAATGTCTTGCCCTTGTTTAATTTTTTTTTTAAAAAAGAGTTGCAGGGTCCACCAGGTAACAGAATAAAATGTTTTTGTACCCTTATCTTTTTGAAAACCCAAAATCTACTCAATACAAAATTTAAACATAAACCTATATTTATTTTGTACTTATTAGATTGGAAAATCTATTTTTTGTTTGTTTGTTTTGTTTTGTGTTTTTTACAGTTCCTTGAGTATTGTATGTTTTCTACTGTCCTTAACCTAAATACATTTTAAAATAGAAAAACAGTTTACAAAAAAAAAAAAAAAAAAACCTGATCCTGGGGAAACACCCCACTGAAAAGCCACTCGTTAAAGGGTTATTTAACAATAGGACATTTGGAGATGTAGACATTTTTTAGCTGTTTCCTCTAAAACAACAAACTCCAGGTAAATGATATGTTCCATGTCAGTAGCTATAAGGCGGCCTATTTTACCAAATAGAAAAGGGAAACAGTTTTCTTGCATGCAGCTGCTGCCACCTAGAGCCCTATGTATTTACTTTACATTCAAATTAAACATACATTTACATAAAATAGCACTGTGGTTTGTCTAAACTTCTTATTAAATCTTGCTGGTCCCTCTGCTTTAATGTGTGACAGACAGTCTTACATATAGGCTTCATTTAGCTCTGGCTGGATGCAGAGCATTTATTGCCTCTAATAATTAAACCTAATTAAGTTTCAATTAGCATAAGGTTTTAAGGTTTTCTTTTTCTAAATCGCAGTCACACAGCACTTGCTCTTACAGGTTTTCACAATGTGAGTTCAAGTCAATATTTAAAAAAATATTGAGATTTGACAAATCTGCTGCTTAGTGCAAGTTTAATTCTTTTACTGCCCTTTACTATAGTGTCTGAAGACACAAGGCTTTGGAATTGAAGATTGTGCATCACACGCAGATCCAGGTTATGCCAGACATCCAGGATTATATCTTTCAATTCCTGATGATCGCCATTTGTTATAGTGACATAAACAACAATGTGTTCATCAACAGAGGACTAAATGCAGCCCACTTCCAAATTCTAGAAAACCCAATAGAGCTGCCCTGACTTCTACAGAGCCTGGACATAAACTCCATTGATAGGCTGCTCCATTAAAGACCACACCTAGGAAATATACAGGAACTGCAGGATGTTTTCACTTGGCAAAATATGGGCCACCCTCACAGATTCCATTTCCTGGTATTTCGTAACGATGGGAAACCTGATACTAAGTAGTGTGATTTGTATTTTGCAGTCCTGTACAGCAGCCTTAATAAAAGTATGTCTTCAAACTTAAGTGTTCAGATGATTAATGCAGGGACTTGTAAAATGGTGCTTAAATGTCTATGTGTCAATATATTGTAATTAGTTTAACGAATACCAAATTAACACGTTAAATAGTCAGCACTATTAAATCAATTTATAGTGGATGCATGCCTGTCTATTTGTGGTCACACCACAGGGCACTGCATTGTGGAAGATTTCTAATAAAAGTACACTAATGTTAAAATGCACTCAACTGCTACTGGGGTATTGTGACAGGGAGAGCTCTGTCGCTGGTTTCTACACAAATGTGTGCAGCTGTGACACAGAACAGGAGACACGTTGCTGGGCAACCAATTGAGCAGTTAGGCTCGCCCAGCGCTGAGTTGATCGGGAGGTCCAGGTTGGCTGGGTGGGGGGGGCGTGCCTGGGGAGGCTGTGTGGAGCTCAAAGGCTACTGCATGGCCATTGCTACACAGGTGGGCAATGAGCAAAAGCTTATGTTTTTCTGACATCAAGGAGAAGAGCATGCATCCCCTCTACTACGAAACCCTGCAACTGCAAGACGGAGCTCATGAAGGCATTGCCCAGCTGAGGCCATGTAAAAAGGCCTTTTGAAGAGGCAAGAGTTGATGTGAGGATACCGGGAGTCCAGGAGCTCAGAAGTAGGTTAGTTTAGGGGAGGTTGATCCTAAGTAGTATAGGGGGGTTTGTGTAGAGTAGGTTTTTGGAGCAGTACTTCTCTTTTAATGAGGCTAGCGCTTGCCTTGTATGGTAAGATTTTATTTTTAGCTTTGTTTTGTTTTCTTTATTAAATGTGACACTAGGGCTACCATTGCTGGTACCCTAGTGTTAGTTGTAATTAAATTGGCGCACCTGTGCGGCATGGCAGTGCTCTGTATCTGCTTCAGTAGTGTTCAGTGACGACCCATACACATAACATCACCTTGTTACAGGTATGTATGAATTTTAGAACAAGCCCAACTAATGATTGTTAAGGAATTTATAGGCTACCATCCAATCTTTGTGTAATGAGCAGATACAATGGCGAATCCACAGTCAGTTTTGACAGCTGTTTTCAATCAATTTTAAGGTTATTTTTTTGGTGTTATTCAATGTTTTTGCTAGTTATAAAATAGAATAGTCTCCTAGCTTTATAACCGACGAGGTATCCATGTATTTTTTTTTTTGCCATTATATTCCACCGTCCAAGGACAGTCATCATTTTAAAAACTGCAGTTTTTCTGTTACGCCATCCATATGGTTAGGTTTTTTTTGTACCCTACAATATGCACTGTTGATCAACTTGTTAAAAATGTGTTTCAGTAATTAAGTTATCTTCCAAATGACAGAGGTGCATGCTTGAACTGTATATGTTGTAAATAATGGACAAATTTAATTACAGTGTAACTACTGGGTGGTACCTGCATTTAAAAAATATACAATTCAATTATATATATATATATATATGATGGCGTGTACATTCCAGAGCAATATTGGTCAGCTGTGAGGCCCTGGCTATAAGGAATGCACACTCCATCGGGGTAAAGGTTGTGCTGAAGGTTTCAAAGGAAACTAAAATAATAAAATGTGAAGACAGCATAAACCAACTGGCCAGTAAACAAACTGGGAAATAAAGTAATGGGTTTTAAGACCATGGGGAACAGACTGTTGTCAAGAGTAATTATCAATTGATTTTAATTGTGTAATTACCTGATTGCCTACTTGATAAAGTTGGTAAAGCTGAGATGGTCCGAGAGAGAGAGTGAGAGAAGAGACGAAGCGGTGAGCGAACGGAGAACTCTAAAATTTAAAGGAGACTTTGGTTTTGAGGGTAAGCAGAATTAGCCTGCCCCTGTTTAGTTTAAAGGGAAAATAAAATATAAGTGTTTAGTTAGGATAGGTTTTGTTTGTGTTCTGTTTGTTTTGTTTTCAAATAAAAACCACGCTCCGTCGTGTTTCATTGCAAGAACAGCTTTTGTTCGAATTTGTTAAATTATTCTACATAACACAACGTCTTTAACTTGGTGGACAACAGCGAATACTTCATATATATATATATATATATATATATATATATATATATATATATATGTGTATATCTATTAGTGTGTGTGTGTGTGTAGCCCTGCTGCAAATTTGCGCTATTTAAATAAAAATGTTGTACATCTTGTAATACAGTTAGAATGCACCAGAATCACATTTACTAGATTGCTACACCTAAACACAATTCTATTGGACAGGTTTCCCCTCTGAACCAATTAGCCAACAGGTAGTGGAAATTGGGGGTGGGCATTTGATTGGGTTTGTGCGACAGAGTGAAAGAAGGATTCGAGAGAGTGCGAAGGAATAGGCGCAACGTGAGGGCGTGAAAGAAGAGTTTTATAGTAAAATAAATATTATCTGAACGATATATTTTGTACTGTATTAGAGTATAAGATGCTAATATCTTTCAGTAAACCAAACGTTTGCTGTAGACAGTCACCATTTTATGGTATAGTCTTTTTTGTTTATTATTAATTACTTTTCTGCTGGCGTCTGGAACTGCTGCTGAGACCCAGATAGCACTCGGGGTGACCAGGAGAAAGCCCCGAGTACCTCTGGCAACGTTGGAAAAGAAGATTTTTCAGCTGTCGTTGTGTTTGTGTCTTTCTACGAACTTACCTTGAAAGCAAGAAACTGAACTGTGTTGCTGGTCGTGAGTACTGATGCATTCAAAAAAACGTTTTTGAAAGTAGTTTTGTTGCTTCTTTGACAAATAAGGGGCATTTTTTTTATTGCTGCTACGTACCCGATAGGCGTTCAGACCTGCAACGTGGTATTTCTTTTATATTGGTGCATGTGTGTGTGTGGGCCCACTGAAGTGCAAGAGTTTAATTATTTTGCTTAGTAGCGCATATTAAAGAGTAAATATATTTGTAATATTGTTTGTATGTCATTTATTTTAATACCTAGCCTTTGTTTATTGTGTATTTGTTATTAATGAAAATACCTTATTACGCATTTGAGTAAATTGTTCACTTATTTCTATTGGTGTGTGTTGTGTGAGTGGATACTGGGGTTAGTATGAGCAATTCCTATTAAGGGGTGCACGTGTATTTAAATGCCCCTTACATAGGTGGAGGCACCGCATTAAGGAAAGAATACACCTATATTTCTAACAGACAAATTATAATTTAAGTATTGGGAACCCAGGTCTCGTCACCTACAGTGAGTTAGGTGTGTACTCCAGACACTAACAGGAGTGGGAGGGGCGTTACACAGGTGTGTACATATTTTATTATATATATATATATATATATATATATATATATATATATATATATATATATATATAATATATATATATAGTATATAATAAAATTTTTTAGCTTCAATAATTATAAATCAAATTTTGAATGTGCGCGGAATTTAAATAAGCGCAGAATCATGCACATCTTTAAAATAATCTATTCCTTGAGGTTTTCATTAAAGTATTACACTCAATACTCGATTTGTATTTCATTAGAGAATATAAAATAATGATTCTGATTCTGAAAAAGACTGGAAGCCTTCAGTTTTATTTTGTTTTGTTTTTACACCCAATTGAACCAGAACACCATAATATGAGAAGATTAAAAAGGATGCATGTGTCCCCATAATACATCACAATTAGTGTTGGTAACACTTTATATTAATGTTTAATTTCTAAAAGCTTTTTTGGCAGTAAATGAATAATAGTTTATGCTGTGAGATGGATTCTTGGAGCACATTCAGTTACCAGAAACTCGTGAAGGATCCATGTCTGACACATTTAACATTTAAAATTAATGCATTGATATATATATATATATATATATATATATATATATATATATATATATATATATATAAATATAGATATATATATCGAGAATATAAATTCATCTTCTGTATCTATCTATATAAAAATTAAACGTGAGCGAGTCATGCAGAATTGTATTTTTATATTAAATATAGTTTGTGTTTGCCTTCAATAACAGATTTAGGCTGTTTAATAAAGATAATAAAAGGTCCCCAAATTGCATTTGTCATTTGACATTCATTAACTGGCCTAATTAAATGCAGTTGCACACAGTATCCCAAATGTATTCTCTTTGATCTAGTTTTCTACATGACAGCTGCAGATGTCTTCATTATATTTATCTGCAGTACTTTCCCTTGCTTCTTTCCCTTGTTGATCATGATTTCTATTTCATCCATATCTCCCTTTTATGAGGATTATGTTATCGGTAAGTGGAGGCGATTCATTCTCTCTTCATTGATGTTTAATCCTGAGCGGCCCCATTACCCATTTAGAAATACACTTTACAGACAGGCAGTGAACAGCTTCTTTGAGATGGAGTCCCCTTGTCTTGCTGCTCATTTACTACTGACATGCAAAATGGAATTGATGCTGTCCTTTTAGTGTGTTTGTAATTATTTTATTCCTTTGAAGTTGGCTCTTTCAAGGTCTTGATTCATCAGCACAGTCTTTAATAGTGTCTCCAGAATATAAGGTCTTTTTATAGTTGATGAAATCCAGGCATGAAATTCACTGGTTTATCAAATTAAGCTTGGTTCTACTATTTCTTGGTTTGAGTGAGGACATTTTTCAACCAAGTTTTATTTGTCAGTGGTGGTCGCCTACTAGAAGCCTATGGCTATTTTATTTTTGTGAGAGTTTAAGATTGTAACCTGCTTTTGTGAGATCTGTGAGTAGCGGGCAAACTATTCTGCGAAGTATGAGCGGTCGTGAGTAATCCAATTCGGACATCTTTAACTGGTTATTAATTTTAACTACTGTCATAACTGATTGTTTTTGTCTGTCAGGTACAACGATTACACCTCTGATGGAAAATGCATACATACCCTAGTAACCCTGGTCACCAACAGCAGTTGTATCACCCCAGAAGATAACTTGGAGTGTGAAACTCCAGTGTTATTTGGACTAGTGGAAAGTTGTTAAAACAATTGATAGGAGTCTTGGCTTTAGTAATCCAAGGGGGTTGGGACCACATTTTATGTCTTGTGATTTTTGTTTGCTTTTATTTATTTGTTTTGGAAAATGTGATAACATTTTTAAAAGGACAGGGGTGAATGCAGCTTTTCCGAACCCCTTCCCAAGCCAGATTTACCAGGTGGTGTCTTGATATTGCAGGGGAAGTTGCCAAAAGAAGTGTTTCCCTCATTCCTGCTATGCCAGGAATGTCTTTGTCTACCGATATGCTTCCTCTGCAATGGTTGGCCCTTCACCCAGGCGCGAATCTTAGGATCGCAGGTGATCAGGTACTGTTTCAAAATAAGTTGCTCCATAATCACAGGGACGGATTGCTCCTCCTGTTTCAGGCAGCATGTAAGCAGTTCCTCTAGATGGGTGTATAATTCCTTTGGGGTCTCCCCATTCTGCACCTGAGCTTCCTGGAATCTGCGGCGGTAGGTCTCAGCATTAATTTCATATTTAGTGAGGATTGCAGTTTTCACTTGTGCACAGTCCTGGCTCGCTGCAATTGCCTGCCTGGCTTTCCCAGAAAGAAGTCCTGCTAAACGAGGTGCCCACTGCTCTTCAGGCCACCAGCAAGCAATTGTCCTGAAATAATGTTCATACTCCTGTAGACAGGTCATTTATGGCTTAGTCCAGTGTTGAGGGAAAGGCACACTGGAAGCTTAGTATGCTGTATCTATGTCTGGTTTGCCATAGTCACTCCCTCTTTTACTGACGCTGGACCTTCTCTCTGATATGGTTTTGGCTATGTTTATTCCATCCAGCTGTTGCACTATTGCTAACCAGCATTGGCTTTGCTCAGTGAGTAGTTGTTCCACTTGCCTCTCCCTCTTCTCCTGCTGCTGTATTTGCTTCTGCTGCATTTGTTTTCTGTGAACATCCATGAGCATCTCCATCATGGCACTAAGCTCACTGATATTCTGTCGCTCCATCGCTTGGCTCATGTATGCACTCCTAGCAGAAGAGAGGTTCTGTCCGCTGAGGTCTGGATGTGTCGCAGCTTGCTCCTGCTCGCATTTCCTAGCAAGTCTTTAGCCTGATTCCAGAATCCATCATAGGAGTTGTTAACAGTCTTTGGGGGTCTTCCTCGTAAGCCTTTTTCATCCCACCATTGTCACGGGGCCCCCTCTCTGACGAGTCTACTTCAGGGTCCCCAGAAGGATAATGAGAATATAGCCAACGTTGTAGTTAGAAAAGGGTAGTTTTATTTATCAGCAGTTAAATAAAAAAAACTGCAAAGTATACACAATAGCAATATGGCAAAACAAAACAAAAAACAATTAAATAAGTAAATATATGTGGGGAGCATATGCTTTCCTGTTCCCCAGCACCTACTTAGCATGCTTTGGAGACCTTGACACACTAGCTCTGTGTCTGCGCCCTTTGCGTACCGAGCTAGAACTAACCGCAGTGAGATAGCAGCCCCTTTTTAAGCCTGTTAACCCCACCCAGTTATAAGAACCTCTTACAGCCAGATCTGCAGAAAGGTGTCGTCTCAGTTGCATCAGACTGCTGCCTCATCGGAGGACTGCAAGGCGTCGGAGGTGGGCTTGAGTCATGGGGCCTGCAGTTTTCCTTCTACATAAGCCCCCATTCAGAAGGTGTCTGCTGGGGGCGGAGTTGGGTGATGTGGTGGGGGCTGCTCAATGTGTAACCAGAGATGCCAACTGCTATGGTTTGGCCGTAGCAACTATGGTTTTCAGGCTCTGTAACGGTGATGTGGGCGAAGTTTTAAAAAAAAAAAAGTTTTTTTAATTAGACTTGCGTCAGTGCTCCTGTGTTAATGATGGTGTGAGTTTCCACGTTCCCATTTTTGTATGTCACGCGCTGTGATTGGCTTGTGGTTAAAAAAAAAAAAAAGAAAACACACAGGACCTAGACCATTTACAATGGGACATGCACGGTAGTCAAGGCTTTGCCACTATTGGGGAAAAAAAAAAGACGATCAGTGATTGGACGGCCAAGATATAACAAAAAGTGCCTCGGCAGCAAGCAAATGGTAAATAGCAGCGGTAACTTTTTCATTCAATTTAATAAAGGAAATGGCAACACAGAAAAGACTGTGGCTGAATTCACAAAGGTTCAAAGAGGATTACATCAAGAAGTATACATTCATAAAAAAAAAAGTAAGATATCAGAATATCATGCTTACTGTGAGTACTGCAGGTGCGATTTAAGTGTCAAGCATGGGGGAATAAATGATATTGATGAACACCTCAGAACCTTGAAACATGAGAGAAATTCACGGGGAGCTCGGGAAAATAATCATTGGATTGTTTTTTTAAAACAGATGGCGAAAATGACGTGATTAAAGCGGAGACTCTTTACGAACTTCATTTTAGAGCACAATTTACCAATTGCCGTTGCAGATCACGTAGGCCCACTTGTGAAAGTGGCTTTTCCTAATAGTAAAATTGCTTCCAAGTATGGCTGTGCGAGGAGCAAAACGACAGCAATCGTTGAAACTTTAGCATCTGTTTCAGCTACTGAACAGGCTTCGGTTTTGAAAAGTAATTTTTTTGCCATTGCAACAGACGGCAGTAGTGACATCGAGACTCAGTTGTACCCAGTTGTAATATGTTACTTCAGTGAAGAAATTGGCAAAGTGGTAATGCAGCTGCTTGCTTTACCATCATGCGAGGGTATATTAACCGGAGAAAATATCTTTAAGACTGTGGATACAGTATCGAAGTCATTTGAAATACTGTGGGAAAAATTGTTTTGCATTTGAAGCAGATAATCCAGCTGTAATGCTGGGAGTACGTAAAGGTGTAGCTGCCTATGTAAAAATGGAGAACAATTCTGTCCATGTACAGGGTTGTCCCTGTCATTTAATTCACATTGCTGCCCAGTCGGCTGCAAAGAGATTGCCAGCAGGAATCGACGAACTCCTGATTTACATATATTACTATCTAGACAAAAGTGGCAAGCGGCACAAGCAGTTGAAACAGTGCCAGGACTTGTGTGGCACCGAAGCAAGAAAGATTTTGAAACATGTGAACACCGGGTTTGTGCTTAAGAATAACTTGTATTGTGTATATGTGAAAAGTATTGTACATTTAAGCCCCTGTCTACACACACAAACTGCTTTCTAGAAAAGCATTCTAATTAATCCAGGTCAGAGTGACCATACTAAATACTGTTTCTGATTTTAATGTGTCGATAAATTACTAAAATAGCTTGGTTGTAGTTCCTAGCAGCGCAGTGTAATACCATACATACCATTTGATTTTATTTAAATAACGGAGATGTCTTGCCTTTTCCATGAATTACTGTAGGTGGCTCAGCCTGGGCAAGTGTATTGATAGATTGCTGCAGCAGTGGCCAGCACTAGTGGAATTCTGCAAAGTAAACAAAGGTATAGACCTAAACTATGCTTTCATTATACTGTATTGTATCATTTTAAAGCAGTGTTTTTTAGTTTGATGGTCAATAATGAATGGTAATTGTTTTCATCAGGTCCCAGCAAGGTAGCTAATAAAGCCAAGTCTAGTGAGCCAGCCATGACTAAAGGGCATCCACGCAAGCCATCCTCTGCAGTGGCAGAAGCTAGTAAAAGTATGTGTAACTATTTTGTGCTGCCAGACTAGATTTATTTTGAAAATGCCCTGTTTGTTTGGTGTATATTTTTGCACATGGAAAACAAATAATTTGTACCTAATTTAATCAGAAAATACATTTTGTTTTTGACTCGTACTTTTTTTAGACAGGTAACGTGCTTTCAATTATTGGTAGGCCCAGTTGTGACCTCAAGTGAATTGTTCAATGATTGTCAGTGTGAAATTGAAGGCTGGTAAGGTGTCTTCTGAACCTAATCAAGGTACCATTTAATCTGTAAGTACAGTCTAGTCTATTATAATGGAAGATTTTAAAAAGAGTAGTTACACTAATCATTTAAAAATGGTAGCTTCTATTTTTTTATTTGTGTGAAATTACATTTGTTATTTTAATATTTGTTTTTAAACGTAGTCACTGTACAGTATGTGTTTTTCTAGTATTAAAGGTCAGCAATATTAATTAATGCAAACTAACACTACATTACTAATGATTAAATGTCAAAATGAAGATTACAGTAAAAGTATTGTATGCAAAGGATGGAAGTATAAGATACCTATCTGTAGACTTTCCTATTTTTCTATTGATTGTCAGAAAGGTTGAAGGAGAAGGTAGTTGTTAGCAAGAAGAGTGGTGTAAAACCTACAATACCAGCTGGCAAGCCAGACACCAGGTTCTGTAGAATACAGCGCGGCCTAGAAAATCCCCTAGTGAAGCTAACCTGTCTGTTTCTCCAAGCCTCCTTACCATGTTTTGAGGGCTTAAATGCACTTCTGCAGAGAGAAGAGCCATTTATTCAGGTTATAAAACGAGAATTGGATTCCTTGCATTTAATCCTTCTCTGCAAATTCATTAAGCCTGTAGTAATCACTAGTGTGAGGTCTACAATCACAATTAATGTAAGGGACAGAAATAATCAGAGGGACAGAGAAGATCTAGTGATTGCTACAAAAACCAGACAGTACTTAGGGGAATGCAAGGAGGGAGGGAAGCTCTCTAAAGAGGAGAAAAATATATTGTTTAACTCTGTCAGAGTATTATGCAGAGGTCAGTTCTTATGTTGCCAGCAAATTGCCATTGCATGAGAAGCTCTTAAAACATGCAGAAGTGGCTGACATCAGTCAAAGGACAAATGTCAAATTTGAATCTGTGATGTATTTTGTCATAAGATTTGATTTGGTCTCAGTTGATAGGCTTGATCATTTGGAAAATGAGTTTGTTGCATACAAAGTAGAGAACATTCCTGAAGATATTCTTTGGTCAGACAGGGCAGATGTTTCCTGGTACAAGATAGGGAGGATCTTCAATCCTGTAACGAGCCAACCAACATTTGCATTGTTGGCCATGGTGATGCTAACTAGATTGATAATACCCAACAGCAATGCAGACACAGAGTGAATATTCAGCATTGTGTGTAAAGTTCAAACAGAGTTTCGCCTAAATCTATTAGGAAAACCCTAGAAGCTATTTTTGTACAGAAGCTGAAGCTCTCGTCTGTGGAAAAGAAATGCTATGAAGCTGTGTACAATACGTCTGTACTGATGAAGTGCAAGAGTGCCACTTATACTAAGTTACATATGTGAATAAGCCATAACATTGACCGGCCATCACCGACACTGAATTGTGTACTTTAGTTTACATTTTTGTATCCTTAGCATATTAATCTGTAGTGGTAAAAAGGGGGGGGGGGTTTGGCTGAAATTAAATGCCTTTTTTGCTTAGTTTCTAGATTGTGAATTGCCAAGACTAGCGCTTATGGCTATATTTTAGTTCAACTTTAAGTTATAGTATTAGGTACAGTTTTGTGATATATATATGCAGTAGTAAGAAATGTATTTATTGGTTCAGAGATGCTAATGCATATGCTTCCTTGTACATAAACAATAAATACTGTGAAATGTATGCTGAATCTCCTTGTTTACTGTTTTTTGAAAAGCTGTAATTTGAATCACGGTTAAGAAAGACATTGATTTTAATAAAACCTGTATTTTTATGACAAATAATTAACTCTGAGTTACATTTCTGTCTAAGCATTATATTGTTGGATATAGATTGATTTTCTCCTTATGTGCGTGAAACGGGCGTGGTTAGGGTATGCTAGGGTTTGCTAGGGTTTTCTTGATGCTTCGGTCACCAGGTGCTAGGATTTCCATTTTCAAATGTTGGCATCTCTGGTGTAACATGGCCTTGACAGCTAGGGCCTGGTTCTGCCTCATCCAAGGTGTGGGGTCCAGCAAGGAGGAACCTGCATCCCATGTCACAGCTGAGGCAGTTGCAGGCTTCGCAGGAAGGTATCTAGGGTGATTTGCTGGCTGAAGCTGTTGGGCTCATCACTGTAGGCTTGTCTTGCCAGGTGGGTTATGCCAGTGCCTAGGGCTCCTAGCTTCTCACCCGGTGCTCTCCCCCAATGTTGAAGATTGTCTTGTAGACCGAGGTAGTTCAGTGCCTCTTCAAAGCAGTAATCAGTGCAATGTATTCGACCCTCTCTTCCTGGCCAATAACATTTCTGAAAACAACCCCTCCAGGGATTGGGAGAAGCAAGCAGCTTTCTTAGTCTATCCAGGCATATTCCGTGGCAAACAGCTTGAACTTAGACAAGAAGACTTCCAGGGAGGAGGTGCCGTTGATCTGGGCCAGTTTTGGTGAGGTGATCAGGGGTAGTTTTGATGCCGGTCCAATAGCTGCTTTTTTCTAGCAGACGGTTGATTAGAGCCGTTCCAGGTCAGTCTTCCACGCCAGTTGGGAGCCAACCTCCAGATGAGTTCCGTTCCTGCTAGCAGGAGGCCGAAGCTGGCTGCTCAAGAAGACAGGAGAGAGAAAGAGAGAAACCAGCCTAATTCGGCAATCAGACATGCATTCACTCACATGGCATAGAGAATAATGGATAACATACTACACATGATTGTAAACAGCAAGGTCCCCTCCCCTTCCGCAGTTCATAACACAGTCCATTTCACATGGGTCCCTCACTGCTGTTGCCCCACCACTACAATAATATCCTGTTAAGGACCTGACGATTTTCAATTAAAATATTTCTAAAACAGTATTGGAACCCAAAACCTATATTGATTGCTGTCCATGCACAGAAAGCTAGTACTGCACTGTACATATTTTTTAGAAGATTCCATCTAGTGATACAGGCAGCTCAAGTCATTTTAAAGTAAATTCTATTTTATAAGTCCCTGTGGCAGGGCAGGAGAGAGCCCTGCAAGTAATTAGTGGGGCAGGGCAAAGCCCTACTTGTAAGTAAATGTGTTTGTTTATAAAAAATAAACAAATTTAAACATTGTTTATGGCATATTATGATTTAAAAGGAAATGTTTTGTTTGGGATGTTATTATTGTATGGTTGGTGTTTATTTAAAACAAGTTATGTTTGCTTTAAACGTGTGTTTGTGGTAGCTGTTTGCGAGGAAGGGCAAGGAGAGCGAGAAATTGAAATGAACACAAAAGTAAAGAAAGTAGACACCTTGTGAAAGGGGGCCCATACAGATGTTTGGAGGTATTATTTGTTTGTGTTCAAGACTTTGTTTTAGTTCAAACTTATTTTGCTCTGCAAGCATTATGTTAAATAATTTTTTTATTATTAATAAAAATGCGCCCCAGCGATTTAACCTGCAAGTACCTGCCTGTGTTCCTCTGTCAGCTTCCTGGTCTGGGTACGTCATCGCTACTCGGCCATCCTGTCTCAGTCCCCCACTTTTGGCTATGCATCACCCTATAGACCGTGGTGTAGTCTGAAATCTGAAAGTACCGGAATGGCAATTAAAATATTGATTGTTTTATATAAAATTATACAAATGTATGTTATATTTGTACATTGAACTTGAGGTAACATTTAATAGGTGATGCTTACATCCTTCTCTCTTTTATATCCACCAGAATGTCTGCTTAATTCTTTTTCAGAGCCTGTACCTGTCCCCCGTCCCCCGCCCCCCATATTGTGAACATAGAATAAAATATCAATTTTCAACCCTCATGGCAGAATCTAAAGTGGACCTGTAGGGGAAGTCATGTGTCTGTACTCTGAAGGTAACTCTAAAGATTGTTATTTCTATGTGTGTTAACAGCATTCCTTTTTCTGTAACCGAAAAAGTCAGACTTCAGCTCTCACAGTGGCTTGTTTCACCTTTTTTAAGGTTTATGAAACTAACAATCTCTACTGTGAGTGCTGTTTCCCTTTTATCAATAACAGATAGGATGCATTTGTTTCTCTGCTGGCAAAACATCTCCCTCATTGTTCACAATACACACTAAATTAGCTGGCTTGTTTATCAGTGAAGTTGTAGTTTCTAAGCCAGTCTCACTCCGTTCTCATGTCCTTGAAGATTCAGTACAAATATACATTTAAAATATAAAAAAAAAACTTCCCTTTTTTGGCAAGACACCCAGAGCCAATAGAAATGAAAGTAGAAAGGAACCTTACAAGTGTTAAAATGGAAAATTATTCAGAAGTTCATGTTCATTGCAAGGCACAGAAAGACTCCTTTGATTTCCCCACAGAAGAGAGATTACTTCATTGGCACCCGGGCACCGAAATTAAAGGTTGGGTGACATAGAAGCATTTTTTATAACAAATCGGTAAAGATTCTTAAATTAATTCTTAACTCAAGGTATAGAAAGAAAAGTACTGGCACGGTATGGAGCATTAAAAGGGTTAATTCATCAATTGAACTTAAGTTAGTTTGGCAAATTAACTTTTTGAAGCCTGTATTTGAACGTTGTCAATAACATGGGGGGGGGGGGGTTATTTTTAATGTTATGTTTCTCAAAGTTACCACGTCGCCCAAATGTTACATAATTACATTTAATCTCTCTGTAACAATACGTGACGGCAAATCACATCTATACCCATTACTGGCTGGTAAAATAACTAGGCAGTAGTTTTCTTGAAGCTAAGCAAAGAAATGGTGCAGCTGCAAAAGAGGCTGGAGCTGTATTAGTGGTGAGTTTGAGTATAAAATTGAACTTCGTTGCTTTCTGTTTTGCAGTTTTGGATTCCAGTAGCTTAGCAAACTGGTTACAAATATTATTTCCCTTGATGCCAGCCCAGCTTCTGTGATCCGTTGTATGTCTCAAGCAGCGTTGCGAAAGATTGGCATTGTTGCTTAGTTTAGGTATCAAAGGTATTCATCGATTCATGGGAGTACCAGTAGGGTCTGGTGTTCAGGATTTGCTGAGGAGCTCTGAGTGGGTGCGGGTAAAAGGCTGTTGCATTGGGAGGACATTTTGACAAATATTTTTTAAAGCTCTGCACCAGACAACTGGGGCCTGGGGACTTGAATACTGGTCGCCAATTAAACCTCTTGCACTGGCATAAAATTCCCTCAGTGTTGTTGGGGTTTTCTGGACTTATTTCCTTAATGTCCATATTTTTACTTAATTTCTTAACTACGTTCACAGCCCATGTTGTAGTCTTGAGTATTTTCTTGTTTTTCTTCTAGTTCTAGTAGTCCTCTGTGTCTATGGTTGACAGTTTCTGTAGCACTTTTTCTTCTTTTCTCTTAAGTGGATTATTGTCCACTAAGAAAGCTGGTATCAGTTCTCTGGAGTTTCATCCCCAATTATATTAAATAAAATGGGTTGAATGTTACTCATTTTGTGGCAGTGGTTTTATAGCTAATAAATAAACTGGCAGTTTGTCATGGAATTCTGTCATGGAATTTGTATAATGTTTTGCATATTGATGTATACGGTATGAAACGGCTCATTAGTATGCGATCCGTGTGTACATATGCACAGTCATGTGAATGTTGAACCAATCAGAGGTTGTTATTTTCCAAGATGCTTTATAAGTAAGGAATAAACCATGACGGGCTGTGTGTTTCCCATGATATATACTACACCTGGGGTGGTGATAAGGTCCAAGGCGTCGGCAATCAAAGTCATTATTTTATTACTATAACATCTAAAAAGCGCTGCAAATATCTGTGATATTCTTGGAGTGATGCAGAAGCAGCTATCTCCTTTTGGTATGTCCATGTTATCTCTGTAGTGGATGGGTCTATGAGAGACTCCCTTTTTTCGGTTTCATGCGGCTCCTATCGGTCTCAGTTGGCCATTGAAAGGTTTTCTCTGCTTTTTCCAAGAAAAGACGACTAGAGACCTGTGCTTTATGTCTTTTTGAATGTTGGACAGGGTCCGACATCAGACTGGAAAGGAAAAATTGTAGGACCGCAAAGGGTTAACCACCCCAGAAGCGGTATACAGTGCCTATAGATTTTCACCTTTTGATGCCTTATAGCCTGGAATTAAAATGCATTAAAATATATTTTTTTCATTTCTCTACACATCCTACCCCACAACTTCCAAGTGAAAAAAATATTCTAGAAATGTATAGAAAATTAATTAATTTAAAATAAAAACTGAAATAGCTTGGTTGGATAAGTGACCATCCCCCTTGTAACAGTAATCCTAAATTAGCTCAGGTGTAACCAATCACCTTCCAAATCACACGCCAAGTTAAGTGACCTCTACCTGTAGTAAATTCTAGTGATTCACATGATTTCAGGATAAATTCAGCAGTTCCTGTAGGTTCCCTCTACTAGGTAGTACATTTCAAAGCAAAGACTCAACCATGAGCACCAAGGCGCTTTCAAAAGAATTCCGGGACAAAGTTGTTGAAAGGCACAGATCAGGGAATGGGTATAAAAAATATCAAAGGCCTTGAATATCCCTTGGAGCACGGTCAAGACAATTAAGAAGTGGAAGGTGTATGGCACCACCAAGGCCCTGCTTAGATCAGGCCGTCCCTCCAAACTGGATGACCGAGCAAGAAGGAGACTGATCAGAAAGGCTACCAAGAGGCCAATGGCAACTTTGCAACAGCTACAGGGTTTTATGGCCAAGACTGATCAAAGTGTGCATGTGACAACAATATTCCAAGCACTCCACAAATCTGGCCTGTATGGTAGGGTGGCAAGAAGGAAACCATTACTCAAGAAAGCCCACCTTAAATCCCATTTGAAGTATGCTAAAAACATTTGGGAGGTTCTGTAGCCATGTGTCAAAGTTTTGTGGTCTGACGAAATTAAAATGGAACTTTTTGGCCTACATGCAAAACGTTATGTTTGGTGCAAACTCACAGTGTATCACCCAAAGAACACCATCCCTACTGTGAAGCATGATGGTGGCAGCATCATTTTACTGGAATGATTCTCATCAGCAGGGACTGGGGCATTTGTCAGGATAGAAGGGAAAATGAATGGAGCAAAGTACAAAGAAGTCCTTGAGGAAAACTTGCTGCCCTCTGCAAGAAGGCTGAAACTGGGACGGAAGTTCACCTTTCGGCATAACAATGACCCAAAGCACACAGCCAAAGCTACACTGGAGTGGCTAAGGAACAAAAAGGTAAATGTCCTTGAGTGGCACAGTCAGAGCCCTGACCTAAATCCAGTCGAAATTTGTGGCATGACTTGAAGATTGCTGTCCATCAACGCTCCCCAAGGAACTTGACAGAGCTTGAACAGTTTTGTAAAGAAGAATGCACACCTAGATTTGGCAATATTTGACCAAAGTTGGTAGAGACCTATCCCAACAGACTCACAGCTATAATTGCTGCCAAAGGTGCTTCCACCAAGTATTAACTCAAGGGGGTGGAGACTTTTCCAATTATGATCTTTCAGTATTGTATTTTTTAATAAATAAATTTTTTCCTCAATAAAAACTTTTCCCCTTAACAGTGTGGAGTATGGTCTGTAGACAAGTGGGGGGAAAAAAAGCCTAATTGCATGAAACTCTGAGGCTCTGACACAACAAAATGTGAAAAAAGTTCAAGGGGGTGTAGACTTTTTAAAGGCACTGAGTATAAGACCTGAAACGTACACATTTTTGTAGCGTAGTTATGCTTCAGAAGCACAGATTTAAATTAATTCAAAGTGTTTTCTGATCACAATATTGAGGTTTTAAATGCCACTCAATTATGCAGATATGGGAAGTAAATTGATTCCATAGAAACTTTGACAACTAGACTAGAAAGCAAATACAAGAGTTTCCAAAGAGATTACCAAACACTTGTCTTTTTAATTCTATGCATCCAAATACTTATTAAATTAAAAGTTTTAAGAATTAGGCTACTGTTTGTTCTTCTTTCCTAAACCAGTACTATTATATTGTACAATACTGTTTATGTTGTTTTCATTTCTGTGGGTTTCAGTGTTGCAAGCTGTAGATTAGCTGTTTTTGTTTGATTTGCATTTTTCACTGTTCGAAATACCATTTAAATATAGAAACTGTACTGTGAATGTTGTTGATTTTTTTTTTCCCCTAGTACTGTAACTTAAATTGCAGTTTAAACTATGCATGTGTCACAGCTGTAGTGGGTGAAGTCAGACCAGAACCAGGAACCAACACAGAAAAAAGAGAGGTGGAGTTTGGTGAAGCTGAGCGATTGTTTTCGCTCAGCATTTAATAATTAAACAGAGTAGAAAATAAAAGGTTGCAAGACAAACAAAACACAGGACATGGCACTTTAGCCAAAATAAATATACAAACAAAATGGACTATACAGACAAACACGGTGGGCTGATATTATGATTTACTTTACGTTTTACTTTCTCCTATCCACACCCGTTTTCCACTCGCCGAACACACAACCCAGAGTGAGTGAAAACATGCTGCTTTTATGCAGCTGTACTGAGACTCGATTGCTAATCAATCATTCAATTGGAGTCTCGATACAACTGCATGTGAATTAATAAAAGTGCAATTCCCTGTGCTCACATATTATTACCTTTTACCCGCACGTGAAGTCCTGTGCAATTCTCGTGCCTAAATACAAATATACATTGTGCTCGTAACCCGAATTACATCCCGTGTACCAATGACTATACACCAACATTAACTCACTACACGCAACATACAACACAGAAATACACCCGGGGAGGGGTGGAGGAGGGGGGCAGCATTGCCACAGCATATTATTGTAAATGCAATGAATGGTGTTTGGAGATTACATTTTTATACATACATGTATGTACTTGTAATGATCTTTGTTTTTTTTGTTTCTGGTTCACCATCATAACACCATTACTTATTTATCAGTCAGGGGGACCTGTAATGGAAGGGGTCGCATAAACAAGTACTAACTGTATATTTTACAATATGATAACATTATGTGCTGTGCATCTCGCTTCTTGTATATCTGTAAACATCCAGTTCATTCTGCAATATTTCTCGTGTTTTCACAGATCAATTGGGGGTTAAGGAATTGTCAAATGCAGTATTCAGTAAGAAAGTTACTTATTTCTTTTTGGAGTGCTGCATATTCTGGACTAGAAAGAATGTATTCTTTGTTGTATTGTACTGTAACCCACCCCCCGTGTTTTTTCACATATATTTATAGACTACTTTAAATAAAACTTTTAGACGTTAGGCTAAGTAGTAAAACTTGTACTTAGTAGAAGTTTGATTTTGTATACTTTTGTGTGTGTAATCATTAGGAATGTGCGCGACAACAAGTTAATGGCAATGCATGAAGCACTTCTCACAATATTCAGAGCTGTTCTTTTCCTAATTACTAGGCAGACACGGACATTTAAATATCCCCTCCCCTAAATGACTATGAATTGAGTAATCTGCATTGGTATGGCCAACTTTTTTTTAATCCTAATTCAGAACAGCATAGCAACGCGTTTCCTCAAAAATACAGCAAAAACAGGAAAACTGTCATGACTTGTCCATGTAAACGCCGTCATTGTCGGTTAAAGGGTTATCTTGGATCAACACTGGGTGCCATTTCTACCACCTTGGGTTAATTTTCACTCAAGCTGCTGATGGAGAAAAAAGTTCAGTGTGGACAAAGCAAAGTTCCTGCTACTCTTTCTTGAAATCTTCTAAGGGAAACTTATTTTCCAATTAGGTAAGACATGATCTTTTAATTTTGTATGTGAAGAAGCTGCCACTTGACGCATAGTACCAAGGCATGTCAGCATATTTCTCAGTTTCTGGTTTCAGCCCACTGGTTACCTGTGAAATATAGGATAGACTTGAGGATTATGTAATTAATGCTCAAGAGTGCCTGTGGTGAGGTACACCCTGCCCCTGAGCGTATTTTGTTTATTTTGTGTTTTATGTTGTTAAATTGTTAATGTATGTATTTTGGGGACTGTTGTTTTAGGTCAGAATGTAAGGGTTAATTACCTTCCCTGCCAAATTCACGTATAGAATGTGACTGGGCTCGATTGAATTATTAACAAGCAATCGAACCCTGGCACAACAGTATAAAAGAGTGGATCAGCCACTCACCAGGGTTGGATGTTCAGAGGTGGAATGTGAGCAAAAGAGATCTATAAATTATAACAATTGCTACTCATGCTGGCTTTAAAACCAGCATGATATTTATTTGGTTCCGTATTTTGTATCTCTGTTTATTTTGGCCATCATGCCGTTTTGTTTTTGTATAAGTGTTTTGTGTTCAACCTATTTATAATTATTTGTTTAATAAATCCAATTTTCCTTGGCTGCCTTTCAATTATATATTTTTTCACAATGCCCAGTAAATACAAATACAACTAAAACCATTTTATTTACTACAGTACATTAATATTAGGTTTGATATATTGGACTAATGTTCAATTTGGTTAAATGTTCCAGGTATGTATAAAAGGCTGCAGGGGCAGTAGGCTTTAGAAAAAGTTTGAGTGCGAAACTCAGTCAGCATTGATTATAAATGCTTTGTAAATGTATTTGTACCAGTGAAAATTGTTTCTTAAAGAAGACGACCATCAATATTCTATTAATATGAATATTATTTGTGATTAAGAACAATAAGTGTACAAAAGCACTAAAATCTACAACTTCTTTGAGCGACTCCTGCTTCTGCCTGCCTGACCATCGGCCATCTTGTTACAGGATGCCTCCTTGATCTTCTCACTGATGTTTTGTAAAATCTGAGATCATCAGATTGGTCTTATAGTTACAGCTGTTATATGACAATTGTTTTGGATTTTCTTATTTAAGGTACTGGAATACACACTTGTAAATACAGTGTAATTAAGTAATTGTAGCGATTGCAAACATTTTCCATTTTGTTATCATTCTGTTGCACTGTACTGCACAGCCATATGTAATTAGGGTCTCATTAGTTACAGTGTAATTTTAGACACTTCATATCAAGTGTTACCAAAGGCATATTTTTCAGAGAAGTACACTATATAGGTATTTTTGGTTTTGTGCGGGTTACACTAAATTATGTTCTTTGGGAATGTATATTTGCTTCATATTACATAAAAATATAGGTCTGTGTACTGTAAACATGCATATCGGCTTACAAGCCTTTGAATGTTGAAGCAAGCTAACAGTTAATGCTACTGTAGGTGATGGGCCATTACAGCCATATACTCAGTTAGAGCCATGTACTTAATCAACCCAAAGAGGCTCTGGGTATTTTTAGGTAGGACTGAGTTACTGTAAAACTGTTTAGATATTGACAAGTTTAACTATTTTGTATAAGCTTGCATATATTAACCAAAGGGTTCATTATTGACTTCTTCAAATGCACAGATCTGTCCTGTGAATAGTTTTTAAATGCATGCAAATTACTTTACACATCAATGGCCCTATATTGTAAATACTCTATAGTGGATGTATAGTATGTCCTCACTCCCCAGGCAGGTCTGTGCCACACAAGGATCTAAACAGTGAACAGCACTCCAGGGTAATGTTTAAGACAAGGAGAGTCCAGATCAGTGAAGAAATAGGTATGTTTACCTCAGGAAAAAGTGTCTTTATGACACTGATGCGTTCTGATGAATTCACTAATGTGGAATCTCTGACTCAATAAGCAGTGATTGTACAGGGCAAAGATTCCACAAATCATTCATGAAGTATGTGCCTTACAGTGTGATCTCTCCCTGTAGACTGGCAGCCAAGCAATTAATTTCCATCACTTTCTCTCTTTCTGTGTGTGTGTTTGTGTCGTTATATTCATTACACTTCAGAAGAAAAGCTTTGCACTGAAATGAAGTATTGCTTGTCTTGTTTGATTTTAAACAGAAAAGCACTTTCAAGTTCTTAAATATTTGTGTTAAGCTTTAATCTGGGTGGAAATCTGGTTCATGTATAAATTGGTTACCATGCATTCTACAACTTTTCTGTATATACAGTGTGTGTGTATATATATATATATATATTATTTTTTCATGATTATCTATGCTTTTAACTGTATAAACTTGTCTATAAACACTTAATATTTCATTATGATACATGTACTTATAAGCTGGTTAATGTTTCTGCTGAAGAATCGTCAGTGTTTATGGGGAGGAGAAGGTATCAGCAATGTGGGGAGGCTGATACTTTCCCCTCACAAGAAAATCAGTGAAAGAGTATTTACAAATAGCAATAGGTCACGAGAATTACAAAACTCCATTACCCAGAAACAGACAGGAAGTAGGGAGACCATTGACCTTTTAGGAACTGGGCCAGCATAAAAGGAGGATGTGCCATAGACGGAGGTGGGCGTAGGGCTTGGAGTAAGCTAGCGGTGACGGCGTAAAATGAGAATTTTTGCAACTTTAGTCAGAGAGAAGATGGGGGTTGATGATAGAACAGAGCTGTGTGTATGTGGAACAGTACTTGAAAAAACATAAGTAACATCATATGGGTCCAGCTGGAACGAGGGAACCTATTATTCAGACTGGGCGTTAACCTTTCGTGGAATTACTTACCTGTGTGAGTGGAAGGAAACTCGAACAGCAACACCCAGTGAGCGATTACATTGTTTGTGAAAAGAAAAAGCCTACCACTACTTAACGCTGGCCTGAAGGACTGAGTTAAAATGGCAGTGTTACTATGGACTGCAGTGTGGTAAAATTATCACAGAATACTACACATCCATGGTTGATCCTGGAATGGGACTTTTTACCTGTCAGAAGATAAGATTCTACAGGGCCAGAGAGAGAAACAAAAGCACGTAGTTAGAGCCAACAGCGGCCAGGCTTTCCTTTGTTTATTTTAGTTGTGTTTGTTTAATCCTTTGCGGTCCATTTATTCAGCGCCTGTCAGGCAGGTCGGGTCCAATTTATTTTCACACGCGCTGTTTATTTTACACACACTGTTTACATTTTTTTTTTTTTCAGGTAAAACCGGTTTAAAGGGCATTGCAACATCAGTATTGCATCTCCAGCCAAGCCGCACCCTGTATTCACTGTATTTTTCACATACCTCTTAATAGACGTGCATACTGAAATCCTCTCCTGATCACTTGTTTTATCACCAAAGTCCTCAATAATGCGATCCAAGTCATTATTTTATTAATATAACATCAAGCTCTCCAAATGTCTGTGATATTCTTTGAGCGCTGGATGTGGAAGCAGCTACCACCTTTGTTTATGTCTGCTTATCTCTGTATGGCGCAGCTATTGGGGCTATTGCTCACATGCCCTCTTATTTTCAGTTTCATTCGGCTCCTATCAGTCTCACTCAGCCATTTGAATGTTTTTCTCTGCTTTTTCCGGAGAAAAAACGACTAGAGACCTGTGCTTTACGTCTTTTTGATGATGTTGGACAGAGTCAGACATTAGACTGGAAAGGGAAAATCGTAATGTCGGACGTGGTCTGACACTGTACTGCAATTGTGTAAAAGAATAAAGAAAACTTACCGTTTGCCCAATTCTGTCGTCTACTCTCCTCCGTCCTGAAGGCAAACATTGGCTACCACATACTCGGTAGAACACTAGTCACTTTTATTTGTGAAATTTATATATATATATATAAAGGTGCTGTGTAAAGAGAACTGTGTGTCCTGGACTTGATGGCCAGACAATTAAATCCCAGGGTTATAAGGAAGTTGGTCATATAGAAAGGGGGCGGAGCTACGATACACTAAATCATCGACCCGGAAGGGAAACAGCATGGCATCTATGGATTGGAGGAGCTGATGCACTTGTTAACCAAGGGGTCATCAGTGAGGGTATAAAAAGGGGACATAATAAAGTGATCTGTTCCTTTGTAAATGGTTAGAGAAAACTTAAAAGGAGAACCAATGAAAAATGTGAGTGTTGTTTGTTTGTACTGTAAAAACTGTTTGTTTGTTATTTAGACTACTAACATGATTCAAAGCTGTAGCCGAAGACCAGCATCAAACCGGACACCAGCACTTCCCTTGTTACACGATAAACTGTATTTACAACACAAGCACTAAATTACTCACTGTGGACTTGTGTGTGTGTGTGTTTTATGTTACATGTGAGTGTTTAGGAAACCAACCTGTGGATTACAACAGAGCAATACACGCCGCTGTATTGCCTGTTCTCACTGTTATTGTTTACTGCCATTTTGTCACCAGACTTTGGATTGTACAAATAAAATATCATTGCACCTGAATTATCATTGTCTGTCTGTCTTCATTGAACATTGCTGCATTCCTGCACCTGCACACTGTTAACCACTTTGCCACAAACCCTTATTAAAATATATTACTACATGAAGAAGTCAATATTTTAATGTGTGTTCTCTATTAAAAAAAAAGGGTTGAATCTATTCTACTTCAGTATAAGTGGAGATTGAATATTATTTATCATGCATTTATTTAATGTGCTTTTTAGTGCTCCTTTAACTATGCATCTGCCCCTTTTAAGACCATGTATTGTATGCAGACTAGTCATAAGCCTTTGCAATGGAGCATGCAAGCAGCTACAAATCTACTACCTTATTAGGTAAGAACTTTTTTTTTTTTACCTGTTTGTGTACAAGTAATAATTCTAAAAATGTGAATTGATAGAGTATAAATATGAAGGTAAAAGTTGGAATTTTGTATAATTGTATAAATGTGGTTGCTGTAAATGCAGTATTGTCTTGTAACAGTACTGAAATGTTAGAAAAGCTTCCTGTATTGTATGTTAATTTTGTCAAAATGACAGTAGAGAAAGTTTTTATTGCCAAGGTTAACATTGTCAAACTATTTCAAGAAAAGGTGTTGCATACAGACTAGTCATAAGCCTTTGTACTGGAGCATGCAAGCAGCTACAAACTTGTACGAAACTGTAATTTTCTTTCCTTATTAGAACCATACTGTTACTGTTTCATCGGATCATGGAGGATTTCGGACCTATTTGTACATGTCTACTATTGGACTCCATTTTAACAGTTTGTCGCGTTATCAGAGTTGGCAGATAAGGGCTGATTGAATTCCAATTCCAATATATATATATATATATATATATATATATATATATATATATATATATATATATATATATATATATATATATATATATATATATTAGTACCAGTCAAAAGTTTGAGTACCCCTGCTTGAAACCAGGTTTTTCATGATTATCTATGCCTTTAACTATATAAACTTGTCTATAAACACTTAATATTTCATTATATGATACATGTACGTATAAGCTGGTTGAAATGTTTCTGCTGAAGCGTTGTGGCTTCAAGATGAAATCTCTCCTCTGATATTTTCCTCAGTGCATTCATTGTACAAAACGAAGGAGCTGATGCCTGTATCTCCAGTAGTGATAACAGGTGTGTGTGTGTATATTTTCATAATTATCTATGCTTTTAACTGTATAAACTTGTCTATAAACACTTAATATTTCATTAGATGATACGTGTACTTATATAAGCTGATAATCATAAGTGAATTGCATTAAAAAATATAATTTCAATATAACAATGTAACTTGTCAATTTCAATGAAATGGTCACCCAAAGCAAAGGGGATTTCAGTCTGAAGCCCAAGTCAGTTAAAATTCTGGAATGTGTATAACACGGTGTTAGAACACTGGCCTAAGTATAAAAGTGTCTTTGTTAGATGTTCTCTGAGTTAACTAGCATGTTACCTAATTAACCTTTTGTTACCAATTATTAACTTGTTAAGGTCCATGATTACTATAAATATAGGTAGCATAGGCACAAGTTTGTCATTCCTGAATGTAAGGGAGCAGAAAATGGCAAAATACACTCAGGTAAGCAAAGAAAGAATGTAATTCCTTTAAGAAATGAAGGTCACTCTTAAAGACAAATCGCAATAACTTTGCAAGTGTCTGTAACTGCTGTGGCCAAGACCATCGAACGATTTGAAGAAACTGGCACTCATGAGGACCAAACAAGGTCAGGCAGGCCAAGGGTGACCTCAGAATCAGAGAACAAGTTAATTCAAGTAGTCTGTGAAACCGGCGATTAACTGCCCCTGAAATACAAGCTCAGCTAAATGCTACTAGAAGTACAGATGTTTCACCATCAACTGTTCAGAGGAGATTCCGGTTAAGCCAGCTTCACGCAAGAACTGCTGTAAACAAACCATTGTTAAGAGTGCAGAATAAGAGGAAGAGACTTGCCTAGACCAAAAAACACAGAAACTGGATGTTTGAGGAGTAGAAGTCGG
Organism: Polyodon spathula; assembly: GCF_017654505.1. NCBI lineage: Eukaryota > Metazoa > Chordata > Actinopteri > Acipenseriformes > Polyodontidae > Polyodon > Polyodon spathula. The sequence continues at coordinate 66,951,976 of NC_054535.1, forward strand.
TCTTAAGGACCGATGAGTCAAAATTTGAAATATTTGGGTCCAACTGCCGAGTATTTGTAAGACACAGAGAGGGTGAGCGCATGAGTTCTGCATGTGTGGTTCCCACTGTCAAGCATGGAGGAGGCAGTGTCATGGTCTGGGGTTCCTTTGCTGGTGACAGAGTTGATGATCTTTACCAAGTCCATGGCAAGCTCAACCAGCATGGCTATCATCGCATACTTCAGAGACATGCCATTCCATCAGGATTACGGCTAGTTGGGTAGTCCTTCATTTTTCAGCAAGATAATGACCCGAAATACAAAATTGTGCAAGAACTATCTGGCAAAGAACGAAAGTGAAGGACAACTCAATCTAATAACCTGGCCTGCCCAGTCTCCAGACCTCAATCCCATATAGCTTGTATGGGACGAACTGGACAGAAGAGTCCAAGCAAAGCTACCCACAAGTGCCCTACTTCTCTGGGGATTGCTGCAGAAGGGCTGCGGAGACATGTTGGGTGATTTCCTGCTGAAACTTGTTAAGAGTGCCTCTTGTTTGTGAGGCTGTTAAGGCAAAGGGTGGCTATTTTGAGGAATCCAAGATTTAGCGACAATTTTGCTTTGATACTCCTTATGTTTTGTATATTGTATATGACGTAAAACATTGTCAATTATTTAAAAAAACCAAGTTTCCAGCAAGTGTACTCAAACTTTTGACTGGTACTGTATATATTTTACATGTGCTTGTGTTGGACTGAGTTGAATGATATGAGGTAGTTTTCTTTGTGGGATTACTGAAGTTTGGTTAGAAGTTTCAATTCAGAACACATTTTGTTTATGCTGTTTTACTTTATTTTGTATTATTTGTGAAATCTACTGGTACTGGATTTATTGAATTGAAAATTGTAAATGTTATACCTTGATTGCTGCATATGAATAACTGTGTACATTGAAATAACTCTACTGCATAAAACAATTGGTGCCACTGCAGTGATGAGTTCTGTTGTGTTTTAAATACTACAACCTTATTGAAACAACAGCAATAAAATTACACTGAAGCCCTGAACTAAAAATATTTTAGTAACTTACTAGTTTAGAAATACTGGTTTATGATAACATAGGTTACATAATTGGGGCCCAACAACGTGGTTTCAGTTAAATGATAAATATTATTTTTCTTTTAAAAGGTGCAGTTTATCAATTGCTACATTGCCAAGAGAAAGTTTGTGAACCCCAATGATAATTATGGAATTTCCATAGTTTTACCATGATAGCCTTCTTGAATCAAAACCAGTCTTTTCTTAAATAGCCAATAGGGTTTATATTAACCAATTCCATGTCTTTTGAACCAAAATGATGTATGAATTAGACATACAATGAGAAGATTCAGAGCATGTGAAAAAGTAAGTGAATCCCTGGTTTTATCAGCTCGATTAAGGGGATAATTAGAATCAGGTGTTTAAATAATTAGGTAGATCTTCAGGGGATCTTTGTGAGCTTGGTCTTCACCATACAGGTGTGTGGAAACTACATGTCTCACCTACGTTGCCTCCACCGGCAGGAGCAGAGCAGCAGGAGCTGCCTCTGCCTCTGCCACCTCCACCGCCAGGAGCAGAGCAGCAGGAGCTGCCTCCGCCACCTCCACCAGCAGAGGGTGAATGTCCCGTTGGGTCCCCGTCCACCAGCAGAGGGTGAATGTCCCTTTGGGTCCCCGTCCACCAGCAGAGGGTGGATGCCTGCTGGGTCCCCGTCCACCAGCAGAGGGTAAATGCCTATTGGGTCCCTGTCCACCAGCAGAGGGTGAATGTCCCTTTGGGTCCCCATCCACCAGCAGAGGGTGAATGCCTGATGGGTCCCCGTCCACCAGCAGAGGGTGAATGCCTGCTGGTAAAAAGTGACGTCGTTCCAAATTTCCCACTACAATGCACAATACATTTAAGGATAGTTTTCCTTTAAATAGCACTCTTCGAACAAAGAAAGTTGGTGAACTGAAAGCAGTTTTGACCACTCATTTTTTACCACACAGGCAGCAAAAGAGAAGGCTGGTACTGATGCTTCATTTCGAGTTAGGCATCTGCTGGCGAAACAAAAAATAATTTACAGATGGTGAGGTAGTAAAAGAGGAAATGGCTGTGGCAGCTGAATCTTTATTCAAAGATTTTAAAAATAAATACATTATGACAGCAATTGAAAGTATGTCACTGGGCACTAATACTGTGGCAAGACGAGTGGAATCCTTGTCAGGAGACGTGTTTCAGCAACTGCAACAGGATCGGAATGAATGCAAGTGCTTTTCCCTGCAATTTGACTAATCAATCGACATGACTGACACAGCTCAGCTGATTGTTTTTGTTAAGATGATATTTAACGACACGACTACAAAAGAAGACATTCTAATTGTTTTGAAACTGATAGGAAAAACAAGACATATAACGAGTTGAAAAGGTATGTACTTGAGAAAAAAATCCCAATCATGAAGCTTGTTTCAATCACCAGGGATGGTGCACCTGCTATGATTGGAACAATTTTAGGCTTTGTTGCTTTCTGTTGAAATTATCCCAACTTTCCCTCTTCTTCTGCTGTAGACTTCTCAACCTTGTCCAAACAGCCAACTTACCCAGTCTTACATGTCCCACCTTCTGTCCATAAGGTTGTTGTAGAGCGTGTAGTCCCTAATGTTCATAATACTTCAACAGCCAAGCTAAACTGAAGATGTTTTCTGGGAGCATTCCAAAGCCCAGTAGTGAAGTTGAATATGAAACTTGCAAGCTAGACAAGTTGTGAGTGATCCAGACCTTTCACCGATGCACATAGGGACTGAAGCCACTGCCCAGAAGTATATGGATGAGTTGGATAAGACCTTTGGAAATGTCACCAAGGGTGAGAGCTTTATGTGCAGTGGTTAGAGACGCATCAGAACAAGGAGGAGTCTGGATATTTGGAGCGCCTGTATTCACTTTTGCATAAGCTAGTGGAAAGAGATGTTCTAAGGTGCATACCCTGATAAATACTTATTGAGACAATTTGTAAGTGGGTGCTGGGATGAAAATCTTATATTTCAGTTAAGATTGAGAGAGTCAGGGTCTTGTGAAGGCATACCATACTTGTCATTGTTGGTGAAAGTGAGGTCCCTGGAAAGAATGAAAGAAGAAACATCTTGGAAACCAAGTGAAAGTGTCACAGAAATCCCACACAGTTGACATTGACAAGAGTATGGCCACTAATAGCACGGTACTAGCACTACAAAATAATGTAGCTCAATTGGAATCTGATTTAAACTGATCACACAAACAGACAAGAAAGTGACTGGAGCACAAGGTTTTGACAGTGTGTCAGCAAACCAGAGAAATAAAAGTAAAAGTAGTGTTTTTTAAACAAATCAAATAAACAGAGGGATACTGGGCCAAAGTGCATGGCTAGATTCTTCTATAACTGTGGGCAAGATGATATAACTTAACATAACTTGACATAGTTATGACATAACTTACACCAGTGTTCAAATAAGGTAGATGCTACATTAGTCCATTAGAAACTAACAGAGAGGTTCCAATGCTTGCATATATGTATATTGTGACAAAGCCCTCAAATCAGGCTGGTTTGAACCCTTTAAAAACTGAACCAACACAGAAACCTTAATTTTGGCGCAGTTGAGCACATTTATTTACAATAAACAAATAAACCAAACAAAAGCTTAACTCGTAAATGGAGTGCTAACTGAACTTTTCTGGAAAGGCCCTAACCACCACGCTGGACAGCTATGCCGTTTACCAGCAACAAAACAATTGTACACACAGTACACAAATGCAGGAATACACAGTACCTTTCTCTGGGACTACACAAGTCTCCGGACATGTGGCTTCACAGCCTGGCACACAGCCCAGACTGCGGGGTTTCCAAACCTTTTATACAGGGGCCTAGTTAACTCAGTTGGAGCCAGGTGTTCCTCTCTGGCTCCTCCTACTCTGCCACAATATATTAGTTGCAAAAAAACTATATTAATGCAGCAGTTATGGTTGAACTCATCGCCACAAAAGCAAGGAAATGTGGCATTAGGGTTTCTAACCCAAACTCACCATTCCCACCCACAAGCAGCCAAAGGAACCAGACAGCACAAGCAACCGCAGACTGTCGTCATCGGATAAGATATATATGTATATACACTTCAGCAGAAACACACCCAGTTCAGACTGCAGAACCATATCAACTTTACAAAATGATTGTTTTATTATATACAAATAATTTATATATACAAAGTTATTTATTGCTGCGTGTGACAGGGTGGCTGAGGGTGGTGACCTCTGGAACACAGGTATTCGGGTGCAAAAGCTCACTGCAGTGCTATTTTTATTAACAAACGAAAATAAATAAGAAGGTTTCACAAAAACAACTGCTCACAGAGTGAAATAAAACCCTTAAATAAAAACAAAATAAACCACAACCAGAAAAATAAACGTAAGTTCAGACTGGGCAGTGACCTTCACTGATCCTTACTTTTTGTCTTTAATTTTGTTTTTGTTCTCCGTTCTTCTCTCTCACTCTCACTCCAAAACTCTCCACCCCTTTTGTAGCCAAAGCTGCAGGACTTTTATATCATGGCCGAGGGGTTAAGTGGCTATTAATTATCTCCTTACCCCTCAGCCATAGTCTGTACATTTAGAATAATTATGCATGACTGGCTGATCAGGACAGGCTGATCTTGGGGCCTCAGGGTCAACAGTTCCATGTTGGATTGGTGAGACAACAGTGGGCGCCGTTGCAGACCAGTGCCTCCAGGGCCATGACACAGGGAAGACTGCCTGGGTGAGGAGGAGCAGAGCCTGTTAAGAGGAGTTTAGTAATGTCTTTCCCCAAGGGAAGTGGGACAAGTAACCCAAATAGAAAATTAAGTGGTCCAGTAGTTGATGAAACAGTAATGAAGCTGTTTGTAGTATATAATCCAGGTATGGAGGAAAGAGGAAACACTGCAATAAAACAAACAAGCAAAGGCCTTTCACCCAGGAGGAACACAACAATGCTTCAAAGTATCAAAATATATAAAAGTAACAAAATAGATGAAGAAAGGAATATATACTCCCTTTCAACAGGCTGAAAGCTAACTAATAGCACCTGAAATAAAATAAGGGCATTGAATTGGCAGACAGTACTAGCAAGAAGCAGCACCCCTAGCTTTTCCCTTGCACATGGGCTGCCTACTTCATATGCTGCTAGACAGGAATTCAGGTGACCAGGTGTGAGCTAGAATTACAAAAAGACACCAAGTGTGGCTACACTGCCCCCATGTGTGTGGCGGATGTCACTGAGTATGATTGAGTATGGAATCTGAAAACAATTGCCACCCTGCATTATAAGATACATTGGTGTTTTGTAAAACCTTGAACATTGGGCAATGATTCTGGGGAGGCTGGGGAGCTTGGGGAGGTTTGCTCTGTACTGACGCTGGAGAGCTGTTAATTATTATCACGGTAGATAGATAATCATGAATCCAGCATAAGCTTCAAAGGGAATGAAAATAAGAGGGCTGCTCCTACATCCGTATGTAAAGCATACTGCGAAATAGAATACATTTTCTTTTGAACCTGTCGAGATGGAACATTGATCTGGAGGATTGCTGAGTGAGTGTGGCAAAGTGGTTAACAGTGTGCAGGTGAACAATGAACAGACAGACAATTATAGTCTAGGTGCAAAATTATTTAATGAGTTTGTATATCCAGTGCATGATGGCAAAACAAATAGTAAATAATAAATGATGCTATGTAATACAGCGGCGTGTATTATTTAAATTGTAATCCCAGAGTTTTGTCCCGAAATAATAGTCCCGCTCTTTATACCCCCATGAAAAACACAAAACACATACACAAGTTACTTAGTGAATTAGTGCAAATAGTTATTTGTAATACAAGTGAAGTGCTGTTTATTGGCGGCAGCTCCGGAACATGTTAGCTGTCTACTAATAACAAGAAACAATTACGGATAAACAAACAAACACTCACAATACGTTTACACAAATCACAGGTCTTTTCAGGTTGTTCTCTAACCAAAACGAAGGAACAGATTACGTCGCTTCGTCCACTACTTACACCGTCACACATGACCTCTTGGTAAACGATTGCAGCCACTCCTCCAATCTGCCACATTATATCTCTTCTCGTCAATGAGTTAATTCACCAAGGCTCCGCCGCCTTTCTAAATGACCGACTTCCTTTTAACTGTAGGAATGAAGTGTCAGGCCAAACAGTCTTGGGTACTCTGTTCCCGTTACTTAGCACCCTCACAGGTCAGAAGGGAGATTTACCACCAAGAATCATTGTCTTTCTGTTACAGTGAAGGATAGATATGCTCCAAATTAATTGGGTTATAAGCAGTAAAGACAGACATTATCATTCAGAGAAAGCAAGCATAATAGTTTGAGGTGGCAAGCAGCTTTTTGTAAAAAAAAATGTACCAATGTCTCTTTGTAACTTAAACTAATGTACCACAGGGTACATGATTCTGATCCATGGCCATAGCTAGCTATGACATCACTAATTAGACCTTGTCCAGACCTCGGTTAATGTTTAAATGTTAATCCCCTGGTGTGAAGACACAATGCAAGGAAGACAGACCTCGGAATTTTAACTTTCCTTGCCTGCAGGAGGGCCTTTCAGCACCTGTTTTGATGAGATACGGACTAGCTGGAAGAGGCAGCGAAAGTCTGTTAAGTATTCAACACTTAGGTCCAGATTTATAAAAGGATTGCGTATGTTTTATGACTGTAAAACGGGTGCTGAGGGTTCTGAATTCTTGGATGGAATTTATAAAACACACGCAATGGCATAAACACTTAAGACATAATTTGAATGGGGCAATGTCTCTGTGTGCTTTAGCCCTTGATACATTTATAATTCTGGAGCGTTTCTGAACGAAACTGATAAAATTGGGAGGGGATTTAAAGTCTATATGCATGGAATTATTCTATACGAAATAAGAGCTTGAACTAATATGCAAAGCACAGTAACTGGATGATGTGTCGTAATGTATAAGGAACCTGTTACAGACTCTGAAGTGGTACATTTGTTTATTAAGCTGTAACAGGTAGCTGTCACCTTTAGCTGTCTCCTTCCTGGACTATGCCACCTGGTCGCTGGTTAGTGAGCACCAGGGCTCACTGGGAAATACTTCCCCTAATAGTACTACACAGACGACTTCACACTCAAGTAAGTACCAACTACTTCTAACCACTTTCTTTTCTCTCTCTACGCAGGTTCATTTCAATCCGGGGGTCCACACACCAGACGCGCCAAGCAGGCACACAACAGGCAAATAGTAAAATAAATAACTTTACTTGATTGCGGTAGAAAAAGGTAAATATTTAAACAATACTCTAAAAAAAATCTTAAAAATCCAGCTGGAAGCAGCCCCACAATGGAACCGAATCCGAAGGTCACATAAAAGCTTTTATCGAAGATGGTCAAGACAACAGGAACCACAGTTCAGAGTCCCTCCACGAACAAGAAAGTGCACCATCTCATCTGGACTGGCTTCTGCTGCGCTGCTAGTCTCATTATATATATCTCCAGAGTTGACTCCAGAATGACTGCCTCTATAGACGAGGAGCCACCATACATCACTATCCGTGGCTGAGTGTCCCAGTATAGTAATGCACTTATCTTACTACTAGAGAGTTAGCACACCCAAGCCACATCTCGCCGTGGAATCAGGAATCGCAGTCTCCAGCAAACTTGTTCCTTTTATATTCTATGGGGTGCGGTGGAGTTGCAATCGCAGAAGATGACCACAAAGCAGCAGACGATCAGACAGGTAACTTCTTAAACAAATCCAAAAAAAACACAAAACTTCTTAAAAACAAATCCAACTCCCGCTGTGCAAAAACAAATCTTCCAAAAAAATATCTATGCTAATATCACGAGACGCAGAGAACACCAGAGGGCGCCCCACATACAAAATAAATAGTCAAACAATCTCCAGTGCTTCCCTGACGGTAATGCGTCTCAGCAAATAAAACAAAATAAGAAAAGTCTCAGTCCAAACAAAAACACAACAAAAAAGATATAATCGAAAATAATAAAAACAGTATAATAATTTCGATACTCGAGGAAAACCAGTTCAGCTGCAATAAAAAAAGCACAGCAGCCCCTTATTGAACACTTCCCAGCTTAATTCCACCTGCAGCGCAATCAGACTGTACTGCCTTTATGTCCCCAAACCCGCTTCTTTATATGCTGTTAATCTTTTAGTAATACCCAGCTCGTTCCCTGTAGCTAGGTCCCTTATCTCCACTGCACCCCTCTCTCATGCATTAACTCTGACACCACCTGTTTTCTGCCCATTCTGTTTTGCTTATCCGCTGTTCATTTTTCTTTTGCTGTTTCGATCCCTTTTTTCTGTTTCGTCTGATCTCTTCTTCACCTATGCACAAACTTCATTTCCATTTTACTGCTCTCTCGTTCTCCGTCACCTGTCCTTTTTATTCTCCCCATTAATCCCCGAAATCACTGCAAAACCTATTACCATTCTACATAATTAGCGCTCAAACAGGCTCTTAACTGGGGTCATAGAAAGATGAAAGGGAAAATACTTAACACGTAATAACGCCCCCGGACGCAGTAGCCAAGCGCTGTTCTAATTCAATTCAACAAGTCAAATTGGAGAGAATCTCTCTCCTGCGGACATATCAATAAAACAAAACCACCCCATTCAATTCCAGAATTATTAAATCATTTCAAAAGTCACGCGGGTGACAAAGCCACCACACATTCCATATTTTATTCCTTTGTGCTGGTGATGTATTTCGAGGTTGTAACACTTCTTCATGTGTTACAAGTACTGCTTGTACCAAAATCTCCAATTCCGTATTGGTAAATTTCAGTTTTCAGTAAATTTGTGTGCCATTCATTTTCTTTTGGAATGTGTAGCCTACACACGAAGAGCTGATCCAAACCCGCTATTTATTGTGAGAGGTGTGTAATTATCCACCGCTAATTGCGGTGATGGGTGTTTAAATTGTTTGATTGCCTGCTTCACCTAATTAGTTTTATAAAATAGGTTGTTATTTTGACGCTGAATGCAGCGGTACTGAACACGCATATTAAGTGTTTTTTTGCGGTCGGTTTTTCCTCTTTATACATATGGTCCTTAATGTTTTTTATCCTCTTATGAACTCGAGAATAAGCATACCTTAAAGTAAAATTAACATTTTGTTTGAGGTAGAATGTGTTATTGCTTTCAATTAATGCTTTCAGTTCATGAACACTATAGTAACTGTTATTTTGTATGTGGTTTATACAAATTGATGTGGGTTTTACAAGGCAGTTATCATTTTGTGTTTAAAGCTACAATCCAAAGTAGCTGTCTTGATAGTAGATAATTCTCCTGTGGTTGTCTGGCTGTGAAGAGGCTAACCTTCATCTTATGTAACTTTCAGGAATGTGGTTGTAACCTTAAAGGAATCTGCCATTGATTGCTCTGGATCGCTAATCATCTATCGGGAGTGGGGTGTCATTTAAAATGTCCACTTCTGTACTGCTTAGTTTAGTTAATATTTCCTTTCTGTATTTAGTTTAGTTGTTGCATCTTTATTTTTCCTTTATTCAGTTTTATTTCCAATAAAACTGTTCCTTTGTATTCACTAGAAGCGGTGTCCAGTCTGATTGTAACAATATAGGTGGGTCCTACATGATTTTGATTTCAAATAAGATATTATATGATTACAACTTAAATTGATACCATATATATATATGGGGTATATATATAATATATATATATATATATATAATATATAGATAGTCCCTATCAGGGATAGAATATAAGATCAGGGGTACGACATAAGAACATTTCCAAGGCATTGAATATCCCCCAGAGCACAGTAAAGACCATTATTAAGAAATGGAGAGAATATGGCACAATTATGAATCTGTCTAGAACAGGCTGTCCTCAAAAACTCAAAAAGAGTATCCAGGCGAGAAGGGAAATAATCAGGGAGGCCACCAAGAGGCCTATGGCATCTCTAAAGGCGTTACAGTCTTCCACGGCTGAGCTGGGAAACATTGTCCATACGGCAACAATAGCCCTGGTGCTTCACAAAACTGGCCTTTATGGGAGAGTGGCAAAAAGAAAGATTGTTGAAAGAAAGTCACATCAAATCTCAGCTAGAGTTTGCCAGAAGGAATGTGGGAGACTCTGAGACCAAGTGGAAGAAGATTCATGGTCTGATGAGACCAAAATAGAGCTTTTTGGCCTCAACGCTAAGTGCTATGTTTGGCACAAGCCTAACACCGCACATCATCCTGAGAACACCATCCCTAACCTGAAACATGGTGGTGGTAACATCATGCAAGGGGATGCTTCTCTGCATCAGTGCCTGGAAAGCTTATGAAGATAGAGGGCAAAATGGATGCAGCAAAGTACAGAGAAATCCTGGAGGAAAACCTGCTGAAGTCTGCAAGAGACCTGTGACTTGGGAGAAGATTTATCTTCCAGAAAGACAATGACCCCAAATATACAGCCAAAGCCACTCTGGAGTAGCTTAAAAACAAAAAGGTCAATGTCCTGGAGTGGCCCAGTCAAAGCCTGGACCTCAATCCAATCGAGAATATGTGGAAAGAACTGAAAATTGCTGTTCACCAAAGGTCCCCATCCAACATGACAGAGCTTGAGCAATTTTGCAAAGAAGAATGGACAAAAATTGCAGTGTCTAGATGTGCAAAGCTGGTAGAGACTTATTCAAATAGACTCATGGCTGTAATTGCTGCCAAAGATGCCTCTACCAAATATTCACTCAAGGGGGTGAATACTTATACAATCAATTATTTTCTGTTTTGTATTTGTAATGAATTTAGAACAATTTGTAGATTTTATTTTTCACTTTGACATTATGGACTTTTTTGGTGTGTTGATCAGTGGCAAAAACTCCAAATTAAATCCATTTTGATTCCATGTTGTAACACAATAAAATGTGGAAAAGTCCAAGGGGGGGTGAATACTTTTGAGAGCCACTGAATATACACATACCTCACACACTACAATGTGATGGTTTTGAATCTATAATCGAAAGGTGGAAAGAGAAGTGGAAGGACAGAAATCATATTGTCTCTGTGAAGGAAATTATCCATGAAACCAATCCAGCGTAGTGAGAAATGTGTTAATAGGAACATTGATTTATTTTTTTTTTTCTGTGAAACAACAAAAAATTGGCCAAGCCTTAATTTTTGATTAACAAGCAGAACATACAAATGAGATCTCAATATGTTAATAAGAGACTACTCTTTATTAAAGCTATCATGAAAAAAAAAAGTTTTGTGCTGGACACACTTGATTACAACCATTCTATGTGACTGTATTTCCATTAATAAAGAGGAGTCGCTTCTGCTTTGAAATTAATAAGTAAGACTGATTTAAAAGTCCATTTAGTTGTTTCATAGAAAAACCATGTAAATGAACACTATAACCACCACGGCAGTCCTTTTGATGGTTTGAGGTTTTCAAATTGAAATTACTCTGCGTGTCTGAAAGTTATGTGCTTGTCCGTTTATGACTTTTCCTAAATACATGTATGAAATACTCTGACAGTGTTTGAAAGGCAGGACTACGAAAATAAGAATGCTACAATCCCATCCACCTAAAAGCACCAAAGCAGTCATTTTGACTGCATTTTACAATACATGTTTTTATTTTGAATATAACCCTCAATATTCTGTTTTTTTTTTTTTTGTTGTTATATACAAGCCTGTTGTTATCTCTACTGGACCTGGCAGCCATCGATTCCTTTGTTTTGTACAAGGAGTGCACCAGGGAAAATATCAGTAGGAGAGACTTTATCTTGAAGCCACAGCACTTCGGCAGAAATATTTTGATCAGAAAACTGCAAAGCGGCAGGCTGCTGCAGCTCAACCTGGATTCAGGGCTGCACCGAGTGACACATGCAAGAGAAAACATGTTACTTTCGTTTTAAATTTAAAAAAAATTGTTTTTACAGTTTTGTATGTACATATACCTGTTTATTTTTAAATGTTTATTTTATTATAGTTTTTCATTTTTTGAAGTAGTGTTTTATATGTGGTAAATTAGAAAATAAACCCTTTTATAATTGTTCATTTAAAAACATTGATATGTTGTGCTTGAATAAAACTTTGGAATTCTCGATAGTTTGTCTTTCATTACACCTAAAATCAGAAGCCCTATACATGAAGCTGTGGAAGGATTTGAGAAAGTACAAGGCAGACACGAAGGTTGAATATGAAACACGAGCTAAGGCGCCCAGATTTACTGTTCACAGCTCTATTGGCAGGTGCTTCTTTGACAGTTCTGTGGCACTTTACCAGCAATGGTATTGCAAAAAAGGTGAAAGGAAAATGGAAAACAAAAACACTTTAAGAAAAACTATAAAATAAAAAAATGTTGTTTAAGCCACAGCTTGTTGCTCCCTCTAGCCGTGGAAGCCCAGACACACAGGTACTGTTTTCTATCCTCTCCTAGCCTAATTATCTAGTGTCACTAGTAAAATTAAACAGGCAGTGTGTGGTTGGCTTGCACCGCCGGGTTTGTGTCACACTGGGATCACTGCTTTGTCTCCCAGACTCACTGCTCGAGCATTTTCAGGATTTGTTACCACCGGTCAGAATTCTGCCGTCAAGTCATGCTCTACTATATTTCCTGTACTTCTGCCTGACAGCTTGGGAATATACAGGGTTTCTGACTCCCCATACAAGCTCATGCGTGAGCTTGACGGACAGTTCAGATCCCTCCCTTCTCACAGAAGCTTTGAAAATGACTGCTGCTGATCACTCTACAGCCATGGTTTTCAACCTGTGGTACATGTACCAGTATTGGTACCTGACAGGCTTGCAACTGGTATGCACTGGCAGTTGTTTTTATGACAATATGATTCCTCAACCACAACGCTCCCTTAATTGCAATGTTACCACTGAATCACAGAGAAATTAGAAATTATGATGAGAGATATTTGTTGTGAACTTTCAAAGTTACAGATGGGGAAATAAAGCAGCCACTCTGTGTTGCTGATTATAGTGAACTAAGCATGGAGTTTACTGGCCAGTCGGCAACAGAGTGGTGCTTGTAAAATAGATTTCATGATAGATGATTCCTGTCAGGACATTTCCTGCCAAGTCCTAGAACAAGGTCTACAATTGGAGAAGACGAATTCATAATGCAAAGGCAAGAAACAAACAATAACACAACCTCAAAATGCGGGTTACGAAACCAAACAAACTAACGATAAAGGCTGTGGATAAAAAGGGGTGTATATATATATATATATATATATATATATATATATATATATATATATATATATATATATATATATATATATATGATTTAATTACATATTTGATTAGGGGCGTATTCTCCTTTCAGAAATACAATCGCATTTTCAAATACTGCACCCGCTGTATTAAATCCATCTCTTTCACAACACAACACAAAATCTATACAAATGTGCATATTATAGTGGGAATATTATGATACATTTAAATGGTGCATTTAATGAAAACTGAACACAAAATGTGGCATACAAAAATATAATTATTAAAAAATAGGAGTTAGTATGATCTCTTTTTAACACTAAGACATAGAAAACTTTAAACTGAACTGACCTTTACACATATTTAATAAACAATTAAAATGAAATCCATTATTGTACAAACTTTCTCCAGCTCAGAGGTTCTTCCAACTGGCCCTAGTTCCCTACTACGACCCAACCAGAGTCTTAAATATTTAATTGAATCCCCTTAATTTAAATGATCAAATAATTGCCTGGATCAATGCTCTGGGCTGTTTAATAAAAAAATGGAGGAGTTGGCTGGAACAAGGTATTGGACCAGCATAGTGGAAGAGCCACGCATGACTACCATTGTTCAGCAGGTTCATAGATAATACACCACACTTTAGATAGAGGCTCTGTTCTACAGCAAGTATAGTTTGGGCAAATTCAAATAGAAAATAATTAGAGATGTCACTGCAGCCCACTAGGGGCAATTGAAATCACCTACATAATATCAAACAAGCAAGGAGAACTCAGAAAATTGTGTGAGATATTTATGTATTCAAAGATGTCACTAGCAGATGGAGTTAGTGAAGCAGCGATTTAGTTGTGCCAAGGTTGAATGTTCTGAGTAAGATGTTGTATTAGATGGAAGCCGAGGCAGCCGATTTGATGATTTGCACTGAACTGGAAAGATTTCAGATTTAATAAGATGTTTCCTGTGAAGTAGTGAAAGTGACACCATTAAAAGAGGGAATGCATAACAGGACAATGTGCCTATTTATGTAAAAAAGAAAAGTCTACTCAGCTTTTAAACTATAGAAGATGTCCAAAAGGGAAAAGTAAATTATTAATATATTGTGACAAAGTTATTCCTGGGTAGGCAGACTTGGACACAAATCGGTACAGGAGACAATACAAAAGTCACACACAGTAAGTTCTTTTCAAACAGGGCAGTACCTGTTTGTTTATTTTGGTACTGTTTCCAGTGAGCCGCGTCAGAAAAACAGAATACAGTTCTTGGACCACAAATCAGGTTCTCATACACAAACAGGGTTTTACAACGGCAGGGTATTCATGAACAAAGCAATATCGCCTTTTTCTTGCAATTTCCCACAACACAATTACACAACACCAACCTTTTTCTCCTTCTCCTCTATCACCATTTTGTTGTGAACCGGACCCTTTTATCTAGGCCAGCCACACCCTGTGCAGTAATGGTGACCACACTCTTTTGCTTATCCTGGGTTCTGGTAGTTGCAGTCTTTTTGGGCAGACATTTTGTCTGTTGTAGTCCTTCTCGCTGCCACCAAGACACACTTTTAACCAATGTTCTCTCCTTCGCCTCTATCTGTTTTAGATGCAACCAACAGGGGCACCAAGTCAGGTCATGCCCATCAACACCAGAAGGTCTGTTTCATTTCAAAACCATGCTGTTTGGGTTACATGGTATGACCCCTGCCTTTCAGAGACTGATGGACCAGGTTTTACGCCCACATCATGAATATGCAGCAGCGTATATTGACAATGTGGTTATTTACAGCTCCACCTGACGAGAGCATTTGGCTAGGATTGCAGCCGTCCTTCAGTCTCTAAGGGTAGCCCAGCTGACAGCTATCTTGGGAAAATGAACGTTTACCAAAACAGACACTCAATAGTTGGGAATTTATTGGGGAATGGAAGGGTGAAACCTGTTGTCACCAAAATCCAGGCTTTGGTAGACGCAGCAATCCCCAAACCAAGCGATCGCTACTGGGATTAGCCACTTATTACCAGTGCTTTATTCCCAAGTACGCCACAGTGGTTAACCCTTTAGTCGACCTCACCACAAAGAGTGCACCAAATTTAATGTAATGGCCAGTAGAGTGTCAGGTGGCGTTTGATTCTATTAAACGAAGACTGCCAGGCCCCCACTCACTTCATAAGAACTCTGTTTGTCATTGTTTGGAGCACTGAATCACCTCTACACCTACGCACAATAACCCACTTTTCCACACTACACACTGAAAGCCTACCTGTCTGTCTACCACTGAACTGGGTGACATATCCCTAAACCCTGTGAAATTCATTTTATTTATTTATTTTTTTCTTACATTTCATTTTATTTCATTTTATTTTTCACTTGTTAATTTTCACATATACACATTAATAAAACAACTGAAATAGATGTATATCAATAACAGTATAGTATACATCATGTTTTAACTATATACATTTTTTTTCTTATTAAACATTATCCTTTTTTTAAACATTTTAACATAAACAGACCTCATACAGAAAAATCATTTAGTTACCATAATTTCTCATTAGCGGCAGTGTGTCAGAAAATGGCTGAGCGGTGACACCAGATCAGAAGGAGGACAAACAAAAACACAGGTTAGGTAGCTGCAGTTTACAAAAAAGACACGTCTACACAAAAATAAATACAATTTTTAAACAAAAATAAACTCTTGCTCACAGAGCAAGAAATACAAGATTTAAACAAAAATAATATCAAACACAATATATTGGTCCAGCTGGGCAGTAGCTTCACGGATCCTTTATATTAGTTTTATTGTTTTCTCTCTCCTCTCACTCTCCCGTTCTTCACTTCTGAACACCCCACCCCAAACATGGAGAGCTGCAGGCTTTTTATACAAGTGACCATCTCCTGATTAGCAACAAATGAATCACTTAATTTGGGAGATGGTCACCTTCTGCACAAGGTTTGAAATCAAGTGGATGGGCTCCCCATCCATGCTGCAAAAACAAAACACACCAAAACAAAACTGCATGGCTACGCCGTCATTTATAACAAATACAATAAATAAATCATAATACATAAATAACACAGGGGCGGAGGGGGCGACCCCATTCTAAAAATAAATAAACAAAATACATTTAAGCAGTACTTTCCTACCCAGGGCCCAGAGGAATAATTCCTTAAAGCAACAGTAGCCTTGTGACCTGTAGCATTTCGCAGGAGGCAGAAAACAGAGACGTGGGTTCCTTTTCCAAATCCTTTCTTTATTTACTTCTACTGCTGGACACTCACTCGAGCACCCAAACCAGAGTCGACAGCTCTGTTGCAGTAACACGTGATTAAATTACCAAACAATACAGGAACACAGCTACCATGGCAACCAGAATAGCAACATCACATAAAATGGTGGTGCAGTGCCTTTTATAACCTTATTACAGTACACAAACACAATTACATGGATCGCTACAATACGTACAAAATTTTGGCAGTGTTGCGGTGCGAGCAAGCATCCAAATTCAAGAAAGGGAAGCAATACGCAGGGCCCTTTGAGGCACAGGGCCCTATGCGGTCACATAGGCTGTTTAGGCCTGAGGCCTGCCCTGTACAGAACTGCCATTTTTCTGCTGTGCACATATTTCTTTTGTCAAAAAGTGAGCGGCCATGGCCCCTCTGCCCCCCCGGCTCTGGCGCCCCTGTCATATGCTATAAGCTCCTTGTTTAGCGCAGTCGTGACAGCCTGTATTGCTTTCCCGCCCTTCCAGAGGGATCGTCATACCACTTACCAGTGTGGCTTCACTGAGAAATATTTGCATTGTACCCGGCATTGTAGCAAGTTAAAAATCGGTACGCTAAACAGGTCAATTGATACACCAAATTAGTGGCCATTTTAACCAGCCTACAAATCTGAAACATTTGTGATTGCTGTCTAAATCAAATTTAGTAATGTTTAAAATTTAAATTTTTGGGGATAAATAGTATCGATCTGTGGCCCAAACAATTTTGTATCAATTTTAGTGGGGACCAATGTACTAGCATTTAATTGCATGTACTGTACAGACAGTACTCTCTTGTTGTATTACAATTTATAAAAGTGACAAAACCTCTCCAGCATACAAGATGCCCCAACGTCCGCACACCTAAATAATATAAACCTACAGTGAGAAATAAATCGATAGCTAGTAATATGTTTTCCACAAAGGAGACGCTGTGTTCTGTCCGTCTAGCTATTAGCAGGGGTGCTCGCCGCATACAGATGAGTTGATAAAAGGCTGCTGCCAGCCACAGGTGGAAAATACATACTTTTGCTAGCGATGTCCCCATACATCAAACAGGCACTGTCAGCCTTTGAGGATAAACCTGTGATGGCTTGTTGTGTCTTTCTGAGCTATCTCCGAGGCCAAGGGAGTAGTATGAGTGCTTCAAAGACACAGGAGGTCACAGCACTGAAGGGGGGGCTGATTGAAGGAACCAGTGTGAAACAGTACTTAATAATGATTGCCATAGAGCCGAAACTGACTGGTTTTTTGCTGACCTAAAATTTATTTGATTAACTGTGACATTCATTCATTAGATGCACTAGCATGTCGTAATATCTTTATTTCTCCCATTGGTAATTAGATCAGTATAAGTATATTATTCCTCTCTACGGTCTGATCTATATTTTTGTTCTATTATGCTGTAATTCAATTTAAAATAAAAATCAGAAGCTCAGTTAGTTTTAGAAATTGGTAAAATGTATGGACATTTTAGCAATTTCCATCAAAACACTTGTTGTGTACTTGAACAAAATTGACTATATTAAATGGTAAACAGATTAATTATTAAAGCCACTAATAATATTTTACTTTTTAATATTTATATGTATTATATCACCAATTTTATGGATATGTTTTATAATAAAGTACGTGACATTTAACTTTTCAGAAAGACTACCCAAGAAAAAAATAATAGATTAAGTGGCTTACACTGAAATATAAATTACATTAGTTCATTAGTCTGTTGCTCTGAGCAGACTTGTAATATTTTACAAATATAACATTTGTTTATCAATATTGTAATTTTTGCACTTAAAATAAGCACTTTCCACAGTATGTGGTTATTTCATTGTAGCTACACCCTGGAGTCATGTTTCTGTGTCACTGGAATTACTATTACTGTTCACTATTTCAATATCTGATACAACAACAACACAGTCTGGGCAGTAAATTAGATTGTATAAACTAAATGATATAATTAAACTAATTAAACTGACACATCTAAGAGTTACTTAAATAAATAAATGTAAATCTTAATAAAAATGTAATTTTCCATTTAAAAAAACAAACAGTAAACATTTTCCCAGGTCATACAGGATAAAAAATAAAATTAAACGTCATTTGAAGCCAAAAGGCTTGTCATGTATAGTTACATGTTCCTCTCCTCGTCAATGTTCCTCTCTTGAAAAAAGAAGTTAATGAATTGCATATGACCACCTAAAAGACACTCATACAATACAGCCATTATAGTTTTCCTGAATACAAATTGTAAAGCTTGAACTATCCCTGTCTTCTCATTTATACATTTAAATGTACAATTTGTCTTGTGCTCTGAAAGTAATACGTTTCCTTTCAGAGGTATAATTAGAATTGCAGTGGCATATAGTCCTGTCTTATGCACTACTTACACAGCGACAGTTTAAAATGTAACAAGCACCTCCATTTTAAGGTTTAATTAGTCTGCAGGTCAATCTATTAAGCTTTGATCTTTCCTAAAAATGCTTAGCACTTAATTAACTGTTCTGTCATTTTCTACAGCAGTTCTTAATTGTGTCTCATTACACCAGGGCCAATCATTATTCTACTTGTCTTCCTGATTTAGAGACCAGTATAAATGTCATCTACAGAACAGTCTGTGCACTCTTGCCTCATTATTTAGAAGCCATCCAATTATTTGTAATTAAAGTAATAAAAAAAAGCCTGTTGCAGAATGGTGGGAGGTCACACTGTCAGAGGCCTACTGAGACAAAGACAAATGAAAGTAAGCTGCTCCTAAGCCATCACCAGGTGTCACAAATTACATATAATGTTCCCAACAATTAATTAATTAGCTGCAAGAAGAAATAATATGTTGAAAAGGAGGCTGGCCCTGTGAGGCTGTGCCACCAATCAGAGATCAATTCGGTGCTTAAAGACTTGAAATTATTCAGCATGCCTTTTGAATGGCTCCACCATCAGCATAGTATCTTTAACTAAGGACAGGAGGAACAGGAAAAGGCACTGTACTTCTACATAAGAGGTGGGCTGTAGGCTAAGGTTGTAGCTACTCCAGTGATGGAAGATTAATGTGGTTGACTGGAATCATGGCCTGATGAGAAGCATTGTGTTTGTGGAAGGTTTCTTCAACTTCAATCACAGGGTCTCCTAATGCTAGCCAAGTAATGGGTGATAGGCTGACTAACTAGAGAAGATTATTGCTGCTACTGAGGACATGCTGTAGACACACATTTGCACAAAATGAGTTTTATAATACTTGCTGTGGGACACTAGCCATTTGTTTTAAGATGGAAGGTAATGATAAAAAAAAATGCTGGACTGAAGGTATGAATAAGTACAGGATGAAATATGCGTTAAGCAAAAACATTCTCCCCTCTGGCTGTATTGATATATTGTCAGTAATGCATACAAGGTCACACAAGGCTTGCTTAGGTCCCAAACCTCACAACTTTAACCACATAATTGGTTGAAGTATATTTAAGTGTAATACCAAAATATACTACAACTGTATATTACAGTTGTAACAGTGTAAATCACAGACAGATGGTGCTTCAATGGATTTACAAAGTATAATTAACAGTTATGCATCCTATATCACATCTGTATTAAGCTATTTTATTTCAGCTTATTAGGCACCCAAACATTTTAAGAACATATCTTCTTTGCTTTACTGAATATTTTTTTCCAAAACTATTGACAATATCTCGTTCCAGCTGCATTGGCTTTCACAAACTTGTTGTATTGAAATATAAAACAAAAGTAACACAGTGCAGTACTTCATACAAACAGCCTTAACCAAACAAAAACCCAACAAAGCCAACAAATTCAGACTCGCACTTTTGCTGTCTTTTTCAAAGGAGCACACCCTTTCTCCATAAGATGAGCACCATAGATATTTTCTCCATTATCATCGATGTGAGACTCAACGCAACAAAAATAATGTCATCTTCTGTACCATCCAGCCAATTTGAAATGCACACTTTCTTAAAAGCCTTTATAATTAAGTCTGGGTTAATGTCTTCACAACAGTTTTTAACCCAGGTGCAAAGGTGGTTAGTTCAGATCGCCTACGGTTTCCATTTGATGTGAAAGCATGCTCACCTCCGGATAACCAATCCTTTAACGGCTTGTTAATTCCAACACCTAGTGGCTGCAAAATGTGTGTCATGCCACCAGGGATAACTGCCACATCTCTGTTACAATTCTTTAGTTTGTTACGCACAGAATCTTGCAGATGACCTTTAAATAAATTGTCTTCTTTTTCATTAGCACCTCCAGCCTTCTGTCCCATAAAGTTGTCATCCACTCCTTCATTTCCTACCTGAACAGTTTTCATTCTGATCATGTTTTTGGACACTGGAATGAGGTTGTTTCATTGCTTTTCAATCCATTCAAACACAATGTTTTCTACATCGGACCATTAACACTTTCCTCCTCTAGCAGCTCATTTTTTCATTTTTCTTTTTAAGTTTGTCTTTGTTTCATCTCCAGTCACATACCGTTTTTTTTTTTTTTTTTTTTTTTTATTAATTCTAAACTCTCTTCCGGCAAATTCAACAACCTTTTTCGTTTTTTGTCTGACTGTCCTACTTTATCCATTCTCAAATATCTACATTAGATATTGTAACGTTGAGTGCAATTAAGACCGCAGCAAGATCTCTTTGCTAAACAGCAGCCTTTATTCAGCAAGGGTCAGCACACAACAACACAGCCCCCAGGAGCATGCAAGCTGCCCCTTTACACACAAAACCCTGCGAAAATGTGTAACATTTAGACATAACAAGACATCCAATGTAGACATAGCAAGACACGTTATTGAACCCCACAAATCGAACGAGGCACAAACACAACACGACTGGATAACATTGACAAGCACACTGGGGCCACGACTCGATCACACTCCCCCACCCCACAGGTGTACTCGCTCACATGAACAGGCACTCAGGACATAGACAAAACACAGAACAGCAACACAAAACGATACAACACATAACAGTACATATCGCTACAGTATTGAATTGAACAGTTACAACAAGTGCAAGATACGTTTACTCAGCTAGCTTTCTAGCCAATAGCTGTTTGCTACAGATCCCAGGGGCAGGTTTAATCTGAAGTTGACAAATCAATGGCTCAGGACGATGGGAATAAGGAAATAGATGGACAGCTATTGAGTAACAGTGAAGCAATATCGCTGTGACGTCCTCATAGTTTTTTCTCCACAAACACATGTCTGGGTCGAGAGGAAGTCAGTCAAGAGTATTAAAGCTTGCGTTAATATTCAAGATGACTAAAGGTATTGAGATAACTAATTAAAATGTTTAATTAGAACAGAATTTTTGTGTTTCTACTTAGCAACATAACCTGGGTTGTTGTCAGATACGTTTGTCTGAACCGTGGCTGTAGTAATCCCATTGTTATATTATTATTTGTGGCACTGCAGTAGTTTATTATTAGATACACCAGCATATACATCACACCAGTGTATCAGTCACTCCCTCCTTTTTAGGGCCCCCCAAAAATGCCTAGAAAATCGACTTATACAACATTTTATACTGCAGTATAGGATGCTGACCGAGGACAGCCAGAGCTGCAAGTGATAGCTGTTGGGGGTGCACGTGTGTATCCCCCCATTCAAGAGTGTTTCATGAGTCCTCTAGGAGTATTTCCCTGGAGGTATCAGCCCCTGGGAGCGAAAGCTGTGGGCAGTTTACCATGGAGGCAATGGAAGAGGAGATAGCAGATTCAGCAAGTCTTTTTGAGGTCATACTGATCACTGCACTTAGCAGCAGTAATCATCATTATATGTCATGTTGCAGGCCAATCCTTCCTTATGACTTGAAATGAAGTTCAAGACATGTTTCTGAATGATTAAGGTAGAGTAATATGACTGTCAGCAACTTCTCATAAAATATTAAGAAGAGCAAGAAGAATTACATTTACAGTATGTATTATTACAAAAGAAAGCCATTGGAAATGTGATTAAAAATTGTAACACTCTACCATACACAAATTATATAAAAAGGTTATATATCCTTTTAGAACAATATACAGTAACTGTTCTGTCTTTGGCTCCCTGGACCTTTGCAAATCCTGTTATCTGAAAGGAATACACTTCACTTCTCTTCCCCCTGGCAACTCTGCAATTTCTGCAGAAATGCATTATAGATGACCTTGCTGACATTTCATTGCGTTTATGCCAAATGTATCAGAGTGCACCAATTGAAAGGTGCTCCTGGCATATACTATAAACCATTACCTTTGTAACTACACATAATGGGAAAGATCTTTTGTTGGATTTTATTAAGTGTTTTTCGAGCTGTGCTTTTTAATGAATGATATATTTAAAGTAACTTTGCATTCAGTGTGTTAAAAAGCTGGCCTATGAGGTTTATTGACAATAATACTGCCGGTTGTCATGTTACATTTTATAGCGAATGTAAAAAACACAACAGAGATCATAAAAGTACCAGTAACAGGATTTTAGGTTGCTGTCAGATGAGATAAAAAATCTTGGTTGAATTTAAATTTGCCCTCCATATTTTCAGTCAATTTTGCCCATTATTAGTTATTGCAGACAGCAAGGAAAATGATTAATTAAACATGTATTCTTGGTATACTTTGTGTCCTGGGAAGGAACTTTAATTATGTGGCTTGTGTTGGAAATTTGTTTGACATAATATACTTAATATAGGTACTTAGGGGTAGATGTACTAAAGTGTTGCGTCCGTCGCAATCTTTGCAAACCACATGCAAACCAGTCGGATGTGTAGTGTGAAATGTACTAAACAAACGCAATGCTGTTAGCATCATTTTAATGAATGTAGTTCCTATTTGCACTTTAGCCTTAAATGAATATGTAATTCTGGGCTTTCCTGCAGAAATTCGCAAAAGCAGGTTGGAGATGAGAGTGCAAATGAGGGATCAAAAATATTGTAATGAGATGTACTAAAGCTGTGGGCAATTGCAACACTTATAATTGCATCAATTTGTTAAGAACTTTTGATAAGCATGTTTTAAACAGTTGCAATTGTTAATAAATCTAATTAAAGTTTTGTTGCAAAATGAGTACAAATCACGTGTGATTTTTGGGGAATTCAATGTCAATTTCTTTAGCTGCACAGGTTTATGTTTCATGATTTCAACTCTTAGATCTTTGGTACAAATGTTAGGCCAAGTAGCTGGATCATAAAAATCACATAAAGAATACTGTCTGGGTACCGGGTTTACAATACATGATTCAGTACGTTGTATTTGCTGTTGTGCCTATGTGTTTATTTTTTTCAGAAGTATTTATGATTATATACCTTGTTAGTAAACTGTTTGTTATAATCTTTATAAACAGCAGCTGGGAAAGTAATGCAAACCCCTCCACCCCTGTCAATTGATCAGTCTGACAGTGACCTATTATAAAGTTTCACGCGGAGTCCCGCCTACGTAAATCTAATTTGATAATGTGTGTTTTGACTGACAGTACAACTTTGCCACGGTTTATTTTTGAACCACCAGGAGAACAGTTTATTGTTTTTCGGTAATGGACTTCAAAAAAAAGGAAAAAGGACTGGTATGGGCAAAGATGTTATAGAATATCTTTGGTACGGGCCAAGGCAGAGGCTGGGCCCGGGTGTAGTCCCACCCTTACGCCGGCCCTGCAATTAACTAATTTTCACTAAAGTCAGGATGTACTAAAAAGCCTTGAAAACAAATTTCTATGACATTTCTGGTTTTCCCAACGTTTGGGAGAAATAGATGGCACACATGTATTAACCCCTCCAGCTCATTCTGAGCATCTGTATAGGACCGTGCTCTATTGTGTGTTTATTGTCTAGGCTAGTAGACCAAGTTAAAAATATTAATAATTAAAATGAAAATAAAATAAAAAGTAAAATCATTTAGTTTCAATTTAAAATAATCTTTTATTTGCATTGTACACCAATGTGTAGAGTGCATCAGCATGACTTATTTTATGTTATCAGTAGGGTAAAGTACAAAAAAAGGGTGCTAGGTATTCATTTGATTTTACTACTGTACTGTTTATTGCATAGGCTTACTGTACACATTTATATTTTTACATAATTTCATGTGTACCCAAAACACATTAGTGTTATTTCAGCACAATGATTTATATTTAAAATACTTCGAGAACTGTAAATGTATGTGTGTGCAATTTTATTGTATTGTTTTTAAACCCGACACATCCTTATGTCGAACAAACATGTCCGGTTTAGCGAAGGGCTACTGTATGATTATGGAAAGCTTTTTGGGCGTGTAGGTTATGGCTCCACTACAGAATCTGATGGGATTGAACTGATTTTCATTTATATATAACAGTATTAAAAGAGGTCAAATGAAGATGGAACAGAATGCATTGACCAATGATGTTTACATTTAACAAAAACAATGTTATTTTGATTCTTGCACCCTTACATGTACAGACGTGATCCTTCGGGCACTCTCTGTTGCTGCTGTTTTATTTGAAACAAGGTCGCACAACTCTTGGTAGAGATCTTGATAAGATGACGCAAATAATATTTAAATTAATATATTGCTGCGCTCTATATTTCTTATTAGTACATACGACAAAATGTATATTTTGCGAATTGTCGTATCGAAAATGCAAATTGCAGTGTTTGCACTGTGACTTGCCCATCTTAGTATATCTACCCCTATATATATATATATATATATATATATATATATATATATATATATATATATATATATATATATATATATATATATATATACAATACATTATACATGCTTAATACATTATAAATGAACTGTCCATGTACTGAACTGAAGGAACTCCTCTATTACTATATTTGTAAAGCACAGTGAAAAGGGTTAAGTGTCCAAAAAGATTACAGAAATTGATTTGGAGAAACAGCTACCATCATGTTACTAAGAAACAGAATGTGAATTCTCACTTTCTAGGCAAAAATGATGGGGCTTGACATTACCTTTAATTGTCAAAAAAATACTGTAACTCTGTAGCCCCCAAGTGGTGAGATTGTGAGATGACAGGTGGTCACCAAATTACTGTCTGTAATAAAAACAGTAATAGAAATAGGTTACTGTATTAAATATGTGCTGAAGCCTTTGCTATACATACAAATATAATACATCATAAACTAGAGGGCAATGCAACAGCTTAACTCTTTTTGCCATAATAAAATAGACATTAAGTGACAAAAAATACTTATTATCTTTAGGATTTAAATCATAACATTTAATAAATGTATTCTATCTGTAGGTTAAAAAAGGAAACAGTTCAAAGGCAGATATACACCTACAGTATTACTTATCAAACAGGGCTATAGACCTGATTGAACACCTCCAATGCTGTTAGCTCACTTTAATATAACCTTGGCTGAGTAAAGGCATCAATTTGACGTCTGTCTCTTGGAACTCTCCACAGGAGATAACAGTGCGCTGCACAGTCATTACTCTCAATTTTTAATAATACCTCAAAAACCAGTCCATGAAATCCTCAAAATCAATACCCATCCAGAGGAGCTGGTTTTGGTGTGATGATGTATCATAAAGAAAATCACTATAGTTTCTGAGGGTATGAAGTGCAGCAAAACAGCTTTTTGTAGCTCACACATGTATTGAAGCCTCGGTTTTTTAAGTTGTTGTCAGCAAAGCAGCAGCAGCAAGTTTCAACAATTCACATGAAGTACTGCACAGGAATATTTAACTTTTTACGATTTACTGGTACTATTTACAAGTGTTCTGAATCACCAATTTTATTGAGTTATTGGGCCCAATTTTGGAAATGGGGATTAATTTTCAGTGGAAACGGCAAAATCCTCAGAAAATTTCCACCTGTTAATCCGTAAAATAATATCTTCTTATTTCCTAAAGAGATCCTCCGTTTTACCTGCAAGGGGATCGCATTTCATACATAATTTTCTGTGGTTCTTAGGAGCGTCAAGTAATGTAGTAAAGCTTCACGTAATGAGCATTTAAGCGATGCAATCTGGCAAAAAAATGGTTCCAGTTCAAACGTGTTGGCAATGCTATAAACACAATAGAATCCTGTCCCAAAATAGCGGGAAAAAATTAGTCAAAACGCAAATGTAAATGCCTATATTGTATTTTTGAATTACTCTTTCTTATTATTTTTGTATGAACACTGTCAAGGAAATCTGTAAAATCCCAGGACAATGCAACAGAGTAAACGTAACAGATTGTCTGTAGTAAATGTAAATGGTCATAAAACATATATAATATACTAGCAAATGTACTGAGATTTACCAATAAAAATGAGTGTGTGCATGTGGCAAAGTGGGTAAGTGTGTTCAAGTGAAGGTAATTCAGCAGTGCAGAAGAAACAGACGATATCTAGGACAACGATATCCAGGTGCAAGGGTATTTATTGATTGTATTTTGTCCAGAGCCTGATGGCAAACAACAGTAAACAATAATGAAGTAAAGTGATACAGCGGTGTGTATCACTTTATTTATAATCCCCAGGTTTGACCCGTAACCAAAAGTCCTGTCCTTTATACACCTACATGTAACACAAAACACATACACAGGTTCTTTAGTGAGTGAATTAGTGCTTGTGTTGCAAATGCAGTTCTCCATGAAACAAGGGAAGTGATGGTGTCTGGTTTGGTGCTGGCCTTCAGCTACAACTCCGGATCGTGATAGTAGTCTAAATAACAAACAAACAAACAAACAAAGAGTTTTTATGTAAGACAGTACAAACAAACACAACACTCACGTTTTTCACTGGTTCTCCTTTTAGGTTTTCTCTAACCATTTACACAGATCACTTTACTATGTCCCCTTTTTATACCCTCACTCATGACCCCTTGGTTAACGAGCACATCCGCTCCTCCAATCTGCGGATGTCATGTTGTTTCCTGTCCGGGTCATTGAGTTTGTGTACCGTAGCTCCGCCCCCTTTCTTTGGAGCTCCCATGGGTTAGGGAGGTAAAACCAGCAGGGACTGTTTCTCCTCATCTCTCTACATAGAGCCTTGCTGGTCAGGTGCCCAGTGAGCTCAGAGTGGACACCTGCAGGGCTGGCCTTTGTCCTCCAGAGGTCGGTAGCTCGCTGAAATCCACTCTCAAATTCCTGGGTGAAAAAGGAAGCTGGCTTGGTTGTGGGATCAGAGGAAGGGAGACTCAGACACAGAAGATCTGTAGTAGAGAGCACATTTATTTACAGACAAATAAAAATAAACAAACATTGCAACAAAGCAAAAGGCCAAAATAAAAAGTTAAACAAAACAAGAGAGGCACTTTAAATACAACACAGAACGGGCACGAATAAAACACTTTAATAAACAAAACAGCACCAAAGACAAAAGGTCTACAAAACTCACAACAGTACAGGACGAGACAGCACAGAGCACCAAACACATACCTTCACCTCTAACATCAACATCAATCCTAAACCTTACTAACACCCGTGATCACCCTATTTATACATCTGTGGCACCTGTGGAAATTGACAGCTCCAGCCACATTCCCACATATTTTGACAGGGAGCAATTTACCCCCTCTCTGCCAACCCATTATTTCCCACACAAGCACATACGTGCACAAGCCACACCGCCACAGTACTATATAATTTTGTTTAGATATACATTATTCCAGTTTATTAGAAAGCCGACTTTGCTACTGTCCCAGCTTTTGTACATTAATTGATGGTTGAAATGTACGCTTAAAATCATATGATACAGTGGGATATGTGGAAAAGGATTACATTTGTTAACCCTTTTCAGGACCAAACATTTTTAAATGCTCCCCCAGGACCAGTTGTAGTTAGGGTGGCCACTGACGGAATACAATAATTATTATAATAATAATAATAATAATAATAATAATAATAATAATAATAATAATAACTAGAACAGCCAGGCAGTTTTACGGCCCCCAAGCCCCAGTATTGGTACCCCTCTAAGCGTGTTTAGTTTTCAATGTGCCAAGTTTAAAATCAGCAACTTCAACTGTTCCACAGAAGAAGATTCTGAAAGTTTTTTTTTTTCAACAATGCGTCAAGCAGCCATCTTGTTTAACACAAGTTTTTTAAAAGTCAGTTGTTTTGCTATAGTGTCAAAAATGTTGACTTCTGCTTCATCAACTTGATACGGGTTTGGATGCTGATGATATATGCCAAGTTTCAGATCAATCGCTTCACCAGTTCCCAAGAAGATGATTTCGAAAGGTTTTATCGAAAAATGAGTCATGGCGCCAATTGCAAAGACACAGCAGCAACATTTTTTCAGCATCTGACAGCCAATGTATCCAGCTTGTTATCTCCCAAGTCAGAACCTGATCAGTCACACAGCTTCGAAGCAGCAGCAGTTTAAAGTTTTGGGAAGAAAAAAAATAATAATAAAAAAAAAAAAATTTAAAAACTTGAACAATAACAATAGGCTTCCCAGCCTTTGGCTTAGAAGCCTAATAACTAGAACTGCCAGGCAGTTTTACGGCTCCCAAGCCCCAGTATTAGTACCCATCTAAGAGTGTTTAGTTCTCAATGTGCCAAGTTTAAAATCAGCAACTTCAACTGTTCCACAAAAGAAGATTTTTAAGTTTTTTTTTTTTTTTTTTTTTTTTTTTTTAATGCATGCATCAGGCGACCATCTTGTTTAACGCACAAATGCCATTTTTGAAAATGTAAGTTTCACCAACACAGGCACGATGGTTTTCAAGTTTGGAGTTAATCAAGTGAAATTTTTAAACTGAAGCAGTTTTAAATATAAGAAGAAAATGTAGGAGTGGCGGCCATATTATTTATGAAACATAACCATTTTAACATATTTGTATTTCACTGTCACAGGAACGATGCATACCAAGTTTAGAGTCTGTTTTTCAAATAAAAGCAGTTTGCTCTTAAGGGCGCGTTTCAGTGAAATTTGCGGCAGCCATTTTACTATTGAATTATATCACAGCAGCTTCTGCTTTGCAAGCAGGTTTGGATGCTGATAATATCTGCCAAGTGGCAGATCAATCACTTCAACGGTGCCAAAGAAGAACATTACAGTAGGTTTCAAGAAGAAATGCGTCACACAGCCATTTCAGTTTAACACCAGTTTCTTAAAAGTTAGTTGCATTGTTACAGTGTCAAGGATGATGCTTATGAAGTTTGAAGTTAGTCAAGTAAATCGTTTGTCAACTGACGCAGGTTTAATGAGGTTCAAATGTAAACATATAAGTGGCAGCCATCTTATTTTATAAAACATCACCATTTTCACATATTTGTATCCCATGTTATTGGGACGATAACTACCAAGTTTGGAGTTTGTTGGACAGACTGTTTTCAAACAGCAACAGTTTGTTGTTAGGAGCGCATTTCGATAAGATTTGTGGCAGCCATTTTGACATTAAAATTTATCACAGCAACTTCTGCTTCATCAACCTGATGTGGGTTTGGATGCTGATGATATATGCCAAGTTTCAGATCAGTCGCTTCGCCTGTTCCCAAGAGGAAGATTTCGAAAGGTTTTATTGAAAAAGGTGCCATTTAGCAGCACACTTGTGTGGACAAGACGTGTGGCTTTGCACAAGGGCAGTGCCAGGAATAGGTTTGGGAATCGTAGGTTACAAGAAGTCTCCCAACTGACTGTAATGCTTTACAGAAGGCTCATATATAGATAAATAGTATGTTGTTGGTCTGGTCTCCAAGTTTCACGTGAACAGAGAGAGGGATACAAAAGTAGGAGGAGTGGCAAACACTGTTGCAGCAGCAAAGGTCATTCAAAATGATCTAGACAAGATTCAGAACTGGGCAGATACATGGCAAATGACATTTAATAGAGAAAAGTGTAAGGTACTGCACGCAGGAAATAAAAATGTACATTATAAATATCATATGGGAGATATTGAAATTGGAGAAGGAATCTATGAAAAAGACCTAGGAGTTTTTGTTGACTCAGAAATGTCTTCATCTAGGCAATGTGGGGAAGCTATAAAAAAGGCTAACAAGATACTCGGATACATTGTGAAAAGTGTTGAATTTAAATCAAGGGAAGTAATGTTAAAACTGTACAATGCACTTGTAAGACCTCATCTTGAATATTGTGTGCAGTTCTGGTCACCTCGCTATAAAAAAGATATTGCTGCTCTAGAAAGAGTGCAAAGAAGAGCGACCAGAATTATTCCGGGCTTAAAAGGCATGTCATATGCAGACAGGCTAAAAGAATTGAATCTGTTCAGTCTTGAACAAAGAAGACTACGTGGCGACCTAATTCAAGCATTCAAAATTCTAAAAGGTATTGACAGTGTCGACGCAAGGGACTTTTTCAGCATGAAAAAAGAAACAAGGACCAGGGGTCACAAATGGAGTTTAGAAAAAGGGGCATTCAGAACAGAAAATAGGAGACACTTTTTTACACAGAGAATTGTGAGGGTCTGGAATCAACTCCCCAGTAATGTTGTTGAAGCTGACACCCTGGGATCCTTCAAGAAGCTGCTTGATGAGATTTTGGGATCAATAAGCTACTAACAACCAAACGAGCAAGATGGGCCGAATGGCCTCCTCTCGTTTGTAAACTTTCTTATGTTCTTATGTTCTTATGATATTTTCATTCATAGCTGCTCTTTGCCTTACCAAGTAGTCTTTTTTCTTTTCTTCACCAAACCATTTTCAATTAACCATTTCAATAAGAATATCTTCCTGTAGACATTCTGGGATTTTTTCAGAAGAGCAGAACTCTACAGATTTTAAGTGGCTGCACTGAAAGGATCGTGATCCTCTTCGAAACTGGAACGACTGGATGTTCTGGCAACTTTTACTTTCACAAACAACGCTGTGTGTTTTGCCCCATGTTTTTTTTTTTTTTTTATGTGCAATGGTACCTTTTTTTTTTTTTTTTTTAATTGCAATGGTACACATGGTTCTTTAAATGACTTGGCTACTGCAAATATGCCATTAACTGCATCTACACACTGGGAAGCAAGGTGTGAGGCACTTGTAATATCTCGCACAATTGGTTTGTGTTTTCAACCGATGTGTCTTGCAAAGTTTGTCTTCTTTATTGTCAGCTGACAATGTGGGCATTGCACACTAACTATTTTTCTTTGAACTCTACCTGGGGCAACTACAGAACTTCAAAACAGAAGCTGTGAAACAATTCACAAATGGTCGTCTTTAAATTAAAGTTGTTTTGAAAATGCTAGCTGCTGCAGTTGGGGATATCAAGCACTTTCAATTGACGCTGGGACGGTGGTGTGTATATGCGATATGTTATTGTACTTCACAAATTATTCTAAGGCTTCACAGGTAAAAGAGACTGTAAAACAATTCACATTTGGCCTCATTTAAATTAAAGTTGGTTTGAGCACTGTAGCTGCTATGGTTGAGAAGATAAAGCCCTTTTACGTGTGTCAGGTATGCTGTGTGTGTATATGCGGTATGTTATTGTTTTTCACAATTTATTTGTTTGATTCACATAAAAGGAGAGCTTGTGAAACAATGTACAATTGGTCTTCACATTAAAGTTGTTTTGGACACTCTAGCTCCTGTGGTTGGGGAGATAAAGCCATTTTACCCATGGCTGAGGCTAAGTGTGCGCATAAGTGGTATGTTATTATTTTCCACAAATTATTCTTAGGATTCACATGTAAAACAAAGATTGTGAAACAATTGACAACCTGTCTTCTTTAAATTAAAGTTGGTTTGAGCACTGTAGCTGCTGTGGGTGGGAGATAAAGCCATTTTCATTCATGTCGGGTTAGCATGAGTCAAATATCAAACGAATATAGAACGTCAAGTTACATATTTCGTATTGATGGCTGTTTTCTTTTGAGGTAGAAACACTGGTAAGCAAAACAGTCGGCATCAGTATCAGGTTTCTAATTTGCGATTAGCAGGTTGGTCAAAAATTAGATTTGGTCTAAGTCCAAACTGGAAGAAAACAGCAATTGACTAACATTGAACTGTAGCTCAGACAGTTACACTAGCCCCACTTTCATTTATATTTGAACGCAAAGGGGTTGAGTATTGCTTATTGTTTTATTTTATTTTTTATTATTTATATTGTTTTATATTTATTTATATTTTGTATTTATTTATTTCGTTTTTTATTTATTTATTTTGTTTTTAGTTTTTCATTTTTATTTATTTATTTATTTTTTTAATCTGCCAAGTCAGAACCTGATTAGTCACACAGCTTCAAAGCAGCAGCAGTTTAAAGTTTTGGGAAGAAAAATAAATAAATAAATAAATAAATAAATAAATAAATAAACTTTAACAATAGGCTTCCCAACCTTTGGCTTGGAAGCCTAATAGTAATAATAATGATAATAATAATGACGTTTTTTTGTTCCCCAAGAATTCAAGAGTACATGTCTTTGCATTCTTCTGAGAAATGAATGCAGATCTGGAGCTCTGCTTTTACGCTGTCCACTTCCAGCATGTTCTTCTCGTTTCTCCAAGCAGTGGTCATCATTGAGAAAACCCGTTCTGTATGAGCATTGCTGCATGGTATGGAGAATATGTAGGAGCTGATTTTCTTCATGTTCTTGAAGTTTCCCTGGGCTTTGCTGAAAAGTTTCAGGTACCTCTCCTCACTGGTCTGGCAATCCTTCATCTCAGGGGAGGATATAATGCTTTCCACAATGCAGAATTTTTCGTGTCAATCTCTTTAAGATTGCACGCCTGAAAAAGGCACAGCATTTGCAAGGGCTAATTTGGACACTGTTGTGAAAGCTATTTTCAGACAAGTCATGTCTGTCACTCAAGTACTTCTTGGCTCTTTCAATAAAAATTAAAGAGTCACTCTTACATTTTCCTGCCACATCTGGTGTTAATTGCTTCAGTCTGCCATTCACTGTGAACCCAAAAAACACGAATTCTTTTTTCCAGTTTCCTATTCAAGTCACTCATCAGCTCATACACTGAGAGGATGCTGAACAACTTGGCCTCTAAAGCTTTGATCCAGTCCATGAATAGTTTCAGAATGTGGCTGAGAATGAGATAGTAAAGCTCAGCCACTTCATTAGCAATTCCCTCATCCCCATTATTTCCATAGTATTTTGGGGCACTCTTCCTCACCTAAACTCTGAAAGTAGCTTGTCAGAGGTTTCCAGCATTTCAACAATCTGTCAATAGCTGGCAGCAGAGAAAGCCACCTGGTCACAACGTGCCTCAACAGATTGCACTCCTCCACTTCAACAAAGTGACAAAACTTCCTCAACTGTTCTGCTCGCAGAAATGCTAAAGTGAGCATATACCTTGAGAATGAAGTTTTCTGCATCAGCATCAAGATTTCTGACAGCGTACCTTGTTGAACGGTGCAAAATATGTGCCAAACAGTTGGCTGCAAGAATGTCCTTTTGTGCACTTTTCAGTTTTTGGTAAAAGCTGTTGTGCTTTCTGTAAGTAACACTTGCATTGTCAGCTAAATACGTGGAAAGTTTCTCCAGGCTGAGATCAAAGGCACAGAGTTTGGATAATATTTATTTTGCAATTGCTTCAAAGGTTTCCTGGCAATCACTATAAAAATCCAACGGTAAATGCTGGATCCCCTTCTCAAAATTAAAATACCTCAAAACTAAGGGGAAACACTTTGGTGCACCCTTGTTTGAGGCATCAGTTGTCAAAGCAAAAAAAAAAAGATAATTTGCTTTAATGTAATCCAAGTGCTTCTGTAGGGAATATGGTGCGAGAACGGTCTCGCTTAGTGCTTTCGCCTTTGTTTTCCCACACGTCACGGCTTTCGCCATGGAGGAGTAATTGTAGATTTCTTTATCAACTTTTACGCTGCAGTCGATACTTCTATAAGACTGGTGATGCTTCACGGCATGGTAGACTTTACAAAGTTCAGCAGCAGTCACTTTGTCTTTTGGAGACAACAGCGATGAATTAAAAAAAAAAAGAGTTCAATGATGATGTACCTGCACTTGTTTGAGTATTCAATTTGTGCTTTTCTGACAAAAGGAAAGATTTTGAAAATGGTGTCCTTTTTTTCAGAACACTGGGGAACATTATAAAGTACTTCAGAAACCATACAAACTTTTCACTTTTTTTTCAACACATTTTTTTTTTTAAGTGAAGTATTTTTTATTATGTATACTGCTTAGAGATACATGTATAATAATGTGTCATTCTATGGCCCAAGGGACCTTACAATACTAGAGTTTTATTGAAAATATTAATGTTTGGGCAGATTACAAGACATTATTTCACCTGAGTGATTGCAATGACATAATAAATATTTATTATATAAGCAATAATGGACACTACTCTCGATTATTTTCTCAAAATTAATATTTATAAATAAAATAAGTTATTAATTTCATAATTATCAGCAATAAGGGAAATAATCTTACCTGATACATTTAGTTCATGAAATAGATTATGCTTATATCCACTTGTTTCTTGATATTTATAAATGTTGTAAAAACATACATATTAAAAAAACATGAGTCAGAATAAATGTTCTAATAATTATAAGTCAAATACATCAGTTTCCCCTTTTTCTATTAGCTCTAAATAAGAAAATAAATGCCCCTCTCTATGAGAGGCCATTCAATTCAAAATTACAGTTCTGAGAATATGACTATGACAGAAAGACAATGATTCTTGGTGGTAAATCTCCCTCCCAACCTACAGTGGCTTGCGAAAGTATTGACCCCCCCTTGGCATTTTTCCTATTTTGTTGCCCTACAACCTGGAATTAAAATGGATTTTTTGAGGGTTTGTATCATTTGATTTACACAACATGCCTACCACTTTGAAGATATAGAATATATAATATAGAATACTCAGAATATTTTTTATTGTGAAACAAACAAGAAATAAGACAAAAAAAACAGAAAACTTGAGCGTGCATAAGTATTCAGCTTGGCACATCTAACCACTGGGATTTTTGCCCATTCTTCAAGGCAAAACTGCTCCAGCTCCTTCAAGTTGGATGGGTTCCGCTGGTGTACAGCAATCTTTAAGTCATACCACAGATTCTCAATTGGATTGAGGTCTGGGCTTTGACTAGGCCATTCCAATACATTTAAATGTTTCCCCTTAAACCACTCGAGTGTTGCTTTAGCAGTATGCTTAGGGTCATTGTCCTGCTGGATGGTGAACCTCCATCCCAGTCTCAAATCTCTGGAAGACTGAAACAGGTTTCCCTCAAGAATTTCCTTGTATTTAGCGCCATCCATCATTCCTTCAATTCTGACCAGTTTCCCAGTCCCTGCTGATGAAAAGCATCCCCACAGCATGATGCTGCCACCACCACTCTTCACTGTGGGGATGGTGTTCTCGGGGTGATGAGAGGTGTTGGGTTTGCGCCAGACATAGCGTTTTCCTTGATGGCCAAAAAGCTCAATTTTAGTCTCATCTGACCAGAGTACCTTCTCCCATATGTTTGGGGAGTCTCCCACATGCCTTTTGGCGAACACCAAACGTGTTTGCTTAGTTTTTTCTTTAAGCAATGGCTTTTTTCTGGCCACTCTTCCGTAAAGCCCAGCTCTGTGGAGTGTGCGGCTTAAAGTGGTCCTATGGACAGATACTCCAATCTCTGCTGTGGAGCTTTGCAGCTCCTTTAGGGTTATCTTTGGTCTCTTTGTTGCCTCTCTGATTAATGCCCTCCTTGCCTGGTCTGTGAGTTTTGGTGGGCGTCCCTCTCTTGCCAGGTTTGTTGTGGTGCCATAGTTTTTCCATTTTTTAATAATGGCTTTAATGGTGCTCCGTGGGATGTTCAAAGTTTCGGATATTTTTTTATAACCCAACCCTGATCTGTACTTCTCCGCAACTTTGTTCCTGACCTGTTTGGAGAGCTCCTTGGTCTTCATGGTGCCGCTTGTTTGGTGGTGCCCCTTGCTTAGTGGTGTTGCAGACTCTGGGGCCTTTCAGAACAGGTGCATATATACTGAGATCACGTGACAGATCATGTGACACTTAGATTGCACACAGGTGGACTTTATTTAACTAATTATGTGACTTCTGAAGGTAATTGGTTGCACCAGATCTTATTTAGAGGCTTAATAGCAAAGGGGGTGAATACATATGCACACACCACTTTTCTGTTATTTATTTTTTAGAATCTTTTAAAACAAGTTATTTTTTTCATTTCACTTCACCAATTTGGACTATTTTGTGTATGTCCATTACATGAAATCCAAATAAAAATCCATTTTAATTCCAGGTTGTAAGGCAACAAAACAGGAAAAATGCCAAGGGGGGTCAATACTTTCGCAAGCCACTGTATGAGGGCGCTAAGTAACGGTAACAGAGTACCCTGGACTACTTGGCCTGACATTTTGTTCCGAGGGTTAAAAGGAAGTCGGTCATTTAGAAAAGGGGGGCACCGTGGGACACAGCAACACACATCTGATTAAAATACAAAATAAAATAACTCTCTCTCTATAACGCATATATAGTGAAGCAAAAATGTAACTTTCCGTAAATTAACCATGTATAAAGCATCATGTAATCAATGCTATATTTTTTTTTTTTTTTTTTAAAAAGGTAACATTACCACTCATGGATCATTTTAATGAGCAGTTTTTAAACTATAAATACCCTACCTTAAAGGCAGTTGGGAATTCAGTTCAAAGCGACAGACAAACAAACCAAGTGCAAGAAGGAGAGTGTGTCGGTCACCCCAGGTTGAAGCGAAGCAAAAGCGTCTCGTCTCCTGGAGAAAGCCGCCGCTCCCCTCGCAGCAAAAAAGTAAATACATTAGGAAAGAGAACCATGTAACAGGCCTAGTATTTATTTAGTTATAAAATGAATGCTGAATAAGATGTCTGTGTTATAAAGGCCTGTTGCATTTATATCTATTGAATTTTTACAAAACAATTACATAAAAATAATTATAGCCTGGTATTACTGTTACCCATAGAAGTAGATGGAAGCAAGATGATAGTGAGATAATGTTTTCATAAAAATGTTCTATAAATACAGTGTTTGAAATGACAGATAGTTTTATACACGGTATGTGGTGGGTGTTCTTTTAGTTTGGTACTTGGAGTCGATAAAGGTTTTTTTTTTTTTTATTTAGAAAGATTTTTGTTAGGTAACATTTAGCCACGTTTACAAAGTTTGATCCCAAACACTGAAATCCGTAATGTTATATGATGGCATTTGGAGTGGGTGTTTTTTCAGAAAAAAAAGGAGAATATGTACATCTTGTATCTATAAGTAAAGTTGTTTGTGTTTTAAAATATTCAACTATTACACAAAGTGTAATTGTTTTAGTCTATATGTTTTATATTATGTACCTAATTTTTATGTTTGGTAATTACTTCTACCAGTGTTTTCATGCTGATTAAAAATGACACCCTATGTTTCTTCATAGTTGACTATTCTTGAGACTGGAAAGGCTGCAGAATTAAGTCGGTGCAGGACTTGTTGTAATTTATTCCACTGTCCCTGTTAACCCACTGTTAACCCTAACCCTAACCCTAACCCTAACCCTAACCCTAACTCTTAGAAACATGTTTAAAATCACATGGAGAGTCACTA
The DNA here is from genome assembly GCF_017654505.1 of Polyodon spathula. Lineage (NCBI taxonomy): Eukaryota > Metazoa > Chordata > Actinopteri > Acipenseriformes > Polyodontidae > Polyodon > Polyodon spathula. Next base: position 66,989,878 of record NC_054535.1, read on the forward strand.
CTGGATGGCTGTATGATTTTAGGGTATTTTTAAAAATGGATACAAATATATGCAGCTATTTCAGACGCCTTTCTGGGAAATCAATGCAGGGATTACGTGTGCTAGGTGTTTGTGTAGAAAAGGCATTATATGTATATGTTGCATATGTTTAAGTGATTGGTCCAATGTGATGTAAAATGACTATGCATTCCATTAATGCAAACAGTTAATTTGCATACAGACAATTTCAAAGAGGTCATAGTTTGTTTTTCATTTCTCTGTCTGCAGCAAAACAAAGTACACTAGAGACCCGGGCTGACCCTCCAGAAAAACCACCAGTAGCTGCAAGTGCTGCTGGTTCTGCAAGGAGTCTCATTTATGAAGCAGTGCCCCAATTCTCTTCAGGGTGGACATGCTGTCTTAAAATCCAGGGTGTCAGACATGAAGTTAGCTGTCAGTTGGACTCCTGGATGACGCTAGTAACTCCTGGCACCATAAAACCATGTAGGTCTTATTTTCATATATATATGAAAAATAATACCACAGTAGTGACGTCAGAAAGTGATAATTCGTCTAGAGGAAAATATATTTGAACTTTGACCCATTAGACTCCTCGAGACCATCACTTTCAATTCAAACACAAAATGTCTAATTTTCAATCACTCGACAACACCCACAGTACAGAAAATGTTCATTAATGTTCAACAAAATGGGAGTACTTAAAAAAAAAAAAAATGTAAAGCTGGTACATTCATATCTCAGAGAAAATGGAGAGGAACGGGAAATTAAAACAAGGTAAAGGTAGTCATCCAAATAAAGCTGAAGCACTAACTGATAACTACATAGAACATCTGTACAGCACTGAAACACTACATTTTAAAAAAAGCCACTACATTTAAAAAAAAGCAACTGTACTGCTGAATCTCGTCTTCTTTAATATTAGCATCACAAGGGTATCCATCTATTAAAAAAAAAACTAGATGGGCCTCTTCAGTGAGTTACAGGAAAACAATTCCATCTCATGTTTCTGTGACCATTGGTCTCGTAATTTATGACTTCACAGAAACCCATTTATTATTCTTAGAGTTCCGTGTTTTTGGTTTTTATCTTTAAAAAAAAATTCTGGGAATTTTTTGGAGTTTATTTTACATATATTAAAATAGGGATCAAATCAATTAAAAAAAAAATGGCACAATGGCACATCAGCACAAAACAAGCCGGATTTGTTCAACTTGAAATAATAAAAATTGACAGAACTGGGTGGTGCAAGCCATCAGAAGACACGTCAAAAATCACACTCGACATTTCCATCAATGCATTCCATGTAAGTTTACCAACTAAAGCATCACCACTTTTTCTGTCAAATGTGTATGATTAAGATTGTCGGCGTTAGGCTGTGTTTTAGTTGATGGACAGACAGTACTGCCGCACGAAATCACGATACAAACCTGTAACAACCATAAACAGTGGCTATCCATCAAAGCACAGCGCTCTGACATACCCGTTAACACAGTCATTCTGTGCTCTTTTTTTTTATTAAAGCATGTGTAAACACAGCATAAATGGATTGCTTGTCTCTCATTTCACTTTCTTGTTTTAGTTTAATGTGTTGCTTATTTTCCAGTATGCTCCTTTACTGTTAGCAAGAACATGTACCTCAGTGCAGCAGTATTTGCAGCGCTATGCATCCTCTGACTCATCTGACCCACATTTTTGCTTTTTGCATACATTGAAACAATCATTTTCTTTTGAATATTCATAAACCGATTTACGTTTTCTCCCCATTCCTCATCCACTAAAAAAATTATATTTTCGTGTAAGTATTTCAATTTAGTTTTTGATCAAGCTAGTAGTTACTATGCCAAGCAATTGCCACAATAATCAGACTTTGATTGGCCAACATAATCGGAGATGATAGTATGTTTGTGAAGTGACAGAGAACCACAGTTGAATGTTATTTGATCCTCTGACGTTTAAACATCTGCTGTATCCTAGGATACAGTGTAGGGCTGCTTGCAATGTCGGAGTCTAAATAAAACGTTAGTTTACCTACCGTAAACCTGGTTCCCTGAAAGATAAGATGGCCACCAAAACATCGTTATGGGGTACACTTCTGCCTATTGGTAGGTGTCACTGAGCTCTTTTTATCAAAGCTGCCGATAGGCCCCCTCTCCTCGGTGACCCCCTCAGTCCCGCCTACCGAGGGTACATAACCATCACGCAGGAGAGCCTCAACCTCTTTTTGCGACGTAACTGTGATGTCCGACCGATGCGACCTCGCGGTTGGTGGCCATCTTCTCTTTCAGGGAACCAGGTTTACGATAGGTAAACTAATGCTCCCTTTCAATTCGAAGATGGCCACCAAAGCAGTTATAGGAAAACGAGTGCCAAGCCGTCGTGAGGGAGAAAAGAATGGCAGCATATGAGGGACTCCTAGTCCTGCCTGACCAAGGTCAGCGGTGCGAGCGTGCAACCTCAAGGACCCTAGCGCCCATAGAGGGCAAAGAGGGATCTATCACATTTAAGCGATATAACCTGGAAAAAGTAAGCCAGGTATCCCAGCTAGCCGCATCATAAATCTCAGGTGGTCACAGGGCCAAAGCCACGGTGGATGATTGACTTTTACAACACAGTAATACACAAACAGTTTTTAATACCAAAACAGTTAAAAATTACAGTACAGATGGGGGAGAGCACACTTGATTATAAGACCTACACACGTGGTGAAGGCCAACGCGGCCCGCGTAGGTCTCAAAAAAACAAAGAGGGAGCCTCAGTGAGGAGTATATGGCTGGTCCGGCTGTAAGCAGCCGCTCTGCAGCTAGTCCTCTGCGCAAGCACGGGGATGCGCAGCTACAATCAATACAAGGCCTGACCTGCGGCCCACAGGCAGCTGGTGAGCTAACTCGACAGCGGGGACAAGGCAAGCCCAGCCCCGTGGAGTAACACCACTCTTCCAAGTAAGGAAGGGTGAAAAATACACACAATTCTTAACAATAATACTTACCGTACTAAGACGTACAAACAGAGAGAAGCAGCCTGACACATGGAGCGAGCAGGTGCTGATAGTTAGAAACAGAATAAAAAAGGCTACGAATTAAAGTTACTGATTCCAGGAAAAGTGGCAAAGCCAACTTTCAGCACGAAGTGTAGGGTAACTAGCAATAACTTACATAGAGCTTTTTAGAAGAAAAAAGGCTCAATGCAACACAGTGAGGTCTTACTGTACCAATCTTGAGAAGCGAAAAGAGGGTGCGTCTCTCCTGCTTGTCGCTTATGTACCCTCAGTAGGCGGGACCGAGGGGGTCACCAAGGGGAGGGGGCCTATCAGCAGCTTTGATAGAAAGAGCTCAGTGATACCTACCAATAGGCAGGCGTATATCCCATAACAATGTTTTGGTGGCCATCTTCACTACATCTTTCCCTTGTCTTAAAAGAGTTTATAACACATAATTGATGTTTTATCATGACCCTACTTGTAACTTATTATCTGTTTTTTTTTACACATATGTAGTCATTAAATGGCTACCAGTTAAAAAAAAATCTTGTCATTTTTTGGGTAAAATTTGAATAAAGGAAAAACTGGATCTTTTTGAACCTTATTTGACCTATATATAATATATAATATTATAGATATATATATATATATATATATTATATACCCTGTGGTCCCTGAACAAAGTGAAGAGGATGGGAAAGAGAGCATTGAAGCTGAGGAGCTAGTTATCTCAGGTAAATGTGTGAAGCTGCTGCAACTCAACACTGTTGTGAATTAAGGTGTCATGCACTTTACAGACACTTGAAACGTATCAATCTGCAGTACTCCAAACTAGATTGAATCGGCACTATACAACTAAATTATTGTTGATATCTAACACAAAATACCTTGCACCCATAGTTTGAACTAGGAACAACCGTCTAATTTTATAGTGCTTTTTCACATTATATTCAAAATGTAGGATTCTGCATATTTGAATGGTTTACTGTTAAGATTGGGCATTATTTGAACAGCAGTTAGGTACGATGGTTGCCATAAATGTGTTTATGCAGAAAAAAAAAAACAAGGCATTATTTTTGTATGAAATAATGACATACCTCATTGTCACAATTGAATTATGCTTTTTTTGTAGGCTCAAAGAGGAGGTTCCACGAATTAATAGGCTCTCCAGGATGAAACTATAGTTTGTTATTTATTTTGTATATATTAGTTTACGTTTGATATAGTACGCATTAATTTCTTGATTGTTTAAATAGTTTACAAACATGCACTAGGATGCATGTAGGTAACAGGGTGTTAACATACTTTTTTAAGTGAATGATTTTTCAGGACCGGTCCTCAGGAAAATGTTTTTCTTACCATCAGGTCACATTTGCTTGCAGTAAAACAAAAGCAGTTTTAAAACCTTCACTACAGCCCTACTGAGGCCCTGTGAAAATTGTGATTTCACAGGCTGTGCGGAAATCGTGAAATTAGCCCAATACCATGATTTTTACAATATTCTTAAGAAATAAAAAATCTTTCATCATTATTTGTATTTCATACAAAAAAAATCACATTAACGAAACTGCACAGCTCTGCTGTGTGCCTACGTGTACTATTCACCATGCACACAGTGCTGTGCCGTGATTGTCATGTGACTATATGCGGTCTAGCTGGGAAATTAAAATACTGCACACAGTAAACAAGAAAATGGATGTCTCCAATTAGGCAGAAAATGTGTCTGCAGCAGATCACGTAAAACAGTATCCTGCAGTTTTACACAGTGACGGAGGTAAGCTCTACTGTAAGAACTGCAAAGTTACTGTAGATCTCTACTGAAACTCGTCTGTTGACAGGCATTTAGATTCACCAAAAAAACGGAAAGTTGTAAATACAGAGCAGTACTGCGACTGCTTTACGTGCAAAGAAACAAAAAACGGGGACTTCCATGTTCTAAAAGTCTACTTATTAACTTTCAACCTGACAGAGGCATTTGTTTGTGTAAATATCCATTCTGAAAAATTGGACAACCAAAAGTTACGGAAATTCTTCTTAAGTCCAGCTGAGACGTGAATACTTACCTAAAGTTACCAAGTATCACAAACAGGAGATTATGGAATTGGTAAAACAAGTCGACAGATGCACAACATCAGTATGGGTTACACATTGTATTTGTTTTGCAAGACCTAAATGGTGAACATGCACCTGATGTATTAAAACTGAAAGCTGTCCTTACAGATACACTTTACCTACAGGCTGGTAATTACAACACTGTTTCCCAAGCTATTGTAAAGTGCTTGAGTAACTTTGATGTTAATTCTGATGGAAGTGCATTTAACTGTGTATTTGCTGTTTTAAAAAAAAATAATAATAATTTGTACATGTAATTTATTTAATATTTCCATGCACATTCCACGAAATCCAATACTTTATAATGCCGTGAATTTTAAAGAAAATTCACATGGTCTTATGTATAACTATTGACAAAAATAATTGTTTGTCCTTATGTTGCATGTTTTTGCACAGCTTTCCCAGTTCTTGTAAGAGGACATACTAATGGAGGTGGTGCTGAGTGAGGGAGACACTACCGATCTCAAGCTCTCATTGGTGTGCAGATCACTTAGATTGATTGTAATCACAATCATTGTAATTCCAGATAAAGTGGCACTTTGCCTGTCTAGACAGTAGACAGTAGATAGTCTATCAGCCTCTGAAATTCTGCAGGAGGGATGTGTCACCATTCTTCGACGAGAAAGTCAATAAACTCACGTCTGGTGGGAAATGCTGTCTCAGGCGTCGTTTCAGAATATCCCATAAATGCTCGATTGGGTTCAGATCTGGTGGCTGAGAAGGCCATGACATATGGATAACATCACTGTCATGATCATCAAACCACTGGGCTCTGTGGATGGGGGCATTGTCAACCTGGAAGACACCCCCCACCCCCACCCCCAGCAGGACAGAAATGCTGCAACATGGGGTGAAGATGATCACTCAGTACCATTAAGTAGTGATGGACCTTGTCTTCTAAGGGAATGAGTGCACCCAAGCCATGCCAGGAAAATGCGCCCCACAACATTATGGAACCACCAGAACCCTTCACTGTTGGAACCAAGCACTCAGGGCTGTAGAGTTCTTTAGGTTGGCGTCACACGTGCACTCGTCCATTTATCGAGAACATGGTGAAGGAAGATTCATCTGACCATATCACATTTCTCTACTGCTCGGTAGTCCATTGCCTGTGCTCTTTGCACCACTGGACTTGCAAACATGCATTGCCATGTGCGATGAGCGGTTTTTGCACTGCAACCCGACTATGGTATCCCACTCTGTGGCAGACCATTTTGATGAAACTGGCTGTCACGCCCCAGGTTCAATCCTCAACCTGGTAACACATCAATTAAATATTTTTATAAGAGAACTAATCAACCTAGATAAACTCTATATTATTAAATATAGAATTGTTCTTACAGTATATAAAACAAGAAGAATATTGAAAAACTTATTTCACAATGAACTTTACAACAAAGTTCGCAGATGACATTCATAAGCACCTGTTTTGTTTAGTTTAAATGACATTGTCAAAGAGGATTTTTTTTAAATATATATGCAGCTTAATTTATTGGAAGTGTACCCAAACTGGAACGGCGACATTGTTTTGTACACATATGAGTGTTTTGCTACTTTAACTTAAGAGGTGATTAGCCTTCATATCTATCATTTGTATTGCTTTACCACAATCTCTTCTTATGGGTCAAGTAACTTTTGTATATTAATGCTAACAAATAAATAAGCAAGATGCTCTCTCGTGATATTATTTCTTAAAAGGAGTACAGTATATGTGCAATCCTAGATCAACACTTTAAAGACGACAGCTTGTAATAAGGCTTTCAGTAACCCCACTATGAAAATTGTTCCAGCGCCACATCTTCCAAATGAAAAAAAGTCTATAAACTCTCCTCATTCTCATTGAATTTTTTTGTGTTTCATCAGTGATAATAGCAGCTACTACTAACGTAGGATCCATGTAGAAAGTCAGGGTGACTTGTTCTGAAGTGCAGTCACTTTTTATACTGTCAGATAGACATATTGACCACTGAAGCAGAATGAAAGGTAACTGGCGGAAGAAAATAGACACAGGTTCTTAGATCATTATATATTCCGCCAAAAAGAAAGTGCCTTGTATTGTGCAAGGTATATTTGTATTTGGACTAGTTTAAATTGTAATAATAAAATACCTTGTTTTGATTACAAATCATGTAGAACCCAACCTTTATCGAAATAATCAGACTAGACAATGTTTCTAGTGAAAAGAAAGAAACTAGAAATAAATAAAATAGAAATAAAACTAAATAAAGGAAAACATTTTACTAAACTAAAATAATACAGAAAGGAAGAATTAGCTAAACTAAACAGTACAGAAAAGAAAGTTTAAACAACAACACCTCACTCCCGCCGGTTGATCAGCGATCCAATGCAATCTATGGGAGATTCTTAAAGGTTATAACTGCATTCCTGACAGCTATTTAAGACAAAGGTTATTAACAGGGATATTGTTAGTAACACAAATATTTAATAATCAAAGCATCATTAAATCAGTCTCATATGTATAGTTTTGGTCAGAAGGCAATTCTCACTCTTGCAAGATAAAGACGCTCTTTTACATATCGAGAATTATTTATTATCAAGACAGTTACATTTGGATTCTAGCTTCTAAGGTAGAATGACAATTGCCTTGTAAAACACACATCAATTTGTATAAATCACATATAAACAAATACTATAGTGTTCATTAACTCAAAGCATGAATTGAAAGCAATAACATTTGTCTTACATTCCACTTAAAACAAAACATCAATTTTACTTTAAGGTCTGCTTATTCTAGAGTTCTTAAGACGATTAAAACATTACTCAATGAATAAACGGACATGATCTGGATCTCCATATTGTCACAGTTCAAAGATTGGTTTGTGTATCAGAACCTTGGATTTCATGTCCGGATCCGGATAGTTTGGTTATTTTGGGTGGTGCCTGAGTCCATGTGGAGTGTGTTTCATTGGTTGTTCTCGTACCAACGCGGCCCCTTGTTCTCCACTGGTCCGTTATTCTGCGTCCTGTCGGCTGGATTTATATGATGGACTCGTTCCTGTCTTAGGTTTCCCATCACCCAGAACTGTCTGGCTTGCAGCGCCGAAAAAGTAATTCTGCGATCTTGAAGATAAGCCATTTGTCCAGTATTTAGTTTACAACTCTTTTTAAAAGCATTCTTTGTCAGTGGGGGTGTTTGTGACCAGAAACCAAGAAGACACAGAGAATTTAGATTTCCCCTCTATATATTTCAATTCTGTTACTTTCACACACACAATGATATTATGACCCACTCTGACGCTACAGTCTGAATACTAATGAACCAAACTAGAGGATAGATTCCCACCATGTTTTCTGCAGCTTCAGAAAATATTCCATCGGTGGGAAAAACAGAGGTGCAGAAAAAATGGTTGAAATAATGGTGTATAGCATTTTCCTCCAGCAAATCTCTGGCCTTGTTTCCACGTCAGAGGTATGGCTTTTTGGCCGCAAGTCTTCCATGAAGGCCACTTCTGATCAGACTTCTCCGGGCAGTAGATGGGTGTACCAGGGTCCCACTGGGCTCTGCCAATTCTTTGTTGATGTCACTGCTGGACATATTCCAATTGCGAAGGGAAGTAAGCATGATGTGTCTTTTATCTGCTGCAGTAAGTTTCCTTGACCGACCACTGCCTCTACGGTCCTCAACGTTGCCCGTTTCTTTGTGCTTCTTCAAAAGAGCTTGGACAGCACATCTGGAAACCCCTGTCTGCCTTGAAATTTCTGCCTGGGAGAGACCTTGCTGATGCAGTATAACTACCTTGTGTCTTGTTGTTGTACTCAGTCTTGCCATGGTGTATGACTTTTGACAGTAAACTGTCTTCAGCAACCTCACCTTGTTAGCTGAGTTTGGCTGTTCCTCACCCAGTTTTATTCCTCCTACACAGCTGTTTCTATTTCAGTTAATGATTGTGTTTCAACCTACATATTAAATTGATGATCATTAGCACCTGTTTGGTATAATTGTTTAATCATACACCTGACTATATGCCTACAAAATCCCTGACTTTGTGCAAGTGTACCTAGAAGAATTGATCATGTTTTGAAGGCAAAGGGTGGTCACACCAAATATGGATTTGATTTAGATTTTTATTCTGTTCATTCGCTTTGCATTTAGTTAATTGATAAATATAATCTATTAACATGCCTATTTTTTAAAGCATTCTTACTTTACAGCATTTTTTCACACCGGCCTAAAACTTTTGCCCAGTACTGTATATATATATATATATATATATATATATATATATATATATATATATATATATATATATATATATATATATATATATATATTATAGTCACTGCAAAACACTTATGGACTGGCCTTTTCAATTCAACCACCGGTTTTCAATGGGATTCAAGTCTGGAGACTGGGATGGCCATTGCAAAATGTTGATTTTGTGATCAATTAACCATTTCTTTATGGATTTTGATGTGTGTTTGGGGTCATTGTCTTGCTGGAAGATTCACTTGCGGCCGAGTTTCAGCCTCCTGGCAGAGGCAACCAGGTTTTTGGCGAAAATGTCCTGGTACTTGGTAGAGTTCATGATGCCGTTGACCTTAACAAGGGCCCCAGGACCAGTGGAAGCAAAACAGCCCCATATCATCAAAGATCCACCACCATATTTTACAATAGGCATGAGGTTCATTTCTGCATATGTATCCTTTCGACGCCAAACCCATCGCTAGTGTGCGTGGCCAAAGAGCTCTATTTTTGTCTCATCTGACCATAGCACCTGGTTCCAATCCAAGTGCCAATGCCGTTTAGCAAACTCCAGGCACTTTTATTTGTTGGTTGCTCTCAATAAAGGCTTTTTTTCTGGTAACCCTTCCAAATAGGCTATTGGCATGGAGGAGGCATCTAATTGTAAGTTTATTCTGAGAATTACAAAACTTGGTGACCCCAGGATGCAACCAAGTTCTGTAATTCTCCAACTGTGGCCCTTGGATTCTTCTTTGCCTCCCAAACCATCTTCCTCACTGTGCTTGGGGGCAAGATGCACTTGTGTCCTCTACCAGGCAGACTGTTCCACTGGTTTTGAACTTCTTAATTATAGCCCTAATAGTGGTAAGTGGTATATTTAGGTTTTTAGCCATTGCCTGATTTATGAAGGTCAACACCCATTTGTCTCTTTTTATTTGTGAGTTCTTTGCCTTTTCCCATGGTGATGGATGACAAATGGATTTGACCTCATTGGAGTGTTACCTCATTTTTATACCCCAGTGAAACAGGAAGCTATGGAAGGCCACAATACAGTTCCTTAAGACTGAGATGTACTTTAAAAAGTAGAATGTTAGCAGATTTAATTTTGTTTGATTTTATTTATAAAAATCTTTAGGGGTGCCTGTGGCAGAGCAAAGCTCTGCCCTTTTTAAATAGGCAGGGATGGGGTTAATTTCCCCTACCTGCCTGGGTTTATTATGTTCAGGTGGCTGGGGTTGATTAGTTGATTAGGTTAATTAACGATCAATCAGCGTCCAGCCACCTGACATAAAAGGAGACCTCTGCTTCTCATTTGGGAAGAGGGAGCTGAGGAAGCAGGTTGGTGTTTTGTTGGTAGTGATTTTTCAATTTTCTAGTGGGATAGTGCCACCTAGAGGCTCAGAGCAGTATCTTTTTTTTTTTTTTTTTTAATTTTTGGATAATTATTTTTTTTTTAAAAAAAAAAAAAAATGGGGAAGAAGAGCAGACAGCGGCAAAGGCAGGACAAGCAGCAGATGAAGAAATGTAAGCTGCTGCAGCCACCGCTGGAGGACATGGCCAGCCTCTTCCCTTGGTGTTCCTGGTGCGGGAAGGAGGACCATCGTTGGCGGTCCTGCCCAGATGTGCCACCGGAAAACTGGTGTGGCCGGTGTGAGGAGGACGGCCACAACTGGGCAGGATGCCCCTACAACCAGGCCCAGGAAGAGGTGCAGTATTCACCCCGGGCATCAGGGGCCACCCCACTACCTCCAGCACCACCACCTTCACCACCGTCCCAGGAGATCTGGGACTGGTTGATGCACCCTGAGGCAGACCTCATCCACGATCTCCCCATAGTTATCAACACGCTGTGGCGTCGAGATGGGGAGAGGTGGGAACAGTGGGAGGAACAACACCACCCAGCGTCCTTCCCAGAGGTTGCCCTCATGGTGGTTAATTACCTGACAGTAGACATGGGAGATGCCCCGGTCACTCCAATAAAGAGGGGTGACCGCCTTCCTGAGAGCCAGAGAGGGGTGAGCCGCCTTCCCGAGAGCCAGAGAGGGGTGAGCCGCCTTCCCGAGAGCCAGAGAGGGAGGAGGAGCTGCCTTCCCGAGAGCCAGAGAGGGAGGAGGAGCTGCCGTCCCCAGAGCCAGAGAGGGAGGAGGAGCTGCCGTCGCTCCCAGAGCCAGAGAGGGAGGAGGAGCTGCCGTCGCTCCCAGAGCCAGAGAGGGAGGAGGAGCTGCCGTCGCTCCCAGAGCCAGAGAGGGAGGAGGAGCTGCCGTCGCTCCCAGAGCCAGAGAGGGGTGAGGAGCTGCCGTCGCTCCCAGAGCCAGAGAGGGGTGAGCCGCCTTCCCGAGAGCCAGAGAGGGAGGAGGAGCTGCCTTCCCCAGAGCCAGAGAGGGAGGAGGAGCTGCCATCCCCAGAGCCAGAGAGGGAGGAGGAGCTGCCGTCTTCCCCAGAGCCAGAGAGGGAGGAGGAGCTGCCATTCCCAGAGCCAGAGAGGGAGGAGGAGCTGCCATCCCCAGAGCCAGAGAGGGAGGAGGAGCTGCCATTCCCAGAGCCAGAGAGGGAGGAGGAGCTGCCGTCCCCAGAGCCAGAGAGGGAGGAGGAGCTGCCGTCGCTCCCAGAGCCAGAGAGGGGTGAGGAGCTGCCGTCGCTCCCAGAGCCAGAGAGGGGTGAGCCGCCTTCCCGAGAGCCAGAGAGGGAGGAGGAGCTGCCTTCCCGAGAGCCAGAGAGGGAGGAGGAGCTGCCATCCCCAGAGCCAGAGAGGGAGGAGGAGCTGCCGTTCCCAGAGCCAGAGAGGGGTGAGGAGCTGCCGTCGCTCCCAGAGCCAGAGAGGGGTGAGGAGCTGCCGTCGCTCCCAGAGCCAGAGAGGGGTGAGGAGCTGCCATCGCTCCCAGAGCCAGAGAGGGGTGAGGAGCTGCCGTCGCTCCCAGAGCCAGAGAGGGGTGAGGAGTTGCCGTCGCTCCCAGAGCCAGAGAGGGGTGAGGAGCTGCCATCGCTCCCAGAGCCAGAGAGGGGTGAGGAGCTGCCGTCGCTTCCAGAGCCAGAGAGGGAGGGGCTGCCTCTGCCACTAGAGGGAGTCGGGCCGCCTCCACCACTAGAGGGAGCCGGGCCGCCTCCGCCACTAGAGGGAGCTGGGCCGCCGTCGCCGCCTCCGCCACTAGAGGGAGCCGGGCCGCCATCGCTGCCTCCGCCACTAGAGGGAGCCGGGCCGCTGTCACCGTACTACCTTGGAGATCCGGGGCCCCCTCAACCAAAGAAGGCTTGGGGGCTCCGATATCAACCCCGCCCACCACCATCCACCATAACAGCCCACCCAAGGGACATAATTGGACCTCTTGGGGGGGGGGGGGGTGGGGGGAAGGGGGGAGTTGGCCGATTGCGGCCGGTGTACGTTGTACATGGGGGGAGGTGTGTGGCAGAGCAAAGCTCTTCCCTTTTTAAATTGGCAGTGATGGGGTTAATTTCACCTACCTGCCTGGGTTTATTATGTTCAGGTGGCTGGGGTTGATTAGTTGATTAGGTTAATTAACGATCAATCAGCGCCCAGCCGCCTGACATAAAAGGAGGCCTCTGCTTCTCATTTGGGAGGAGGGAGCTGAGGAAGCCGGTTGGTGTTTTTGTTGGTTGTGATTTTTCAATTTTTCTAAATCCAGTGAAGGCATTGCCCAGCCTGGAAACCTTTATTTTGTACATTTTGCTTTTTGCCTTTCTTTTTGTGTTTCAATCCCTTTGTTTTGGCCCTTGTGCCTTTTTATTTTTGTATCTATTTATAATAAAAGTATATTTTTTTGAACTGCAGGCTCTGGGCCTCTATCAACTCGCCAGCCTGCCACAGTGCCAATTTTCACAACTATCTTTTTGAGAAAAAAATTATTACTTGTTAAAAATAAATGTTTTCTGTGAGCAATTGTATTAGTATAAAATAATATAACTCTACATGTATGGCAGCCATTCCATTCCAGTGTCTATTGAATTCCAACACAGGCACACCTCATTCTACTGAATGAGATACTGATTAGGGGATCACCTGAACCAAATCTTATTTAACGAGGAAAAGTATAAAACCACTCCTGTGGTCATCACTATCCTCTTGCAATAGGACCAGCTGGATGGCAAAACAATGCTAGTAGTACCTCAAAAGTAATTGGAATAAAAAAATAACTATTGACCATGCCCAAAGAGTTGAAAAGGAAAGTTTTGAGTGAGGAAAAGAAGGGTTCAATTCTGGCTTTACTGGCAGAGGGATACAGTGAGCGTCAGGTTGCTTCCATCCTTCAAATTTCAAAGATGGCGGTTCATAAGAACAAGGTCAAGCAGCACACATTGGGGACAACAAAGCTACAGACCGGCAGAGGGCGAAAACGACTCTCCACTGACCGGGATGACCGCCAACTCATTCGAATGTCACTCAGCAACCGTAGGATGACATCAAGTGACCTACAAAAAGAATAGTAAACGGCAGCTGGGGTAAAGTGCACGGCGAGGACGGTTCAAAACAGGCTCCTAGGGCCAGGGCTGAAGTCGTGCAAAGCTAGAAAAAAGCTCTTCATCAATGAGAAGCAAAGAAGAGCCAGGCTGAGGTTTGCAAAAGACCATAAGGATTGGACCGTAGAGGACTGGAGTAAGGTCATCTTCTCTGATGAGTCCAATTTTCACCTTTGTCCAACACCTGGTCGTCTAATGGTTAGACGGAGACCTGGAGAGGCCTACAAGCCACAATGTCTCGCACCCACTGTGAAATGTGGTGGAGGATCAATGATGATCTGGGGGTGCTTCAGCAAGGCTGGAATTGGGCAGATTTGTCTTTGTGAAGGACGCATGAATCAAGCCAAGTACAAGGTTGTCCTGGAAGAAAACTTGCTTCCTTCTGCTCTGACAATGTTCCCCAACTCTGAGGATTGGTTTTTCCAGCAGGACAATGTCCATGCCACACAGCCAGGTCAATCAAGGTGTGGATGGAGGACCACCAGATCAAGACACTGTCATGGGTAGCCCAATCTTCAGACCTGAACCCCATTGAAAACCTCTGGAATGTGATCAAGAGGAAGATGGATGGTCACAAGCCATCAAACAAAGCCGAGCTGCTTGAATTTTTGCGCCAGGAGTGGCATAAAGTCACCCAACATCAATGTGAAAGACTGGTGAAGAGCATGCCAAGACGCATGAAAGCTGTGATTGAAAATCAGGGTTATTCCACCAAATATTGATTTCTGAACTCTTCCTAAGTTAAAACATTACTATTGTGTTGTTTAAAAATGAATATGAACTTATTTTCTTTGCATTATTCAAGGTCTGACAACACTGCATCTTTTTTGTTATTTTGACCGGTTGTCATTTTCTGCAAATAAATGCTCTAAATGACAATATTTTAATTTGGAATTTGTGAGAGATCTTGTCAGTAGTTTATAGAATAAAACAAAAATGTTCATTTTACCTAAACACATACCTATAAATAGTAAAACCAGAGAAACTGATAATTTTGCAGTGGTCTCTTAATTTTTTCCAGAGCTGTATATATTAGACTTGTAGTCGAGCCCGAGTTTGAGTCCGAGTCACGAGTCCTTGACTTTGACTCCATCCTTCAAACTCAAATCCATTTTCATTAAACTAGTGGTAGTAATGGGAACAGTTTATCTAATAGATGTCTGATATCCCTCAGGTAAAATGCAAATAAAAAAAAAATACAAAAAAAAAAAGAAACTTTGATTTATTTTTTCTAGCTAGATTATTCTGTTTGCATGTCTTTTTCAACTTGTCTGTCTATCTTCTCTTTTGGAATTGGAATACTGTTTGAATGTACCTGAAGTTTATAGATAAGTTTCTAGTTTGTGGATGTGCTTTTTCACTTTAATAGAAGCCGTGATCTGGACTAGAGACGGTGTAGTGTTAGAAAGTGGTACATCATCAGAATGTGGTACTGTGGCAGGCTGGCGAGTGGATAGAGGTCCAGAGACAGTCTGTAGTTCAAAAAAATAATTATTTTTTATAAATACACAAAAATAAAAGGGCACAAGGGCCAAAACAAAGAAATTTAAACACAAAAGGAAAGACAAAAAAGCAAAACTAACAAAAATAACAATTTCCAGGCTGGGCAATGCCTTCACTGGATTCACAAATCTCAAAAATCACACACCAAAAACCACCAACCTGCTTCCTCAGCTCCCTCCTCTCTAATGAGAAGCAGAGGCCTCCTTTTATGTCAGGTGGCTGGGCGCTGATTGATCATTAATTAAGCTAATCATCTAATCAACCCCAGCCACCTGAACACAATGAACCCAGGCAGGTACGGGAATTTAATTCCATCCCTGCCTATTTCTAAAGGGCAGAGATGTGCTCTGCCACAGGTACACATATCAAAACTTCACCCATGCAATGTCAGAAAGTGGGACGATGTCAGATTTGAAGTAGTATGCTGGCAGATTTCAGTAAAGGTGCAATCAATTGCTATCTGAGGTTTTTTTCCTATTGTCAAAAAGGTACATTTACCATTAATTATACATTATTTTTTTGCAAACTTAAACTGAAAACAGACAATCAATTTCTCTAAAAAGAAAATACAATTCACAAGAAGTCTTAGAACATGGTTTAAAGTAGTAAAGAGAAAGGTTTGTTAAAAGCCAAATAATTACTTAGTTATTTGCCATGATGACATTATTTATTCCTTATAAAACCTAATGCAAAAGACAACCAAAAAAACTTGGTCTGCGCTGGTTATAGTTAGATTTGTGTGGGCGTGTGTTTAAGCTACAGCCTAACTCGCTTCCAATTTCTTATTCTTACTATGATTGGCTGCAAAGACAACAGGGCTAACCAGCGATTGGATAATGTTTTGTTGGGTGGGTTTTTATTGTGCACAGTTTCATAGTAACTGTAATATTTCAATATAGTGTATATATATATATATATATATATATATATATATATATATATATATATATATATATATATGCAGTGGCTCTCAAAAGTATCCCCCCCCCCCCCCCCCCCCCTTGGACTTTTCCACATTTTATTGTGTTGCAACATGGAATCAAAATGGATTTAATTAGTAGTTTTTGCCACTGATCAACACAAAAAAAAAGTCCATAATGTCAAAGTGAAAAATAAAATTTACAAATTGTTCTAAATTAATTACAAATACCTTAATTGCACAGAGATGGACTCTATTCAACTAATTATGAGGCTTATAAAGACAATTATCTGCACCAGAGCTTATTTAGGTGTGTCATAGCAAAGGGGGTGAATACTTATGCAATCAATTATTTTCTGTTTTGTATTTGTAATTAATTTACAACAATTTGTAGATTTTATTTTTCACTTTGACATAATGGACTGTTTTTGTGTTGATCAGTTGCAAAAACTCCTAATTAAATCCATTTTGATTCCATGTTGTAACACAATATAATGTGGAAAAAGTCCAAGGGGGGTGAATACTTTTGAGAGCCACTATATATATATATATATATATATATATATATATATATATATATATATATATATATATATATATATATATATGCCTTGAAAATGCCCTTTTTGTGAGGGTGAGGGTGAAAGATTTACAGTCTAATAAAGTGTAAACTTGAGATACAGAAATGCTATCCCGAAACATAATAAACTGCTGTCCTGAATCCATCTGCGAGAATAGACAGTCCGACCCTAACACATTCCCTGCTGAACCAATCAGAGGGGACACTGCTTATCAGCAGGTACAATTTACCTCTTGTGAAATTCATCAAACTAACAACCTGTGAAACGTTACTAGACAGGTCAATTCATTAATGTAAGATGCAATGTGTGCAGTGTGCATGGGTGACTTCCTAGAAGTGACAAGAACATGGTGAAGAAATGTGTCTCAGGTTCATAAAAAAAAATAAACAGAACAGAAAAGGATCATCCACTTTACCAATTAGCATGATGATGGCAGAGAAAGCTTAGCTTCTGAGAGCTGAAGGTGTATCTCAAGCTGTTAGTTTTGTGATTTATCTAGTTGCAAAGTTACAAGGGGTACTGTATAATTTTCAATTGTACACCCAGTATCCTTATAAAATGTTGTTGTAAATAAGGCAAAAAAAACATATGTAAGAAACTACTTACTTCATGGGAAATGTGTCAGTAGAGTTTTTGTTGCTTTCATGAGAACAGGCCATAATGAAAAGGCCAAATAAACCTTTGCTCATGTAAACCCAGAATGTAAACCACCTGATTAATCTGTTCAGTTGTGTAAAGCTCTCATTAAACCTTTCCTGTATCTGCCCCTGTCTTCTCCAGGTATCCCACATGGATTGTTTTCTCTCCAGTTATAAAACTGATGGAATGCATACTCCCATGGTCTCTTCGCTTTTAGTAATAATTTGCACATAATGGAAGAGCCTGAGGGTGGTTTGATCAATGATCTCTGTCTCAGAGATGTTGTTCTGAGGGAAACAAATCTGCCAACATAAAGTATCGCTGCAATCATAGCTCAGTGAGTGCTGTAATAAGCAACTGTTACACTGGAGCCATCACTCATGCTTGGTTACAGACCTGATAGGATACGGCACCTGAGGGAGCAATGTCCTTCTATAAATTTAGATTGCAATGAAGAATGACTTGCAATCAAGCAGTAAGAGGGCACGAAGGTCCACCATGCATGCTAACATGCAGCACAGGTGACAAATAAAACAAATCTGGATAAGGGTAGATGTGATATTCAGCTTCAATTTTGCTATTAGTCCCCAAGCTTTTAAAAGGCACTGCACTTGGTATGTAAATGGATTTTATTTAGTCTGAGGGAGTCTGTTTTACTTAACAGAACCAACCAGCAAAGCATGTGGCAGTAAACACCCAAATATTAATGACTCTTCATGCATCATGGAAACTTTAGCAATGACTGGGATTGGAAACTTTAATTCCAGGGGACTATCTGTTGGCATGCATTGCAGTTAATAATAAGAAATGTTATAAACTGATCAGAGCGGTCATTACCTTACAGTGTATGCCCTCTAATCTAATACCGCTTTTGAACCATAACACTATAAAAACACATCACTGTAACAATGGATACATTATATGGCAGCCTAAAGTGATACAATAAAGAATAAATACATTTAAAAAATGTCTTAAATACACAAAAATATTTAGTTCATAATAGGATTAATGTATCAGTGATAACTAGTTCTGTATACTTTTTATTGTTATTAAACCCATAATCATATCTTTTTGCCCTTCACTCAAAACCATTTGCTAATGAGGGTTACTGAATTTAATGGATCCCCCCATTTCTGTCTAAATGCCTCAATTATCTAGCAATGGGTGCACTTGGGAGTTTGAAGCGTGTTCTTTCCCACTGCTTGATAGATTCATTATTTTCTGTCGGTGTGGTAGGCAATCCATGCACCTGCTGCCATCATCAACTTGCACAGGAATGGACCTGAACATTTTTCATTATTTCCATGCCCTGCTAACTTTTTACCCTTCAGACAGCTCCTAAATCAGGACTAAGCTGTGGCTCTTGAGTTGGAAACTCAAAATTGGCTTTAAGCCCATTGCTTTACTTGCTGGCGTTAACAAAACGTTCAAAACGTTCAAAGGTCTTTTAAACCCTAAATCCTTTGATTTGTTTCCTAACGGCCAGTTCTGGTTAAACAGCCTGTAGCGTTCTACTAAAAAAAGATTTCTTTGAAGAAATTGGCTATAGACGTGATATTTAAATTTCACTGAAGAATAGGTTAAATTGAACTCCTGTCACAAAGATGAAATAAACAACAAGAGAGAAGTGGAGTTTGGTGGAGCTGAGCGAATGGTCTTGCTCAGCATTTAATGAATGAACAGACAGACAGAAAATAAATGGTTGTAACAAACAACACGGCACATTCACCAAAATAAACAGAAAAACAAAACAAAACACAGTGAGCAGATATTTAACTACTACTATTATTATTATTTATTATTATTATTATTATTATTATTATTATTATTATTATTACCTCCGTCTCCAATCCCGTTCTCCACTCATCGAACACACAACCCAGAGTATGTGAAAACTTGTTGTTTTTATGCAGCTGTACTGAGACTCGACTGCTAATCAATCATTCAATTAGAGTTGCGGTACAACTGCACGTGAATTAATAAAGTGCAATTCCCCTCGCTCACATATTATTACTTTTTACTTGCACGTGAAGTGTTATGCAATCCTCATACCTAAATACAAATATACATTTTAAACACTAGTGTTACATAGACCCGTTTATATCCCGTGTACCAGTGACTATACACCAACATTAACACACAACACAAAATATACAAAGGGGCAGGCACTTTGCCACATATACCACCCCTTGTGAAAAGCACACATGGCCTCAATGGCCACCAACCCCCTTAAAATCCCAAAAGTCTCGCTCAAAGTCCTGGGCCAAGAAAAGAGACTTTAAGGGGTTGATGGGCGGCAATGTAGCCAGTAATCTCTTCTCCCGCTGTACCACTCAATGCTGCCAATGGTGCGGCTCTCCACAGACGTGCTGACAGCTCCCAGACTGACTCCTTCAGCCGGGACAAGTCCAGCAGCAGAAAAGCTGCTGGGGTTGGTGGTCTCCAGACCTCCCCCAAGATCTCCGGCAGCGAAACTGCTGCGGGGGAAAGTTGTCTCCTGACCTTTATAGCCGGTAGCTCCCTCTGGTGGGGCTCTGGCCACACTGACCCCTGTGACCAAGCAGAGCTGACTGCAACCTCTGGCGAAGCAGTTCCAGCAACCCTAGGCGATGCGGAGCAACAGGCAACCCCAGGCGAAGCAGTTCCAGCGACCCCAGGCGATGTGGAGCGACAGGCAACCCCAGGCGATGCCAGGCAGGCATTCTTGGGCGAAGCGAGGCAGGGAGTCAGGACAAGCTGGGGTGCGGGTGTTGGCCCTCTTCTCAGCCACTGTGGCCGGGCAGTTCTTCCCCGTGCTTCCCTCAGCAGCCTATGCAAGGGCTGCTGAGGACCGCCAGCATCTAGTCCTGGTCCTTCTGGTGAAGGGAGAGGCAGCTCCTGCTCCTCTCCTCGTGATGGTGGGGGAAGTGATACCAGCTCCATTCTCTCCTCGTGCTGGTGGGGGAAGTGATGCCAGAAGGCATTCATCCTCTGCTGGTGGGGGAAGTGATACCAGCAGGCATTCACCCTCTGCTGGTGGGGGAAGTGATACCAGCAGGCATTCACCCTCTGCTGGTGGACAGGGACCCAGCAGGCATTCACCCTCTGCTGGTGGAGGAGGCAGAGGCAGCTCCTGGACAAACAAAACAGACTAAACAAAACACGGTGAACAGATATTTAACTACGACTACTATTATTATTATTATTATTATTATTATTATTATTATTATTTATTATTACCTCCGTCTCCAATCCCGTTCTCCACTCACCGAACACACAACCCCGAGTATGTGAAAACATGTTGCTTTTATGCAGCTGTACCGAGACTCAATTGCTAATCAATCATTCAATTGAAGTCACGGTACAGCTGCACGTAAATTAATAAAGTGCAATTCCCTGTGCTCACATATTACTTGCACGTGAAGTGCTGTGCAATCCTCATGCTTAAATACAAATATACAATTTAAACACTTGTGTTACACAGACCTGTTTATATCCCGTTTACCAATGATTATAAACCAACATTAACACACAACACAAAATACACACAGGGGAGGGCACTTTGCCACAACTCCTCAACTCATTTGGCTTTATCTGAGGCTTCTGTTTGTGGTTATCTGATAACTGCTTTCAAACATTTTCCTCCCCTCCCCTTATAAAATGCAAATAGGAATTGACAGAAGAGATTTATTACCAAAACAGAGACCAGGGTAATACACTGGGAATCAGTTTTTTAACACCTTTTATGTTACCAAGTGTAACAGATGGGACCCTAAGAACAGGGAAACATTAATTGATTGGGCTATAATTATGTGCACAGCACAGGCCATAGCTAAGGTAGCTTTCATTTGGGTCTTTGATGATGCTGAGGCTGAGGCTTTTAGGACGTAGAACACCAGCCAGCCAGTTTCCTCACTATTCCTTTTAACATTGTTTGCCTTTTCCACACTGTATTTTTATTGTGTCCTTGAATGATTTCTTATGTAGTAGTGAGCTACCTTGTGTGTCTTTTACATTGTAGTACTGGCCACAGTGCACTTCATAATTACTGAGAGAGAGAGAGAGAGAGAGAGAGAGAGAGAGAGAGAGAGAGAGAGAGAGAGATTTGGGATTGTTCAAGCCTGGTGTTTTTGTTTTGGTTATTCTGATAATTTATGCTTTGCATGTACATTGTTTTATGTGTATTTCACTGACTATGTACTTTTATTGTATTCTGCTTTCTTTAAGGGTATATTTTGTTAAAGACTGAGTTTTCTTGGTTTCTTTTTATTCGTTACAAACAAGGCTTGAATACTATTCAGTGCTTCGGTGGGTGGAGTGGTTGAGAGGTTTAGTTAAGGGGCTTGACGTTTTACTCTCGTTCTCCTGTAGGTGGCGCTTGGAATCCATATTTCTTTATTTAAATAACTTAGAGAATTGATTAAGATTAAGTATTTTAATCTTTTCTCCTGTCAAACACTGCAGCTATCAGTGTGGTACAATCTTTTAAAGTATTGTTGTGGATAATAAATAATTCTGCTCGGAAAACCGTAAAACATATATTCAATCTCCTTGCTTTCATTTACTTGAAAGGGGCATTGCATGGGGAACATATTATTAGCTCATTCATTAAATTCACCTAGAGGTTCTATTCCTCTTTAAACTTTGGATGGCACAGGTGAATTTATACATACTTTAGGCATTTCCAGAGGTGACAGATGCTACACAAGGCAGACAGACATAATTGTACTTCTCATATTGATTAGTCAAAACTATTTGATTAATATTTATCATTGTGATATGGTAAATTAAATTTTAATAATACATTAAATACAACATTACACTTTTTTCAAGTAAGGTTATACATTTTCTACAAAAGAGGAAACTGGTATGCAAATGAAATATCACTATTACCTTAACTAAAGTATTGTGAACAGGGTCACTAAATCATTTCCTGTTTAAGTCTTCATATCCCGGTGTACTTTTGTAAACTTTAAAGCCCACCAGTTGCCTCACTAAAGAATGTCTAATCTCGAAGTACAGCTGGTACACCAAAGTGTAGCCATTAACCTGTTCTCCTGCAACACTCTGCCTCTAGTGGATGTAAGAAGTACTTCAGTAAAATGTATTTCTTCCACTAGGGACAGTATTAAAGGGGGATAGGTCACTGTTTACACTTGTGTACTAGCTGTATTTAGAGGTTCGACGTATTCATAAGAGCGCTATAGATAGCAATAGAGGCTGGCTGAATTTGTTTTCAGTATCTGGTAAAGTACTGTACACTCAGATTATCCTGTGTAGTATTTCTTGAGTCACAAATTGACACATTTATTACCTGCAAATGAAAAAAAAGGGTGAAAACACAAGAGTCTATAGAAAGTGCAAAGCGACAGAAAGTCCCTTTGAATATTTTTTTATTTTTTTTTATGTTGGCTTTAATAAAAAGTTCATCATTGTTACTTACTCTAGTTTTTTTCTTGAGGTTAATGTTTTTTGATTTTGTCTACATTTTAAATGGCACACGTGATTATGCTGTGATGGAAAGCAAATAGTAACGT
The DNA here is from genome assembly GCF_017654505.1 of Polyodon spathula. NCBI lineage: Eukaryota > Metazoa > Chordata > Actinopteri > Acipenseriformes > Polyodontidae > Polyodon > Polyodon spathula. The sequence goes on from NC_054535.1 coordinate 67,012,802, forward strand.
GATAAACATTTTCAGTGCAGGCTGTTTTGGATTATTTCTAATAACTTTGTGAATGGAACATGAATGTGTGTGTTTCCGAAGAGATTTCCAAATACTGTCTTTTGATTCTGTGTATCCAAAAAAATATGTTTTAATCAGAGTATTTTGCCTTTTATTTCAATTGTGGTACCATTTAGTAGAGCGGAAATTGTAAAGGGGTACTTGACATCCAGAATTAAAAGGGACAGTTTAAAAAAAAAAAAAAAAGTTTGAAAACCACTAAATAAACAAAAATGCTGCCATCTGGAAAATTCAACTTTAGAAATGATTTCATTTTAATATCTAAGTCTGACATTCAATCAAACATTATCATTTTAATTGTGCTTTAACAGTTGGCTTTAATGACATTTCCTAAGTTATTTTACAATAATACTAATTTACAAATGAACAAATATTTGGTAGAATGTGTTTTAGCAGCCTATAATATCGCCAATACGCAAACATTATTTCTTAGATATGACTTATTGAATTATTGAATTGGCAGATGTGGTTTAGATAAAGTTTACAAACACCTCACACAATGTCCAAATGTTTTGCATCACCCTATAGAATTAGCTAATTTTGCTTCAAAGTTGAATGAAACCTGCTGAGTAATGTTTCATTAACATATTGAATGTCATACTGCTTTGTAGTTTTCCACATATATTGACAAAAATTGAAAATTTTTATGTGCATGTCGGGTTTTTTTTTTTTTTTATGTCGCAATCCTAAAATTCTAGGTGATACAAAACCTTTGGCCATAGCTATTATATATTATGCTGTTTATACCCACAAACTAGACAAAAGGTAAGCTGTTATATGTACTGATGTATATGAACACATAAGATGTCTCTTTGGCTGCCCATCCTTATCCAAACGTTGACTCCTTTTTGCATGAAAATGTCCAACCCCGTTGGATTGACTGGTTTCAGTTTTTAAGAACAGTGGTGTATTTTGTGATTTCAGCAAGGCACATTTTTTATTGCTTTCCTTGTCTCCCTTTGTTTACAAGTCCCTTCCATTCTTCTTTGTGACCTGAATGCTAATCTCTCCTGGGAGACATGAGATTGCTTTCCGCATGCTGCAGCAGATGGTCCTTCCTGCTGTAACAGAAGGATGTGATTACACCTGAATACTTCAAAAACCCAAACTCTGCTTATAAAGTCAACTGAAGGTCTTAAAGGGTTACACTGTTTATTTGTATTTATTTTTTTAAATATGATTACATAATGTAAAATATATGATTTCATAACGTAATAATTGCTATTACCCCATTGTACCTTGCATTTATAATGACAAGGATGCCATTCAGACATTTGTCCTATTTATAACCCATTAAATGGGACCGTCCAATGTAGAGGACATCTCCAGCCGTCATTTGACGGCTGGAGAAAAAAATTTCTCATTAGCATCCTCAATTTGAGGATGCTAAAAGGAATGGGATATAACTAATTTAAAGAAAATCGGTTGAAAAAAGGACTGCAAATTAAATGTTCAAAGAAAAAGGGGAGGTGGTACAGAGCACGCCCCCTAGAGTCCACTGGTCGACAAACGATGCCATGTCGCCAGCAGACTCCGCGTGGGCGTGCTCTAAATTAACCCGCGAACGGATGAGGGCCCTGAACATGGCCCCGCAGTCAAAGAGACCTTCCCCGCTCATCTTCCGCTTCCTGGTCTTGTAAATGGCCCAGACATTTGTAGTAGTCTTCCTCAATGTGACGTGATATTATGTGTTTAAAGAATATTTTAATCCATGATGACACGTTCACATTTCAACAAGATAATTCATGTTTTGGTTTTTAAACGGTTGTGTGTATGTATTTTTTTTATTCTGTTAATTGTTGAATGTGTGACACACTTTATTACATCTGAAGATGGTTTGTGTAAACAGGATGTATAAACATATTGTAAAAAATATTGTATAAACAATATTATCTTGCATAATAAAAGGATCACAAATATTTATGGCTTTCCAGTAACAGAAGTGGTGTGTTTACTATGCCACAAAAACAGTCCTACCAGCTACCAACAACTAAATACATTTTTATCTGAATATGTCAGAGGGAGAATCTGCAAAACAGTATTTTTGGATAGAAGCATTGCCACTATAGATTAGGAGACATCCACTAAACATATAATATTTAAATACTGCTATCTCAAAAAAACTCTCCTTTTGTTTAATGCAGTTTGTGAAGGATGCAGCCCTAGTTTTAGTTTTATATTTTCCAAGCCACCCAACACTTGACCTGCAGGCAAAAGAAGTGATTCAAATATTTTCTTATCTTGTCATCTGTTCTCATCAGACCTCGCAATTCCTGTCATGCCCCATATGTCAGTGTAAAGCATAACGTCATTAATACCTCCACCACACTAATGGGTGCTTCACACATGACTGCGATAATGAAATGTGTTATTGTTTTCCCTCACAGAACATTTCCGATTGTGCTCATGCTGCTGCCCTAGGAACCCTGCAGAACTGCTGGGGAGTGCTAGATATCAAATGAACCCTCAGTTACGCCTCAGTTACTTTAAGTTCAAGTTTATCACTAAAGAGTCACTCATGCATAAAGACAATACAACTATCTCGAGGCCTTTGGGGCCAGCTCCTGTTACTATTACGAGAAACATGAGGCTGCAGCTGCAGGAGAAAAGCTATCACATAAACAAAGCCTTGTCGAGATTAAAGAGGGGAGAGATATAGGTAATACTGTACTGATTTGTTTCTGCTTTTGAGCTTTTGAACAGAGGCTAATGGTATAAATAATTCAGACAGGATTGATTTCATATAGTTTGGGTGGCCTACTTAATTTGATGTGGTCCTCAGTCTATTAGTGTAGCTGCTACAGTTTCTGAATTGAGCCAGTACAGTTAAAAATGTAAATCGATTATTCTCTCTGTTACTTTATTGTATGTTAGTTAGGATGGCCTATTTGATTTGATATGGTGTGTTCTCATCAGAAAGAAAACAACAGTGGTATTACTAATGTATATGGTATTCCTTATGGGAACATCCCATTTCTGCTGAGGCTGGTGAAAATGTTACTGGGATGAGCGTACAATTTCTTTAAGTAAGCAGACCTGATTATGCTGTGTTTACGATGAAGCTAACCTTTTAATAGCTGATTTGATTCACAGACAGCTAACATACAGACCAGCAGCAACGTTCTCATTTTATTTTTTATTTTTTTATTTATCTTTTCACATAAAATGTAGATATTCCAGGGAAATACAATGTTTGCAGTTGTTACTTTCAAGTTTTTATTTCCTGCAGCTCACAGCACCACTGTATGCATTTTGCTGTGATTGCACACTTACAGCGAATTCCCTTGATTTTCTGTTGCTCTGTGTATAAGGGAATGCAAGCTTCTTATCAGATACACCGCTCGATTTGCATCATGGAGCCTTTACACACTAAAATGCTAATGTGTAATAATTTGCCTGTATTTAAAGACTGAAAAAAATAATCATTTTGTGTCAGTTTTTTATTCTGGTCAAGTTGGGCTCTAAAGCATAACATGCTGCTAAATGCATAGGTTTTTACTGGTACAATGTGCCCCTTTCTGTCTAAGTTTTGGTTTTGAATGAAACTTTAAAAGATTACAATTTCAGGTGTTTTTAATGCGTCAGGATACATTGTTAACTCCCTAAATTTCACCTGCATGGCTGTGGCAAAGTGGTTTGTAGTGTGCAGGTGTAGTTTGTGCAGTGTTCAGGAATAACACACACAAGAAATTGAAAGTTCAGTAAAACAGCCCTTTATTTGGCTGGGTTGCGTGTCACCACTTAAATAATAAACACAGGCACTACACAGCAATGTGTATCGCTCCGTGCAAAACAAGGGTTTCAGTCCAGAAACAATAAGACACTACTAATTAACACACAAAACAGACACGGTCACTTCTTCCGATATTGAGTGCTCCTGTGCAGATGTTATGAATGACAAACAGTTTGTGAAACAGTGGTGTAGAGTAGTTCGAGCTTAGTGCTATCTTGTAGCGACAGCTCCCGACTAGTGCTTGACAAAGACAAATGACATACAGTTTGCACAACAAACAAACAAAACATGAAACACAATAATTAATTACTTCTGTTTCTTTAACGGGTCCTTTCAGTAACCACATCAAAAGGCACAGATTACGGCATCACGTCCCCTAAAATACCTTTAGTCACACCCCCTCTGATAGCTAGTTCAATCATTTCTCCTCCAATCCACGACTGACACATAACTTACCGTACTAGGGCGATGACTTCTGGTTATGTGACTCCGCCCCCTTCCTGGATGGCCGGCTTCCGACTGACCCTAGAATGAACTTCCCAACCATCCAGTACGAGGCACACTAAACCTATCACAACCCCAGAAAATATTATATGCAAAATATAAGCATCAGTGTTCTACTTAATCTATTAATCCATTAAAACTTAATCCATTATTAAATTATCTTTTGGCATTCTCAAACTAATAATGACCAGAACATTATGAAAAATTATACTTTTTTTGTTTGTTTTCTAGTTGCGTACTGCACAATGTGGACCCTTTCTGCAAAGTATTAACTCATAAATTAAACAGTCCTGGACAGTCATAAAGCATTTTTACTCCAATGTATTATTAGCTTAGTTCAATATTCTTATTTCATATTCATAAACATATTTCTAGACCTATCCTTTTACTTAACAAAATGTTTTATTCAGCTTGGATTTAAGATCAAATAAATAATATATATATATATATATATATATATATATATATATATATATATATATATATATATATATATATATGTGTGGGTGTGGGTGTGTGGGTGTGGGTGTGTGTATGTGTGTGTGTGTGTGTGGGTGTGTGTATATATATCTATATATTAATCTACAGTATATTTGGAATAATTTGGGGATTAGTAAAGACTATCTCGTAAGAAATTGAAGATCAAAGTCACATAAAGATAACATTTCAAAACAGAACGTATGCCTTAAGGAACCTAATTTCTTGTGACTTTGTTTGAGTGTTGAGAATTAACAAAAGCTTGCTGAAGGCTGGCGTATTACATTTTACAAAGAAGCAAACAGGCCTAAATTACCTTCACATTAAGGAGACTTTTTAAATAAAAAGTAAGTCTTGTGCAGCATTCGTGTATCTTCCACGCTAATAGGGTAGTCATATCAAAACCCTTCTTTCATTTGCATTTGATTTGCAGAATCCACATAGTAAATTTATTGCCATTAATAATATGTTGACTTTGTCAATAATGTGTACAAACATTTTCTTATATTTAACGAGAATAAACTTCTAATGTTCTCTATAACAGTTAAAATGAAGCGGAATTCAGAACTTTTTACATTTTACGGTTACAAATGGGTTTGGCATTCAAATATGCAGGATATGTTTTTTTGTATTTTTATAGTGTGTGTTTCTCCCATAACAATCTGTTTTAACATCTTCTTGGCAAACAAAAACTATACCAAGTGAAACATGTAATTATTCTTTAAAACATGCAGCTAGATGTGTATTTTTCTTCAGGGAACTATTAGCAAAGACCAGGTTCAGTTTAACATTGAAGTGGCCTGCAGCCCTCCCTCTATCTTATGAATAGCCTTGGAAGAATTGTGCACCAAGGTAAAACATAAGGATGCAGAAGACTGTGGGCCATGAACCCATGACCCCGAGGAAATGCCTGACTTCCCTATGCAGACCATTATACACATATTCAGACATATCACAAATTATCTCTAGATCACTTGAGCATGACGGTTAAATAATCATTCAAGCAAAAAGTCATGCCATTACATGGATAAATGCTCTCAAGTTACATCTGTCTCCAGACTGTTCAAATTTAACTAACTTAATCAACAAAGCAGCCAACAGCTTCTCAATAGTGACAGTAAGACAATTTAAAAATAGAGATTTCACATTAATTTAAAATCAAATTAAAAAAAACCTAAAGGCTCTTTCAAGCAGGTCTACAGCAAACAGGGGAGGGTTTTCTTTTTTTACTTTGTATATTTCTAAAATAACTAGCCTGTATACTGGGGCAATGGTTCAGTATGTTGCAGTAATTTCTTAAAAAAAAAAAAAAAATATATATATATATATATATATATATATATATATATATATATATATATATATATATATATATACACACACACACACACACACACACACACACACACACACACACACACACATGTTTCTATTTATGCTACAGATATAAAAACTAAAGGCCACTACATTGTATACATTTATAAATAAACACTAGTGTGTTAAAATTAGTATTATTTCTGCTTATTGAATTTGAGGATGCTGCCCCCTTGTGTACACTGAGAATATAACCATATTCTACTCTACACTGGTGTAATAGTGTAGAGATACCATTTTCCTACCCTTTATTACCTTCAGTGCCATTACAGTACTCATTTTCATTTCTAAATACATTTTCAACAAAGATCACAAAGGTAAAGCACCTTTTTCATGCTGAATACATACCACACATGCATTTTGTGTATATACTTTACACTGTAAGGATGCATTAAAGTTTATTTTGGAAACATAATTTGTAATACCTTATTTACTGGATATTTTAGGAATCATGGAAGTCATTAATTTGCAAATCTGTGGAATTAATCACATGGGGTCCCATTCACAAAACCTTAAGGGATCTTTTTATAAATTCATCAGCAAGCATTTATAAGGGAGCAAAGCTCAGTCTCCAGACAGCTGTCATGTTGATTTGTTAGTATACCTGCCAATATCATAGACAACACATGACACAATGGTCGACATTGGAGGGCACTAGTCGATACAGAGAGCACAGTAGCTTATGACAGTGCTATAAACCACATTCACCCCAAGCCCTGAACTGGGAATGCACAATTAACACCCATTATAGTAAAATAATAATAATTTAAACACACTATTAGGCTGCCTACAGAAGCAAGCTCGTACTGTATGCATTCGCTTAAATCCCGTATTTAGTTAATTTTTTTGGTTTTAGTGAGGAAATAGTATTCACTAGGGGTGTGCAGACAAATAGTTAGGACTGTCAGAAAAGCCTATAACAACTATAATAATGTTAATGTGTATTGTTTTATGCAAGCAAGTTTATAGCAACCATTAACTATTTTAGGTATTACTTTTTATGTATTTGTATTTTATTGATTACTATTACGTTTTAACTAGAAAAAAGACACGTGTAAATAATGTTTAAATGTTGTTTATTTATTTATTTGAAAGGCACATCTGTGTTTTGTGGTCCTTGTGATAAAGATGTCAGATGAGCAAATGGCAGTAAGTGAGAGTGCCTGTGTAAAACAAAAGAAAAACAGGTGTGGCCAGCAGGCAGGCTAAGAGAGACAGAGACATCCACCAATTAGAATCATTATACAAACTTCAGTGCTTTACAGTCTTATTATACACGGTGGTGGTGGGAGACCTATACATGTCAAGATTGGTAGTGTTCAAATGCTATTGAAAAGTGGAGGGGCAAACTTTTTTTAACGATCAGAAAGCTCTAAGAAACCAAGCAAACCTTGCTCTTCAAGGCTATATCAACACTACATGAAAAATAAAACAAACTATCCCACTTTGCTGTTCCGAATATATTTGGTCAGAATCCAAAACATCTGCAAAATGCCACACTGCTATGTCCAAAATCACTGTTCTCAAGTATCTCTTCAGAACAAAAGAAATTACTGCATGTACCCTCACATGTGCTCTGAAACGTACCAGTGCATGCCCAAAGATGCGTTGTATAAGCTATATTGCCTCAGTGTGGAAACACACTAGTCTGTGTCATAGGTGACGGGAAAAAATATTATTTGGGGGCGGGGGCTGATTAACATTTTGTATTAAATCGATTGTCGCTCAGATTCTATTCACAGCAACACAATAAACAGCAACTCGTCTGGCACAACACACGAGACGTAAGCCACACACAAGTATAAAGTCTCTTCCCTTTTAAAGGGAAATCCCTGCTTGATCAAAAAGTTAGCCTATAAGAGGTCAGGGACACCAAATAAGCACCAAATCTATCAGGGTGATTCGAGCATACACAGGCAAGCACACGATGAGACTTCTACAATAATAACAGCACGTACAACCACAACGAACACAAACAATTCTAGCTACCCTACCAAGTTCCCAACCTGAGAACTATTATATCACGGTTCAATATTGAATTATTAAAGCACCAAATTAAACAAACTAATTATAAAAATAACAGAAATAACTGGACTCATTGTTCACTTGATATTTAACCACTCATTAGCCGCTAATTAAATTGCCAATAATATCAAACTAAACAACCACCTCACAAAAATGAATCATGATCCTACCTTGCTACTGTTAGCAGAAGTTTCCTGTTTGATTTGGCAGAGTACAGCCTCACAATCTCTGCAGGATCAATTTTTCTTGTAATGTCCGACTCAATGTTCAAAATGGACAATGCAGAAAAAGGTTCTTGGCTCATTGTTCTTAAGTCAGTTTTAATCCGTCGCATCGCAGAGAAAGAGGTTTCTGATTTTACAACAGGTGGGGTTAGAGCTAACTGGAGAAGCTTAAAGAAATTGGGGTCTCCTTGAGCTGACACCGTAGAGCTTAAATTTTCTAGTCCCACAACTAGTCCATGTGATTCAATGTCAGTGTGAGCAATCTGCATTTCTGATTTGGCTAAACTTGAATTCACTCAATACAATCTTCCTATATATTTCCAACATCTTGTCAACTGCTTGAGGTTCGCAGGCTAGAATATCATCTACACTTCTGACTAGTGTTGGCGATTCCTCAGAAAATTTAATTTCCCTGTTAGAATACTCACAACTGGTAAAAAAAATTTGCTCGTACCACTTTTGTCTGTTATTTCGTGGTTCAGAAGGAAGCTGTGCTCTCGCTCCATAGCTTGAATCCACAACATAGTCGCCCAGTTTTAAGGTCCCCCTCAATAGTTAGCCTTACATTTTCACTGTATAGCAGGACATCCTCCCAGACGCCATTCCATGCTTGTTCATTTTTCATTTTTTCCAAAGTTGTGGCACTGCTCGTTACCACTCTTGCTGCTGTGGAAAACAAGGCCTTTTCAGACTGCAGTGCCTTGTGAGCGACGTGAATCAATGACAGCAGATTGTCAAAGACAACAAGACAGATAATGAAATGTGTTTTTTGCACTTGGAGCAGCAATCCATTTACCTCAACAAAATTCTGGTTACTTCCATGCTGAGAGCTCCATAAGGCATTGGATAATAGCCTTCAAAGTAGACCTGCACTTCCAACGTGTGTCACTCAGACTGGCCAATTCAACAGATTTTACACCAAGTGTCTATTTATGTTTCCAAACATAACGCTTGCTCCATCGTATGCTTGGCCCACTACAGGAATAGCGCTTAGTCCAACTGTTTGTATACCATCTTTGAGACAACTGTAGATCCCCTCTGCATTTCTGGATTGTGAGCAGTCCTTAAACATGAGAAATCGCTCATACACATTCAAGTCAATGCCCACATAGCGAAGACAGATCGAAAGTTGTTCTTGCTTGAAACATCACCCTTCATCAGCTATCAGGCAGTAAAATCCCACATTCCGCACATCTTCATCTATTTGTTTCCTCGCCAGATCAATTACAATGCACAGGATCTTGTTTTGAATTTCATGGCTTGTCATGTTGAACGTACCATGCAGTTTCCTTTGAAATTGCTCGTCATATTTTGCAAAAAGAGAGCATAACTCAAGAAAATTCCTTCTGTTTTCTGATGTTTCCATTTCATCATGCTCTCTAATGGCCAGTCATTGGCGTAACAGATAAAGTAGCAAATCGATAATTTTTCGAGCATATTGTTTTCCTCAACTGTTATCTTAAGAAAGTTTGACAAGTGACACACAACTGAGCCCGATTTACTTGCGGCCTGGTAATCATTCCACTTACTCATACACTCCAAGTGAACCTTGCAGGTGGAATGGCTGTTTAAATTTTTATTGATCTTTTTCCAATCTCGCAACCCCTTTTTTGTGAAATTGTTATTCATGTATTCATAAGAGTAATAAAACATCCTACAGGGATAGCAAAATACAGCATCAGCAGGTACATTGTATTCAATAAAAGGCTATAAATCGAACAACGGTGATGAAAATTATCAAATTTGCTTGCCGAAAGAACTTTTAGAATAAGTACCCAACTTCACCTGTATAGACCAATTGGATTGGTCCCCTAGATTTAAATCAATCAAAAAACCAGAAAGACACAGTAAAGGAAGCCACTGCACTCAGCCAGACTATGGCGATTTTGAGTAACTTGCAAGATCGTTATGAGTTTAAAGTAATCGTTGTGGTAAGGATTTAGAAAGGTTTGTTATTAATTTATTTTTTTAATAGTTACTGTACGTTTGGGGGGACTGAGCCCCGTTAGCACTGGCCTTCCGCCGCCTATGGTTTGTGTGACAAACATGGTTCATCTAATTTTCCATAAGGAAGGAACTTGTACCTGCTTTTGTTTTGTGTAGCAGACATCTTTCACACTGTGCATGTTTCCTTCCCTTGTCTTAGTGTCTCAGAATTATGGGGCCAGTTGTCAACCCTAATTACAATCCTCATAACAGAAAATACTTCGATCACAACAAAACAGAAGTTTGATCACTATACTTAACATTAACCCTGCAAGTTGGGCCAGTGTTTGGAAAGCATGAAGCACACCTGCATCTGTATCCCTGACTCGCCAAATCTGAAGCAGCACTTTGGTGATCATGTTTTTTTTTAATGTTAATCCCTACTGTCCTTTGCCATTTTAGAAACTTTAGTGCAAATTCCAGCAAGGAAATTTGAGCAATGCAAAACACACTGTGATAATTAATCAACTATGTAATTTACAGCAGACACCAACATGGATTTTTGACTTAAAATTCATGTGCAGCAATGTTCGTTAGAATATTCAAAAAGTTTCCCCGCACTTAAAAAAAATAAATAAATACGCCACACTGCTGTTTTCACATCGCACTGTTAATCTTCTCTCGTTGATCAACCAATGAGCATTGACTCAAAGAGAAATGGGTGGAGATTTGTGACGCATGCCAAAATCATGGGGTTTCCAGTAAGTTTTTTTTTTTTTTTTTAATTCTAAACATTTATCTCATGTAAATGCATTTTTTGGGTTTCCATTCGCTCAGTTTATTTTACTCAAGTAAATCAGGCTTGTCATCTGATGTCATGCAAATGAATGGGAAAGGTGGGGATTGATATGTAAATTAGCTATGCGTAAAGTACTCATGCTGTTTTTAGTTTTTCATGGTTTCTATGCGCACAGAACTGGTACATGAGTGAATCTACAAGGCTGTAATAAAGCAAAATACCTTGTCTGGTTGGTTAATAATGTGTTTTACTATTCTTTCAGATTTTTTTTCAAATGTCATTATTTGTGAATATTGTTTCAACTAATGTACCTTACAACTCATTCTTTAAAAATAAACTCAGAGGTATTGTAGCATTTCTGCCTGCATGGATTCAATGAAAGAGACTGCAATGGATTTACAATCAGAAGGGATCTTTATTTAATTCCCAACATTAGAAGGACAGCACATCTCAAAGTAAGACTAGAGAAACAAGTTCACTGACAGGAAGCACAGAAGGGAGGGGGCACATTTGGACTTGACAGCGACACGGGGGTGACTGACCCTCATTTCACAACCAGATACAGAGGGTAACAGGAATAACAACAGACATAAAACTCTTCAATTTAACACAATGACACTCAGAAACTTTGATACAGAACCGGGGAACGGGACCTCGCAACAACGGGAGTACCTGCCCATAGTCCTTTGCTCCAGCACATGCAAATGAGTCCCTTGCAAGTGTCCCGAAGCAATCTGACAGAGGGCCACAGCTAGAGCTTCAAGTCCAGCTCGTTACAGTATAAAATTAAATTGACCAACATGTATTGCAGATCACCATGGCTGAAAACGGACAGAGACGTTATATATATATATATATATATATATATATATATATATATATATATATATATATATATATATATATATATTGACACACACACACACACACACAGTGACAATTGCACAAGTATTGATGCAAAGAAAAGAAGTCAGGAAGATGGGGATAATGTCTCTTTTTTGCATTCATGAGATAACAGAGATGATCGTCCATGTAAACAATGCAATAAAAAGAGAGAACTCAATTTCCCAGAATCTGGGAGGAAATACAGTGGCTCTCAAAAGTATTCACCCCCTTGAGTCAATATTTGGTAGAGGCACCTTTGGCAACAATTACAGCCATGAGTCTATTTGAATAAGTCTCTACCAGCCTTCTTTGCAAATTAGCTCAACCTCCGTCAAGTTGGATGGGGACCTTTGGTGAACAGCAATTTTCAACTCTTTCCACATATTCTCAATTGGATTGAGGTCCAGGCTTTGACTGGGCTACTCCAGGACATTGACCTTTTTGTTTTTAAGCCACTCCAGTGTGGCTTTGACTGTATGTTTGGGGTCATTGTCCTGCTGGAAGATGAATCTTCTCCCAAGTCCCAGGTCTCTTGCAGACTTCAGCATATTTTACTCCAGGATTTCTCTGTACTTTGCTGCATCCATTTTCCCTCTATCTTCACAAGATTTCCAGGCCCTGACGCAGAGAAGCATCCCCATAGCACGCCACCACCATGCTTCACGGTAGGGATGGTGTTAGGTTTTGAACAATACTTGACAAATGAGAATAAACTAGTAAACTAGTAAACCCTTTCTAAGAGTTCAAAAAGGTTTCATGAACGGCACAATTGATTTAATTATTGAAAATGGGCTTTAAAAACAGCCTTTGACAATAAGTTATTCAAAACAGTTTGTGAAAAAGGGCAGTAGTTTTGCTATATATTTCTGAATTAATAACTAAAGCATGCCAATACTTATCTACCACTGTTTACGATTAAAATAAAATGAATTTCATTGTACTTCAAAATAGCATCAAAATGGTTGTAAATGGGTGTTTATTTCAAACTCTGTTGAGAGGAGATCACCCACCTGTCATATGAGGAATAAAAATGTATTTTCTGAGAAAACATAATGTGCCAAACAGTGCTGACATTTAACCTCCTCCTCATATAACAGTGTTCAGTTTAACCACTAAAGCTTTGAATAAAAAAGTTATTTTGAAAAACTGTGCACACATTATTTGTAATTCAATAACATGCGGCATTATTGGCATTTAAAGAGTGTACAGTATATGTTGTTAACATAAAACAAACAGCCCTGCAACATAACTCTCCCCAATGTGCACAGCACACATTGTCCTTCTTTCCCCTCCGGATTCTTGTGAGTTGGTCCAGGCTCTGGCAACATGGATGGGTCGTCGGGGGTACAGGTTGGTGACAGGGTGGGTGCAGCATCCAGCAGAGATGCGAGCCCTGGTGACTGTGGAGCAAAGTCTGGGCCAGGAACGACCCAGGAACTAGGCCTAGTGACCAGGTTTCCGGACACCAATGCGGGATCGGCTGGTGTTGGATCAACACTGGGTTTGTGATGCCCAAACTCCCCAGAAGCTCCTCACCACCTTCAGTTTCCCGCCGCCATTGCTCATCATGTCTGTCTTTATTTAGGTCCATTCCTTTTCTTTTTTTTAAACTGCAGTCCTGCTCTCAGTCTCCAGGGGCACTACCCCTTTTCTTATACCAATTGTGGCAGGATAGCGTCACAGCCCAAGTCGTTATCCAGCAGGAATGAGATGCAGTTAAAGCAAGTATGCACACTTTTATTAGCAGAAAACAAACAGGAACAAAATAAACATGGCACAGGGGCCAAAATATTAAGGTTAAACAAAAGAATAAACACGTTTAGGTTGGGCTGGTCCACATCCATTGGCCAATACAAAGTAAAATGACAAAAAAAATAGTTTGAACTATTAAAGAATGTAAATACAGTAGGTCATTTCTAAGACATGCCCATAAGCAAATAGGCAGCATCCTCTTTGATGTATGCCATACACAGCACAAGGTAAAAACAAAACAAAGGGGAGGAAACCTCTAGGACTGTAACAGATCTTAGTACCAAGTGGAATTACATTGTTGGGATATTCAAAAACTGGATTCTCTTTACAGACAAAAAGAGGGTACACAAAAATGAAGTGATCTTTAAAGAAAGCCTTCACTGTCATTCTAAACTGAATATTATTATTTGTATACCTATATTATACACTACCGCATAAGGAGCCTTTACACATAAACTTAAATAACTAGCATACCATATTCTCATGTAAAATATATTTGTGTGATACATTTTTTAATGTGTAAATGTATATTTTTATCTAATCAATTTAATCTTACAGATCTTTGTATATAACTGTTTATCAGAGACATCCTATCTGCTAATAACCATTTTTACTAGCAGTAACAGATGATTCGATATGAGAATGGGATTTCATTGGCGGAGCTCAGGGAGTTTTTTTTTTTCTTCAGAAGCCAGCCTCATACCTGCTATTAACAACAGTATTAGCAATTGCAGATGACACAGTCTGATCCCTGGTTCCCCCCTACCGCCTCCTGCTGAAGCACTGAAGTACTGTGCATGCGTGACTATGAGTGAAGTGTTGAATAATGTAAATTCCATCATTCAGTTTCACATTCCAATAGTGACCAGGAAAAAAAAAAATCCATCATAACAGTAGGAAAACACAACATATTTAAACACAGCTGTTTTATTAGCTCTTGGGGCTTATCTTGGGCAGGTATTTTTAAAGGTACAATGGAGAGTAACATTGTTGGTCAGCTGATGAAGAAGTTTGCCATGGTAGATTACACGGAAAAACACTGTATACAATCTGAAAGGAGGCCACTATCAAAAATGAGAGTGGATTGGCTAAAAACCATCTTGTTGGCCCTGTTTACTTTTCAGTAAATCTGGTAGTTCGCTTACATCAACAAAGTATTGCTTTACTGATTTTAAAAAATCTAGTCCAAGCATATCTACTCGGCAGGAACTAGCATTCTATGGTCATGAAGAAATGCCAGATTCACGTAACAGAGGAAACTACAGGGAACTTAAAGATATAATTGATCACTATGATGAATTACTTTGCTTCTCACACCGATCAAGCAACCATATTTACTAGGATTATTTAAATTTAGCAGATTAAGTTCATATGATGTGCTTTCTCCTTCCTTAACAACATTGCTAGTGACATGGTCTTCAAATTTAAATGGTATATCAATGTTGTATACAGTGTATTTTTAAACATATGCTGGCAGTGTGTAACAGTTAAGTTTATTACAATAAACTATGATGAGCTAATGTTTTCTTTTCTCTGTTTACTTGTCAAGAAAATGCGTTTAACACACAAATTGGGGTAAAACGTTAAGAAGAGATGAACATTATTATCAGTCAGAATAAAATAAGATTCTACAGCTGCTTAAGGGGACCCCAAGCCCTCTGCCTTTTTTGTGCCTCCCCATTTTTTTGGCCACCAGCCACCAATGGTTGCAACCCAGTTACTTTTGAGTACTTCCTGATTCATAAGAAATCACATGATGCAGTAACCCATCAACTCTACTGGTCATGTGACATCATTCCACCTGTTTAATCCACAAAGTGGAGGGTTAGTTGTGTGGTGGCTACAGTAGTGAGCACAGCTCTATATATCTAAGCTGTTCCTATGCTTCAATAGATTTTTCTGTAATAAGAGACATATGCAGTGCATACATAGAAGCAAACAGGTTGAAATGTTATTGAATTATGTACAAAAAAACCCATTATGAAACAGTAAGCAGGAGGAAGCAAATAAGGGCAAAAACAGATGATCACTACTTTTGGCATAAGTAGGAAGAAACAACATACATTGAATCATTTTCATTTCTTATTATTCATTTAAACAGTATTGCGACAGGTTAAACACTTACAACATCAATTGTGATGAAAACTGCCTTAGCAAAAAGTTGATTTCCATTAAGGACTTGCAGCGAAACACTGGGTTATTTTTAGTGATGGACACCAATATCGATATTTTGATATGACATTGTTCAATATCGATAATAATTTCAATATTGCAATATCGTAGGAGTTAAAGGATACAATAAACCATACAATAAGCCATATACATACCAATCATTGTCAGTCTCGTAGGCAAAGAAACACTAAAGTATTATTTAACCATTTTATTCCATTCATTGGAATTTAGGTACCAAACGCTATTTGCATGCTGCATTAAGTTTGGCACTATTGGCCGTCTGTAAAGTATTGCCAGTAACATGCTGAATAACTGCACATTATTTTGAGATATGTGCATGCGTAAGCACTTCATTGTATTTTGCCCATGTGATTACTTATACTATTATCCATTTATTCATCGCCGTGGTTTAAATGTGATCTTTCAGTATTGTAAACGAGATGTACTTTTTAGCCATCAAAACATTATCAAAACATCAAAACACATCACAAAATAATGCAGAATTCTGCATGAAAATGTAAACGCTTTTAAAGGTGGCATGAGTCAGTATTTAGCAGCTTGAGATTAAATTACTTCCAGAATGACTAGAAAATGAACAAAGAAAATGAACTCCGAAGTCTGTGAGCAGTTAAGTATGGCAGTATTTCGGTTTTGAGGTGGATGATGATGGAGTCGTAAAAGAGAACAAGACCTTGTTTTTTCTGTATGAGTACTATGAAGCAAAACCACTAAATTACAGTAAGTTATTGCTTTCCATATGTAAATATCGGGTAACGTCTGTTATGTTAATTTTAATATATACTTTATATATTTGATATTGTAATTTTGTGATTATATTTTTCTGTGTTTTGGAAGACTTCATTATCAATATCGATATAAAATTTTCATACACATTGTAGTTATTAAACAATTTTCTGAATATCAATATGCAGACGTAGCATTGGCTAAAAGGTACTCAAAGTGCAAACATAAAACATTTTTGAAAACATTTTACTTTACACAAACGTCAGACTGCAACCTCAGTGAAAACTAATGGAGTTTATATCAGCGTTATTTATCATTTATAAGCGTTACAAAAACATCAGTAAGGATAACTGAACACAATAATACTATTTGTAAGTTATGTAAAAATAATCTTATGTACAAGATATGTAGAAATTTATGCAGAAACCTTTGAAAAGTAGAATGGTCTAAAAGGAGCTAGTTCATAAATTCAATATCGTAGCAGACAGCATGTGGCACTTTATGTAAAACAAGAGGGGTTTCTTTCCTTTGAAATTTCATATTAATCTGAATTGCAAACAAAACCACCTAAGATAATAATGCTGTACTTTAATGCTGTAAACAGAAAGACTATACATAATATATAATGTAAATACAGCATAATGACACGTAAAAGTTTATAAGTAGCCAGCTTCATACTGTTTGAAATGAATGGAGATATCCTTCATTTAGAATATTAGTGTACAATCAAAGTGGCTGTGAATAAATGCAATATCGTAGCCATTTCTGACCTACTTTGGTCTAAACATAAATCTATTTAATTTTAACCTTTCAACTGAGGCACTTGCTGCATTATTTGGCAAATAAAGTTTGCCTTTGTTTCCTGATCTTTGAGAAACAGTGTCCAATTTGAAACGTTGAACTATTTCACACACACAACTGTTGTTTAAAAAAGCCAACAACAATCTTGTGAAATATATATCTATATATATATATTCTTTATATATATATTCTAACTATCCTCCACAAGAGGGTGCAAAAGGCAAAGGAACTGCCTTTTGTTACTGCAGCAAACTGTCTATTGCTGTCTTGTATAAATACAATTTTCTCTGTCTTTTTTGCAATGTCACCTCGTTCAAAAAGTTACCATATCCTAGCAACTTCTAGATGGATTCTGATACTCTATTGTAAATTATTTGAAAAAAAAAAAAAACAGTGTTCACCTTTTAGAATTGTCTTATCTCTTATTTATAATTAGAATATTCCCTGTCTGCTAATTTCCATTTATTTTACTGAACAAGAACTCCAATATTTATCTGAAATGTCACCGTTGTGCTTCTACAATGAAACAAGGCCAGTGAGAGGTTTTGAGTTATATGTCCAAGGTGGAGGTCAAAGATGCTGTATACTAAAACAACAGCGGTAGTGAGAATTAAATGTGCTTAATTACACATAACAAGAAGGGCCTTACCAGACATTGAAGCCCTCTTCTTCTATTGCTATTAGAACAGTTATACGTTAAACAAACAAACAAAAAAACATTTAAATTGTTTCTGTTTGAATCAACCCTATTCTTTTTGCTGCTGAATACAAACCCTTTCCTCACTATTCCATGAGAAATGCATTTTGCTCAGAATTCCATGTGTGCTCTGGTTGCTTTAGGCTTCATTATCCCAGTGGTATACCATGTTGCATCATGGGTATTTCAGGTACCTCGTAGACAAAAGTGATCATGGTTTCTGAATTGTCTGTAAAATACTTTAATAAATAAAAGTACTAGTAACTATTTATTTTTTTATTAGGATTTGAGTGTAGGTTCTTGTATTTGTGTACATTTCAGTACTACCGTTTGGTCCAAAATATACTAGCGAAATAAAAAAAATTAAAAAAAGTTTAGTAATTAAAACTATCTAGTAGTCTATGTGTTAATGCTGTACATGGTGTTTGTTCAGTAACTTGTTCACATTGCATGTTCATAAAGTTTACTCTAAGCCTCTTCCTGGCTTTGTTGCTGAAAGTAATCAGACTGCATTGAGTTGTTTGATTTCTACAACACGCCGATTGGTTACTGTATTGCCGCTGAGAGCAAACACTATTCTCAATTTATGCATTTATTTTTTACTTTATTTGCTATACTAAATTTAAATAGACAGATGGCGTGCATAGGGCAGTGAGGAAGCTGTCTTAATGTACATTGACAGAGAACATTCAGAGGGCATGTACAAGAGGTGGCATTGTCTTTCATGAAGCAGAAAAAGGTAAAATGCACGAATACTGTATTAAACTATTTTTCTGATGGATTGATTTGGAACAGTGATTAAACATAGTTTGAAAGATAACATTCAAGGTCCTTTACCAGAGATTAAAGCCCTCGTATTTACCAATCAGGTTAAAAGAAATATCTGATCCATTTATTATACCCCACTGTGAATTCATATCACTCTAGACAGACTACATTCGTTATACTTTTTTACATATTAGTGAATTGCTCATGCAATTGATGGTTAGGATATTTTTGAGCAAGTTATTGAGAGTATCAAAATCAGGGGATATATGGAGGACCGGTCCATTTTGCATTTTTAAATGTACATAGCTACTGTAGGTAGGTCATAGTAATAATGTTTTAATAATGTTTCCAGAAACTGACAGATTATGGCTCTCATTCAAGGTTCCATCCTCATGTAGATGCTGACCCAAAGAAACCTCATGATGCTGCACTCATCCCTTAGTCAATATGTTTTTAAAAAGCTTCTTCCAACAGCAGTCCTGATTTGATATCTTTTAGACTGTGCAACATGTCTTCATGTTTGTTGGTTTCTTGCTATTCACGCCTGATAAGTTGGTTACTGATTCTAAATCCTCTTCCTTGTTGCTCCGCTTTTTCACATCGCTGTAGAAAAAAAAAAGATGAAACACTACATTTTTACCATTTAAATACGCATTGAAAGGCAAATGAAAAGCTTGTCAAAGCATTGTCATCACAGTTGAAATGTGCAAACCAGTTACTGCAGACAGCAATAAATGGAAGGATCCCATTAAAATGTGAATAAACCCTCCTTGTATTTAACTGGACCATGCAATACAATATTTTTATCTTAATATATTCTCTCAAATTTCCACTTTAACACTTCTGACAATCCTGTGTGGACACTTATGACTAAGAGTACAGTATACAGAAGCTTCTTAAAATATATATATCTATTTTGAATTTGTGTATTATAATTCAAAATGTATAGCAATGTACTCTAGTCAAAACATTTGTCATTGAATTTGAGTTTCTCTTAGTTTTCCTAAATTCAGCACTATTGAGTGTTACAGACAAAATTAATATCAGTAGGTACTGTAAGTGTACATAGAAAAGATTGCATTCTGTTTAGAACAAATGTAATACTGATAATGAAATTATGATGCAACTGACTGTTTTTGTTTACATACTGAATGTTTATAGTTTTTATTTTAATTTATTTCCCCCTCTTGAGATGCAACAACTAGACACTGTGACTGTGATCGTGGCTGTACCTAGCTATGAGGACACCAAGGTCGTGTCCTCGGTTGCTTTTGTGCTTCATCAACGCTGATGCTCATGTAAATACGACTCCTTAATTTTCTCTGTTGGTTTGCGTGCAACATAGATTTGGAAGTCAAATAGTAAATACCAAGCAATCATATAAATATTGCAAACCTAACACCTTGAAACCTAAGTTGACCTTGGTAGAATGACAGCTCTGGTTACAACGTTGACTGTGGCCTAACCTGAACAACAAGTTATGCAAACAATAGGTAAATAGTATGTTCGTTTCACCCCTCTAGGGGGCTGACTTGGATATATTTTCCTTTTGATCAGTTGCAGTTCTCAACACTTACCGAGCCAGGTGAAGCACAGCTTCAATAACATTTGAACCGTCTTTAGCACTGGCTTCACAAAACAAGGCATTGTAGGCCTAAAAAAGAAACAACAGAGCAGTATGGTCATTTTCTAAATAAAGGAACTGCATGCTTAATACAGATGTTAGAGTATTTATATATGTGTGTGTGTGTATGTGTGTATATATATATATATATATATATATATATATATATATATATATATATATATATATATATATATATATATGTGTGTGTGTGTGTGTGTGTGTGTGTGTGTGTGTGTGTGTGTGTGTATATATATATATATATTATATATATATATATATATATAATATATATATATATATATATATATATATACATAGATAATATACACACATTAGAAGAGATAGGTAGTCAAAAAGTGGTATAATCCAGTACATCTTAAGGAAGTCCGGTCCAAACAGTGGACAAGTATGTGGCTGATCCACTTTGTGGATCACATCACATAGGGCCAATTGCAACATACCATTTAAACCAGTTTAATTGAGATGTAAACCTCAAAACAAGCTTTAAAACAGGACGGTCTATGAGCTCAAGTGCAACGCGCCAATTTAGATCACAATGTGTCCAAAGTCTTTTTTAACTTCAACGTACCACTAGTGGTTTAATTTAAGCCCATGTTGTGGTCTATTTTACACCATGTAGAGCAGTTTAACTGTGGCTTTTTAACCTTTGAAGGGACAGTATTTCCAACAGAAAGATACTTACCAATGTACAAATATATTGCAACTTCAGGTACGATGTTAATAGAACATATTTATATTCCATTTTGATTTTATATCAGTTACAAATAGAGCTTCCATGCCTTAATTATTTTATTTTAGACTTTGGTATGTGCGCAGAATTAGATTTTTGTGAAAAGGGGTTTTCTATATTAACAGCGTCTCCCAAAATGCCCCTCTGCTTTATTTAAAAACATCATGTAAAATTCTATAAGGGCAGGTATAGCTAAATGGTGTTGGCGTCACTATGCATACATGTGGCAGGACTATGTGATATATATAAAAAAAGGATTTCATCATGGATACAATATATTTCCTACCCAATTCATAAGTTGTGCATTGTTAGATTATCATGGAGACTCAGAAGACAAGAGCGCACATTGCAACCAAACGTATTTTTAAAAACTCCAAAGAGCAGACTCAAAATGTATCTCATTTAAAGTCTACGTGTAAAATTTTCAGTTCTGCATATTACTTTGCTCAAAAGGACAGACCGTTCCAGATCTGTCAAAACTACAAAGCGAAAATGGGGTCGATAGAGGATTTGGACTGCACTCCAAATACAGTACTATGGAAATTATCGACCACATTGCTTTTGAGATGAGGAAGAAAATGTGTAAACACATTCACAATATAAATGGTAAGCTTTCAAAACTTATTGATGAGTCAACCAGCTTGAGTAGTAAAACAGCACCAAGTGTGTACCTTAAACATGAAAGTGATACAAACAACTTGAACCACACTTCATGTTTTTAGATTTCATTGAGCTTCCAGAAGAAAAAGCTGACAGTTTTTAAGCATCTACTTGAAAAGTGCTCTTCCCATGATCTTACACATCAGTGGTCAATGACAAAGCATTACATCACAGCCATGAAATTCAACATTACATTTTGCTTGCTTTTTTTCAGAGCAGCCAACGAATCAAATAGCACTGTATTTGTCTTCAGTTCAGGCTTCCACCATGCAGTCAGCTACATGCTGGATCTACATTAGGTGATCAGTCTTGCATTGGCTCAAAATAAACAGTTATAATCCTAGAACTGTTTAGTGTATAACAAATGTATTTAGTTATATTCTCAATCATTTAGTGATTCATGATTTAATTGTTCATTGTTATATCCAGAATAACTATGTAGACGTGTGTATATGTTCCATTTGTTGTACGTCTTACTGTGAAATGTGCATGCCAATAATAACAATGTTCCCCTTACTGCTTATTTGTATTTGTACGCAATTGATTACTTGGAGAGGATTTTTTCTGCATATCTTCTGTTTAAAACAGTAGTTTTGCAATAAGAAATATGTAGGTTATGCTTTGAAGAGATGTTTGTCACAAAAATATATATTTTTTTGGTATTACCTTTCAAATATACGACAGATGTATAGAGCCTTTTTGTTATTATTATTGTTAAGTTAAAAGCACCACAGTGTTGAAAGGTGGAACAGAATAGAGAAAAAAGCAGGTGCCATATTTGATGGAGCCATGATCTTGATTAGCTGCAGTTTATTTCAGACAAACATCGCATTAAGTTATTACCTTGAACGTAAGGACGCTAACTCACCGAGATTGTTGGGAAATGTCGCTGTTTTGAATTGCTTTAAATAAATAAATAAATAACAAATTGTAAACTCGAACTGAGGCAAAGGAAAGCTGCAACATAGAAAAGAAAAAGAGAAGCAGACTGCTGCCATTTTCTTTTAAGGCTGCAACATAGGCATTGTTGTTTCTATAGACAGGAAGTGTATTACTTGGAGTTTACTGTATTTCACGCTTGTTTGTTTAATTCGAGAAAATGAAGACCTATGAACACCAATACTGAACCGGTATTAATTGGTATTTCATTTTGTTCGAACAAGAACAGAACAAAATTAGCCGTTCAGAACTTTTGGAACTGGAGCCAAAAATCAGAAAAAGAATCTGGTTCGAATCCCTGCTCCTATCTAAAACAACACTTTGTGGCCTTCACAGCAACGGTGCCAGTGTTAGGCTTGGTAGCAAATCAGACCTAGCTCACAAACTTTTGGAACAATACCCAGATATTATTGATTGGCACTGTTTAACCCTTTGTGGTCCTATGTCAGTCCAGGTCCGACATTACAATTGTCCCTTTCCAGTCCAATGTTGGACCCTGTCCGACATCATCAAAAAAACGTCAAGCACCGGTCTCTAGTCGTTTTTTCACTGGAGAAAGCAGAGAAAACCTTTCAATGGTCGAGTGAGACTGACAGGAGCCGAGAGAAGTTGGAAAAAAGGGATGTATCTGAGCAATACACATAGCCCCTGCACCACAGAGATAACATGGACAGAAGACAGCTGCTTCCGCATCCAGCGCTCAAAGAATATTAGACATTTACAGAGCTTTTTGAGATGTTATAGTAATAGAATAATGACTTGGATTGCATTATCGAGGAGTTTGGTGATAAAAACGAGTGATTAGGAGAGGATTTTTCAGTATGCACAACTATGAAGAGGCATGTGAAAAATACAGCGAACAAGGGGTGGGGTTTGGCTGGAGGTGCTGTAATGAGTGTCCTTTTGCTATGCAGTGCCTTTTAAACGTGTTTTAGTCTAAAAAAAAAAAGTGCATGTAAAATAAATAGCACGTGTGAAATAAATTGGACCCGACATGCCTAACAAGCACTAAATAAATGGACCGCTAAGGGCTTAACCACAAGTTAGAACTGGCGGTTGGTGACTCGGTCTCAGAAGTTGGAGGAGTTAACTATTTTCATTCATTCATAGACAAACTACAGTGTATAGTGAATCTCATCAAAATGAGCGGCAACTTGCAGAGTACGCTTCCAAACTAGAAAAGAAAATTACCAAGACCAACTGATCCATCGCAGACCAACTGATCCGTCGCAGACCAACTGATCCGTCACAGACCAACTGATCCATCATAGGCCAACTGATCCATCGCAGACCATCTAATCCATTGCAACACACACTTCTTTGCAGGACTAAAATAACAACCGGGTACCAAGACTCTTGAGATTGAAATTACAAGGACAATTGGAAATATTTGGTTAATCCAAACAACAAAGTTATTAGCATTAATCATCAGCAGTTTCTTACCAGGCTCATTAGTAATCTGAAACATTGGATGTTCACAACATCTTCATCGAAAAGGTACTGGCCAGCTGCGCTTCCTCCAGGTTATCAATCAATCTTTATTTTATATAGCCCCTTTCATAGTGGACCACCATCACAAAACACATTACAAGATGCAGTAAAAGCAAGAAAATCCACAATTCTTTAAATACAGAGAAATGCATAATACATGATATACAGTAAAAAAAATAATAAAATAAATGCATAATACATTAATCCTTTCCGGTCTGATGTTGGACCCTGTCCGACATCAAGGAGATGTCAAGTACAGGTCTCTAGTCATTTTTTTCTCTGGAAAAAGCCAAGAAAACCTTTCAATGGCAGAATGAGACCGATAGGAGCTGAGAGAAGACCACAGACTAACACAGACATAAAAAAACAAGATAGCTGCTTCCACATCCAGCACTCAAAGAATATCACAGACATTTGCAGAGCTTTTTGAGATATTATAGTAAAAAAATAATGACATGAATCGCATTATTGAGGAGTTTTCCACGGCAAGCAGCATTTGTGTTACCGCTGGCTAGAAGAATGCATTATGTAGGTAGGTTAATACGTATCCAAACGTGAGGGGTCAATTGCAGCGTAACACATTTAATCAACTTTATGTGTCTAACTAGCGGATTAAACCAGTTTAGTCCACTTGATTGGACTAAAGTTAGTACACTTGCTCTTCCCGATTGCAGCGTACCAGAAGATAATCACCACAGGTAGATCATCTGCTAAATCAGAGTAAACAAGATCCTGATTGCAGTTTACCAAGTCAGACTTGTAATGATCCTGTTCAAGTGGGTTAACTTAGTACTGTGAAGATAAAGACTAACTTAGTACACTTGTACACTCATCCGAAACATTTACTGCTTAAAACGTTTTGCGCAGACAGCTGAATTTTTCCCCCAACTAGTACATCAGAAAACTTTATTCTGCACATTTCTTATGTCCATCATGTTTGGGCAGTCAGAACTGTAAAGGATAGGAGACTAGGGTTTTATATATATATATATATATATATATATATATATATATATATATATATATATATATATATATATATATATAAAGGCAACAAAATCTAACTCAAAATCCCTCCCCCTCGATGATACAATTTCAGTTTCAATGCATGATGTTGCCAGTAAGCAACCTATTTTACAATACAATGAGGACCAGGATTCAAGATGATGCAGTGTGAGGAAGTGAGACTGCCCTTCAGAAAGCTAGACTTAAGCTAGGACATAGTATGTAAATCAGTAAGAAACTTTCCTCTTGTTCTGTACTTGATAGTTTGATCATTTAAAGATATTTGTATGCTTAAAAATCACCAAGAACACACATGGGTGTGTTTTTGAGAATTTTTTTTTGATCCCTCTATTTTCATTTCCAAAATGTGATTTTGTTGCCTGAAAGCTACACCATGCAGCTTGCTCAAAAGTACATATTGACTATGTGTTGCAAAGAGAGTCAATTTCAAACAAATTTGAAGCTTTCTATAAACAAACTTTTGATAATCTTTTCAAGAAATAATACAAGGGAAGATACAATAAATTAAGTTGCAAAGCCACTCCAAAAGTGAATAATCCAGGTTATAAGTATAACATTAATGGAATACAAGTCTAGTAAGATTATACAATGCCCTAGTTAGACCCCACCTAGAATACTGTTTGAGGTTTTTGTCACATCACTACAATAAAGTCACCATTGCATCGAGAAGCTACAGAGATGGGGAAATAGGCTGATCCTAGGACTTAGTGACATGAGCTATGAGGACAGGTTAAAAAATATAATCACTTCAGCCTAGAAAAAAGAAGGGAAAGAGGGGACTTGATTGGAGTCTTTAAACCCGAGACACTACTTCAAATTTAGCACAGAGAGTAGAACAAGGGGGCATATGTGGAAGCTGAGTAAAAGTAAGTTTAGATCAAAAGGTAGGAAGCACTTTTTTTACACTAAAAAGGTACAAACCTTGATGGTCCCAAAGGCCTTTTCTCATTTCCAAACTTGTCTTATGTTCGTAAGTGCTCAAAGTGCAGTCTGTATGTCTTATCTCATAGAAAAACACATTGGAAATGTGAAAAAAAGTTATCAAGCCATTTAAAGTGGAGATACCAAAAATACAAGCCAGTTGTTTCTTCTAACTGTTTTTGATGCAAGTTCGATCTGCTTTTATTTTGCCTGAAAAACACAAGCAAGTTATTAGAAACAATTGGGGCAACCTTGACACCCACTGCTTTTACACTGGAGTGTTCAAAGGTACTGTGTGTCCATTGTTAAAATGAATGGTTATGGTTTTCACCATCATGGGGTTTTCTAGATAATAGGAAACAGCTTGAAGTTTCCCTACTGCACCATTGATGAAACCAGTGGCAATGTGGATTTTTTCCGAAGCTTGCAGCCTATTTTCACTCGTATGCTAGTTTGCAGTCCAGCTGACTACAGTCAGTCTTATAAGCTTTCAATTTTTTTCAGCACGTTTTCCTGACAGGAAGGAACGCAGTCTACAGTATCCATTGCCACAAGATGAATGTTCTCCCCAGGCATACTGTCAAGTACAGCGGTCTCTATCTGGTTACAGGTGTCAACTGTAGGCATGAGACAGGTTGAACTTCCATCTTTGTCATCTAAATGTTTCATGCGATGGATAATTAATTTTTTGCAGCTGTAAATATCTCCTCCCTTGATTCCGGCACAGTTAAGCAGATTGCATAAACCTGGTCCTGCTTCTGGTGCATATTAATTGTGAGTCCATCATATGTGAATGATTTCCACAGGTCCACAGATCTCATAGAGCCAGTCAATTTGTGCAATTCCTCTGAGTAAGTGGCACAAAAGGTGGTTTCTTATGCACAGGTGGAGGCTGCAGCAAGTCCCCCAGAAGTAAGATTTTTCCAAATCAGCCATTGTCTTTGTTGGCAGTGTGGAAAATCTCACAAAGGTGAAGATGGATGTATAACAAGGTGACATCGGAAATCAGACACCTCATAAATAATGATGGATAAGGGCATCTTATTATTTATTTGCTTAGAAGAAGAAGAAGAAGAAGAAGAAGAAAGAAGAAGAAGAAGAAGAAGAAGAAGAAGAAGAAATAATAATATATAATTGAAAAAAACTTTAGCTTTGGTTTGTTTCAATACAATAATAATAATTTACCAGACGCTTTTATCCAAAGCGACTTGTAGAGATTAAGGTGGGTAATCGATGCATTAAGAACTGCTGCTGCAGAGTCACAACAGGGCCTGGGTTTTATACATCATACGAAGGACTGAGCACAAGGAGGTTGAGAAATTTGCTCATCAGGAAGACACACATTGAGTTAGTGGCTGAGTCAGCCGTTCATGGCAGGCTTGGTACGAGCCCACAGGTGTTGCCAGTAATGATCAGATAGACCTGTGGGCAGAATACGTGCCTGCCATAACATCAAGGAGTTAACGGGCTAACAGGCTGCAGGTGTGGTTAGGTAGGTGATTATGGTTTCACCATTGTTAGAGTATCATTAGCCTTAATTGGCCCACACCTGTAGCCTGTAACAGCCCAATGCCTGGCTGGTAAAAGAGAGCATGTACCGCCAGTCTGTGGGGTTGATTGTTTTGTTTTATGACCTGAAAACATCCTGGGTTTATCTACAGAAGAGCCAGAATGGAATAACTGGAATTGGTGTTGGATAACACTGTGGTTCTTTGAGTCTGTGATTCCCTCTTCTCTACTGGGGCTACAAGGAATGGCCTGTCCGCTGCTGGGACTAATAAAGGACTGGGTAGGAGAAGGGTTTCCTAAAGAAGCCGAGCAAGCTAGAAAAACCCGAACGCCCAGGTGGAATTACTTATTCACCAACTGGACGTGGTTATCGGTCCAGCTGGTTTACATCTGCATTCTTTTGGTTATTTTGTTTTGTTTGAAATCTTGTTTGAACTGTTTATTTTCTTTTTGGATACTTCTCACCAACACAGCTGGCATTTCAGTATAAGAGTGAGCCTTATTGAATGCCTTGTGAACTTTAATAAAAAAAACTTGCTTTATTTTGGAAATCACTGTCTGTTTTCTGTGTGCACCCACCCGCTATTAATATATATATATATATATATATATATATATATATATATATATATATATATATATATTATATATATATATATATGCATATATATGCATGCAATAAAGCCTGACAGGCCGCCCGTATACGTCAAATATACGAACTAAGTTAAGCTGAGTAAATACATTTTATTGAAACATGCAAAAGAAAGTACATCTGTATTTGTGATATTGTGCATATTGTCATTGAAAAGATACAACAGGTGGCAGAGCTATTTTTTTCCCTGTCACTGACAGTGCAGACCTGTTTGAGCAGAACAGATGGGAGGAATAAAAATAAATGCAACGATGTCTCGGATTTCAGTAATGTTTTAAGGTATGTGTTGAGAGGGGTGGATAATGTCCAGAATTGTCTTTTCACAACAGAAAGCAATGACTTTCTAGTTCCTCACCAATTAAAATAAAATATAGAGATGGATCAGACTAATTTACTGCCCAAGAGATACAGTATTACCAGAAACAATTGTTAGAACTTTCAGAACTTAGCAAACACTTACAAACTAAATATTCATCTTACATTTTTTTACAGTTATTTTGTTTATTATAAATGTTGAACATGAAAGCCATTGATTTATATTCACGGAACAAGAGCAAGGGCTGCGAAGAATAAGCCCTGGGACTTACTATGTGTTTGGCCTTTAGGGAGATAACATGCTTTCCCCTTGGCTGGCAGAGAGCCACGTTCGCTGAGGTGAGACCGAAATCGATTGGCCTCCAAGGATGGGAAGCAAGCTTTACTTTCCCCCAAAGGGAAAAATTAGAGAAAGATAGAGGATACATTTGAGAAGACTAGAAGTCGCCCCGACTGACAAGGAACGCCTATGCGTTGAGCGATCGTCGCGGCCGACCTCCGAGCCCCGCAGGCGACTGGATTTCTGAAGGAGAATATGAAATGACCATTCAAAAGGGGCCAGAGAGGTACACTGGCATAGGAGATGCAACTTTCCCCCTGGCACAGGAAGCATTTATACTAGCCCCTAGGGGGAACAATTGATAGAAACAGAGATTGAGAAAAGTGCAGGGTTGTCTCCTGGCCCAAGAAGAGATAACGCCCTCTCGGAGGTGAGACTGAACCGATTGGCCTCCAAGGTAGGGGAGCATGTATGCTACTTCCTAGGGGGAACCTGGAATGATAGATTTGACTGGGGTCCCCTCTGGCTCTCGAAGAACAGTCCTCTTGGAGGTCGAGGCCAGCTATTGGGCTGGGCCTAAGATTGGGAAGTGACATCACTTGCCCCCAAAAGAGGACCCCCATCTCCCCGCATCTGTGCCACTAATGAAAAACATAAATAAAATAAGGGGTGTTAGGAATGCAAAAATAAACAAATAAAAAATTAAAATAAGGGTTAGTAAACAAAATACAGGTGACAACATACTGGATGATTAAAAAAAAGATTTTTTTACACTTTTCCTGGTTTTAGTCAGAATTCTAGAGGTAGTATTCTGAACAAGCTGCAAGAGGGATACCACACATTTTGGGACACCAGAAAAGAGTGCATTACAATAATCAATTCTAGATGAAACAAAGGCATGCATTAGTCTCTCGGCATCAGATACAGAAATAATTGGTCAAAGTTTAGCTACATTTCTGAGATGGTAAAAAGATACTTTAGTAACTTCCCCAATATGAGTTTCAAATGAAAGATCAAGATCAAAGATGACCCCCAAACTCTTAACTTCTAGATTCAATTTTGATGAGAGACTGTAAGGGTTGAGCTCATGTAATCCCACCTTTCCTTTTAGTTGGTTCTGTGATGCCACTAGCATAACCTCTGTTTTATCTGAATTCACCTTTAGGCAATTATGTGACATCCAACACTTAATGGCTGTAAGATAAGTAGTAATAACACTCAGGCAGAAGAAATTCCTGACTTTAGGAACAAATATACCTGGGTATCATCAGCACAGCAATGGAAGTTCATTCCATGTCTGCAGATAATGTCACCTAATGATAACATATATAATGAAAACAGCAAGGGACCTAGAATGATGCTCTGTGGAACACCACCCCAATAGAGATGAACTGAAACCTATCAGAAAGATAAGATTTGAACCAGGATAGGACAAGGCCAAAAAGTCCTGCTGTGCTTTCAAGATGATTCAGTGGGATGGAATGGTCTACAGTATCAAAGGCAGCACTTAGATCAAGAATTAATACTGATGGAAACCCAGAGTCGGAGCTTATCAGCAGATCATTCACAAGTCTGACAAGGACCGTCTTGGTGCTGTGTGCAGCACAAAAACCAGACTGAAACTTCTTGAATATACCATTAAGAGTTAGAAATGTTTGTAAATGAATTGCAACAACTCTCTAGAACATTATCTAAGAATGGTAGGTTGGAGAGTGGCCTATAGCTACTGAGGACTAATTGGTCCAAATTGTGTTTCTTACCACAGCTACCTTAAGTTCTGAGGGAACTATATCGGAGGAAAGTGAACCATTTATAATTTTAGAAAATTGGGTATTAATAACACCATGAACATCTTTTAATAGTTTTGTAGGAATAGGATCAAGAAAGCGTACAGTAGCTCCCATATGTCAAACTAGCTCTGTCAGTTCCTGTAAGGTAATCAAAGAAAAAGCCCCCACAGTAGCCTTAATAGGTGTAGTTGGTAAAATTGTGCTAAAGTCCTCCTTTGATTTTCTCCTCCCTCGACTCCTCTCATTTCTTGATTATGTATAATGCTTTTTCATTCTTTCACTGTGCCTGAACGGTTACCCCCAGCAGGAGTATTCCCAAAACCCAGGTCACTCTTCTCTACAGTTGGAGTTCTCCTCTGAGGAGAAAACCATAGGTACTGTCCACTCTCTCTAATTTCTCAGAATAAGCTTGGATGTTCTCTGCTTCGAAGCACGCCTCCCCCCCTTATAAACTGGAACGCATTTGGTCCCTCATTCAAACCTTCCAGAACAGCCGCACCAGTTTAAAACATCATTCTTCAGGGCAGGATTTTCATCTTGCATCTCCTCTCTCTCTCTCTCTCTACCAAAATTTAAAAGCTCGGAAAAACATTTGGTCTTCCCTCTGCAGCACAGAAACAGCCTTTCTCTTTTCTACGATTACTTCATATCCTATACCCCCTATTTCTTCTGTATTGGGCAGCAACCTCAGCGGCCAAAAATAACAATACCCAGCATTTAATCAAAAGTGACATAAAGTTATGCCTGTGTATTGTTTCAAGGGGCTTATTCAAGGCATTCCATGGTCTAAAATACCTATTTGAAGATTTTCACGATTAAACATAATATTTATTTCTTCCGTACAGATGCAGCAGTCAATGTCAACAGACATTCCACAGCAGTAGACTCTTGTTGTTTTTCTCCATGATATATCTTTGCCCAACAGAGTATTGCTAGTATGCCTGGAGTGGGGGCCATCTCTCCAACGGGACCACCAAAGGTTTCTTTCCTCCCAATGGCAGGGTTTTTTTCCTCTCCACTGAGCAGTGAGATTAGTCTTCAATTCCCAATCAAAAAAAAAAGTTTGTATATGTGTGTGTGTGTGTGTGTGTGTGTGTGTGTATATATATATATATATATATATATATATATATATATATATATATATATATATATATATGCACACACAGTGCTAGGAAAAAGTATTTGCCCCCTGTCTGATTTTCTGCATTTTTGCATATTCCTGGCACTGAATGTTATCAGATCTTTAACCAAAATCTAATATTAGATAAAAGGGATCATAAGTGAACAAATAACACACAATTTTGATAGTTATTTCATTTACAACACCCAATGCCCCTGTGTGAAAAAGTAATCGCCCCCTTAGACTCAATAACTGGTTACGCCACCTTTAGCAGCAATAACTGCGACCAAACACTTCTTGTAGTTATTGATTAGTCTCTTATAGCGCCGCGGGGGAATTTTGGCCCACTCCTTCATGCAGAACTGCTTCAGAGACATTTGTGGGTTTTCAAGCATAAACTGATTGTATCAGGTCCTGCCACAACATCTCAATGGGGTTTAGGTCTGGACAATGACTAGGCTATTCCAAAACTTAAAAGTTATTGATCTTCAACCATTCTGATGTAGACTTGCTTGTTTGTTTCGGATCATTGTCTTGCTGCATGACCCAGCTGCGCTTCAACTTCAGCTCACAGAAAGATGGTCTGACATTCTCCTGTAGAATTCTCTGATACAGAGCAGAATTCATGGTTCAAGCAATGATGGCAAGTCGTCCAGGTCCTGATGCAGCAAAGCATCCCCAAATCATGACACTACCACCACCATGCTTGACTGTTGGTATGATGTTCTTACCGTGGAATGCAGTGTTTGGTTTTCGCCAGACATAACGGGGCCCATGTTGGCCAAAAAGTTCCACTTTTGACTCATCTGTCCATAAAACATTGTTCCAGAACTCCAGAGGATGATCTAGGTGTTTTTTGGCAAATATGAGACGAGCATTCATGTTCTTCTTAGTGAACAGTGGTTTCCGCCTTGCTACGCTGCCATGAATCCCATTTTTGCCCAATGTCTTTCTGATGGTGGATTTATGACACTGACCTTAGCTGAGATGAGAGAGGCCTGCAGATCCCTGGATGTTGTTCTAGGGTTCTTTGTGATTTCCTGGATGATTTTACACCTTGCTCTTGGAGAGATTTTGGCAGGACAGACACTTCGGGGAAGATTCACTACTGTCCCAAACTTTCTCCATTTGGACAATAATGCACTGACTGTGGTTTGGTTGAGCCCCAGAGCCTTAGAAATGACTTTATAACCATTTCTAGACTAATAGACATCAACAACTTTTTTCCATGGGTCTTCAGGAATTTCTTTTAATCATAGCATGATGTGCCTCTAGAACCTGTGTGCTGACAATTTCACTCTGATGGTAAGGGCCAAAGTTAGTCAGATTTATATTGGGCAGGGCTGGCCCAAATCAGGCCCGATTAACCAAAGTATTCAAACAGCTGACCCTAACTATCCCTTTAATTGGGTTGAGTTAACTAGGGGGGCAATAACTTTTTTCTCACCTGAAGAGTGCATGTTTGATTACCTTGCACACCAAACAAATGAAAGAAGCACCAAACTTTGGTGTCACTTTTTTCTCTCAGACTCCCTCTATATACTACTACAACCCACAAAAGATCTGACCAAATTCAATGTAAAAAATGTGCAAAAATGCAGAAAATCAGACAGTGGGCAAATACTTTTTCACGAAACTGTATATATACACTAGGTGTACAAAACATTAGGAACACCTGCTCTTTCCATGAAATAGACTGACGAGATGAATCCAGGTGAAAGCTATGATCCCTTTTTGATGTAAACTGTTAAATCCACTTCAATCAGTGCAGATGAAGGGGAGACAGGTTAAAGAGGGATTTTTAAGCCTTGACACAATTGAGACATGGATTGTGTATATGTGCCATTCAGAGGGTAAATGGGCAAGACAAAAGATTTAAGTGCCTTTGAACGGGGTATGGTAGTAGGTGCCAGGCGCGCCATTTTGAGCATGTCAAGAACTGCAACACTGCTGGGTTTTTCACGCTCAACAGTTTCCCATGTGTATCAAGGATGGTCCACCACCCAAAGGACATCCAGCCAACGGCAGGCCAGTGGTCGAAAATGGCTCATTGATGAAAGAGGCCAAAGGAGGCTGACACAAATTGTGCAGAGCAGCAGATGGGCTACAATTAATCAACTGACAGTCCAGTACAACATTGGTGCTGAAAGACCCATAAAAGAACGCACAACTCGTCGTACCTTGACACGAATAAGGTATGGCAGCTGACGACCTAAAAGAGTTCCACTTCTTTCAACAAAACACAAGAAACTGCGGTTGCAGTGGGCTAAGGAACGAAAACACTGGACACTGGAGGATTGGAAAAACATTTCCTGGTCTGATGAATCCCGGTTCCTGCTGTTTCACGCTGATGGGAAGACTAGGGTATGGAGAAAACCACATGAGTACATGCATCCATCATGCCGAGTGTCAACATTGCAGGCTGGTGGTGGTGTGGGATGTGTTTTCATGGCACACATTGGGCCCCTTGATAAAAGTGGAGCAACGTCTGAATACCACAGGATATCTGAACATCATTGCCAATCAGGTGCATCCCATCATGGCAGCAGTGTATCCATCTGCTAATAGATTTTTTCAGCATGATAATGCCCCATGCCACAAGGCTAGGATTGTCCAGGAATGGTTCCATGACATGACAGTGAATTCAGCTTACTGCTGTGGCCTGCCCAGTCACCAGATCCAATTCAGCATCTGTGGGATGAGATGGAACGAGTTATTCGGAGTAGAGATCCACTACCAGCCAACTTGACACAACTGTGGGAAGCATTGGCGTCAACATGGGGCAGCTTCCCTGTGGAACGCTTTCGACACCTTGTAGAGTCCATGCTCCGACGAAGTGAGGCTGTTCTGAGGGCAAAAGGGGTTGCAACTCAATATTAGGAAGGTGTTCCTAATGTTTTGTACACTCAGTGTGTGTGTGTGTGTGTGTGTGTGTGTGTATATATATATAAAATCTTCTCTTTTTATTTTTGGAGGCCGATCTGTCTAACCTCCGCGAGCCAAGGGGAATCCCCATACTCATCCCTATGTCACAAAGCACTTCTCTCCTATTATCAGTTCCCCAAGGTTCCTCCACGCAGCCCTTGCTCCTGTATTGTAAATGTTACCTGAATTTAGGTCAACTGAATGTAATAATTACATTACATTCTTTTTCTTGCATTGTTTCTATTGGTGCTAGCCAAAAATGTAACAAAGCTAAAACATGTTATGTCAATAATTTCTTTAGAATTGGTTACATATACAAATGTACATTTCTGGCTCGTATATGTATGCTTTTTTATTTTTTATTTTATTATATTACAAAAGGCCTAAACTGCAACAGGTCATGACACAAGGGATTTAAGTGTCGTTTAGGCAGGTGACTTGTATGTGCGATTTTAAAACATGTACGTATAGGTGCTTCCAGGCATTTAATCATCCATTTATTTTAAGTTATTATGGCTAGCTAAATTAGCTGACATACCCCCATGTGCGATTTCCAAAGCACTGCACGTCTATTATTTGGCTTCTTCGGAATTTCCGAGAGTTCAATACCCTTTTAACCCTTTGGACCCCAGAATAACTCGAGAACCCTTCTGTAGATTCTTTGGAATTTTGGCAAAAAATTTAGATTTTGACTGTTTTATTGAAATAAACATCACTCAAAAACCAAGAAAAAATCTATATAGTGGAGAGTCAATTATCCGATCTTTGATCAACTGTACTGTCTAAACAACCGAACACATCTGTAATCACGTGATTAATTACGTGTGGTGTATTACCCACACAGCTTCTGCTACTAAATGGCTACAAGATTTAGCTGCCAGAAAAAGGATCAGCAAATTGAGGCAAATGAAAGTTACAGAATTATTCAGACCACCAAAACCTTAGATGGAGCATTGTGTGCTTTTTAAATTGTTGCAGTTAAGCAAATTAAAACAGTCACCTCATTCTTAATTATTCTTCTATTTCGTCAGTAATGCTGGAGATCTTGTCTGTTACTGAGCAGCTAAGAACTTGTATGTTATTCATTTCAATTGTACGTTATTACAATGCCTTAACAGCAAGTACGAACGTATAGAAAAATTAAACTGAATTTTTTAATTATTCATAAAGTTCTGTAATGTGTCAAAGTTGTACTGAATTGTATTCTTTAATGATTTTCAAAGTTTGGTATATGTTACTTTTAATTACAGTATTTCATTACCTTAAATGTAGGTGTTAAAGTTTTACTGAATTGCATTAATTTACTGATTTGCAAGCTTTGTAATTTTGTATGTTTAATGTGATAGCATAGGTTACTAGCTATGTATCATCAGTGGGTAGTTGTACAGTACTTGTGTATATTAACTGCATTATTAAAGGTACAGTAACTGTTATTAATACCTGTTCAATTATCGATTATGCAAACTAGTATCGGTCCCAATTAGTTTGGATAATTAACTCTCTACTCTATGCATGTTTTTTTTTTATTTATTTTTTTAAGAACAGGTTACATCATTCTTTCAAGTAACACCAAACTTGACAGTTTGTTGTTTTACATTAACAAATGTAACTGGTTATAAAAATAAATTTAAGAAAAAAATGTTTAAAAACTATTTACAAAAATAAAGACCTACACTATACATGATTTGTTGCACTTATATTTTAAAATACTGTCTTTGAATTAAGCAATTCTATTTAAATATTAAAGTTGATTATTAAACCTATGACTTTCTAAAAAAAAAAAGTGGCTTTAACATAAAATGTGTAACTGCAATAGTGACATTGTAAAATTCTTAAAGAAAGACTGAAAAGTATAACTGGATGAACAGGTATTCCATGAAATTCCTGAAAGCAGGGTCTCATTTTGTTAAACAAAAAACAGCTTATTATGTGTCATTTTATTATTGAAACTGAATTTATACCAAACATAAATATACATACAAAACACAGAGCTCACGCATAACATAATTTGTCTATACAGCAAAACAACATACAACAAAAATATACAACAAAAACACCTGTTTATTATATTTACTTCATGAAATACAAACATACCAAGGCTCCAGGAAGTCAGTATAAAACAGCTCCATATACAACACTGAAAAGGCAAATGCTGCACGTAACACAGCATTTTTTACAACCAACACAATAAGGAGGAGGTGTTTTTAGTTTTTTAAGCTGTGAACAACGTGGCTTGTGGGTCACATTCTGCACGAGTTTAGCATGAATGGGAAATTTTAACCCCATCCATGCTGTAAAACAACAATAACAAAACATTGTGTATTTAAACACTAAACAATACATTTAAATAATAACAATACAAAAGAATACAAAAAAAAACCAAAATGCACACAGGGGCGGGGTGAACCCTGTCACATGGACCTAATCAGATCGTTAGTCTTTTCGACTGAATTACAAGCAATATTGGATTTATGTAAGGAGTTTTATCAAAGGATTTGGAGAACTCAACAATGCACAGATTTGGCATTCCTGCCGCAGTGAAGATAACCACTACAGATTTCAAAGTACAAAAGATATGTTAAAAGGAAAAATAAATAAATAAATACCAGCTCTGACTACACCTGTCTAAAAAAACCCATAACCCATAACAGAAAGAAGGGCTGTTTTGTTCTACAGTGTTTCAGTTTCTATATTTTACCCAGTGGATTTATTTATTTGAAGCAAAAGAAAGGATTGTTGCATGCTATAACGCAACAAACCTGAATAGGCTTTTGCCGATCACAAAATACCCGCTCTCGTATTACAGTCTACGAATAACACTTTGTAGTTGCAGTTTCTCAATGTATAGAATAATAAAAAACAAACATTAGATCAAGCTCTGATCTGACTGTGATCCTGCTCTGAAAAAACAGGGCCAAATCTTGACCCGAAACTGAGCTCAGGATCAGTGCTAATGCTTTTACTTGTACAACCCAACACGTCACAGGATCAGGATTGGATACCTTAGTACAACCTGCCCCTGATCTGGGGTTTATGGCCGCCCTGGGGACTTTAATAAAGAAACACCAGTACAGACCGCTGATGTAGAAATCCACTATGTTTTTTGGAAAATCTGCAAGAGTGATACGATACGAACCGCAATAAGGCTGAATCGGACATCAGACCGATTTTGGATCTAACCTGGATCCCTACTTACCATTGCAAGCTTTTCTCCATAGCTGGTTGGGATACACTTTATTCCTTCCTCTATGGCTTGCTTACGCAGATCTGCCTTGTTTCCCACTAGCATGATGGGGATCTCACCTTGGGATACGTCCTAATAGATTAAGACACACACAACATTTTAGTGCTATGGGACAACGTAACAAAAGCAGTTAATAAACTGATGACATTATTCCAATGTATATTTTTTACTTCCTGTGACAGGATGGTCGAGTGGTCACAGACCAGGAAGTAAACACACAGGCAAGGCACTGAGGGTGAGTCGCAAAAGCGCTCTTTCTTTAATAATCTAAATAAAATGTTTAAACAAAATAAAACAAAACACACTTTTCAGAAGAAAATGGCACGGTCGCCAAAATAAACAGTCACAATGGTTCAAACAATACAAGTACCATGCTGGTCGAAATCCAGCACGAGTAGCAGTTATATTATTATATCTTACTTCTTGCATTCCTCCTCTCTGAACAACCAACCCTGATGAGCGGTTGATCCGCTCTATATATATATATATATATATATATATATATATATATATATATATATGGCCATCTCCAAATTGGTAATCACTTAATTAATTTGGAGATGGCCACACCATGCATTTGTTTAGTTCGATGGTGAATTTTAACCCCATCCATGCTGTTAAACAATAATAACAAAACGCTGTATTTTTAAACACCAAACAATACATTTAAATCATAATAATACAACACAAATACAAATAAACACAATGTTGGGGTGTACCCTGTCACACTTCCTTTTGAATTTATTTGAAGTAAACACCCATGTTTCACGTAACCCACCTCAATCATGTCCACCCATTCTCGTATGTTCTGGAGACTTTTTTCACAGGTTACATCATACAATAATAAAACTCCATCCGCTCGTCTGAAATAGGATTTTGCAATACTTCGAAATCTGAAACATAAACGCTGTTTTTAACAAATACTCCATTATAAAATAAAGATACAGTTTGGGCCCTGTTTTGAAGGAGAAACAGTGAGGCAAAGGAACATTTAAAACAACTGTAACAGTACTGAGTCACAGAAGTTACTCTTGCCAAGTTTGAGCCACTATTATGACTCTATACATGTGACATAAACAAAAGTTTATGTAACAGTTGTTGGAATTTCTCTACAGATCTACTCAAACACCCAAATCAAAACAAAAGTTTGCTATCTGTTGATAGATTAGCAAAACTAAGCAGTCAAAAGCTGTCCTTGCTTGTCCTGTTCTTTTTGTTGAAGAAGCAAAACTTATAGTAAATGAAAGCAGATCACAAACTTGGCATACTTTTAGGGATATAGATAAACTAGGCAATGCAATTTTTTTATTTTTTATAAATTCAGTGTTTAAATACCATTATCCACAATACTGGGTTATCAAGTCAAGTTTGGATAAAACAATGTATGATTCTTCCCAATTTTTTAAAGATTTTTCAGTAGTTTAAGATTACTGAAATGTGAAACAAGAAATTTGTAATTGTACCTTTCCTGTCCCGCAGTATCCCACAGCTGTAAAACTGTAGGTTCCCCATCAACAACCAGTGTCTTCATTTGAAAGTCAACACCTAGCAGGAAAAAAAACACTTGTTTTTTTTGCACTTAAAAATATTTATTTTTGCATTAATTTCTGTTTTTGAAAAAAAATAACATGTATACAACTTACTGAGCTATCAATATGACAAACATTTGTCACACACATATACAAAATATGAACTGCTTTCAGTCAGTTTCTTTGGTTCACAGGTTATCAATAGTTTAATATCACACATATGATTGTCACTGCTAGAACAATAAAGTAATCCTATGTATTACTTTTAATCTACAATTGATGGGGGGAAAAAAACAACATTTGATATCCTGAGGTCAAATTTCTATTCAACTATGGCCTTTGAGATCCATTCCAGTCCTGGTGTTTATTTAAACCGGTCCTAAATTAGTTAATTGCCTTTTAGCAGCTTCAATTACATTAGAACCTGCTCGGATTAAAAACCTGGACTGGATTAGATGTCGAGGGCCAGAGTTGAGTACCACTGATCTAAACAGTGGTAGATCTTTATACCCCCAACCTAAAATTCAAACCGAATCTTTCACTTGTTAAGTAATGTTATACGCTGGCACATAAATTATCCAGGAGGGAAAAACCTGCAGGTTAAATATAGTTTAAGGGTGGCTGTATTTAGATCCGCCGATGTTTACATGATTATAATATATACTTCATTATTGGTCAACAAACAGGTTTGTCTATCCAACAAACCTACCTAGTGTGGCACTAGTGTTTAAACGGAACTCATTTTTACAAAGCCTCAGCAGGAAGCTGGACTTGCCCACGGCTGCATCTCCAGCTAAGACCACCTTGTAGGCTTTCTCAGAATGAGGGTATTCAGAATTGCTATCTCTATTGTCTGCCTAAGGAAAAGAAAAGAAAATACTAATGAAATGGGAAAAACAAACAAAAAACACAGTAAAAACAATAACAAAAGCCTTAATGATGGTAAACTTTTACCAATTTATCATTACATTCTTAAGCAGCTTCCATAAAAAAGGATGTAAGCTGTGAATGTGTCTCATTGCTGACAAGTCATGCAAAAAAAAAAAAAAAAAAGCTTTATCCCTCCTTGTCATTAGTCCATATCAGGAACTTTATCTATGTGTGGTGTTGGACTGTCACACAGTTAGTGGAGAAGAGGCAAAGTTTTTTTTTTTTGTTTTGTTTTTTTTTCTAAGAAAATAGCCGAACCGTTTTTTTTTTTTTTTTTTTTTTTTTTTTTTTTTTATTGATAATCAAATGCAGAACTTCTCCCTTAATGCGTCAATCCAGTATCTCCACAGAACAGAACCCCCCAGCAAGACTCCCTGCACCTCAGAACTGAGGAAGATTAATATAGTACTCTTTCTAGGCCCAAAATTGAAACTGAATCGTCCCAGAGCTTCAAGGTGTTTCAAACTTCCAACCTTTGAAGGGAGGTAATTTTATATACGTGACAATACTGTATTTCAGAAACGGTTATTAAACTTATTTTCTGTAGTTACAGTATGTCTGAAACATTAGTTAACACATTCCCCAAGCTTGTTTGTTAAAGAGGTGTGCAAACAGCTGGCCTGTAAGCCCAAGTAGATAACATAAACCTTTCGGTTAATGATTAATATAGTATGAATATTCTGGAGGCACTTGACTACTCCTTCTGAGCTAGCGTAATATTTTCAGGTCAGACTGTCACAGAAACTCAGTATGCAAACACTGCTGAACTGTTAGCCTCTGTGTAGTGCAAGAATGGTGGATATTATAATAAATAGCAAGTTAAAATACAGTATCAGAACTATATAGCAAATATTTTTACTATAAGTTAACTGCTCTTAGTCAAACTCACTCTTAAATGTAATTATTTACTGTATACTTTACTTTGCTCTTATTTGAATTTGATCTTATTTGATGCTGATTTTATTTTACTTTAATCTGTAATCTGATATTTTATAATGTGATACTTTGTACTGTGATATTTTGTAAAAATGTGTAAGTCGCCCTGGATAATAATAAATAATAATAATAATATAATAATAATAATAATAATAATAATAATAATAATTAGAACTGCCAGGCAGTTTTACAGCTTCCAAGTTCAGTACCAGCTGGAAATTTTGGCAAGCTGTATATTGCAGCACAAGTGTCAGCAACAGATCAGTTTTATGGAGCAGTTTCAATTCAAAACACTGCATTAGTTCATTATCTCATGATGCTTTTAACTTTAAACACCATAGTAACCATGACCCTATCTACACACTGTAAGAAGTTATAAGCTAATTTAACATTTGACCTTAAGGAGAGGTCAAAGGTCAAAATCAAGGTAATTTTTGAATAGAGCATACATGGGTTCCTAAATATGTTGTATAGTAACCATAACCCTATGTGCACTGTAAGGAGCTATAAGCTAGTTTTACATTTGACCTTAGAGAGGTCACAGGCAAGGTGATTTTTGGATAGAGCATATATGGGTTTCTGTCTGTGTTCTAGAGTAACCATTACCCTATATACACACTTTGTAAGGAGTTAAAAGCTAGTTTTACATTTGACCGGAGATTTTGAAAGGTTTTTAAAAGAAATGGATCAGGTGGCCATACTGGTTTACACACAACCATCAAAAGTCAATTGTATTGACACAGGGATGATGCTTGTCAACTTTGGAGTTAATCAAACAAGCATTTTTTTTTGTAGCTCTAGCAGTTTTAAATTTAAGAAGAAAATGTAGGTCTGGTGGCCATCTTGTTTTATAAAAGAACACAATTTGTCCCTATTTGAAATCCTTTTTTCCCCTAGGATAATGCCTACCAAGTTCAGAGTTAGTTGGTTAAATGGTTTTCAAACAAGCAGTTTGATGTTAGGGTGCATTTCAGTGAATTTGCTGGCAGCCATTTTGATAGTAACATTTATCGCAGCAACTTCTTAGTTGATGCACAAGATTGGAAGCCTAATAATAATAATAATAATAATGCAAGTTTATGTTTTAACAACAATCAGTAAGACACAGATCCATGTCCCAACTAGCAAGTAGTCTGTATATACACTCCCCAAATGTTAGTCCCTCAGTTAGCATCAGAAACTCAGAAGGCAAGGTACAGAACTTGTGGTGATATAGCGGAGATGCATTTTCGCGTTGAGACGGAAGCTGAAGAACCTATCCTGCTGATCGGCGTTGGTGGTTTCCAGTCTAGCACTGAACTGTTGCCGTCAGAACTGTAAGCCACTTCATCATGAATCTCCGGCACCTACAAACAAACATTAGGAATTTTAGTTTCAACACAAACAAATCTGTCACCGTAAATGGACACATATATGCATGAGTTCGATATGATTTCTATAGAAACGTATAAGCCAGTTTGTGGATTTAATTTATTTTTATTTTTTTAACTGCAGACAATACAATGAAGATGATCTTTAGTAAGTAATTGTCTATGGAACAGAAAAAAAAACATAATTACATTTTGAAGGTGCGTTCAAAATAATTAAAAGTATTGAGATATATATTAATAAGTATTACATATATATATATATATATATATATATATATATATATATATAATATATAATATATATATATATATATAGTGCCTAGCAAAAGTATTCAGACCCCTGACTAATTCTCTCATATTACTGAATTACAAATGGTACATTGAAATTTCGTTCTGTTCGATATTTTATTTTAAAACACTTAAACTCAAAATCAATTATTGTAAGGTGACATTGGTTTTATGTTGGGAAATATTTTTAAGAAAAATAAAAAAATGAAATATCTTACTTGCATAAGTATTCAACCCCCACACATTAATATTTGGTAGAGCCACCTTTCGCTGCAATAACAGCTTTAAGTCATTTGGGGTAAGTATGTACCAGCTTTGCACACAGTGTCGGAGTGATTTTGGCCCATTCTTCTTTGCAGATTTGCTCCAGGTTGGCTGGACGATGCTTGTGGACTGCAATTTTCAAAGAGTGCCACAGATTCTCAATGGGATTGAGATCAGGACTTTGACTGGGCCACTGTAGGACATTCACCTTTTTGTTCTTGAGCCACGCCAATGTTGCTTTGGCCTTGTGCTTGGGATCATTGTCCTGCTGAAAGGTGAATTTCCTCCCAAGCTTCAGCTTTTTAGCGGACTGAAGCAGATTCTCTTGTAGTACTTTCCTGTATTTTGTATCTTTTTGCCAAAAAGCTCTATATTGGTCTCATCTAACCACAAAACCTTTTCCCACATTGCAGCTGGGTCACTCTCATGCTTTCTGGCAAACTCCAGACATGCTTTCAGATGGTACTTTTTGAATAACAGCTTCTTTCTTGCCACCCTCCCATACAGGTCAGTGTTATGCAGAGCTCTTGATATGGTTGACTGGTGCACTATTACTCCACTCCCAGCCACTGAACTATGTAGCTCCTTCAAAGTGATTGTTGGCTTCTCTGTGGCTTCTCTCACAAGTCTCCTTCTTGTTTGAGTGCTGAGTTTTGAGGGACGGCCTTTTCTTGGCAGTGTCTGGGTGGTGTGATTCAGCTTCCACTTCCTGATTATTGATCCAACTGTGCTCACTGGGATATCCAAACACTTGGATATTATTTTGTACCCTTTCACTAATCTATGCATTTGTATTACTTTATCTCTAACTTCTGTAGAATGCTCTTTGGTCTTCATTTTCCTTCAGATTCACAGCCTTACCAATGATCCTTCACCAGCGGGGTTTTTATCCAGAAAATGGGCAATTTCTTTCATCGGTGCAAACTGGGAGCTTCCATAGCACAGGGGTTGAATACTTATGCAAGCAAGATATTTCAGTTTTTAATTTTTCTTAAAAATATTTCCCAACATAAAACCAATGTCACCTTACAATAATTGATTCTGAGTTTCAGTGTTTTAAAAATAAAATATCAAACAGAACGAAATTTCAATGTACCATTTGTAATTCAGTAATATGAGAGAATTGGTCAGGGGTCTGAATACTTTTGCAAGCCACTGTGCCGACATATATATATAATATATATACATATTATATATATATATATATATATATATATCTGCGATCTCTGCAGGTCAGGGACATGTGATGTTTCCAGTCCCAGCCTGTACACATACAAAATATTCTTACACTGTACAAATAAAACTAAAGAAAAACAGCTAAGTTTTATATATATATATATATATATATATATATATATATATATATATATATATATATATATATATATATATAGACAAATTAAAACTAGTTTTATTCTTATTTTTTTGTTCTGATATATCTAACTACAATTTAGGAAAAAGCTATAAAATACAGCACTGTAATGTGG
Source organism: Polyodon spathula (assembly GCF_017654505.1). Taxonomy (NCBI): domain Eukaryota; kingdom Metazoa; phylum Chordata; class Actinopteri; order Acipenseriformes; family Polyodontidae; genus Polyodon; species Polyodon spathula. Next base: position 67,057,800 of record NC_054535.1, read on the forward strand.
GCTGATGTGATTGCAGCAGTTTGCTTTGTAAATAAATAGGCTTGCCATGGAGCAAAGTGAGCACAGCGTACGTCTGTATCAGAAGCATATCCCCCGAAGTTCTCTGGCATCTTGTGTGACCTTCGGAAGTTCTTTTGAAGCCTGAACTCCACCTCGGAGTCGTAGTCGTTGGAGTCTCGCAGGGTTGAGAGGCCACTGTCCAAGCAGCTCTCTGCTAGGCTCTCCACCTCACAGCTTACACTATGCATCGGGTCACACATCGCCAGCATGTCACAGTCCTCATCCATGTAAGAAGAATGAGAGAACCTGGAGAAGTCAAATAAAATATATGAATAAGAATAGAAGAAAATATCTGGTGACAGATACAGTTCAGATCACATTGTATGAATAAGAGTTGAAACAAATATGTGCAGATTACTTTGTCATTCATTATTGGAATGAAATTATATTTTAGTGTAATTAAATGTAAATGCGCACTCTTTATAGTGACGTTATAAACTCATTGAATCTAAATGTGTGTTTTAAACACTTCTTTTTTTTTCTAGATTCTAGATTGAAAAGCACAAGTATAAATATATATTTGCCTTTTCAGCAGACAGCTGAGTTTACCCATGGATAAAATTGTTTTTCTTTTTAAAACGTTGAAGGCAAACTAATCCCTCAGATATAAAAAAAAAAAAAAAACACGTCTTACCTATCATAAAATGGAGACTGTCGACCACTAAACTTCAGACTTGATTGAGAAATGGTATTTCCTGGGGAGGTGTTATGAACACGCTAGAAGAGAAACAATTTTAGTTTTAAAAGGTAAAAATAAATTAATTTGCCTCAGGCTGTGTTACCTAGGTCATGTTTTTAAGCTTTTTTTTTCATGCAAATGATTCTTACCAGAGATTTATTGTATTTGCTTAAACTATTTTCCAGTGTACTTCTTAGACCATCGTTGCTGTCATGGAGTTTCCTGTTAGCTGACCTTTTAAAGAATAAAGGAATGCAAAGTCATTAAGGATTTATTCAAACAACTGAATGCCTGTTGATATTCTCAGCTAGTTTTCTTTGTCTGGAATTTGTTAAACTCAAAATAGGTCCAAAAAACTAAATAAAACAAATAACAATAATATATTCACAAAGCTTTAACTCAAGAGTTATTTCAGGAATGTTTTTAATTTAAAAAAAACTCAATAAACTGCCTTAACAACAGTCTAGAACTGTTTCATGAATATTAAAATATATTTAATTCATTAAAAAAAACTGAGAAAATACTGTTTACATAACTCTCAAGTTAATGCTTTGTAAATAGGGCCAATAATAAAGCAACAAGGTATTATAAAACATCAGGATCAGCTGACACGCCAGAAAGCTGTGAGGTTAACTCTGTGCCCTCTGTGTGCTTTCTTGGTAAGAGTGTGTGTTTGGGATATGCAGTAAAGCAGGATGTAGCAATTAAGAATGAGGATACACTTCAAAACACAGGTACATTTAACTACACTGTGCTTGGACCCCTGTACTGTATACATTGGTACAGAATTCTATAAACTGAACGGTAGCTTCACTGTATGAGGAATGTGCTTGGTATGCAGTTATTTAACCTGGTGATTAAAACAGACATATCTAAATATGCTAAAATGAATGATACAAAAAAAACAAGGGCTTTTTAAGTATAAGCCAGCAGAAAACAGGGATTTATCAACAGAAAGACTGAATGAAACTTACTGAAGTATCTCTATTTGTCGGGTAAGGTTTTCTCTTTCGTCTGTATACTCTTTTATCATTGCTTTATCCCTGAAAAGCAAAAAACAATAACAACCAAAAAGTCAGGTTTTGTTCATTGGAACATAAATACATCAATTTAGATAGAGTACCAGGGGAATGGTGAGCCTTTATTTTAGCTGTTGTTACCAGTTGCCATAGAGATTAAACCCCAATGCGCTGAGCAGTCTTACTTTCAGGATATCCTGTGCCATTGTAAAGACTTGATTTTTAAACCCTTTTCCTTGTGTCTCATCAAAATGATATTTGTGTAGTAGCCGACTGAATCCACGCAATAAATTAAAATGACTGAACCCAGACATAAATACTGTAATTCAGATTACTTGCAAACACAAGTAGTTCAGTGGTTAGAGTAAAATCCTGAAGACTAAGTTAAAGTATAAGTAGCTTAAGATGTCACTGCAATTGCTTTTATACACTTCCCTTATTGTTGTGTGGTGTTTGCCATCTGAGTTGTTCTGGGTTTTTTTTTTTTTGGGGGGGGGGGGGTTTGATAGTTGTCTTAACCAGACTTTTTCTTTGAGCGTGTCTGTAGTAACAGCGTTGCTTATTCTAATCAAATCATGTAACAATGTGACTTTTCAACAGTGCAAGTCCCACTTACATATACATAAACTACAGTGCCTATAGAAAGTCTACATGCCCTTTCAAAATGTTCAACTTATAGCCTGGAATTAAAATGCATTAAAATCTACATATCCTACCCCACAACTTCCAAGTGAAAAAATATTCTAGAAATTTGTAGAAAATTAATTCAAAATAAAAACTGAAATACCTTGGTTGGATAAGTGTCCACCCCCCTTGTAATAGCAATCCTAAATTAGCTCAGGTGTAACCAGTTGCCTTCAAAATCACACACCAAGTTAAGTGGCATCCACCTATGTTAAATTGTAGTGATTCACATGATTTCAGGATAAATTCAGCAGTTCCTGTAGGTTCCCTCTGCTGGGTAGTGCATTTCAAAGCAAAGACTCAACAATGAGCACCAAGATGTTTTCAAAAGAACTCCAGGACCAAGTTGTTGAAAGGCACAGATCAGGGGATGGGTATAAAAAATATCAAAGGCCTTGAATATCCCTTGGCGCACGGTCAAGATGATTATTAAGAAGTGGAAGGTAGATGGCACCACCAAGACCCTGCCTAGATCAGACCGTCCCTCCAAACTGGATGACTGAGCAAGGTGGACTGATCAGAGAGGCTACCAAGAAGCCAATGGCAACTTTGCAAGATCTACAGGCTTTTATGGTCAAGACTGGTCAAAGTGTGCATGTGACAACAATATCCCAAACACTCCACAAATCTGGCCTGTATGGTAGAGTGGCAAGACGGAAGCCATTACTCAAGAAAACCCACCTTGAATCCCATTTCAAGTATGCAAAAAAACACTCAGGAGATTATGTAGCCATGTGGCAAAAAGTTTTGTGGTCTCACAAAACTAAAATGGAACCTTTTGGCATAAAGCTTTGGCAAAGCGTTATGTTTGGCGCAAACCCAATACAGCGCATCACCCAAAGAACACCCTCCCTACTGTGAAGCATGGTGGTGGCAGCATCAGGTTATGGGGATGTTTATCATCAGCAGGGACTGGGGCACTTGTCAGTACAGAAGGCAAAATGAATGGAGCAAAGTACAGAGAAGTCCTTGAGGAAAACCTGCTGCTTTCTGCAAGAAAGCTGAAACAGGGACGGAAGTTCACCTTTCAGCATGACGACCCATGGAGCTTACGCCTGTTTAATGAGGTAGCAGTGCCAATGTTCAAGGCTACTGCAATGCCATTGCTACACAGGCGGGCAAAAGCTTGTATGTTGTAATCAAGGAGGACAGCGCCCGCTCCATGGAGAGAACTACTACACAAAACCCTTCTGCTCCAAGAAGGTGCTTGTGAAGGCATAGCCCAGCCGAGGCCGTTTGAAGAGGCTGGAGGCGCTGTGAGGATGCCAGGACTCCGGGAGGCTAGAAGTAGGTCAGTTTATTGGATTTAATCCCAAACCAAGTGCAGTGAGGGTTAGTAGTGTAGTGGGTTCCTGGAGCGGGACATTCCTTTTAGTGGGACTAGCGCTCACCATTTGTGGGCAAACTTTAATTGTTAGCTTTTTTTTTTTTCTTTATTAAATCCGGCACTAGAATTACCATTGTTGGTACCCTAGCTTCGGGCCTGTGTTGTAATTAAATCTGCGTGATGGTGTGGCAACACCCATTGTTCTGTGTCTGATTCACTATTATAACATCGCCATGTTACAAGGTGTCACAAGGTTTGAATTAGATGAGGAAGGATGTTAATCCCAGCCTTTAGGATTCTCAAGACAAGCTCAACATCCAGTGAAGGCAGATTTTGCTAAACATTATAATACCCCAATATTGGAGCAATAGAACCAAGAAACACAAATTGCTGCAAACAACAAAAAATATATTTTTAAAAAAATGCAATTAAAATGATATTTGAAGCTACTACCTCTTTAATGTTAAAGTGGTGTTAAATTTTGTGCATCTTAAAATTGACTTTATAATAAATATATTCAATACCACACGCGCCCAATATAAAACAAAATTACTGATGCCATTTTGTTTTACTACTGTATGTATAGCATTGTGGCGGAGTGTCCCGTATTTAGCATGAGGATTGCACAGAACTTCACGTGCAGGTAAATGTAATATGTGAGCACGGGAAATTGCACATAATTAATTCACGTGCAGTTGTACCGAGACTCCAATTGAATGATTGATTAGCAATAGAGTCTCGGTACAGCTGCATAAAAGCCACATGTTTTCACTCACTCAGGGTTTGTGTGTTCGGTGAGTGGAGAACGGGTGTGGAGAGGAGGTAAAAACAAAGTATACAAGCAATTGCTACAATGTGCTGGAAACACCAGCATGGTACTTGTTTAGTGTTCGTCCACTGTTTGTCTGTCTGTCCGTTTGTTTGGCCAACGTGCCCTTTATTTTCAGTGTTGTGTGTTTTGTTTAAATCATAGTAATGTTACAAAAAGTGATGTGAGAATGAATACAAGACAAAAGTAAATACTTTGCAAATATGCCCCTGTATTCAATGTTTTTCGTGTTGTTGTTTTTTTTAGTTTTTTAATAGCACTGTTATAGATAAAGTGGCTGGCAGAGCCTTGTATAAACTTGATTTTAAGGGGTATATTTTCTGAGAAGTTTCAAAACAGATCTGGACAGCATTTTCATATGCTCCGTGTCTATGTTACGGATACTTTTTTTGTCCAAGTTTCATGAAAATTAGTTTGACAAATTAGTTTTTTTGCACTAAAATAACTCAAGACGGCTGCTTGTTTAAACCCCATGTCAGTATTCTGATCACAGCACAAATGCGAGTGCAAGCGCTAATAGTGCTTGCGCCACAGAATCGGGGGCATAAATGAAGCGAAGATGTAAAAAAACCACTGCGCTGAAATGGTATTCTGAAGACGTGTCTTGCACCATTATAGCGCGTCTGCCCCATCGCCACAGGTTGACATCAATTTCGGGGCATGGTATCAATAACACATTTGCCAAAGCAATTCTGATGACAAAGCAATGGGGTCACAAATAGACGACTGAGCACTGTGTTATGACCTGCTAAAACCAGGTTTATTTAGTGGCGCAATCAGGAACTTTAACAACTGAACACAATATAAAAAGCAAAGTAGTCCTAAGTAGCAAATGGAACTGACACAGAAAGAGGAAAACCAAAACAAAAAAAGTCCTTAGAAATACCATTAAAAAAAATACTCCAAAGCGGTTAACTTTTCTTGTTTACTGCAGGGGTGTAGTGCTATATTTCGAACTGAGGGGTTGCTACAACCTACCACTGCCATCCCATTTTCCCATGCAATACACTCAACAGAACCACAGTTTATCGCTTTACAGTAGTTACATAACAATAACTCGCGTGTCGCAATGGTGAATGTATAATGGGTTCCATCTCTAACTAGCTATACTGAGAAATGTACAGTAATATCACAGTGTTTGAGTAGGGGACTATGAAGCGAAATAACTTCACTTAGAAAATTATACACAACCTTCATACAACTTGTTAACTTAAACTAACTAAAAAATAAGGATCACATCTTGAAATGTATTATTATTATTATTATTATTATTATTATTATTATTATTATTATTATTATTATTATTATTATGCACAACACCACCCCCCTCGTATATTGAATGGTTTGGTCCAGAATCAGCTCGTCTCACTGTCCTATTGCAGTCTCCTAAGAACAAATGAGACCGAGGTTTTGAAACAGAAAGCCATCCGTTCGCAAAAAAAAAAAAAAAAAGGCCACAGGTACCCTTTATTTGTTTGTTGTGAAACAAACAACATATGAATCCAAATTAACATGTATTTATCTTTTATCTTTTGTAGTCATCTTTGTATTACTTTAGTATAAATACATGTTAATTTGGATTCATATGTTGTTTTTTTCTGACTTTATGTGAACGAAAAGACATACATTTGCCCATTTTCCCATTGGAAATAGTGATATTTTGAAATATCACTGTCCTGGTCACAAAAGCAAAGTTTGTGGGGAATAATAACCATTTTCTATACTTTTGAGGCATAAGCAATTAGGAAATAACACTTACTACCCAGGAACAAAAATTGTGTTACATAGTGTTATTCACACCTGTTGTTCCTGACCAGAAGCACGCTATATTCAAACTTTTTCATTATTTATCTCTCAAGAGTTTCTTACGGCTATTGTATTCTTTGCTATTTTTTTCTGAATATAAATGCTGCACCGCCATTGAGGTATCAGTCACCTGCTTTGCGTATATCAGTTTGGACATTGAGGAAATCCTATTGGTTAAGAGAAACAAAGAGCTACCTAGCAATAGCCAATCGAGTGTGTTTTAAGACATGCAGTGCCCACCCACTAACAAACTTAACACTAATGAGAAGACGGTACTTGCAAAAATGTTATTATTATTATTATTATTATTATTATTATTATTATTATTATTATTATTATTATTATTAATTTGGATTGCATGTTAAGTTACAGCAACAAACATAAATAAAAAGAAGAAAAAGTATGGAGGCACAACACCATTGCAAAGTTAAGCGGTAGTTTTTATAAAAAAAAACAAAAACAAATGGGAATGAATTGTATATTTTTGTAGTACATAGAAACATAAATTACTACAACACAAGTGACCTCACTATCTTAAAACTTGGAAAGATGGCAAAATCTTTACAACACCATTTAAAATAAAAAATAATACAAATGCAGAAAAGTTATCTTATAGTAGTAAGTGGAGTTTTTGATAACTGCATTGGTGTGTGCTTCCTGCATTTCTCTTTGATCGTAGATAATACTGTGTGGAAGTGGGATATGTTATTTCTTTGGTTTGGTAATTAATAGGAAGGCACTGAAAGGATGGAAAGTGTGGTCGGACGATGTTAAAACTTTAGTTTATTTAAAATCTTAAACATTTATAGTGCCTTGTTCTTGCTGATATTTTTGAGTTTATGTGTTGCATTTATTGACAACCACGTTTGCTGGTGATCATTGTTTAGTAGGGCAGTTTATAGTAACCCTTTGCAATCCATTTATTCTGTTCCTGTCAGGCTGGTCAGACCATACAAAGACAGCAGTACCAAAATTTTGAACAAAAAACGTTTTTTGTTTTTTTATATACTATATAAAGGGAAGCATGCATATATATATATATATATATATATATATATATATATATATATATATATATATATATATATACTATATATCAGGAACGTAACGTTGAAAAAAAGTAACAGAATTTCACAAAGTTTTAGTTTTTGCTTTATTACATTATCTTTAGAATAATCAGACAGGTACAAAACTTTTTACAAATCAATTACACACTACTACAAACAAAAAAACAACAAAAAAAATGAACTAAAAACTATTTTTCATCAATGTCATAACTATTTACACCAGGCGAGGTTTGCAATCAAAAAAAAGAATTTACACTGACAGGAATTTTTTTAATGTGTCCATGGTATGTTATCTTTCAAAACAGTCACCTGGGTGTAACCCTGGCTGCCTTGAGCAGGTTTTGTAGACCCATAAAGTCTCTCTCCTCCCCACTTTTGTCTTTGTCACTGCACACTGCAGTCTTTGGTGCTTTTTTATCTACTTTTGGAAATGAAATTTGGCTTTCCATTCAGCCTTTTTTCTTTGTCTGTTGATGATGGACAACCACGTTTTCTTGAGCTAGGGTTGCACACATCTCCCACCAGTTGTATCAATAAGGCTTTACTGAAGGTTTTATGGTGAACAGGTAGCTGTCCTGATTCCACCTTCATCAAATTGAGCAGGATAGCACTGTTCACAATTACTACTTCGAGCAGCCAAAAGAATATCTTCCTCCACCACTTCAGAGACTTTCTTGTGAAAGCATAGCTGGCACAGTAGTGATCCGCCCGGTCCACTGCACCCATCTTGCTGGTGTAATCGCAGATAGCTGAAGGCTTGTCCAGCTCTTCAATTGCTCCTCTCTTGATGGTGCACTGTACCTTCTCACAGTCACTGCCATGGGAGGTGCTCATCATGAGCACTAGTCTTTTGTCCTTCCATCCTAGCACCATGACCTTGTTGTCCTTGCTGAGTGAGACTGTCTTGTATTTTATTTTAGTCTGAGCCATTGTTTCACTGGTACTGGCAATCCTCTTCTGTTAGCCACTACTGTTCCAGTGGTAGATTTTTTATTTGTACCAGTTCCATGGCCAGGTCATAACCTGTGTAAAATCTGTCTGTAACCAAATGAAAGCCATGTTTATTTGTTGTCTGCAGTAATGTTTCACACAGGTGAAGAACAATTCTTGATGAAAATGGCATGTCAGGTCTCAACAGGGAGTCTGTTGCTGGGCTACCAAAGTAAGGATCAATAGCAGAGACATAACCAGTTTCACAGTCAGCTAAAACAAACACATGCATCCCCCACTTGGTAGGCTTCTGAGGATTGTAGCTCCTGAAGATAATCCTTCCTTTGAAGCCAACGGTGCTCTCATCAATGCAAATGCCTCTTCCTGGGAATAAATAGCTCATGGCATTTTGTGTCTATGTAGCTGACCACATTCCTGACCTTTTGTCCTCTGCTAACAAAAGCAGCTTGAGGCACCTGGGTGGGGGGAGGGCAAAGGTGTAGCATCCAAAAGATCTGCAAGAAACGTGATCTCTTGAATACATCTTGGAAAAACTGCATTCTGTCAGCCCATTCCTGAGAAATATTCTTTTATGTTTGTTTTTACATTCAGTCCCATATTAAGCAGAACACCTAAAAATGCTTTCATCTCTGCTAACGTAACAGGTTTCCAGGAGTTCCAAATAGAATTATGACGCAGCGGTCCTGTTAGTTTTACACTCGCATGTCTATTGGTTTAATTTACAATTTCAGTAAACAAAGCATCTGTGAAAAAAACCGTTGAAAAAACTCCAGTGCAGTCCTCAAAGTAGTACTCCCTTGAAATCCCTTATTTATCACAGTAAATCTAAATTTTGTGAAAGCATCTGCACTTACCGATGCGCATCTCCATTCGCCCGCCGGCTGCGCGTCTAGTTCGTGGTCACTTTCCTCAGATTCCTCAGAGTCGTCTGTAAATGAAATATTTACTTCCTCATCACTAGATTGATCAAAATCATCATTCAAAATGCTTTCCTCTGTACTTTCTGCTTCATCCATAATCTGTGCAAGTTCTTCAGGCTGCCTTAACTCTCTGCCTGCGCTGTACCATGTTTACTCTGTCCATCTCAGCCTCTGTCTGTTCAATTCGGCTTTGCTCAGCTTGTATATGGTCTATTCAGTTTGCTCCGCCTTTTTCCGATCAGAGGGAATGGGTTGTCTTGGCTTTATTTGGTTTACAATGCAACACATGCTGTGTTAGATCATGGTTTTCAACAGAGTCCGACATAGGACCGCAAAGGGTTAACTATGACGTCACTTATTTAGAATTCAACTAAGCTGCCCATTGACAGAAAAGTAGCGCTCAGAGAACTTTGTAGTCCGCTCAGTACAAAAAAAATTAGAGGGAACATCTGCTCTGAGATTGCCTCGGAGACTAGTTTACAACCATTGCCCAGCTCCATGCTGGGATTAATGGGGTGTACTGCAAATTTTTCGCAGATCCCCTGGACGACATCAGCAGAGCCCCGCCGGTCCATCTTTCGGACGCAGACAGTAGCTCCCATAGTGCAGCCATTCCCACCATTCCCTGATTTTATGTTGGTGGTACGCTCCTTTTGGGATCAACCGGCACCAGCGCCAACTATTTTGAAGCAAGCCGTCCGACTTGCTTCACTGGATCGCGGTTGAGAAACTGGGCGTGGCAGGATTCCTGAACGAAGTCCACTTATAGGGGGAAAAAGTTCAGTGTCCTCTGCTAAGTAGTCCAAATCGATGGACAGATCCCCTCTCTTCAAGAGGTGGTCACTAAGGCGGCACTGTATACCAGAAATGTGGTCTCCACCAGGGAATGTTTGTTATAAAATACATAGGATTTTACTTATACAAACCCCTTATAACAAAAAATCATCTCCCAAAAGAAATGTTTTTGGTGTTGAAGATTACAGAGAGGATCGTACAATCTAGATGGAGGAACTTCTATATGGTCTCCTTTGTTAGGATATAGATATATATATCTATTGCATATATAGATATATATATATATATAGATAGATACTATATAGATAGATATAGATAATATATATTTCCAGTGAAAATTTATCACTTTTTTCTAAAAATAATTTATGCTTTTTTTATGATTAAGTAAGACTGAACATTCTGGACTGTTAAGACTTTTTCCACCCTTAACCAGTCAATTCCGGCGGTGATACGTGAATCAGGTAAGGCCAGCCACTATTCCCTTACCTGACAAATTTGACCACGTCATCCACACTGTTTAAGTGAAGTCTGTTTGTAGTCACACAGCAGTGGTCACCTAACATAGTTTTGAAGAGTCGTTGTCGTGGATTATCTAAAATCTAAAACTTCTCTGCAACAGCCTTTCATTGATTTTAGATTTACCTAAGCTTTCTAGATACTGTCAAATACCTAATTAAAGATCCTTTTACGGATTAATTTGTAATAAACAGAGAAAAGGTACTAGAGTCTCTTTTCTACGATTTCACTATACCATGCTAAAGTTTTATGGTATAAATTAAATAGGGAGGCTACTATCTCGTTCAGAAGACTTACTAGGTCAGACTATATCTATGTCACATGTTGCATGATGACCTGGCCAGAACAAACCTGCGCAGTCATGCCTTGTCTGAGCAATTGGTAGTGTCTGTCTGTATGTGTTATCCTGGCTACTGGGACCTTCCAGAAGGTAGCAGGTGATACAGTGGGGATCACCCAGTCAGCCGTGTCCCGCCACCTTGACTGGTTCATAACCGCGTTGCTGCGACGTGCTGAGGAACATATTAAATTCCCCAGTACCAGAGCAAACAGGAGGAGATAATGTGGGTTTTTATGATGAGGTTGCTTATGCCGCGTGTGGTGCCGCGTGTGGTAGGTGCAATTGACTGCACCCATATTGTATCTGGAATAGTGGGAAATTTTAATAACTATTCCATGCCATGTAAACACGGTATTCCGAATGAATCCATCCGTATTCTGGATACCAGTATTCCGAAAAAATTATAACGAATACCCATTTAGTTTTATGATACTACCGGAATACTAACCCCAGTCTAAAAATTTTTTTTTTTTTTCTAGACACACAAGTCGTCGTTTTATAATCTATAATATATAAGACGACAGCTTGTGTGCCCAACAAAGCCTTTGCAAAAACAGTGTACAAATATATTAGTACTTGTATGACCCCAAACTGGTTGCCGAAAGCAGTATCTTCATTTTTTTTTTTTTTTTTAAAGTTTTTTAGTAGCTCAACAGTCAATACCATATATATATATATATATATATATATATATATATATATATATATATATATATATATATATATATATATATATATAAAATCCTTTATTTAACTAGGTAGTCACATTGAGATTAAAACCCCTTTTACAAGACCTAGCCAAGCAGGTAGCAGCAAGTCAATCGGATAACAAGAACAAATACACAACAAAATACAATTAAGACACAGGCAAATCACATTTAAAACAAAATACGCAAAAGTAGTCAACTATTTAAAACAATTACAACTCTCAGTCACAAAATCATGCAGTTTACTCTTAAATTGCAATACAGATATCTGGGTCTGCAGCTTTAGTTTAGACTGGAACTCATTCCAGGACCATGGGGCATAATAAGCAAATGATCCTTTACCAGCCTCAGTACGCACATTTGGGATTTGAAAATGCAAAATAGAATGAGATCTGAGACTATGGTTACTATGGGAAGCTATAAGGTATTCATTTAAATAAGAGGGTAATTTACATTGAATAGCCTTATATACCAGACTATACCATTGCTTCAACCTGCGTAAAGCCAAAGAAGTCCAGCCTACCAAATCGCATAATATACAACGATGAGTATTAAATCTTGTATTTGTAATGTACCTCAATGCTGCATGATATAGCGAGACCAGTTTACCTAAAGTTGAATGTGATGCAAACCTATATACTGCATCAACATAGTCAATTTATGGCAAAAACATACAAGCAACAAGCCTCTTTTTTTGTTTCCATAATAACGTAACATGTTCATATCATAGTCACGTTTATAGCGTATTCCCATGCCCAACAGACGAGTGTGGAAACATGCACTCACCTCTGTCTAGTACACTGCCTTCCTTCTGTTCCTTTAATATGGTTCTATTAGCATATGGTAATGCGTCAGTAATTAGAAACATACTTACATTTTCCTAAAGCCAGACCAGTGATACTATAAACCAGTCAAAGACCTGTATTTTCTCTGCAGCAGTCCAATCATAAGTTAGCTGAGGCGGGACAAACAGTTCTGTTAACTGTAATTTCTGGCCGTTTATGCAGCTGTCCAGTCTACTGAATGTCAATGTTGCTAATTGTACAGAGACTTCATTTATTGAGAAATCATAGTAGGCTGCAATTAACATTTTGGGCGTATTTAAAATTAATTATTATTCTTACAAAAAAAAAATGTCATAACGAAAAAAATCCATTCCAGCGACACTCAAAACCTTACAAACTGGGCTTAATCATGATGTTCAAATGGGTGAGTAGAATGAATAACATAACACATTTCTATGTATTATGCATAAAAAAATGCTTGATTGATGTTTACTTTGCAGGTGAATGAACTCGTTACATTTACAAATCAGAGAGTGCGCTACCACAGTTTACTTTGTCACTGCACCACTTTGTCACCACCAAAAAAAGACAGTATCCAAAGCATTTTTTCTTATTTTACTTTAAAAATGTACAGCTATGTCAGATCAGCTGGCCCTTAAAGAAACCTATATAGTATTTCCTCATGATATAATACTGTCCGCATTCAATAAAACAGTGGCGTTATCAGTTCATTAACTCAGCGCCTAGCTATGGAGCCAATTGTGTATTTGAATGGTCCTGTATGTATGTGTGCAGGATATATTGTGTGGTCTCGTCTGCTGTCATATCGGTACATACTGTGGCAACACCAGTGACAGCAGCTTGTTGGGGTAATGCCATTACTAATGGTGACTGTCCATCATTCTGCATTCTCTCTTGGCTGTTGTGTGCAGTTGCTATATTGGTAGTGAATGCGCAGACGGTTTTGCGAGGCACAAACAAAGATTTGCAAATTGCTCAAAAAACTGCTATATTCCAATGCCTCGTAACCACTTTGTGCCGTTTTGGAATATCTCTTTTTTGTGCCAAAGCACTATTTTTTTGAGAGGCACAAATTTAGCAAGGGGATTGCGCGAAGATCGAAGATCGAAGATCGAAGATCGGGCCCATGATGTGTTAATATTCCAACTATTTTAATTGGCTTTTCCAATTCACATATAATTATATGACAACATAAAAACAACCACGATTGTTCTGATTTTAGACCTCATCTCACCTGCCCAGTGGTGACTACATGTTTTCTGAAGTGAACCCACCTACTGTACCAGTTAAGCAGTGTATGCAGGAAAGCCTTGTCAGAACACCTGACAATTTCCCATCTTTTTCAGAATTGTTAGCTCTTACTGTCAAGTAAAACTTAGTTTTTTGTGTGTTTAATACTCTTTAATACTCAGTAAAATACAAAAATAATTCACAGGCTCCTGAAGCAAGGTGTTAGTTACTGTTTATCCCTGTCCAGAGGACACACAGTCATTTTCATAAAAAGGTAGGTCACAATATCCTATACCCACTGCTTGTAGAATAGCAAAAACAATTTCAAAACAAATGCTCATGCCAAAATAAACAACAGGTTTCCTGAGATATAGCTCTAAAAAGTTTAATCAAATACAATGCACTGGTACCAAATCTAACTCCTCTGTTAGCAATATGTTACAGTAACACAATTGATGTATTTATTACTGAAGCGTCTCTTACTGTTCCAGGTTCATACTCTGATCTGTGTATTCACATTTCAAAGAATCCAGCTCACTCTGAAGGAATGCAATGTTTGTTTGAGACTCAAGGAGTTCTCTTTTCAGTTGCTGGTTTTCCTGAAAAAAGAGACATAGCTTTTAGTATCTCAAGAACAATTTCATGGCATTAATTCCTATGTCCATACAACTAATAGCACAAAAGAAAAGTCTTACCAGCGTTAACTCATTGATTTTCCTTTTTAATCCAACAACTTCATCCTTCAGATTGATATGTTTGTATTGTTCTTCTATCTATAAGTGAAAAACAAAATTTGTCATGTTATATAGCTGTTTTTTTTTTTTACTAGATGTGCCACTCAATGAAGAATGAACTCAGAATGAAATGCTGTTGAGCCACTACACACAAAGCATTACAAATTAATGTAGTGTTTCAATATGTATGATGTCAGGTTATTATCATAACCCTGGTTCCCTGCAATAGAAATGTAACCATTGCCATAAGGGTATTTACCTCCTAAAGTCATGGCCCATCCCCAAGGGCATAAAAGTACTGTGCTCACAGACCTCCATGCCACTTTTCTTTCAAGCTTGCTGCAACCATGGACGCATCGACCTTGAAGGTTAATGGTTACATTTCTATTTCAGGGAACCAGGATTATGATAATAACTTAAGTTCCCTTTCAAGTACGAAATGTAACCATTACCAAATGGGTGAGAGTACCAAAGCCACTGCAAAGGCAAGATTACAGAACGACTGGAATGCTAAAAAGTCAAGAGGTTGCCGTGTGTGTTACCATACGGAACCCCAGTAACAAGTACCTTGGGTTAAAAATATTAGGCAGAAACTCACCTCTGTGTTGTAAGGGTCGACTGGGAAGCTGCCCTTAACACTCTAGTAATGGTCAGCAAGCTTTTGTGGAGGGGGCAATTTGGCCAGCTCATAGGCAGTCCTGACTGTCTGCTATCCATTTGGACAGCCGCTGCATAGATAAGGCTTGACCATGGGATTTAGCCTCATAGCAGACAAAACATTGTTCGGATGGCCACCAACTTTTCGTCTTGTAAACGAAGGGCCTGCACTGGGCAGAGCATATGGAGCTGTCACTCCCTGTCTGACTGGCTGGAAAGGAGGTGCATGGAAAGCCTTCAATTCCACAGACTGGTTGGCATGAAATGCCAAGATCATCTTCGAAAAAAAGGCAGGATTGGTATGGAGCATAACCTTTGTCCTGGCCTCTGTAAAAATTAAGCAGTCTTTTGCAATGGAGAATGCCTGCATCCCACTAATCTGGTTTGCAGAGGTAATAGCAAACAAGAAAGCCACTTTGACTGGTAAATAGTTCAGCTCAGCTGAATGCAAGGGCTAAAATGGATGCTTCTTGAGTGCATTAAGCAGCACATTTAACCTCCAGCGAGAAAAAATATCGTTTATAAGTGGCGAAAGCCGCCAAGCCTCTTTCAAAAATGGCCCTGCCAGGAAGTGAGCTCCTTGGGAGCCTGAGTCAATTTTGACATGGCAAGCCGAAATGACTGCCAGAGACCTTTAACGGGAGGGGGGCCTGCCTCTCAAAATATCAAAAAGGTCCTGCAAGAACTGCAGTATAACTGCCATGGGACAGGTAATGAGGTCAAACCCATGAGGCAGGCACCACGTCTGAAACACGCCCGACTTGTACCCGTATTGGGAGCGCATGGATCCTGCTCTGGCATTTTGTTAATAACCCTATTAAATAGACCCAGATGGCTCAAATGCAACTATTTAGGGGCCAGACCCAGAGCTGTAGGCTCAATGGGTCAGGATCCCATAAAGTCTACTAGGAGCACCACGGCCCAGTCCTGCCCGATTTTCTCCAGAAACAGCAGGAACAGAGCGAGTGGTGGGAAGGCATATAACAGTTGCCTCAGCTACTGGTGTGCAAAGCATCTATTGCCACCGGGTTCCCGCCTCCTATTATGGAGAACTAGAAAGGGAAGTGGGTTGACTCCATGAAGGCAAAGAGATCGATCTTTGTTCTCCAGGTGAGGCGCTGGGAACTCTCTTGAGAGGAGGTCTGCCGTCCAGTTTGTCACCCCAGGCAGATGCACTGCACGCAGTGAGAGGAAGTTCTCATGTGCCCACAGTAAAATTTTGCGGGCCACATGATGGAGGCTGGGGGACCGGAGGCTGCCCTGCTGGTTGATGTAAGCCACCACTGCTGTATTGTCTATATGGAAAAGCATACTGTATGTCTCACTCGAAAAATTCTGCAAGGTCAGGTAAACTGCCTGCAGTTCCAAAATAATGTGGAGACCCTGCCAAGGGGGGGTTCTACATACCTAGTGCCCCCCTGCCATTCCACACAGCACCCCAGCCCAGGCTGGACGTTTCTTCTGGTGGCACTGCCCAGTGCTGCACCGAGGCATAGATGGGCAGGCTGTTTCCACCAAGATAATGCCTTTAGACAGTGACAAGACACTGTCAATAGGTGGTCACGGTTCAACGCAGGCTGAAAAAACCTGCTGTTGAACCAGGCCTGCAGAGGGTGCATGCACAGGAGACCCAACGTAAGGGTCTGAGAAACTGCTGCCATCAAGCCCAGAAGTCTCTGGATCATCACTACCATGAGTGCTTTGTTGAGCTAAAAGAGCTCTAAACAGACGGGCTGAGAAGGCGTGAGCTGGCTCTTCGCATGATTCACCATAAGGCCCAACTGTTGAAGGTGGCTGGCGACCTTCCACGTGGGCAGCTGCCTATGTTGGGCCAGTCGTCCAAATAATTAAGTACTCTGATGCCTTTTAATCTCAAAGGAGCCAGGATAGCTTCCATGCACTTCGAGAAGGCGCAGGAAGCTAGGGAGAGGCCAAATAGCAAGACACGAAACTCGTACGCTGATCTCTGAAAGCAAACCGCAGGTACTTCCTGTGTGTTGGTTTTATGGGGATGTGGAAAAAGGCGTGAGGACGCAGCCACCTTTCTAACAGAGGTTGATGGAGAAGAGCGCTGTGCAGGAGTGAGAGACACCAAGCACTCTGTACAGCTGCGGGATAAATGCTTCTCCAGCGTGCACTTAGAGAAATGTGCACAAAACTCGCAGAAACTGCAGTGCGTCAGTGCCTCCTTGGCGTGCTCTGGCCCCAGGCAGGAAAAGCATCTGTCGTGCTTGTACTCAACAGGCAGACTGGCCTTGCATGTCTTGCAGGGATAAAACCGAGGCATGATGCAAGAAGCAAGCAATGCAGTGAACAGTATACAGATGTACCAGTGCTGCCTCAATTTGCTTATAGACAGCAACCAGGCGGATCAAGACCCAAACAAGACTGGTTTGGTACCGCTTCAGTGACTTCAACACCAGGTCGGTATGGTATGATACCAGGTCGGAACCGGGACGGTACTGGGTCGGTTCAGTACAGGTTCGGTGAATTTAGCACCAAGTCGTTGCGGTAGAGCATCTGGTCGGAACCAGGGTGGTACCAGGTTGGTTCGGTACTGGTTCTGTGACTTTAGCACCGGGTCGGTGCAGTACCACTGGAACCAGGTTGGTTCGGTACCAATTCGGTGACTTTAGCACTGGGTAGGTACGGTACTGGTACGGTACGTGTATGGTACCGGGTCACAACCGAGTCTGTTTCAGGATGGTACTGGGTCGGTTCTGTATTGGTTCTGTATCGGTTCAGTGACTTTAGCACCATGTCGGTACAGTACTGGAACAGTACAGGCACAGTAGAGGTGAGGTAACCTTGGCCTGAGTTCAGTATCAGTACCAGTTCGGGAACGGAGCGAGTCGATGAGCTTGGTACCGTAAATGTACTAACAGCCTTCGAAATGGTGATGCTAAAAGCAGTCACCAAAATGGCATCAAGGTACTGTGGATGAGGTTACAAGCAATTAACACCCGAAGCACATATCTTGGTCCTGCTCTCACTGTTCGTGTGCAATGCACCACGTTACAGACAGGCCTGCATGTAGTCTCTGTAAAAGAAACAGAAAACACAAGAGAAACGTTCTAAAAAAGTAAATAATGTCTCGTAATAAAACAAGAATAAAATGTCCCGCAACAAAAAAACGAGAAATAACAACAAGCCAGAGCTATGCAGCCTGGAGGGAGGGCACAAGTCAGACGATCCCTTGGGAGGAACGACTAAGCCGCCAGCTTCATGTGGGGTACAAGGCCACAGTGGGGCGTAACAAACAACAGGTTGTATTGCACAAATTGTGTGTAATTAGTGAAAACTATTACAGCAATTATTTTAATAACATTAACACAATAAATGCAAAATATATAGCAGGTAGAGGTAGAAGTACTTATCTGAACAAGGCTTGTCTGTAAAGTCAGTATTGAAAGGAAAAATGGCAGAAATCTGTGAGCACAGTACATTTATGCCATCGAGGGTGGGCCATGACTGCTTCACAGGCTCTGCAAGCAGCTTTGATATATTTTTTTTCAGGTTTCAGGGTCTTTAGGAGGTAAATACCCATATGGTAATGGTTACATTTCGTACCTGAAAGGGAACTACTGTGTTTCATTAATGTGAAAAACTGGTGGAGAGCATGCCAAGACACATGAAAGCTGTAATTGAAAATCAGGGTTATTCCACCAAATAGTGATTTCTGAACTCTTCCTAAGTTAAAACATTACTATTGTGTTGTTTAAAAATGAATATGAACTTATTTGCTTTGCATTATTCGAGGTCTGACAACACTGCATCTTTTTTGTTATTTTGACCGGTTGTCATTTTCTGCAAATAAATGCTCTAAATGACAATATTTTTATTTGGAATTTGGAAGAAATGTTGTCAGTAGTTTATAGAATAAAACAAAAATGTTCATTTTACCCAAACACATATCTATAAATAGTAAAACCAGAGAAACTGATAATTTTGCAGTGGTCTCTTAATTTTTTCCAGAGCTGTATATATATATATATATACACACACACACACACACATATAGTGCCGAAAGAAAGTCTATACCCCCTTGAACTTTTTTCACATTTTGTTGTGTCAGTGCCTCAGAGTTTCCTGCATTTAAATTAGGATTTTTTTCCCACTTATCTACACAGCATACTCCACACTGTTAAGGGGGAAAAGTTTTTATTGAGAAAAAAATTATATATAAAAATACAAAACTGAAATATCATAATTGGATAAGTCTCCACCCCCGAGTTAATACTTGGTGGAGGCACCTTTGGCAGCAATTACAGCTGTGAGTCTGTTGGGATAGGTCTCTACTAACTTTGCACACCTAGATTATGGAATATTTGACCATTCTCCTTTACAAAACTGTTCCCAAGCTCTGTCAAGTTCCTTGGGGAGCGTTGATGGAGAAGTCATGCCACACATTTTCGACTGGACTTAGGTCAAGGCTCTGACTGGGCCACTCAAGGACATTTACCTTTTTGTTCCTTAGCCACTCCAGTGTAGCTTTGGCTGTGTGCTTTGGGTCGTTGTCATGCTGAAAGGTGAACTGCTGTCCCAGTTTCAGCTTTCTTGCAGAGGGCAGCAGGTTTTCTTCAAGGATTTCTCTGTACTTTGCTCCATTCATTTTGCCTTCTGTCCTGACAAGTGCCCCAGTCCCTGCTGATGAGAAACATCCCCATAACCTGATGCCTCCACCACCATGCTTCACAGTAGGGATGGTGTTCTTTGGGTGATGCGCTGTGTTGGATTTGCGCCAAACATAACGCTTTGCATTTAGGCCAAAA
This sequence comes from Polyodon spathula, assembly GCF_017654505.1. Classification (NCBI taxonomy): domain Eukaryota; kingdom Metazoa; phylum Chordata; class Actinopteri; order Acipenseriformes; family Polyodontidae; genus Polyodon; species Polyodon spathula. The sequence continues at coordinate 67,077,699 of NC_054535.1, forward strand.
GGTTCCATTTTAGTTTCATCAGACCACAAAACTTTTTGCCACATGGCTACAGAATCTCCTGAGTGTTTTTTGCATACTTCAAATGGGATTCAAGGTGGGCTTTCTTGAGTAATGGCTTCCTTCTTGCCACCCTACCATACAGGCCAGATTTGTAGAGTGTTTTGCAAGAGCTACAGGCTTTTATGGCCAAGGCTGGTCAAAGTTGCCATTGGCCTCTTGGTAGCCTCTCTGTTCAGTCTCCTCCTTGCTCAGTCATCCAGTTTGGAGGGACGGCCTGATCTAGGCAGGGTCTTGGTGGTGCCATATACCTTCCGCTTCTTAATAAATCGTCTTGACCATGCACCAAGGGATATTCAAGGCCTTTGATATTTTTTTAAACCCATCCCCTGATCTGTGCCTTTCAACAACTTGGTACTGGAGTTCTTTTGAAAGTGCCTTGGTGCTCATAGTTGAGTCTTTGCTTTGAAATGCACTACCTAGCAGAGGGAACCTACAGGAACTGCTGAATTTACCCTGAAATCAAGTGAGTCACTTCAATTTAAAAGAGGTGGAGGCAACTTAACTTGGTGTGTGACTTTGAAGGCGACTGGTTACACCTGAGCTAACTCAGGATTGCTATTACAAGGGGGGGGTGGACACTTCTCCAACCAAGCTATTTCAGTTTTTATTTTTAATTTATTTTCTACAAATTTCTAGAATATTTTTTTCACTTGGAAGATGTGGGGTAGGATGTGTAGATAAATGAAAAAAAAATGTTTTAATGCATTTTAATTCCAGGCTATAAGGCAACAAAAGGTAAAAATTTTGAAAGGGGTGTAGACTTTCTATAGGCACTGCATACATATATATGCTTCAGTTGTTCAGATGGGCTTCCAGCATCCCATCATCCTCAAGCCGACTCCTGCCTTTTCAAACAGCCTCGGTTGGGCAATGCCTTCACGAGCACCATCTAGGAGTGGAAAGGTTTTGTGTAGTAGTTCTTTCCATGGAGTGGATGCTGTCCTCAATGTAAACACAGCACCTGTCTGTCAAGCATGGTCGTGTTTGATCTATGGGCACGCCCCCAAGCCAATTCGGACCTCTGGATCAGATCAGCGGTGGGCAAGCCTAACTGCTCAATTGGTTGCCTACCACACATTTGTGCAGGAACCAGCAACAGGGCTGTCCCTGTCACAGGCACAAATAGCAATTCATTCAGAACTGATAAAGTGCTGTTTTGTAATCTGATAACTCATCATCAAACATAAATTCAAATAGTTTTTTCAATATTTTCAAAAGTGACTTGTCATCGCGAGAGTGTCTTGAGGCACAAGAATTGGTTTAGTCAATCATTCCAGAACCACTGTCATTTTACCATTGCCTCGCTTTGTATTCTGATTTCCACGAGTCTACCTCATCGCTACAAAATGGCACGTAAACACATGGCAAAACGTTCCCCAAAAAGTTTTAAATTGTTCAAGCTCTAGAAAAAAACCTGAATCAGACACAAGTCGCCGAGCAATTTGGTGTTTCCCGCTCTGGTGAGTTGCTTCACCAGTCTGTTAAATAATTGTGTGCATGTCTTGAATATTGCACCTGTACATGTATTCACAATTAATCTAGAGCTGCTGCTGTATTTTTTAACATGTGTAGGGGTGCTGTGTTAATTTAGTTTGACAGATTATTAACATTAGTTTGTCTGTTACTTTACTATTATAGTTAATTAACATACACTTGACTATTACTTTTCTCTAATTCAGTTCATTTTATAGGTCAGCTCAGTCTTAGAGAGCACTTCGGCTAAGAAAACACTTTGTTTGCTTCCCGATGGGTGTTCTCGTAGCCGGAGACTACTGTGTATTAAAGAATAGTCACAAATTTTATTTAATGGGGTCAAAGAGAGGCTCATCCAGTTAAAGTGCTGGCGCTGAGTCATACAGCTTAGACAACGCCAGTTCGCATCGGTGCTGTGCAAAGAAGCCAGATTTTGCTGGGGGCGCTGACATTCTCAATGTGAGGGATGGAAACCGGCAGGGATTGCGTCTCCTCATCGCAAAACAGCAAACCCTACTGGCCAGACACCGAGCACATTCAGAGTGGATAAATCCCAGAGATGATCTCTTTTCCCTGGATTGGTAGCCTGCCCACCTCTGCTTTGGATTGCTCTGTGTAAAAGCGATTCTGGTTTTAGGCTTGTGAGATCGGAGGACGCTCACACGCTTGCGCTTGCTGTTTGTTGGCACACCCACTGCAGTGAGACGTCACATCCTTTTTTGTATAACCCGTATTAACCCAAATCTTGTTTAGAACAAATCCAATCTTGTTTAGTTTTGTATTATATTATATATATATATCTATATATTTATATTAATGGTGTAGAATTAATGGCAATAGAGATTGTAATTTCATAGAACTTCAATGGTTAATGTTCTGTCATATTGACTGTGGATACTGTAATTACCATTTTCATTTTCTTCATTCTGACCTGCAGTTCAGAGACTTCTGAATCATACTGACGCTTAATGTCACCTAGAGCAGCTTCAGCTTTTCTGGTTTCCTGCAAGAAACAAAATAATACAATTCATTTTATAGCACCCCTTATATTTAAATTGTTTTTTTCTCCCACAAACAAAATGAATCTAAAGCATCTGGTGTTTATGACCGAGAAACAAACCCATGACCACAATATGACAGCCATATTAGGTCACTCTTTGTCCATAGTTTCCATAATATTAAAAATATTTGGTTGCGATATACTGTGTTGTAGGGCCCTGGAATGCAGCTTCCAGATTGTTGGATGGAAGTTCTGAGGTTTCTAATTAAGTATCATAAAAAACGCTGGTGCTAAAATAAGTCGATTTTCTAGCCATTTTGCAGGGCACTTAAAAGGGAGCGATTAATACACCAGTGCAACAACATATGCGCCGGTGTGTCTAACATTAAATTACTGTACCAGTGCCACTATGGGATTACTACGGCAACGGTTATAGCTCACGCAAACGTAACTGTCAACACCACAATTATTTTTTTAGGATCTACAGCATTCAGGTCATGTTGCTAGGTAAAAACACAAAACCACTGTTCTTCTGAAAAGTTTTAATTTCTTACTTTCAATACCCTTAGTCATTCTGAATGCTTTGTAAAGTATGTGTATGGTTCAAATTAAGAAACTTAATTAATGTATTTGTACAGCTGGAAATTTAATGCAGGTGTACTGTACCGTAAGTAACACTAAGATGTTTTGTTTACTGGTTATTAGAAGGTGCACTGTTTAGTTTATTTTTTCGTTTTCCTTTTTTAGTTGAGGCAAGCACCACTGTTTAAAACTTTTCTTGTAAATTTGAATTAACACAACACATTTGTAAAAGCCAATGCAGCCGGAACTATTGTCCAAGTATGGTTTTGGAAAAAAAAAAGTTCAGTAAAGCAAAGATGATATGTTCTTTAACTTGTTTGAGTACTTGATAAGCTAAAATAAAATAGGTTAATACTCTCTGTTAATTATTACGTTCTAAATCCATTCAAGTACCATTTGTCAGTGGTTTACACTACTGGAATTTACAGCACTGTAGTAGTATTATATCTATTATATCTATATTTTGACGTATTTGAACAGTGCATTCAAATTTACTAAACCAGTTATTTAGACACTTTCTAGCAGTTTAACTAAAAACAAAAACATTGTAAAATTATTAATGGAATCAAATGTTTCAAACAAGTATTATTTCAAAACTAAACCCGTGTATCTTTCTTCATTGGTGTTGAGCATGTAGGAAAAAAATAAATTGTGAAAAATGTACTTTAAAACACAAAAAAAAGCTTTTTCTAAAATTCTCAAAAAGGAGGGTGTGGGGGTGGGCAACTTTTACGCCAGTGCGCCCTGTACAACGATTTTTACGGTAATAGAACCCTGGCACATCGGGAAGGCTACTTTAAGGTCAACTACCATGTTGCCCAATGAGCAGAGTTTTATTGCAATTAGACTGGTAAAAAGTGCTTTTATTGCTGTTTTAACTATTTCAAATATTTAATTTACAGACATATTCAGGTTTTCATTATTTTGCTTGATTCTTGTTTTTAAGGATATTCTTGTTTTAACAGATATTCTACCTTAATGTTCCGCAGTCATCTAAGAGACATCTCCCATTGACTAAGTAGCAATCTGTGAGCAACATGGAACCTGCTGTGTCATCCGCAGGTCAATATTTAATAAACTACAGTATTACAGTTTATATAAAGTAGAGGGCAATAATAACAATTACTTTATTTTTCAGGCTCTGGTGTCTGTCACAAATGCTAAAAGTCTGCAGTCCTTTTCTTCATTATGTAATTTAGATTTGTTTAAATTATTTGCCTAGAAAATTCCTAGTGTTCCAGAGATAAGACCTAGGCATACACAGTTGCTTTCATTTATGAGCAGCTGTTCCAGGTAAGGACATAAGAGATGTGTGTGTAAGTCCTTAATACTTAGTATTCTTCACTCAGTATTTTTTAATCCTACATTATCATTTGCACAGCTATAGGAAGCTTGATCTCTTTTTTTCCCCACCATCAAATTAGTGCTGTCATTGGTTCCATCTTGCTTCCACAATCTGCAATATGTATAACAAAGGCAAAGTTTGCTTATAAAATGTATTTAGAAAAACATACAGTGTGCGTGATATTGATGTAGTCATTGGCTGCTTATTTCTGGTAACTGTGTTCTTGGTTTCTCACAGCCATGCTTAAGGCTGAGGTTTGGCACGTGTTATATTAACATATCTGCCTGTTGCTGTGTGACATGAATATTCATTTATGTCAGTTCATAACTGGGATGACAAGTGTCCCAATACAAACTGCTGTGACCTGCTGCAAATTTAAACAAATGCGTTGGAAATTGTAAACGGGTTGGAAGTTGCTTGTGGGAGGTTAAACCTATTCATAATATACATTACTGGGCCTCATGCAAATGTTTATATCCTTAAGGTAGTTATTCAATCCCAGACCTCTCAACACTCGCTGTATAACAGAATGCACTTACTCATTTATTTAAAAAAAAAAAAAAACACAATTCAATCAGAAGATCATATATATTATAAAATGGCTTGGGTGAGCAGAGTACTCTGATTGGCTCAACAAGATGCTTTTAGACAAATGTGTACTGGTTGAAATCGGATCGCTTTAGCCTCATCACTAAGCATTTGTTTTCCTACACAACTAATTATTTGTTGCACTGGTTTTTGCCAAATTATTAACTGCAATAACTAATACATTCTCTTTTGCATTTATCATAACTTAAGATTGGCATTTGTAGTGGTGAAATGCATTGTAAATATTAAGAATACTAAGTAATTTTTAAATACTGCATGTGAGGGTACAATCCATTAATGTACACGCTCATATTTTCTAGCTTTTTCACTCACAGTAAGCTGCTTTATGTAAACAATAGTTAAGAACCCACATAATCTTTAGCAAATTGTTAAGCTGTTCTAAAGGGTGTTAGCTGCATTGGACACCAAAGACACTCCACCCTAAATGCAGCACTGCCCTTGGAGCCAGGCAGTTCGTGTGTACGCGTTCTGTGCAGCAGTGAGCAATTGCATCCCTGCAAGATAAGAAAAAGCCAACTCTCCAACTCCAAGCTAATTCCAATTCCAAACCAAATCAACCCTGGTAAAGTTCACATGACAAATCCTGAAGCTTTTTAAAAAATGAGCATGACTGTATCTCAGTTTAATAACACTTACTTCTTGTCTAATTTTGTTCTCAGATGCCTGTATCCGCTGGTCCATTTCCTCCTCCATTTCACGCAGCTGCATAGCTGCTTTATCCTGGGCTCTGTGTGTTCATAATTAATAAAGTTAGATTAAATCATGATGATTAATGATGGCAGATTAAAAGCCCCCAAGACATTTGCATCCCTCAGGGCACAGCATAGTGCACTAACCCATTATACCACCTAGCAAATAGCGATTGTTGATTCAAGTGACTTGACCTGCTTGGTACGTGGATTCTGATGCTGTTTGTAGTTAGATGGGATACACCCTGGATCTGCTCATCATCAGGAGTCTTGACCTCTCCAATCTCTCCATCTCAGATATCTCTCTCTCTGACCATTTCTTAATCACTGCTAATTTTAATCTTCCTGCTCATTCCCCCGCTACTGATACTGTTATTTCCTTCTGTCCCAAGAATCTGCTGAATCCTCTGAAACTCTCAGAATGTGTCTCTTCATCGCCTCTAACTGGTACTCTCCTATCTTTGTCCTTTCCAGATGTAAAAAAAGTGCTCACATCACCCCGTCTTGCTCAGCTGCACTGGCTACCTGCAAAGTTCAGGACTATTTTCAAACTCTCCTGCTCACCTACAATGCCCTTCATCACAGGTCCTAGGTACCTCCTCAACCTGCTAATCCGCTATGTCCCAGCCCACAAGCTGAGGTCCTCCAAGCAAAAGTGCACCACACTTGGAGAATGCTTGTTTAGCTTCATGGCTCAGACTCTTTGGAATTCTCTCCCAGCTTTGGTGCGCTCCCACCGTCGCTCGCTTTAAATCAAATCTCAAGAACCACCTGTTGTCTCTTGCTTCCCATGGTCTTTAAGCCTGATATCTGCTATTAGCTGCTGTGTTGTTGCTAATATTTCATGTATTATGCCACTATCATGTATTATGCACTTTCCACTGTATCTTGTATTATGCATTTCTCTGTATTTAACGTATTATGAATTTTCTTGTTGTTACTGCATCTTGTAAAGCGCTTTGAGATGGTGGTTCACTATGAAAGGCACTATATAAAATAAAGATTGATTGATTGATATTTAAGGCTTCTGTTTTTCGTTTTTTATTAATTACATTTTTCAGTGCTTATTTTTAACTATGTTCGAGTTTTATGTATATTGTTTTTTTTTTTTTTTTTTTTTTTTTTTTTTTTTTTGGGGGGGGGGGGGGGTGTATCTTAACTGTAATACAGCTTTAAATCCCGCAAACAAGCCTCCATTCCTAATTGTAATCTCGTTTTAAATCTCACAACTGGAGTCTCCAATAGAAATGTAGGAATGTGCTGCATTGTAGTTAGGGTGGGTTCAAAGTATTCAGAATGAATCAATGATTGATACAAGAAGTCAGGAAGGAGGGACATTGTTTAGCTATACACCAATTCTGTTTTTTTTTCATTTTCCATTGGTGTTTTATCAGTTAAAACCGAAAATCAGAAGCCCTAGTTATATTTCAATATTTATTTATCACAAACCTAGCATACAAATACTTCAGCAAATGCCTTTGTCAGTGTTAGTACTGATTTTGTAGAGTTTGGTATTGTATTTTTTTTTTTTTTTTTTTTTTTTTAAATGTACAGGATAGTAACATCATAAATAATGATTCACAAGACTAAATCTTAAAGCAAAACACGGGTTCCCTACATACATCTCAACTGTATGTCTGCATTAAGATTCAGGGAGAATGTTATTATTTACCTTTTCACAGCTAGTGCCAGATTCTCCATTTCTGAGTTTTGCAGCTTAATTTCTCGAATGAAGTTCATGACAACCCGCTCGTAGTGATGCACCAGTCTGGGTTCTGTTAGGTTGATGTTCTGGTGCAAGGTAGCAACTTGTTCATTTCTACAACAACAACAATAACAAAACATTACTAATAATAGCAACAGTATCAATAAGGGCTTAATGTTAAACATGATTCTAGAGAGTGGATGAAGCACAGAAGTTAGATATTTGCTTTGTACATCTAATTTGGCTAAAGGCCTAGTCTTACAGTCCAAGGGAGAAACCTTAAGAAATGAGGGCCTTCAGGCAGGTTGGCAGCACCTTATTGGAGGTACTGCAAAGGTGGTGGTCAGAAGTTAATTCAAACAAAAGATGTGTGTGATAAAGCCCTCAAATATTAGCAAAAGGCAATAAGGGCTGAATGATTAACTGGTTATGATTAAATTGCTGTGTCTCTTGAACCACATATTTTACAGAAGTGGTTCACCAAAAAAAGGAAACTCTTTTATACTTATAGAAAATTCACATTAATTAGGACTGTCACTATTTTTTTTAATCGGTTAACTTATCGTCATTAGTGGATTAATCGTTAGATTAATCTGTGCACATTTTTTATGAAGATAACGATGTTATATCGTCTGTCCTGCATAGTAATACTAAAAAATCAATAGAATCTAAAAACAATATAAGCCTGTGGCAGGAAATGGCTGAGCAGTGACGTCAGACCAGAAGGACGAACAACAACCAAGGTATCTGCAGTTTCAAAAAGACGCGGCATGCGCCGTTTTATTAAATACACAAAAATAAATGAAATATTTAAACAAAAATAAAAACACTGCTCACAGAGCAAAAATAAATAAACAAAATAAATCTCGAACACAAAAATACAAACATAAGTCAGGCTGGGCATCGCCACCATCGTCATCTATATATAAACAAATATAATACACAATACGAAAAACAAATACAAAACAACACAGGGGCGGAGGGGGAGACCCCGTTCTAAAATTAATTACTGGACAGGGCTGCTCGCCCTGCTACAAAGCCCAATAGGTATTTGGTCTTTTTAAAAGGGTTTTTATTATTATTTTTATTTTAGTAAATGTAACAAATTTTCACAGAACAATGTAAATCCATGAAAGACTTTTCTTTGGTCTTTCATGCAAACATAAGTAACACTTATGGGCTCCTTATGAACAACTTTTTTTTTACACAAATATAAAAAGAACAAAACAAAATAATAATAATAATAATAATAATAATAATAATATACACAGCTTACATATGTTACAGAATCTATCAAATGCACGGATTCCAATGAATTGCTATATTAACTCTACTGTTCAAGGACTTGTTTCCCCTTCTGTTGACAAATTACAGATATCAAGGTCGTTCTTTTTTAAGTGCCCAAGTGTACTGGTAAATTAAAGCCTATACATAATTTATTTACACTCATGCGTTCTCTGAAATAATATTGAAAAAAAAAACTTAAAATCCTGTTATACGTATTCACAGGTATGTAAGGCTAAATAAAATTTTCCAATGATTTTAGTTTATATACCCCACACTAGATTTCAGCTCTCAGTTTCAGATCTCAGTTTTAGTACCTGTACCCATTTTGTTGCACTTCTTCCTGATCCGTGGCACGCCACTCAAAGCCCACTTGATCACACTGACATAAACCAACAGAATGTTGTTTTCTTTCCGATCCAGTCCCTCAACCTGACGGTGTCTTCTGACTTTTATTTATTTATTTATTTTTTTTTTGGTTTTTTTAAACAAGAAACTGCGGTTCCTGCTCTGGTCTGCGTCTAGGAGGCGCTGGTAATCCCACGATGACACCACATGTCACAAAGACGGCTAGAGTGGGGTCATCAGACCAGAAACCCAGGAACCAGCAAATAAACAACACAGATGGAGTTTGGTGAAGCTGAGCGAATGGTCTCGCTCAGCATTTAATAGAGCACAGACAGACAGACAAACAAAAAATAAAAGGTTGCAAGACAAACAGAAACGCAGGACACGGCACTTTCGCCAAAACAAAAAGACAAACAAAATGGACTATACAGACAAAACACGGTGAGCAGATATTTTTAACTACTATTATTATTACTCTTCTTATTATTACCTCCGTCTCCAATCCCGTTCTCCACTCACCGAACACACAACCCCGAGTGAGTGAAGACATGCAGCTTTTATACAGCTGTACTGAGACTCGATTGCTAATCAATCATTCAATTGGAGTCGCGGTACAACTGCACGTGAATTAATAAAGTGCAATTCCCCGTGCTCATATATTATTACTTTTTACTTGCAAGTGAAGTGCTGTGCAATCCTCGTGCCTAAATACAAATATACATTTTAAAGACTTGTGTTACACAGACCTGTTTATATCTTGTGTACCAATGACTATACACCAACATTAATACACAACATACAACACAAAATACACACAGGGGCGGGCACTTTGCCACAATGACCATGGGTGAAATACTGCCCGGTATACTGCGGAACAGGTTATAAGGCGGTATGGTCATGACTCCCGTTTGCCTAGTATTCTCATTATAAGGCTGAACACAAATAGTACAGTCTCTTAACTGTTGCTCCAGAAATACAGCATTATAAAGGGGGAGCACTGTATTATTGTAGATAAGTAATAAATAAATTTAAAAAATGCAGGGATGCATGTTCTAATCCAAGGCTATCAATGTGGCATGACCAGGTCCTGTTGTAGGTGAGCACCCAGTGCCTGGAAAGTATGATTTCAGAGAATACTATGGAAATTAAAATGGTCAAGCCAAGAGTAGTGCCTGTTTGATTAAAAAATAAAGGGCTATTTCAGTCCCTATTGTGCATTGTTTAACTTGGACCTTTTTGAATAATTTGTTCATAGCAGTTTTTTATACCATTTTATTTATAGCATTTCTTGAAACAACACTCCCTCTCGCATTACAATATTTCTTAATGCTTGTCATTTAAGATTTAACTAAAGTGTTATATTACAGTACATAAATGTGATACATGTAGAGGGTACAAAGATTTCTGTATTTTCAGCTTCCTTGTTTATGGTGAATCGGTTATCATTTATCAGTTATTTTTTAGGGCTTATTTTGTATTAATTGTGTACCGGTAACTACACATTTTAGAAGTATTTACTAATTGGCACTTAAATTGTCTTTAAAGTTTGTGTAGAAAAAATAAATAAACCACAGGTCTACTCCATCTGGCTGCTCATATGAGTCACTGCACTTTTCTTTTTGAGAATTTCACCCCTGTATAGACATTTAGTTTCATTGGTATATCCAAATATACATAGCACAGTTTTTCCTACATAAACGTGTTTTGCTGTGTTCACATATTGTAAATAAGATGTTACTACAACCCCCCTTATTAAATACAATTTAAACATTTCTGTGATGTCACTCTTTGTCTCTTTTCAGTGGAAACACGGCTTATTTTAACAAACAATACAAATTAAAATAAACTCTAGCTCATATTTTTGAGCAATAACTAAACTTAACAGGATCCCTACTGTATCTTTAGTCAGACACCGGTTTACTGCCTTTAAATACATAAATCACAGATTCAATATACTTTGTTTAACTTCCACCACATTCCGCTCTATACACAATTCCTTACCTTCCCACAAACAGCTATTGTCTCAGAAACTTGTCCTTTTTTACCTGCCTGGCTTATTAAGTTATGAACAGGTGCATTTAATCAGTCTTCTTGGATATCTATGGCATTCTGGGAGATGTAGTTTATCATTCCTCGTTTAAACAGCAAGAACTACTTTTTTTTTCAGTAACAAAAGCAATTTCATCATCACTTTTTTAAAATTGTAAAAATAAAAGTACTTTAAAAATGTTAAAGTACCATCAACCAGTAATACCATCAAAATAATACCAAAATGAATATTAACAGTATTCATATAATAAAGATAATACACGTGTATTTAAAAATGTCAGATTTTATTATGTAAAGAGTAAGCTGTAAAAAACAACATAATGGGGCCTATATTAAAATGTAAACATTGTTCAATCAACTGTAAATACTGCCACTCTTTAATAAGCCAACTAGGGATTCCCCCAGGGGGAATTGACATTGGATAGCTGATGCTATTAGCAGCCCTCCTAAATATATTGTTAACTGAAGGCATCTAATGTATGCACATTATAGCCTGTTTTTATTCAAGTGGATTTTAAGCATAATGGGTCAATTGCAAAAAACAGTCAGAGTTAGTACACATCAAGTGTACTAAATTGCAGACTAGCTAGTACAGTTCTTTCCCAAGGATCATTGCCAGGCCCTAGCTGCAGATTAAGTTAGTCCCAATTACAACAAACAAACGAGTCGGGGATCAGATGATCCTTAGGTTTAGTACACAGCTGAGGATCAAGACTATCTCCAAACCTGAAGTGCGTGATGCTCTCACAAACCAACTTCCAGTTTGTGATAGTTCAAAGGATATATGTGATTAAGCAAATTGTTTTCAGCAATAATAAACATAACAATTAAAACATTGTATATATGTACAACATAAAAGTAATAATGCAAATAAAGTAATTGCATAGGCCTACAAATTCATTGTCATTCTATTAAAATGCATTTGTATTTTGGGATGATCTTGGGGGATAAAAATAATAAATAAATTAGCCTGAAAGTTTTTTGTAGTATATACAAAAAAGTCCTTATTCGCAGAGTTTTATTAATGTTAATCAGAGCAAGTTTCAAAGCTGTCAATTTAATTACAAATGCAAACTGAGTCATCCAGGTATATAAAGGTGTAATATTCATTGTATTCATACCAAAGAAATCATGGCTGGCGGTCATGCTCAGAGCAGAAACTTTATTTCGCGGAGTGCATAAAAAAATACCAAAATGGTAGAAGATGGTAGAAAACGCACCACGATGAAATAGCATCCAGATTTAATGCTATGTTACTGACAGGTGTACAGGATCAATATTACATTTAAAAAACGTGTGGAAAAGGCTTAAACTGGAGACCAGAAATGCTGTTGCAAAGCAATGCCAACAGCGACTGAGCGGAGTACCTGACCATCCTTTATCCCAGATATACAGCCTTATTACATCAATGATACCAAATATGTTGCATCAATAGAAGGAGCTATTGATAGTGATAGCTGTTCTTGAAAATCTGCTGCATGCCCATCGTGCAAGCACATTTCATAATCGAAGATGATGGTCACACACCATCTGATTGACATGTAGCTATGGCTTGAAGCTCGGATCCTTATATTGCCTATGAAATCAAATACGGATATGTGTGCAGTCTATGGCTCCAATAACTCCAGGTATTACAGATGTAGAATAAAACGTGGTGCAAATATCTTGTTGCTTTTCTTCATTGGGCATAACAACATAGTTTTCATGAAGTTCCTCTATCAGCTTTGAGATACTATGAACACGCAAGGACCCCATGGCATAAAACCACACTTATTAAAACCTGAAGTGTTGGGTTAACAGGATGCCTTAACCACAACCACAATCACGGAACATCTTTGCACAAATTGAATTGATGTAGATGGCAACATGGAGTAGATGTGGTATAATTATAAGTATAAAATAAAAATAAGGATACAATAAACTGTGAGACATCAGAAGTGTGATAGGAAGAAAGATTTTTAAAAGAGGAAGAGGAGGGGGGATTGCCGAGCTTTGCGTCTCCGCTTCGTGAAACAACTACGGTAACTTTTTAAAACAATATTTATATTCCTTTTTTTTTTGTAATTAAGATTTTATTGAGCACATACTAAAAAAAGAAGTTTTAATATTGCAGTATTGCTACACTACAGTGAAATGCATGAATCACATTTGATCACGTTTGAGAATTTTAATGCTAAACTACATTAAAAGAAACAATCACAATGCAATACATATAAAAAGTTTGCTCATTTGGCTGCATCGGTAACCCTGGCCGTATTGTTAGTTTTTTTTGTTTATAGTTGCACACAACCATTGCTGGTGTACCTTAATTTTTTCAACTGTGATATATTTACTTCCTTAAACATATCTACTGCTTTCACATTTTGTAAAATAACTAGTAGTAAATATTACACTTTGTGGCTAATACACAAAGGTAGCTGTGGTTGTCTTCATACAGTGTGGAAAAAGCAGGTTGTAAAAAATTCTCAAAAAAAAAAGTCTCAACATAAATGATGCTTCTGATATGAGTACATTTGTGGATAGGCTATTTGTTTTTTTCAACATATTTTGACACCTGCATGTCCCCCAAAGTGTCAAGATTACATTAAAAAACAGAGCTTGAAACATCGTCTGAGATTTTTTTGCACATGGTCTGGGAATGTTCTGATGTGGTTCTGTTTTGGTAGCAGGTTTCCTCAAGCCTATCTGTCATTCTTGGTAGAAAGGTCCCTTGTTCACCTAAAATATTATTATTAGATGATAACTCTTCTTTTGAACTTTCTGTGAAACAAAAACGGATCTGGTTGGCCGGCCTCACAGCAGCTAAAAAAATGATAGCCCTTTGTTGGCAGCCCCCCCCCCCCCCCCCACTCCCCCCACTCCCCCACTCCCTTCCCTGGCGTCAGTGGATCCTCTCTTTTCTGGATATTGTTCATATGGAACTTTCCACCGTTCGGGTCTATGGGGCTGGGGAGGGGACTGTGCGGGCATGGGGGTCGGCCACTCTATTGAATCTCAAAACCATAAACTTCCAATGAAACATTTATGCAATGGCTCGGAAATGTCCTGCATTCAGTTTGGGTGTTGACATTCCAACCCAATATGTTTAAAAGAGTGCAAGTATAATTCCCTGACCCAGATGTCTAACAAGGTTTATAATAACTTTTCAGAAAATAATTTTAATCGTGTTTTTTTATGAATAGAATGCAGTTTGATGTTACTGTTAAAGTGGCTAACGTTGAGCTGCACGGAAATCGTGAAATTAGCCCAATGTCGCAATTTTTACAATATTCTTAAGAAATAAAAATAAAGTAGTTCATAATTATTATTTGTATTTCAGACCAAAAATAAATAAATCACTTAACTGCAGACTGTGTGTACTAGTAGCCATAATACCATAAACTACTGTATCACATACAAGCTTAAATATAAAATCATATTACCGTTTTTGTAACAAGAAAATTGAAAAATGTAAATTTCTTTGCAAAACACGATGTATCCAAGGGAACTGATTTGACACAAAATGCTACATATCCATGACATCAAACCAGTCCATGAAATCACAGTCCATGTTCAGTTCTAATCACTTTCCACACTAATAGTGTCATTGGTCTCTGCCAAAGCTTGGTTATACAATCCTCTGACCTCCTCTGATGCACAAAGTTTATTTACAAGTTTCGGAACATCTCGCTTCCTTAATGGTTGTTTCCATGGGAAGTGGGGCAGGTTTGAAGTCAACCGACTTCTTCCATCGCTTCAGAATGCCATGGTAACAAAATTCACCATTAAATGCAGATTTAAATCCCAGCTTGTCACAATTCACTTCAAGATCCCAGAATCTCATCAAGCAGCTTCTTAAAGGATCCCATGGCGTCTAAGGACAAAGCAGTACTCCTTTGGCCAAAGAATGGTCTCAGTCTTCTTGAGATCCTGTTCATTTCTGACAAACACTCGATCAGCAGGCAGAAAACTTTGGCCCCTGATGAGAAATGTGTATTGAATGTTCAGGTTTTGTGAACAACAGCGACAAAATGTTCATGTTTTTGTTTTGTCCAAAGCATGAATCACTGAACAACCAGAAGCTGTCTGTCTGTTTGATTTTGCCATTTAGCTGACGATGGAGGCAGTGGTCCAAAGCTGACACATCCATATACCTTTTTATTTTGATTTTCAAGCCAGACATACAGATGAATGTCATCCTTAGTTTGGTTGCTTTCTTTTCCATGGTGAACCACAAGACCAAACAGGTACAGGTACAACTGCCTCGAGTGATAGACTCAAATTCTGCATCACGTCGAAGCACAAAGTGATGAAATTATCAACAGTATTCATCAGGTCATTAAAAGCCCTAGCTCTCCACCTGTGGAGAATGAAATCGACAGTTTTGGTTTGTCTCGCCTCATATTTTCGATCGGGTGCCCTACGGTGTGTACAGTGTATGACTGGATGTGCTGCAATATAATTTCCTTTTTTTCTTTATGCTCTTCCCTTTTTCAGGCTCCATCTGTCTTCTGGTTGAGGAGCAGCATGTTCAGCATAGTACTGGACAACACGTGACACACGGTCCTTACTGATACCTATAAAAAAAAGTTCCTAGCTAAAAAATGTTTAACTATATAAAACTTTCAGTCACATTTAAAGGGAAACTATTGGGGCTATTAAAAATATAGCGATATTTGAAAAGTCCCTGTAATTTATCTCTCACTTTAAACATCCTGACAACTTTTAACACTTAAACTTTACCACAAGGACATTTTTAGTATGGCAGATTATAGGCAGCAGATATAATAATAATAATAATAATAATAATAATAATAATAATAATAATAATAATAATAATAATAATAATAATAATAATAATAATAATAGCAGCATTATTTTTCTACCTATGTTTAATTCCCATACCAGATGCCATTGAAGGTTAAGGCTACTTCTTCTGAAGTCATATTAATTTACAGTATCTATAGATAGTACAGCTTGGTAAAAATAAACAATGCTGCCTCCAGATTTTAATGTTGCACTACATTGAATACATTTTTAGAGTTTAGCTTTTTACAGACTTTTGCTTGTTTGAAGATACCGTCAACTTTGAAGACAAAACAAACAACAACAATAGGCTACTACAGCTATTATTATTATTATTATTATTATTATTATTATTATTATTATTATTATTATTATTAAAACCTGACGTTCATGAATTCTTGAAGCAGTGGTCACACTACACTACACATCCTGTTTTACTGGTTGTTTGTTTACACATGATCTTATATTATTTCAAGAAGGGAAACTTTGATAATCAGTTAACAAATACCATTAAAAATTCATCAACACATCAGAGCACAATGATTTTTCAGAACAGGGTGAACTGCAGTGTACTAAAATAAACGTTGATAGAATTTAAAAAAATTAAAACGTTGATGTACACAAAGAGTTCAAATGATAGTGATTTTTAATCATTTAAACTATTTGTGTACCTGAATTTATTTATCACAGCATAAGGATTATGCATATCTCAAAATGGTTGACTGATGCTCAAGATCAGTATGGGTTACACATTGTATTTGTTTTGCAAAACCTACATGGTGAACATGCATCTGATGTACTAGAACTGAAAGCTGTCCTTGCAGATGCACTTTACCTACAGGCTGTTAATTACAACTCTGTTTCACAAGCTATTGTAAAGTGCTTGAATAACTTTGACGTTGATTTTGATGATGTCAGTGCATTTATCTCGATATATTTGCTGTTTAAATCTTAAAGAGAAGTTCTACAATTTTCACAGTGCCTTAATTGTAATTACTAAAATGATGCATAGCTGATTGGTCTTAACTCAACTTAGCAATAAAATGGGCAAAGACATTATTTCCATTTTTTTTTTTTTTGATTGCTTGTTTAACTGAAGATATTTTACAGATTTTTTTATTTTTTTTATTTTCAACAACCATCTATGCGCAGAACCAAGTTATGAGCTGAAAACTCTTCATCTTCAGATTTACCAAAATTGATGAGATTAAAACTGAAGACCATTATTTTCCAGGTGACTTTTAGATTTGTGAGCTCACAAAACATTCTACATTTGGTTTTACCCAAATAGACAGCTTAAAATAATAAGGTTACATCTTGTAGCTAATGTTTAATGTAATGTATTTAAAGTTGAAAAAGCTTTTCAAAAATAGAAAACACAAGTCACATTATATTAAAGTAGCATCTCTACATGTAAACTTTGAGTAGCTGTATCTGTTTTATTACTGTATACACTGTAAGTAGACTGAAACAAGTATTTAACTACTGAGAAATACATTTACAGGATTATCCTCCATTCCTTCAGAATCATTCATAAGCTGTATAAAAACAGTGAAATGTTTAAAAAAATGTAAAACTTCTAGTTGTGATTAGCAAGTAGTCCTAATTTTGTTCATCCTTTTGATAATGTCCAGATTTTCTCAATTCAATCAAAGCAAGACATAACACCTACACATTACAAGACATGTAGCATAATTTACAGCACCAGATGCAATGGTTAACAGGACTGTAGTGCAGGCAGGGCTGTGAGGAATTCCAACATTGTGGTGCATCAAAAGTTGCTTAAACTTTAAGGGGCAGAAGTCAACTCCTGCTTATGGCTGATTTCACTGAAACAACAACTAATTTTCAGCTTCATTAACAAGCCAATTAGTCACATTTGACTTTGAATTTGATGATGTCAATGCATTTATCTCTATATTTGCTGTTTAAAAAAGTAATAATCATCTGTACACATAATTTATAAAATAGTCGCCATGCCGGAGATGACTCACTGCCCCCTATAGTTCTCCCCCCGCCGCTGCAGAGGTCCACTAGGCGTCGACAAACAGAACACTTTTATATGCATTCCCACTGATACTTCTCTGAAAGTTCAGAGAAGAGGCAACGTTCTCCTGGTGGCCCCCAGATGGCCACCTATGCCAACTACTGTGAGGCGAGCCCTGGGAGATCCTGTTGCGTATGCATCTCCTCAGTCAGATAAGAGGCACAGAACCAGCTAGACTCCAACTATGGGTCTGGTCCCTGAATGGTACCATCTGTCTGTCTTAGGGCTCTCCGACATGGTAGTCAGTACAGAGTAGAATGCAAGGGCATCCTTCATGAGGGTACTATATGCCTATAAGTGGAGATATTTTCAAAATTGGTGTATGACCAGAGGTTGTGACCCCATGTATTGCCCTATAGCAACTATCCTACAGTTTCTGCAAGATATGTTAGAGGGCTGGTCCCCTCTCTACACTGAAGGTGCACCTGGAAGCTATATCTGCATGCCGTGTCCCCATTGACTCAGTTTCCTCAGGTGCTCATATTCTGGTGACCCATTTTCTAAAGAGTGTTCGCCGGCTATGTCCTCCTAGAAAAGATGTCCTCCCCGAGGAGGTCTGGATGTGGTATTGGAGGCTCTCACTAAGGCCCTGTTTCAGCCAATACATTCCATAGAGCTGAAATATCTATCTATTTGGATGATGGAAACAGGGTATCGTTGTGCACGAACCATGCTTTCCTACCTAAGGTGATTACAGCGTTTCACTTGAATCAAGCCGTGGAACTAGAGGCTTTCCGTCCCCCTCCTTTGCTTCAGGGGAGGAAATGAGATTGCCTTTCCTGCCTCAGGCTTTGAAAAACTATGTGAAACTTTTTGATACGCGAGCGCTGCGTCAGTCTGACCAGCTCTTTGTCAGTCAGACTGGGTGAAAGTCAGTACCCTGGGTCGAGACCCCTCTCGAAACACAGTTTCAACTGCACACTGCTGACACCTACCCCCTACCTGGGAGAGTGGCAGCGCTCTCGACCTACCCCCACCTGGGAGAGTAGCTGCGCACTCTACTAGAGGTGTGGCTACGTATTGGGCCCTCTTCAGAGGTGCCTCTTATTGTCTGATATTTGTACTGCGGCTAGCTGGGCTACTCTCACAGGTTCAATGCAAAAGAGAACGAGTTCTCTGTGTAGTGACTATTTATTACCTCGATGAGGCGGGACCGATGACATCACACCACGAAGGGGCCTATCAGCAGCTTTGATATAAAATGCTCCATGAATACCTGACCTGTGACACGCATATCCCAAAAGTATTGGTTGGTGGTCGTTTTTGTCTTTCTGGGAAGCAGGGATACACTGGTAACCTATTGTTTTGTGACCCGTTTTTCCATCTGCCCTTTTTGAAAATCTGGCTGTTTATGTTTTGTACTGTTATTATGAATTAGTCAGGGTGCTGTGTCTTCATTTCAGTTTATCATACATAACTATTAAACACTAATGGTGCTAAATGTGTGTGTGTGTGTGTGTGTGTGTGTGTGTATATATATATATATCTGTGTGTGTGTGTGTGTGTGTGTGTGTGTGTGTGTTTTAGAATCCAGTTACTATGTTTTTATCAGTCTTAATTTTATTTAAGACTATTATCATGTGTGATGCAATACAAAGTGTTTCAAGATTCCTACAGTATACTATGTTTTGTATTCATTTTATTATTAACTAGTCATTTAGCAGAAGGCTACTGCAGTCACTTCCAATAGGTCCTTGATTTCTAAGTCTCGTCCAAAGACGGCGCACAGCGAGGTTAAGTGGTTGAGCCGGAATTACAACAGTCCGGGAACCTCCCGGTAAGCCAGTTGTCAAAGAAATTATACAAAATATACAGTTTTTTGTTATGATTATTTTTTAACACAAAAAATTAGGTATATATATATATATATATATATATATAATATATATATATATATATATATATATATATATATAATATATATATATATAACATATTAAATATTAAAATGAGTTACCCTTTGGAAAATACTCTCTTTGCATGTTAAAATGGAAGTTAGTCAGTAATCTACTTGCCATGATTTGCATCGATTTACAAATACGAGGAATCTAAAACTCATTCACTGTTTAAAGGGCATGTTAATCCCTTGAGGTCGGCATTGTTCTTAGGAACCAATTCATAATATCAGGTTTGCAAACAATTGTTAACTTAGAAAGGACGATGGGAACAAAAACTTCCCACTGACTGATTGTTCAGTGAGCCGTGATGTTTTAAGGTTACGCAGTCTGTTACACCGTTGTAATGTAAAGAATCACCTGCTATCAATTTGTTCAGTTTATTTCATAATTGTGAATGGAAATTCTGCAAGGTTCCTCGTTCCAAGGACCTTCGTGACAGCATTTAAATAATAATAATAATAAAATAATAATAATAATAATAATAATAATAATAATAATAATAATAATGTTGTACAAAATATATGCCAATAGGGTATATTTCACCTCGGAATGAATTTAGCCTCTTCTCCAAGTCTCTGCTGAAATGCCTCCCATGCCTGTCTGAAGTTGTGACCATCATTATCGCTTTCCATCCTTCCCAGGTCGATCAGGTCTGATACTCCTTCAAATCCGTTAGCAAACTCCTCAAAGTCGATTGATCCGTCCCTGTCCACGTCCAGCTTGGCAAAAATAGACTCGATCTCAGCGGGCTGAACCTTCAACTCTAAGCAAACTGAGAAAAACTCCTCTTTTTCTATCCTCCCCGAATTATTCGCATCACAAGCGTGAAAAAGCAAGCGCAGTCTGTCCAAATCCTCTTCGTCCTCCATTAGGCAATACAAAAAAAAGTCTCGAAAATGTGCTTTATGAAAAGATCCCTTTATTTATCATTAAAAAGTGTTCTATCCTTCAAGGGGTTGATTTGTAAGAAAAAAACAAGACTGCAGATTATCAAACAGCCCCTCTAATACTCCACAGCGCGTCTGACGCTATGAAAGTCTGCAGTCACCACGTAGGAATTCGAACTGCACCGTTTGAAATTCACCTTGCATCCAGGTAAAAATGCTCTCAACTGCTTTCGGTTTAAAAATACATTTGAAGAAACACCAAAATTCCCTAAATTATTTATTGTCATAGACCTTTATACAGTGATCTATGTGACCATTCTCCCGGGTTAGATATACTTTACTGCCCCTATTCTTCAGGCGCCTTTTCAGAGGCAAAGAAGTAGACGGGCAGTTCAATTGTTTTCTAGATTTCAAAGGGGAGGAGTGTTTTTTTTTTTTTTTTTTTTTTTTGCTGACGCGATACTCACCGAGTTTTGTTCTCTTTTCATTTCCAATTTAAGATCGACTACTACTGTATGAGATATGTAGCAAACACTTTTATGGAACTAGGCTTGCATGGCTGAATCAGTTATTATTAAAATGGTTGAATATGTGACATGCTGTTACAATGAATGTAAAAATAAAGCTAAGTGGCCCTGTCTCCTTGTAAGTTTCAGTCACACTGGGCAACAGCAGAAACAGGTGTTTGGTTGGCAAGTGCTTCTGTATGAAATACTATGCAAGCTGCAGATGCTTCTCAAGGAACCACCTCAAAACATTTGAATCTGCAACTTCTGTACTAATTAGGGAATGCATCACGCATTGAAAGCTTATCACATGAATGAGCTGTACCCTGGCTGCCTATCTGGCCCTACACCCTATTGATAATGTTAAAAATGTGTTGTCTAACACATATGCTATTCAGCTTTTTAGTATAAAAAATGGCACACTATTGGCCACTGTTATATGTGGGGTCAGTGTTAGCTGCACTGGTCAACCACCTGTGCTGACTGCAGTCCCAGCCCCTCTGGGTATGTAACATACCAACTGCTTTGCTGCATTGTTTATTTGTACCTGAAAAGTATCTACCTACTCTAAGCTTTTAATGTTGCAGTTAAATGTACAGTACATAAATCCTTATCAAACATCATGGCTCCTATTAAGGCTTGGCTTAATTATTTTAGTAAGTTAATAAACACAAGCTATAGTCCCACTTTCTGCAGTCATGCCTATTTTCCTTGTGCTCCTAAATGACATTTAACTTCATACTGCATGTCCCTAAAACCATTTTTTATTATTTAGGTAACATAATTTGGGGTTATATGGAGGCATCCTGTTTCTCCACCTGTACATTACACTAAGCTTTCTACACATCTCTAGATTAGGGCTTATTCAGTCATGAGGAAACTTGATCTGGAAATACTCAATTGTTTGTTGCTAAAGTATGCCAGAATCTGGGAATATTTGAAAGTGAGTCCTTTTGTTTGTACAGAGTAGGTCATCTTACATTTTTACATGTGCATGCAGTGGATAGAGGCCATGGTAATCAATGTATTCTGTTACCAAGAGCTCTAATTCTTAAGCCATGTAGGGAATAAATTCCACTGGCATGCTTATTTTTTGTGCATTATACAGTACATTTTATAAGTATTTAAATGTGAGCGTTTTATAAGCCATTCAATTTAATTTAATAGCATAACACTTGTCTGTATTTAGTTAAATTGTACGTATGTTAAAATGATGATGAGCTGGTTAGTGATCCTCCTAAAAAAATTATTTTTCTACAAGAAATTCCCTCCTGGCCATTTTCCTGTGTGCATTTGATAGGTGGTCACAATCCACAGCACGTAACATGTGGTCTGTTCATGGCCTAATATCACCCTACTGCCAAACAGCCAAAGCCTTCCAAAGAGTTTGTTTGCATTCTGTAGATTCAGTCTGAGTTTTGCAAACACAGAAATGTTTAAATCATATTTTATTTCACAAAAAAATATGAAAAAAATGTATAATGCACACATACATATATATCATTTATAATGCTTGGGCCCCATCTATCAAAAATACATAGCAGACAAAAAATCTAATAATTCTGATACACATTATTGGGAAAATAGTGTTTTGTTCATTATACAAGAGGAGCAGCTTTTACTTTCATCATTACAACCAGGGGAGTTTATTTCTTTTAACTGATCTCAGTATATAATTAGGGCTTCTGATTTAACCCGTTGGGTATGTGAATGCAATATGATAATACAATAGCCCTGTTAGAATCTTCACTATGGACTTCCTCCATTTTGAAAATATGTTTTAATCAAACAGTAACTGCGTATGCAGACAAAACGAACATAACTTTTGGCATTTTTTTTTTTTAAATCTTTCTTTGTACACCGTGAAAATGGCTTGGCAACGGGAGCGTATTGAAAAACTAATTGACCTCTATGAGAATTATCCGTGCCTATATAATATGAAAATCAAAACATACCATGATAGAAATGTATGGAGCAAGGCAATTGAGCAAATTGCTGCTGAGATTAATATGACAGGTGAGTTTAAATAGCATGCTGGTAAATCCTAAATTCGTCTACGAGTATTTCAATAACCAGAAAAAAATTAAGCATGTTAACTTTATAGTCTTCTGACAAGTCTCCTTAGAAGGCTACTTACATTAATAAAATAATGTAATGTTGTATTCCAAATAAAATTGTTATTGTTGTTTATTTATTTTCGTAGCACCATTGTACATGTTGTTAAATATCAAAATACAAAGTACTGAATTGTTAATATAGTTACAATGAGTGCATTTGCTACTATACAGACACCAAACATGTCACGGTTCAAATATATGTAGCTATGTTAAGCGATCGTGCATTAAAAGCAAATATGAAAAACTATGTGATGCATATAAAATTGATTAAAAAAATTCTATTATACAAGTTCAGAGGATCTAGTTTTCAAGAAGTTCAGTAACTCCTCAAGTGTCGTGATCCATTTTTACAAAATGTGTGTAACATAAAAAGCGAAAGTGACACATTTTAATAATTTATATATATATATATATATATATATATATATATATATATATATATATATATATATATATATATATATATATATATATATATAGATATATATATAGATAGATAGATATAGATATACACACAGTGCCTTGCAAAAGTATTCAGACCCCTGACCCATTCTCTCATATTACTGAATTACAAATGGTACATTGAAATTTCATGCTGTTTGATTTTTTATTTTTAAACACTGAAACTCAGAATCAATTATTGTAAGCTGACATTGGTTTTATGTTGGGAAATATTTTTAAGAAAAATAAAAAACTGAAATATCTTGCTTGCATAAGTATTACAGCGTCACATCCCCAGATATGACCTGAGTCACGCCCCCTGTAATAGCTAGTTCAATCACGTCTCCTCCAGTCCATGACTGATACATCGCATATCGTATTTGGGTATTGTGACTCCACCCCCTTCCTGGATGGCTGGCTTCCGGTTGACCCTGGAATGAAGTGCCAGACCATCCAGTACGAGGCACACTGTTCCTGTTATACAGCACCATCACAGATCAGAATGGAGATTGTTGACTAGGATAATGTCCCAATAGGTAGTAAAGTAAGGTCAGAGTGGCCCATTTAATGGCCAGACAATCCTTCTCTATGATGGAGTAGTTACTGGCCAGAGGAAGCATTTTTTTACTTACAGAAAGTCTATACCCCCTTTCAAAATTTTCACCTTTTAATGCCTTATAGCTTGGAATTAAAATACATTAAAATAGTTTTGTTTTTCATATATCTACACATCCTACCCCACAACTTCCTAGTGAAAAAATATTCTAGAAATTTGTAGAAAATGTATTTTCTACAAATGTAATAGCAGTCCTAAATGAGCTCAGATTAACCAATCACATTCAAAATCACACACCAAGTTACGTGGCCTCCACCTGTGTTAAATTGTAGTGAATCACATGATTTTAGGATAAATTCAGCTGTTCCTGTAGGTTCCCACTGCTGGGTAGTGCATTTCAAAGCAAAGAGTCAACCATGAGCACCAAGGTGCTTTCAAAAGAACTCCAGAACAAAGTTGTTGAAAGGCACAGATCAGGGGATGGGTATAAAAAAATATCAAAGGCCTTGAATATCCCTTGGAGCACGGTCAAAATGATTAATAAAAAGTGGAAAGTGTATAGCACCACCAAGACCCTAGGTGTCACACTTTGGATAATTCTGTACATCATCTATGACTAGACCTCAATTATTCTCAGATGATCTGTGACAGATCCTGCATCATCATTGTCGCATGTGCGGTGCTCCACAAATTAAAAAAAAAAAAACTTATGCATTTAGCTTATCTGCAATTTTTTTCCATGCTTTCTCTCTGGACTTGGCAGCAGTAGCAGCAGTGTTGCGTTTAGTTGTGATAATGCTTTTGCATTCCTCAAAACTTTCCATTATAATCTCTTGCTCAGTCAGGCTGAAAAAAAGTTGCTCTCTCTTTCAACGTCATCTTTCATGAAGATCATTGTTTCAGTGCTCTGCGATTCTCCCTTTGAGGAGCACGAGCATGCGCAATTACCTTAATTAGTTAACGAGACAGTTTTAGCCTGTATTCGTCGTCGAGGAACGGAGATAGCCTGACTTCAATTATCGAGTTAATCGAATCTGGCTAACCTCTGATAAGCCTGAATTAGTTAAACCAGCTAAGAGGAACAGGGCCCGGGTCCTGCCCAGGTGGGTTCTGATCCGGGTAGATCATGCCAGTGTGAAAGTGGCTAAGTTTCACATATTCCATGTATTTTTTTGTTTTTGTTTTTGTTTGTTTTTTGCAGTCATTTGCCAGGAGACAAATTCTACAGAGCAACAAATACAAAGTGGACATTAACCAGTACAAAATAAGAAAGTTTAAACAAACATCCATAACTGTAAAAACTGTAAGTATTTAGGTATACTAAAATGAACTTAAAATTCAGTGACAAGCATTTCAACTTTAAGGGCTATAGTCATAAAACCTTTTTTTTTTAAGGACTCATTTTTGAAGAGTATAAATTCTCTTTTAGGATAAAAATATAAAATAAACCATCTACAAATATGGGCTTGAAAAAACAGTACTATACAAAATTATTTTTATGACGATGTCCAGTAGCAAACGAAACAACATTTCACATTGATAGCTACAAGATTATATTTAATTTTATTGTAGTGTTTAAATTTAAATGTGTTGTCAAAAATATTTAGAATAAATATTAAACAGGTATAATCACTTATTCACTTTTTATTTTAAATTCGTGTTTTATGTTCCCACAATTTCAGACAATTGACCTAGTATCTCTTAACCTCTTATCTTATCCTAAGTATCTCTTACCGTCGTTTGCCTATCTGAGTGGAGCTGAGATCAAGATACTGAAGATGATGATCGCTGTGGCCTGCACCCCTGTGTCTGTCACTTGATAATGGAACAAAAAAAGTGTTTGGTAAACATTATAGAAACAAAGATTTAAAAGCTCGCAAACAGGTAAATATGATTAGGTCAGCCAACACTCATTTTCCAATCACTGAACAGGAGGAATCAAACCATGTGTTTTGACATCAATTCATAATTGGTCATATATTATACAACTGGTTGCAAAAACATTGACTTAAGGGTGCAATTGTCTTATAAAAAGAAAAGCTGAAATCAAAACCTATGTAATGGAAAGCTAATGAAAATATGTACTATAAGTAACCTGCATAGCATGCCAGTACTGTATTAAAAAGCATAAAGATGTGAAACACAGAACATTTATAAAAATAGCCACTGGTATATTACAGTATAATTGTTTGAAAACAAAAGCTCTCTGTGTCATACCACTTCAATAAAAAAGTATGTTCTGTGAAGTATTCAGAAGTATGTGTGCAATAAGTAAAATCTGCAAAATGTAGGAATATCCGGACAGAACAGGCTGCATATCTGCAGTTACAATGTCGGCTACAGAAAGCACCTGACAGTCATGATACCATCTGCCCTCAGGACATTTCAGGCTGCAACCGCAAAACCCATTTAAATATACTACTTTTGACAATAATTTCTTTGTCTGTCACCTGACACATTTGGCAATGTGACTAACCCTCTATTAAAAAGTCAATGAAAATGTTGCACCGTTAGTATACGGTGTATTACATAACTTTATAAGGCTAGTAAAGATGTTGAAAGCTAATCATAACCAGGTGATACGCAGCACTCAAACAATTATTATTATTATTATTATTATTATTATTATTATTATTATTATTATTATTATTATTATTATTATTTTTTGAACATCTCAAATCACATCTCTTGCTTACCTTATTGCAGGTAAATAGGCGCTAACTTCAACCAAGCTGACATCTGTTACACAAGGACAGGAACTAAGAGTTGAACTCTCTTACAAGGTGTTGTAGAACCCCGATCACGGATCTGTAAAATTATATTGCAGAGTTTCTCACAAATTGGATGTACACTGTATTTCTGTAAACTCAATAAGAAAATCATGACTGATTTAAGTCAATGTTTCCTGCATCATCCTTACAAATAACTGAACTTAATGTAAACTTTACAAGATGTCTAAATGGCCAAGCTGCTTATCTATGCAATCAATCCACCAGGTGCAATCTAAGTTATGAGGAGCAAGTGTCCATTTTCCTTACTGGGTACATATATCTTTTTAAAATGTATTTATGTGTTGTTTTTACATTGGCATGGAATAATACAGAGTAATAATACTGGATATCTCATCCATTTGCTTTTATTGGGATTCAGGATAACTGGACACAGTAGAGTTTGGATAAACAGGTCCACTTCAGAGAATATTGCAGTCTGTTGCTGAATGACTCCAAGAGCAGCTGACCTTTTTCATTTAATCAAAACCTTAAAAGACAGACCAAAGTACGTGGTCCAAGTATTATCCACGTGTGCAGTCGACACTGCCTGTGTTTATCATTTAAATAACTAGACGCTTTAGAAACAAGCTGGAATAAATAATAGGGAAATAATCCAAAACCAGTTTCTCCACAAATGCATTACTAGTACAGACATCCAAAAACATACTTACTACAATTAATATATACTGAAAGTATTGTTACTGTATTGAGTTTAAAGTCAACATGATTAAAAAAATAATGGTTATACCAGTCCTTTGCTAAATGTAATTACCATATTTTTTTGGGGGGGTGGGATTACAGCTGCCTGAAGCACATTTTCATGGTCTGCTGTACACGTCAGGTAAGGGCCAAATCAAATGGGGATGCCCTCATTTCAGTCTTCATGGTTTTTGACATTTGGTTTATTTTGTTTTTGTTAATATATAGCAGAACAAACACATAGCAGGTGTGTTGTTTTAATTATCTAAACAGTGGTGGATCTAAATAAAGACACCATAACATTTCTAAACATGACTATTACTGTATTTTTATAGTATGTACTAACTTTAATAAGTGGTTGAATAAATAACCCCCCTGTACAGCTAGATTAATAAAGAGTTAAATAGCAGTGGTAAGAATGCATGTAGTCTACTACAATAATAAAACCAGTGAGCTAGCTTTCAGCTCTTATTGATGTCTGCAATGCATTCAACTATGTATAAGTAGGAATGCTCCATTTACTATGTTATTCTGTATTGCTAGAATTATATTGTTTGTGTCTATGATGTGAGTCTTGATAAAATCCATCAAAATTGATTTAATCTTTAAGCACTACTGTGGCAAAGTGCCCGCCCCTGTGTTTATGTTGTGTTAATGTTGGTGTATAGTCATTGGTACACGGGATATAAACGGGTCTGTGTAACACAAGTCTTTAAAATGTATATTTGTATTTAGGCACGAGGATTGCACAGCACTTCACGTGCAAGTAAAAAGTAATAATATGTGAGCGAGGGGAATTGCACTTTATTAATTCACGTGCAGTTGTACCACAACTCCAATTGAATGATTGATTAGCGATCGAGTCTTGGTACAGCTGCATAAAAGCAGCATGTTTTCACTCACTCCGGGTTGTGTGTTTGGTGAGTGGAGAACGGGATTGGGGACTGAGGTAATAATAATAATAATAATAATAATAATAATAATAATAATAATAATAATAATAATAATAATAGGTAAAAGAGGCTCACCTTGTTTTGTCTGTATAATCCGTTTGTTACGATTATACTGTAAATTTACAGTATAATCGTAAATCTCGAAAAACTACTCACTTCTAAATCTTTTGTAGTCATTTCTGTATTACTTTAGTATAAATACATGTTAATTTGGATTCATATGTTGTTTTTTTCTGACTTCTGGAATAGTTGGTGCGAAAGGGTCGGATTTTTTGTATGTTGCTCAGGAAGAAACGGCAGGTGCATTCTAGAGTGGAGATGTGCTGGGAGTAGGAG
This sequence comes from Polyodon spathula, assembly GCF_017654505.1. Lineage (NCBI taxonomy): Eukaryota > Metazoa > Chordata > Actinopteri > Acipenseriformes > Polyodontidae > Polyodon > Polyodon spathula. The sequence goes on from NC_054535.1 coordinate 67,106,839, forward strand.
AGGCAGGGGTCCAACGTTACTCCGAGGTTCTTGGCTGAGGAGGAGGCAGAGAGTGTGATAGATTCCAGAGGAATAGAGATAGAAAGATAAGAGGAGGGCGAAGATGAGCAGGGGAAGAAAAACTATGAGAAACCATAGGAGGGGGCCCAGGGAGCAGGTGTAGAGAGAACAGGAGAGGACCCAAGACCTTGGGGGACTCCTGTTGAGAGAGGTTGAGGTATGGAGGTTGAGCTGCGCCAGGTTACCTGGTAGGTGCAGTCGGAGAGGTAGGAGGAGAACCAGGCCAGAGCAGTGCCAGAGATTCCCAGGTCAGAGGAGAATAGTGATCGACAGTGTCAAAGGTAGCAGCGAGATCAAGCAGAATGAGGACAGTAGAGAGAGACACAGCACTGGCAGAGTTTAGTAAGCTAGTGACAGACAGGAGAGCAGTTTCAGTGGAATGAGCAGAGCGGAAACTAGATTGGAGAGGGTCGAGCAGAGAGTGGTTAGACAGGAAAGCATAGAGCTGGTGGTGTACTGCCCGCTCAAGGGTTTTAGAGAGGAAGGGTAAGAGGGAGACAGGATGGTAGTTCTGGAGGGAGGTAGGGTCGAGGTTGTAGGTTTTTTGAGGTGGAGGATGAGATCTAGAGGCTTCCGTTTGAAGGCAGAGGAAAGAGTCCAGAGAAGAGAGAGGTGTTGAGAAGAAGTGTAGTTTTAGAGTAGAACACAAGCAACTCTTAAAAGAGGTGAGTTGGGGGGGGGTCCAGGGTGCACATGGTGGTTTGTGGCCCTAAGGAGTGAGGAGAGGGTTAGAGGGTTTGTGTTTTGAGCGGGATATGTTGGTGTGGGGGAGGGGGGGGTGGAGTGGTGTTAAAGAGTTTGGGGACATCAGAGATCTTAGAGGAGAAGTTGTCAGAGGAGATAGAGGAGGGACTAGGGGTTGAGGGTTGAGGAGTGAGGAAAAGACAGTGAATGGTTTCTGGAGTTGTTAGAGGATTAGATAATAGATTGAAAATAGGGAGAAAATAGAGGAGAGAGTAGAGGAGAAGGAGGAGGGGAAGGGGCAGTAGAGATCTAGGGCAGCAGGGAGTTTGTTTGTCTTCCATTTATTTTCAGCAGAGAGCAGTTTGGTTCATGTTGAGAGAAGCAGAGGAGAGCCAGGGTTGGAGGGGAGGGGAGTGGTGGGCAGGTCGGGAGGTGAGGAGACAGAGGGAGTCGAGGGAGGAGAAGAGGGTGGAGGTAGCAGAGTCTACAGAGAGTTAGGAGAAGGAGTCAATAGGAAAAAGGTGAGAGAGTGGTGGAGGCAAGGGCAGAGGGAGAGAGGGCAGAGGGAGAGAGAGCAGAGGTTACGGCAGGAGGTGACATTGGGGGTAGGTGGAGTAGGGACAGAGGGGAGAGAGAAATAGATGAAATAGTGATCAGATAGGTCCAGAGGGGTGACAGAGAGGGTGGAGGGGCAGCACCCCCTAGACAAGTTGAGGTCCAGTTGACAGCCAGCATTGTGGGTAGGAGGGGATGGAGAGAGATAAGTTGAAGGAGTGAAGGAGAGGAAGGAATCCAGCAGAGAGGATAGGGTTGGAGAGAAGGATATTGAAATCACCTAACAGGACAGCTGGGGTAGACAGAGAGGGGAGGGGGGAGAGGAGATAGTCGAGTTTATCGAGAAAGTGAGTGAGAAGTCCAGTGGGATGGTATAGATGAGTTGACAGAGAGGTTAGTTGTACAGCGTGAAATTCAAAGGTGTTAACAGAGAGTAAGGAGAGGTCAGAGGGGACAAAAAAGAGTAAGGTAGGAGAGAAGGGAAGACCAGTCCCACCTTCCCTGCCAGTGAGATGCAGAATATGGGACAGGATGTAGAGAGAGGACAGAGCAGCAAGAGTTACAGTGCTATCAGGAGAGAGCCAGATTTCAGTGAGAGCAAGGAATTCAAGAGAGAGTTGGGAGGCAAAGGCAGAGATGAAATCAGCTTTGTTTGCAGAAGAGTGACTGATCCATAGGGCACCAGAGAGAGTGCGGGAGGGGAGAGTGGGAGGGTGGAGAGGCAGAGGGATGAGGTTAGAGGGGTTAGTGGAGCAGCGGTGGAGAGAGGACAGAGGACGGGAGTGAGAGGACAGAATAACAGGGATGTGAGAGACAGTCATAGCAGGACAGGTGAGACAGATAGGTACAGTAATTGTGGGAGCAGGAGCAGTGCGGGGAGTGTACAGACCTGTCTAGTAGTCTACAACCAATGCTTTAAAAACTACTGTATTTACGAAATCAACCAACTATAAATATACCAAAGGGTCAATTTTTACCTGCAAGGTGGAATTGTAGTACAGAATCACAATTTGCCAGTAAATTAGAAAAAATGTATTCTAAATTTAAATCTGGGGGATATGATGACGATACTTTGAAGGAAGCAATGCAGAAAGCTAAATGTTTGATCGTTACTCTTTACTTAAAAGAAAACAGAGTATTAAGAATGATACAACTATTTTGATACAACATTGGTATATTTTAAAAAGTGATTTTTCTCTTAAATAAATAATACAAGATAGTTTGCCATGGTCTGCATTCAAACGTGCTAGAAACATCAGAGACAAACTGGTTCATTCATTTAGTCCTAAAATAGATCAAACTAAAACGTGGTTGCCAACTCCCCCTGACAGTAATTTTGAATGTGGCCATTGTGTGCATTGCTCCAATACAATCAATACCAAACATATTTCCTATCTTAGATCTGGTAAGAAAATAAAAATGAAAGGTTTTATTAATTGCAGCAGTACTGGTGTAATTTATATGTTGACATGCCCTTGTAGGCTGGTATGTTGGTCAGACAAAAAGAGCACACTATGGTTTGTGGGTGTAAAGAAAGTTAATGTACCCGCTCGTGGTGGAAGTTTAGATAAAGCTCTCATTGCAGAGAGAGAGGTATATTGGATACTTGCATTAGAAACATTGGACTTAATGAGGAACAAAAATTTTGTCCCTTAATATGAAATGTAGGTTTGTATTTACTGATATGCGAGATTAGATTTATTGTTGCTATTGCAAGAAAAAGTAATGTGTTAATTGATTACTGATGACTTTTCTTGTGTTTATTGGAAATGTGTTTCGTGAGTTTTAAATGTCCACCTATAGCGAGGAGTTTAATCTTTGTCTCTTGATATGAACTGTGTAATTTAGGTTTAATGTTGTTATGCTAGATTCTGTATATTATTATGGAGCATACTTGATTGTTTCATTAACTTTGTGAAACATGTTAGATATGTTTACTGAGAAATTTTTAAGGTATGAAATAAAGACTATTGCTTTTAGAACCCAGTGTGGATATGGACTTGATTCTAACGGGAGATGCCATCTTTTTTTCCTCTTCGTGGTTGTCCACTATATATATATATATATATATATATATATATATATATATATATATATATATATATATATATACACACACACACACACACACACACACACACACACACACAAAATAGTAATAAGGTTAGGAAACTGATGCAATTAGGGTTCCAACGTATAGTCCATTGATAATATAAGCAGCTGGATCCAACACCTATGGAGAAACACATTAGTATGAGCGAACTCTTCATTGAAACATCATGAAACCTATCGTGTTATTTCAGAATGGTAGAAATGAGTCACTACATTACTTCCTAATTAGAGAATTATGCCATCCAGCTTGTGTGCACTCGGTATTGTTGATGTCCACTCCTTGTTATTGCAGCTGATTAATAAGCTTCATGAACCTGTCAGCTCAAAACAAATGAAATGCACTCCTCTTATAGGGGAGTGATTTGGTTACGGTATTGTGGACACTAGTGATAAATATACAATGACAAATTTAAGCCCTATTATAACCTTCCCTATCAGATAGATGATCAGATTTCCATATGTCTGTACAAAACTTCAGAGATTTCATTATGGTATTGGAAACACTGAAGTAAAACAAGAATAACACTGAAGACATTAGCTGATCTTGGTTGTTGGTTACCAAATTTCTACTAATTTATTCCTGTTATTCCTGTGGTGTTCCACTTGAACTTATTATGGAATGCGTGGCCATTTTTTATCTTCAAGCCTAGAAAATCATTACCAAAAAAAAGAAAATGTTATGTTTAATGAGTTTACATTATTAATGTTCTGTATAGAAGCTTCAAAACTGATACAACCACGCGTCATGAAGATTTGGAAAAATATATCTTTTTTTGTAACTGGAAAAAAGACAATGGTCTAGTACAGGTATATGACAGTTGATCATGTCTTCCCAAGGTTTCAGTAGATTAACGACTAACGAGGGTTGGCAACATTATGACAAGAACCAATAATAGCAAAATGTTTGTTTGTGCACATCAGATATTTCCAGACTCAATTTTGATTCCATTTTCCATTTTTATTTTTACCAAAAAGATTAAGAAGACTAAATGTTAATTGGAAAAATAAAACATAATCAAATATAGCTACCCTTATACAGGAAAGGACCATCTGTCAAAGACAATCCGTAAATAATTACAGCATAAATTGTAAATGTCAATACAGTATTAATCTCATCCCTGTTCAGTAGACTGTAGTTCTACAGTACGTTATCCCCTTGGGCTTGATATGATCAGCCAAGTGTAACAGAAATCCAAGGTTCACAGGATGTCTTGTTTTTAGAGAATGGGATCTTATTTTGATCTTGTCTGAAGAATACCTAGGAATCTGTTGTGGTTCAAGAATACCATATGACAAAATAATAAATAGCAATTGATCACCCCGCTTAAATATCTCTTGGCCTTGAAAGTATGGATACAGATTCACCTCTTCTACCAGCTTTTAGCCTGGAAAAGCAGAAGTGAAGAGGTCTTCATTTCAATGTGAAGTACTTTGTCATGGTTCTGGCTACAAACAGTACAGCACAGATCATTAACACCACTATCCTCTTCCCATAGAGGGTAAGGAATACAGCCTATATGGTAATTCCATTATTAAAGGGAACGAGATTATTTTGTGCATAGAAAAAAACAAACATCCATTGGTTTGCACTGTATATGTGTGATGACTAATGCAAGGGTTAATATGTTAATGTAATGTGTTATTGTGTTGTGGAGGTGCAAGGGTGGGCTCAGACTGAAACAAACACATATGCTTTACTAAGAGGATTGCGGGCATTCGTGTTACATTTATTTAGTCCACCAAATTTTCAGTTTTCATACAACACACATGCTGCAAGCAAACCTATCAAGCCTCATTACAGCAATCTCCATGTACCCTTGTCGGGGAGGAGTATCTTGCATATCTTAATCTAAACTGGGATGGGGGTTACTAAGTGGCATTTTTTATAGGTAGGTGTACTGTACAGTTTTTAAAAGGACCATTACTTGTCAGCTATCACACATTAGTGGCGTGAGATGGGAAAGGCAGCAAAGTTTACTTTGTTTCTCTTATGTACTTAAGTTACCTGTCATCTCAATCTTGTGATAATGACACTGTCCATTTTATTGACCAAGTTAAACAAATAAATAATAAAAATAGCACACAATATATACATAGGGGCAGGGCTCCCTGTCACAAATGCCCCCCCCCCCCCTTGTGCGCAGCACACATGGCCTCAAAGGCCACCTCTCCCCTTAGTACCAAAGTCCCGGTAAATGTTCTGGCCCAGGAACAGGGGCCACCATATGTTATTCTTATAATATTTGTTATACTGAATTCTCCAGTGTGCAAATACATACACAATGAATTCATATAAATACAATAATATTTTAAAAAATAAGTTTGAGATACTGCACAAATAGCAGGGAGACCTCTCCAAAAAGCTGATAACAGCTCATAAAGTACCTCAACATACAAAAAACGTTTAAAAAATACATACAACTATATTCCATCAGTCTGGCACATGACCGTTTATTATACAGACACCTATTCCAGATGCCAGATTCCCTGTAGACAGTTAATGACAAATGACTTCTCAGTAGACAAATGTAAGATACAGAACAAATAAAATAAAACTTGCTCGAGAAAAAATCATAAAGGCTTCTACTATGCAAGTCATAAAAGCTTCTACTTTACAAATTTGCAGCTGTTCTGTAATGACAGCTATTGGTTTGCCAGTTTGTGTGCTAGGTAACCCACAGAGATCCAAAGTATTGTGTGTTACTACAGAAGTAATCTCAGTGCAGTACACACATTCGTGGATACAGTTGTCTAAAACAAATGTATATCAAATAATAGGAACCTAATCATAGTTTTAAAATAGTGCAAAATGAAAAGGCAGTTAAATGTGCAGGGTTAGAAAGAAACTTTCAAGGGAATTCAACTTGCAGTGCTGTTCTTTATATAGCAATATACTGTGCCATCTCAAGATAAGCAGGAATATAGCCTTCAGCTTGGCTAATAGCACCAGAATAATTCTGAATATCTGTGTTTACATTAAAAAAAAATGTAATCACAAAATAAGCTTTTTTGTACTTTCTCTTAGTATTATTTAGACAAGCTAAAAGAAATTGAATATATTCACTGACAAACATTTTGACAAGTTTTTTTTCAATGTCTTCAAATTATTATCAAGCCTGAATGTTACACTACTTTGGAAACAACAACAATGCATACTATTTATAACATACATAAAAAGTCCTGCACAGCATACAGTTACAGCTGGGTGAGAATGTGAATCAACTGCTTTAGTCTTGTCATTGTGTTCTGAAATGCTACTGCTGAACCACATCCTGAAACCAAAGTTTGCTAAGTATATACTTCAGTATATTTAGAATGTGTGCCAAGCAGTTTGATAGTGCTAATATTTATTTCCTGTTTTGTACAGTTTTTGAGGGAGACAGGGATTAACCATTAACTTCCAGAAAACAAATCTGACTCATGCAAGCTGGAAACTGTTTAAAATACTTGTTGACTTGTAACTGTGTGTGATTTGAATGCAGCCATCTGATCTAAACATAAGAAATGTGTGAAAAAGAAAATAGGTGAAATGTTTGATGAGGTGTCTATGATTTCCCATTCCACTGTCACCATGTTATACATCCATCTTTGCCTATGTGTGATTTTCCACACTGCCAATAGAGACAATGGCTGGTTTGGAAAAATCTATATCTTTCTTCTGGGGGACTTGCTGCAGCTTCCATCTGTGCATGAGAAACCACCTTTTATGCCATTTACTCAAGAGGAATTGCACAAACTGACTGGCAATATGGGACCTGTGCAAATTGTTCACATATGATGAACTCACAATTAATATTACCCAGAAGCAGGGCTGGGTTTATGCAATCTGCTTAACCATGCCAGACTCGGAGCCACCAACAAAACCGATCACATTTTGTTGAGTAAAAAACTGATACCAATCAAGGGAGGAGATATTTACAGCTGCAAAATCTAAATTATCCAACACATGAAACATTTAGATGACAAAGATGGAAATTCAACCTGTCTCATGCCTACAGTAGACACCCGTAATCAGATACAGACCGCTATACTTGATAGTATGCCTGGGGAGGACATTCATCTTGTGGCAATGGATACTATAGACTGCCTTCCTTCCTGCCACGAAAAAGTGCTGAAAAAAATTGAAAGCTTATAAGCTACAAACTAGCATAAGAGTGAAAATAGGTTGTAGGCTGATGCTTTGGAAAAATATCCACATTACCACTGCCCTTATCAGTGGTGCAATAGGGAAACTTCAAGCTGTTTCCTATTATCTAGAAAACCCCATGATGGTGAAAACCATAACCATCCATATTAACAATGTACACACAGACATACCTTTGAAAGTCAAAGTTTGAAGTCATGGACAGGGCCTACATTGTTCAAGAGCAGTTTCCAGTCATCGGTGCTCACTCAATCACCATTCATAAATGCCAAGGCATGATACTCAAAAAGGTGATGATGGACCTTGGTAACTCCATTTTCTCCTGTGGCCAAAGTTTTGTAGCACTTTCTAGAGTTACTTCTTTAAGTGGCTTCCACCTTATAAACTTTGACCGCACCTGCATTAAAGCACTTCCATCTGCAGTTGCAAAGTACAGCAGGCTGAGAAGTCTTTACTGCCCTGAATTGATAAGCTTGAAGGAGATCAACACGCACAAGGGATCCATGGTGAAGGATCATGTGTATTTCGTACGTCAAGCCATCAACAGTGTTCAGGGATAACAAAAGCTACCACATTGTGAGGGAACATTTGCAATCACACATTCAATCAGAGGTTTGAGCAACACTCATCTCACCGCCTGCTATGCAAACACTTGCTATGCAACATGTCTTCTTCACTGTCAACTCATTAAAACAGAGTGAGCAACAAACCCTTTTGTTACCAACTAAGATGTGGTTGAGTTTCTCACCAAATTGTCAGACTTGCCCAGAAATATGTTACCACAAGGCACGGCATGCTATGTACAGAATGTTGGTACCGCACATCAAGAAGTGAGGCATGCTTACACTCTGCATGTACCTGATGGTGCACATTCCATGTGTTTGGAACAACTTTAATATGGAGCACAAGTGGTCACCTATTGATGGTGGCAGATGTGACCACTGCCAAATATCTACACTACTTAAACGCAAAGTCCTTCAGTCAGCAGGAAGAATGCTTGCAGTCCATCTTGTTCTTTGGCAAACCAAACAGGAATATTACAAAGTGACAAGATGTGAAGTTTACTGGTGTGCACAGGAGTTTATACGCAAAGGAGGAGATGTCGCTTCAGGACATTTCCTCTCAGCTCGTGGCACTACAAAGTGTGTGCATGCAGAGGACACACTTATTGAAGTCAAACCATGGCCAAGAAATGCAAAAGACATGCACATGGCCTTTTATGAACATATGTAATGCTTTAAGATTGGACTATATTGATCAAATCACAAGATTAGTAGGCAAAAAACAGAATAATTTCTACAATGAATATGTTCATGTAATTCACTTTAGCATTCATATGCATATTTAAGTTTGTAACCAAGTACAAATTAGTAGAATGTTGAAAACTTTTGGAAATGTACATTATTTTTTTACCATTGCTATGCTTTTATACTTTTGTACCAATGTAAAAATCATTAACTAGACTAGACTTAACATTAATAAAGACATTTCAATTCTTTTGTACTACCTATTTGCATAGGTAAGTTTGAAACCTATTAAAAAAACTAACAAACAAACCACAAAAAAACAAAAACTTTGAATGCTATGAAAATAGTTTAATATAACTTTGCATTGAAATGCTTTTGCCATTATACTTACACACACACACACACACATACATACAACATACATAGCAATTAAGTGAAAAAAAGAAGTGATATCTGAAACAAAAACACATTGGAAATGTGAAAAATTGCCAAATTATCTAACATGCCAAGTTTCAAGAAACCACTGGGGCAACCTTGCCCAGCACAAAGCAAACAAACAAAAAAAAAAAAAAAAAATACAAGCTAAGTTAGTAGAAACAATTGGGGCAACCTTGGCCCCCAGTGGTTTTACAGTTGTGCCTATTTGCTTTGTGCTGGGCAAGGTTGCCCCAATGGTTTCTTGAAACTTGGCCTGTGTTTTTGATATCTCCACTTTAAATGGCTGGGCACTTGTGATAATTCCGCATTTTTTCAAATTTCCAATGTGTTTCTGTTTCTCATGATATACACTGTTGTTTTATTGTTAAATCCATTTCATCAGAAAGGACCTTAGTAGGCCAAAGGAAAGTTTTAAACATAATGTAAAGAAAAATAACCAGAGCTTATTGACTGTCCATTGCTTTTTAAACTCTACCCCATGTGCGCTGACAAAAGTGACGTTACTGGTACTATAGGAATATTTCAATCCCTATAAGTTTCATCATTTTTTTTGCCCACGCCCCTAACCCCCCATGCATGCTTTGAACACTTTTTAGAAAATGTGAACATTAGGCATACTATATATTGTGTTGTCACGATGAAAGTGCTGTTGATGTTCACTGTTTTTAATTGAGACTAAACAAGAGCCTTGCTCAGCCATGTTTTCAAAGCAAACAGCAGCTACACTTTTTGTTTGAAACACACACATTTTCAAAAAACACATTGGGTCAACTGCAACGAACTGAAAGTAGCGTACTAACCCTGTACTAATCCCGTTGTTACTAAACTAGTACGTAAGTTAATACCAATTGCAACAAACTTGGTGCTCAAGATAGTCCCCAGCTGCGTTCTAAAAAAATGATCTCAATTGCAAGGAACCCAAAATAACTGCTGCTGCCCTCTAGAGGATATTAAGTACGAGATTAAGTTAGTCTAACCCTTTCTATAGACTAACGATTTATAGTACCATACTAAATGGAACAAATGTGAAAAACCCCAAAATGTACTGACAATTTTTGTAACTGAACAATTCATAATCACAAATCCATACCGTGTACCTGTATTTTACATATGAAAGACATATTTACTTGCATATTTTTTTTTATATATATATATAAGAGATGTCATTGCTGCCATTGCAATATATTCGTGTAACGTTGGAATAAGTTTCATGACATTATAACAATACGAAACTACTTTCACAGCGGAAAAATATTACAATTCCGTTTAAAACGATTTATTACAAATATCATGAAATAACTGATAATATATTTAAAGCTGTATAGTAATTATGTATTACCCATATGGAACGGAATTGCAATATTTAATATATGAATAATATATTTTTAAGTTATATATAACATGTTATATGTATACTTGTGTCAAAGTATGCTTTTAGTAGGCAATGCTACATATTAGTAGGCTGTAGCGTGCATGGGGTAGGGGTCGGGACTGGTAGGTGACACAACACAAGAATATTGCTGCACTCGTAACGAAAGGGTGGCTCTACAGTGGATTGGCGCTGGAGGTGCCGGTTTCAATCTCTGCCTGTGCAATACTTTTTTTTTTTTTTTAAATAAATAAATATTGTATTTAATGTTTAGACTACACACAACACCAAACAATACCCACTGGGTTCATTGCCCCTGGCGGAGAAAAGGACTGTGCCACAAGATGACCACTCATTGGTAGGGCCCGTGTTGTTCTTGAGAGGCTCTCCGAAGTGACATACTGAGTGCAGCTGCCGCCCTGAGGTCGAGCGGTCCTACGCCACAAAAACCGTTTGGCTCCATACCGCCTCGAAACAAACTCGGTTTCCCCCAGAGCCAGCCTGGAGGCCGGCTCCTGGAACAGAGAAAGCATTTCCCCCTTGCCACAACCAACTTGGTCGCCAGCTGGTAGCCCAAGTAGGAGCACTCTGGCTACCCCCTCATCCCCCCTCCCACACACATCCTAAACCTGTAATGGCACAACATCAAAGGAGGTATGTGACGGGGAACTCCCCGTCTATATGAACATGCTTGGAACTGGCAGGGAGGGGGTTAAATTTCTCCCTGCCAGAAAAACAAGTGAGAATGTGGCTGGAGCCCTAATTGAATAATTATTGATTAACTGGGCTCCAGCCACAGGGGATAAAAGCCAGGGGAGAGGCCCTGGCTGGCAGTAGAGTAGAGTAGAGTGTGAGTAGGTAGTGTGTGTGTGTGTGTGTGTGTGTGTGTGTGTGTGTGTGTGTGTGTGTGTGTGTGTGTGTGTGTGTGTGTGTGTGTGTGTGTGTGTGTGTGTGCGTGCTGTTTTTCTGTTTTTCTGTTTGGAGTGTGTTTCTTTCTTTGGGAGTCTGCTTTTATGTTGGAGAGTTTTTTTGTTTAGAATTAAAGGAAAACCTGGAACTGACTGTTTATTTTGTAAGTTCATTTTGGTTATTTATTTTTGAACCTCTTTTTGTTGGCCCTTGTGCCTGTTTGTTTGACTATTTTTGTTTAATAAAGAACTTTATTTTGCCTTTTACTCTGTCTCTGAGCCTCAATCCACTCACCAGCCTGTCACAAGGTACTTGTCTCAGCTCTCTGAATTCTTGCTGTCGTGGTAACAGTTGCCTTATTCTCCTGTTGTCAGGGGAACATTCAGAAGATAGTGACAATATCATATTCAGATGTTGCACTATAATCTAGTAAGCAGATAGTTATTTCAAAAACTAATGTTTTGTATCAGATAAAGCATTTTGAATTAAGAAAAATAAATAATGTCTATAGATATAAAAGTGGTTAATTATATTCTTACTATTGTATTTTTTTATTATTATTATTTAACTGGATACTGTAAATTCATTATAGAAACCGTTACCAACCTGTTAATATAGTGTATTAGCATGGGATTTCAGAATGTTGTTTGTATGTGTATATGTGCAAAAAGTGATTTATATATAGAGCTGTGTGGGTTTCTATCTTCAACAATACAACATTGTATGACTTCAGTGATTCAGAGTCGTAATTCAAAGTCTCTGCACATTAGTTTATTCACTGATAGAAGTTATGCAATCTAGCTCACTGCTTGCTCTGGGCTCCCTCTGCTGGTAAAACTGAGTTTTTCCATCACGTCTTTCATTGCTGTTACTTCCTGTAAATAGCTCACAATGTTGGGACACAACTGCCTCTCCTGTGTGTCTGTCGTACTTCACGTTCTCAGACTGGCTCAGTTCAGAGCCATCCACACCATTCTGATTTTTAATGCCTTTGAGGTGTTCAAGATATTTTTCATAAACACTAAGACTAGAGCCTTGTTCTGTCTTGCAATTGGTGTTGAAATCTCAGAACTATCAGATTAAGGTAGAATAGTATGAGTATGTATTTTCTTTTGATAAATCTTTTTTCTTTTTTCATTGGCATACTCTACATTTAAATTCAATATTTGGCTATTGTCTTCTTTACAAAGCTTTGCTATTCCAATCAGTGAACATCCACAATTCATGCACCAGTTGATCCAAACTTGAACATTCGGGACAAAATCTGAACATATTGTTTGAATTGTGTTGAGCAGTGTGGACAAGATTATGCTTTGTGCAGTTCAGATATGGGGCTTTGTCTTCCTTTCCCTCCATGATACTGCAGTGCTCTTTATCCAGACCCATACTGTTCACTATGAAAGTCCTCCCTGTGCTTCTTTCCATCATTTCAATTGTGTCTCCATTCATTTGATAATCCTCCTTATGTGTTTTTAAATCTGAACCTTGATTTACTTTCAGATCTTTTACAGTTCTGCATGATTCAAAAGCCAGTCACTGTTTTCTTGATTTACCTCAGCAGTGTTGCAGTACTTCAGATTTTCTGAAGCATACAATGTAGATGTTGTACTACTGTCTTCCTTGGTTTCCCAAGCATAGTGTTTTAAATGCAGACTGGAGGTAGCGCCCGTCACCTTGTGCATTTGATTCTCTGGAACATCTACTGACCCAAATCAGTTTATCACAGACTCATTTGTTACTGTTCTGGCAGAACTTTTCCCTGAGCACTCATCAAGATCTATGTGGTGTGAAGGATGGTCACTTGTAGTGGACCTATTTGGAAACACATAAGGGTATTCTTCATCAGAATTATCATGAAGAAGACACCAAAAATAATTTTCATTCTGGTCACGAATAGTTTTGTTTACAGAGCAATCAGATGCAAGTGGATGCATTCTCTCTAAAATTACATTTTCACTAGACTTGGTTTATTTGATTAATTTAATCAACATAATCAGGACTAGTCACCTGTCTGCAGTTCATTTCTTAGACCTCAGTACAATAGTCACACTCAGAAACATTTTTATAGCTAGAGCCATAATAAGTAGATGATTTTTTTCCATTCAAATGAGTCCTGGTATATCCATTTCTGCCTCTCATTATAACCAGCGTAGGTTCATTTTTCAGAATCTGCCTTATTGATCTGTAAGTCCACAGGCTGAAGAAGAGACCTGCTGGCCCACAGACTTGGTGAAGGACTGGCTGGGGACGGGCCCAGGGAAGCTGATTGAGAATCTTTGGTGTGAGTTGAAGAAAGCTGAGCACAAGAGAAGTCCTCAGAATTTGAATGAACTGGAACAATTTTGCATTGATGAATGGTCAAAATCATTGAAGAATCATGCCAAAAGCTCATTGACAAATACCCTAATAGTTTAAAAGAGGTTATTATTGCTAAAGCTGCCTCAACTAGCTATTCATTTCATTTTCCTAGTACAAATAATTTTGAATTAGCAATTTTAGTGTTTTGAAAATAAATGCTGAAATAGATCATTTCTAGGACATCTATTTTTTATAACTTTTCTTTCTCATCCACAAAAGCAAAGCGTTTGCTACAAAATATTTTTTAAATAATTATTTGTTTTCAAGAATTTTATAGAAATTATAAATTTCCATTGGGGTATGCAATACTGACATAAAAAAAAAAAATGCAGTTCTGTATGTATTTATTTATTTGGACATACAAACAACGATTCAAAATTCACTTTACAAAGTTCATAAGGCTTAAGTTCCAGCATTTGTCAGTCCATAGGAAAGTTTTTTTTTATTCCTCCCAGAGTTCAGTTTACAAACATGGATTAAACAACAAATCAATTCATACAAATAAATGACAACAAACAACTACAGATAGAAATACACAATGCCTACGTAATCTGCACATACCACCATCTTTGTGTCAATAGTGTACTATGACTTAAAAATAGTTCTGCAGCGAATCTAGCTTAGACCAAACCACAACAAACTGTATATCAAGATATGACCAGGTATGTTTCTTTCTCAAATATACTAAGACATGTGATCTTTTTTTATACAAATGGCTGTCTTCTTTGCATCATATAATTGTATCCAGTAATATGTTGTGATCAGGTCTTTTATGTGTCATGCAGTTTGTCTCTGAGTTATGTTGCCTTGTTTCATTTGGTTAAGTCATTTATTCTTTTATGCTTGTTGAATATTACTGCTGTATGCCTTAAGGCCATTGCACACTGGATCTGTTCCGTAATTTATCATCCATCATTCCCTCATCTATAAATTGAGTTGATTGCACACCAGATGTATTTGTGTACTCGCACATTCAGCACAAGGATACAGACAACTTTGCCAACCTCCTCTACTATTGAAGGTCAGGCGTTTTCCTACAGTAAATATTAATTCAGTTAAATATGGATTACGAAACCGATACAGTGGGCAGTGCCCTTTAATAGACAAAGGCATTTTGGCATTGTTACTTTGTCACAACAGCCTCATGTCATTTTGAACGGTGATATTCTACCATGAATATGGATCCAACTCAGCAGCTAGGTCAGCAACACATGCCAATATGACGGACAACAGGGGTCATTCAGAGATACAAAGCAACACAATTAAACTGTGTTAACATTCGCTATAAGTGTGATACTAAGGTCACAGTACTGCAAAGTTTGCTACTAACATGTCAAATGATTGTGCTTCCAAATTAATTTCATGCTGTGCATATACTGTAGGCATTGCTTAAACCCTAACATATATAAACAAAATATCTGTACATCACTTAAATTCATTTGTACTAACTGACAGCAGTACAATTCCTGGATACACGTGGGTCACTTACTCTACCAGCAGCCAAAAGCAGTCTTAGTCAGAATGTTAAATTAGTCTATGCTATAAATCTGTGTAAATTACATTGGGGATTATTGCTAGCTGCTTTGTCAAGAGTTTAACACTTTAACTATTTACAGTAAATCTTCTGTCAATCCAATCAGATCAGACCGGGTGGCTTGTATAAGCAACCTAGAAGAGAGGGTTAGGAAAATATAAAAAACAGAAGCCCATTCACTTACACAAGATGAATAAATGTGTGTCTTAGAAACCTTACTGAGTAGAATTGCAAGGTGTCTCAGTAGCATTTAACTAGAAAACCCATGAACTTGTGAAATGTAGAAGGGATTTAAAAATTAAGGATTATTTGGGGATAATTGTTGGAGATTCACTTGCGGTACCAACTAGTGTTTTATTCCTACTTGCAGTACCTCTCAACTTCATACTCTTTACATTACTTACAATAATATACATGCAATCGAAAGACCCATCACTTTCCACAACAAACATGTACGTAGCCCTCAAATTTCATGTGATTATTTGCTTGGGGGGGGGAGAACAATCCAAATTACTTTGTGAAACAATACAATGATGTGAAAAATCTCCATTGAAAGTGCAAGTAAAAAAAAAAAAAAAAAAAAAAAAAAAAAAACAGTTTACACCCCAGGTTTTTGGGGGGCAGCACCCCAGCCTTGCAATTCCCAAGTAACCATCTTAACCTCTGTATAAAAGATCATTGGACAATTGTGATTGTGAGCTTCTACTTCATTACCTCATCTCAACACAGGGGTCAGCAGTAGCCAAGCCACATGGCACCCAAGTGTTATCCACGAACCCAGTAACAGTACCCAAACCAAACATCTAGATTTTATTTTATCGACTATTAATTATCTACTTTTATCGGACTGAAAATAATCGTAACATTTTACTGTGCTTGCCATGTGGGAAACACAACACAATAAGGTTCTAGTCAGACCCAACTTAAAGTTTGCTTAAATAGTTGTTTCAATCAATCAGAACATTCAAGCAATGACCCAAAACAACATTTTTAGTGGGATAAATACAGTCAATGAAAGTTCTGTTTAATCCATAAGGAAAGCCATAACTCACCAGACTTCACCCCTCAAACTTCGGGCACTCAGGTAAGGCAATTCCTGTCTTTTTTGTGTCATATATATATATATATATATATATATATATATATATATATATATATATATATATTATATATAGATATATAATATAATTATATCAGGGACGTTTAGTATTTAAATCATAATTATTGTGTCTAGTTTTTATTTGATTAACAAAGTAGCATTCTTTTGTTTTAGAGGAGTCCTAACCACGGTTTTAAAAATTAATTTCTTGCCTCGTATTAGCACAAGCAATATTATAGCTGGGTTCCCCTTTTCTTCTATTGAATGTCTTTTGTCTCTTTGCTTGTATTTTCTCATTTCAGAAATTTCAAAGAAAATGCTATAGATGCTGCTTCCTGTTGCCTATTCACTTCATGCATTTAAAAACTCACGCCAATTTACAAGCTGCAACCAGACCTAATGACCTTTAGAAAAGGCAACTGGATGCTGTAATTTGTGTAAATATGTTTGAAATATCTGCATATTTCTGAATTAAAGTGAAACTTAACAAGTGATGAACCCGATTATAATCACAATAAATGGGTTATATTATTTTCCCTCATTTTGAATCTCTACTCTCAATCTTTAATCCCCAACAAATAAAGTGCCAGCATTGTAAAGATTGATCATAAAGATTGTGCTGTAACTTGTAACAAACCCACTGAGTTCCCCACTCTGGTAAAACATTACAGAAGACAGTAAAAACCATCTGCATCCACTGTGTCCATTTCTTCAACAAATCTGTACATTTAAATAAGTTAGATTTTTTGTACTAAAAAATTTTTCCTGAAATATATCACATAAAAATATACAAAACATTAAAAACAGCATAAACAAAGTTGTTTGTATAGGCCTTGGGTTTTTTATTTTTATATTTGACAAGGGTTGCTTTCAAAAGTTTGTGTGTGTTATCTGTTTATCAGAGGAACAAGTGTATCGTATCCTGCTGCTGAAAAAATGATCCATAACTTGTAAAATGCTTCAGTTTGCCACAGTCAACAAACTGATCTATCTCTCTTTCTATCTAGTATATATATATATATATATATATATATATATATATATATATATATATATATATATATATATATAATATATTATATTTACCAAATACCAAAATTTATGATTGGTTCTATCCAGTACAACTATCGCCTGTAATTATGTGCATTTATTACAAGCCTAACTGGATATAATTAAATTCCCAACTGTAAGTTTGACTCCAAGTTGTCCACCTTTGTGAAGACCATTGTTCTAAATAATCCATACATACATTTCTTGTAATTACAAAGTATACTCTACTGAACTGGTTGGTGAATTGGTTGGTCAAAATTTAATAAACTACAGAAATTATTTATTGATCACCCCCCCTCCCCCCCAATAATGCTTACAACCTGAAATATATAACCTTTGTACCCTTTCTCCCTTTGTAAAAAATGTGCTTTGTAATTTTATAGATCTATCTTCTTTACAAATGAGGATGGAGTGGCATCTTCATCTTCAGACTTATATTATCTTTCTTTTAAGTAGTTATTTTCAGTTACAGTTATTTTCAAACTGAAGCTGTTCAACAGAATTTCACACAACCATTGTTAATTGTACTTCAGTTACATTCATCCACCCCCTCCATGCCTACACTTCTAGTGTGTCCTTGACTACACGCTTAGCAACATCTATGTTTCTATTTCTTTTTAAATTATACTCAACTTTGCCAACCTCCTCTGGACAATCTTTGATTCACATATAGTGCCCAAGCTTAGTGCCTTGCCAACAGAAAAGCATATCCATAATTTGGCTGCTCAAATTAAATGCACAACTAATGTGTAAAAAAAAAAAAAAAAAAAAATTATTTGATTACACTCAACTAAAAGAAATTAACATACTTTACAAGACATGTTTTTTGGATGAATTCTGGTTGACAATGAGGTGGCCTATATTATGAGCTCTTCTACTGTAAAAAGAATGCAATACACTAACTTATAAAATCCCAAGGTTTACCACCCTTACTACAAATAGAACAAGCCCACAGGTAAATGAAAGCAACCCTTTTTTCATGTTTAAGAATTCAGTAGATGGATGCTTCTGTTGTTAACCTTAAGAGCTGCCCAGCTTGTCCAGGATGCTGTTTATTGTGCAGGCCACCCACTGGTGGAGGGGGCAGTAGTACTCATAGTGGAACTGCTCAAACTCTGGGGTCTGGCGGATCTCATGGAGGAAGGAGACGTCGATGTCAGACTCCAGGAGCACCAGGAGGAGGGGCAGGGCGAACAGCAGCAGTCCGAGGCCCACGGCTAGAAGCCGAACAAAGCTGCGCATGCAGGCGTTCACCTGCTTGTTGCCCACCAGCAGCTCGTAGCTGTGGCTCAGTACCCGCCTCACCTCCTTCATCTCCTCTTCTTCCGCCATGAGGAAGGCACTCGCGTCAGCCTCCAGGTCTTCATAGGACTCCCTGTCATGCTCTGTCTCCTTTCCTGGTTTCACAGGGCTGCTGAAGAGCAGGTCGATACCCTCATCCTCCACTGGGGTGGGCAGAACGCTGGCACTGGGGTTGTACATCAGCTCAGAGATGGTCAGTGTCCCCCCCAACTCCTCCTCCTCCTCCCCACTTGGCCTGTCCTCAGCGGCCACCCCCACCATCTCATCTCCAAAAGTGTCCTGAGATCTGCTTTCAGTCACCTCCCCTGGGTCCACATGTGACTGGGGCTGCTTTAATGGGGACAGGTGCACAATATCCTTCAATGCCTGCAGGCCTGAGGAGACAAAAAAAAAGGTTTCTTTTCAAGTTCTGATTGTGCAAAGGCAGAATGGACTAACTCTTAAATGAAGAAAGTGTGTGTGTGTGTGTGTGTGTGTGCAAAATACCATTTATCATTTTACCCCTGTAAGGTTTGTTTTCTTCAAAAAAAGGTTCCTTCTTCAAAACTCCTGACACAAAATGCTTTCAAACTTAAACAAACTTTATTGTATATTTAGGATCAACCAAGTATGACAACTTGTAGGTCAGTTGTAGGTTACTTTACTGGAGAACAGCGTGCTCTCTCCAGAACTCAAATGTTGTTTTGTGAGTCAAGCACACAGATACATAAAGGCAGAGGATTCGTGTCAAATAATGTGCTGATCGGAGATACAAGACTGTTTCAAAAGGGCAATCAAAAGTGGGTATGGTACCATTGACAATATGTTAATCACTTCAGGACAAGCAATCCTAACCTCCTCAAGACCATGACAGTGAGACCTCCTTTGCAACTCTCCCAGGACTCACAAAAATGCCCGTTCACACAACCACCAATATACAGTCTGCCTCCATAACTGCAAAGAAAGTCTTTATAATAATTGATACATTATAACATGACAAAAATATCCTTACATTCATTATATATAGGGCTTCTGATACAACAAAAAATGAAATTGTTTTATATCAAATACACAGGAAAACACTGGAAATGGTTACTCGATTCACGTTGACTTTACCTCTTTCCCATTAAATAAATAAATAAATACTAAAAAATAAAAAAGAAACTACTTTTCCATGCAGTTGGGTAATCCCACCCCCCCCCCCCCTTTTACTGAGTGGCATAAAATTCCACATTTCTAATGGAGACTCTGTTTGCGAGATTTTAAATGAGATTACAATTACACTAGGCAGCCTGTTCACTGGATTCAAAATGCACAGGTCTACGAAAAAAAAAAATGAACACAACTTGCTTTTGCTTTCCTGTAGCCATTTTGCATTAGCGCTGTACATGTCGGTAACATTGCTGAAGATCAAGGTGGATTGACGGTTAGGGTGGTTATGTTACAGGCGGATACACGATGGACTACTGTATCTATTGTTCCTTGGTATGATGGAATCAGCAGTTTTAAGGCTAGTTTCTAAATAATATTCACCATTTTCCCTTACTGGGGGAAATTAATTTAAAAGCACAGGATCCAGTCTTTTTTAAATGTTCCCAGTGTTTTAGATCCTACTTCTTCACTTGGTCGGCTATTCCATGCATTTATAACTGTGGACAAAAGTGCTTCCTACCTTCTGTTCTAAACTTACTTTTACTCAGCTTCCACCTATGCCCTCTTTTTCTTTTCTCTCTTTGAAATTTGAAGTACAGCCTTTAGTTAACTATCTATACCATTTATGACTTTAAAAACTTCAATCAAGTCCTGTTTCCTTTCCTTCAATCAAGTCCCGTCCCGTTTCCTTAGGCAGAAGAGATTTTATTATTTTAACCTGTCCTCATAGCTTATCCAACGGTTGTCACAAAGACGGCTGTAGTGGATGACGTCAGGCCAGAAACAGGAACCAACACAGAACGCAGGTTTTGAAATAGTGAAGGCACTGATGGGCAGTTTAATAATCAAACATACAGAGACATACTGTTTGGTGAAGCTGAGCGCCTGGTTGCACTCAGCATTTAATAAACAAAATAAAATATTTAAATAAAAATAGCACACAGCACTTGAGGCAAAAATGAAATGGATTAACACTACACAAAACAGACACTAACATCAGAGGACGAAGACAAATGTGAGTTTAAATCAATTATTTACTTTACTTTTTTACTTTCTCCTCTCCACACCCGTTCTCTGCTCACCGAACACACAACCTCGAGTGAGTGGAAACATGTTGCTTTCATTGCTAATCAATCATTCAATTGGAGTCTCAGTACAACTGCACGTGAATTAATAAAGTGCAATTCCCCATGCTCACATATTATTACATTTTACCTGCACGTGAAGTGCTGTACAATCGTCATGCCTAAATACAAATAGACATTTTAAATCACTCGTGTTCATAACACTTCTATCCCATGTACCAACTACAATACACCAACATTAACACACTACACGCAATATACAACACAAATAAATAGCCCAGGGGTTGGGTACTATGCCACAAGGGTACATCAGCATTACATGAAAGATAAAACATAAACTATGTTACCTTGCTGTTCCGAATGTATTTGGTCATTGTATAATAGTCCGTATGCGCCAAACATCTTTATAAAGCCACACTGCTGTGTCCAAAACCATTGTTCTCAAGACTCTCTTCTGAGCCAAAAAACATGACTTTTGCATGTACCCTCACATGTACTCTGAACGTACCGGCGCATGCCCAATGAAGCGCTGTGTAAGCTATATTACCTCCGTGTGGAAACACACTAGTCTGTGTGACAAACATGCTCCATCTAATTTTCCATCAGGAAGGAACTTGTATCTCCTTTCGTTTTGTGTAGTAGACATCTTTCACACTGTACATGTTTCCTTCGCATGTTGTATTTTGATGTATTATTATGATTAACATTGCATTCAATAAAAAAAAAGTAAGTGTAAGTGGTTGCGGGGAAAAGAAAACCAAGAAGGAGTTGTTCTTATTTCCATCTAATGAAGGGACCTACCCACAATTATAGCAGCATAGTGTTATTTCAATATACGTCCCCAAAGTCTTAGGTATAGCTCCAGCTAATTCAGAATATTTGCAGAATTGACACGTATCAAATAAACTAGCAAATGAGATTCGGAAACAATGTATTTCCTTTCGGAATCAGGCCTTTGAGGATGATACGACTTAAAAAAATAAATATTACATTATTGTAAAATGTAATAATATGTGAGCATGGGGAATTGCACTTTATTAATTCACGTGCAGTTGTACCGCGATTCCAATTCAATGATTGATTAGCAATCGAGTCTCGGTACAGCTGCATAAAAGCAGCATGTTTTCACTCACTCGGGGTTATGTGTTCGGTGAGTGGAGAACGGGCTTGGAGACGGAGGTTAATAATAATAATAATAATAATAATAATAATAATAATAATAATAGTTAATGGTTAAAATATCAGCTCACCGTGTTTGTCTGTGTAGTCCGTTTTGTTTGGCTCTTTAATTGGGAGAAAGTGTCTTGTCCTATGTTTTTGTTTGTTACAACCTTTTTATTTACTGTTCTGTTCATTCATTAAATGCTGAGCGAAACCAATCTCTCAGCTCCACCCAACTCCACCTCTCTGTTGTTTATTTCCTGGTTCTTGTTTCTGGTCTGACGTCACCCACTACAGCCGTCTTTGTGACAGCTCCTTACAACCCAACACAAGTTCTGTTCATGCTGCCAGTGAGCTTTACTGTTCTGTTATACAGAAGGACAAGCCAGAATCCCCTGGAAAGGGAGGCATTAGGAAGTGGATAAGTCCAAAAGCAAGATGACACCAGTTTGGACACAGAGAACATGTATCACTAATGATACATTGCTTACATTAAAAAAAAAAAAAAAAGTGTATTACACTATTAATGCGATTCATTACGTGTTAAATTCTAGATAAATTATTTCACATATTGTGCACACAGCCGTGGTTTTTCGTAAGTCCCACAGCGCCCCCTACCCTGGGATTGAACACATAAGTCGGCTACTGATGCTGTCTCTAAGCTGTGAGTTTCGGTCGAAGCATAAAAATAAAATACATTTTTTAAAAACATTTTTTCTCTGTGTATTTTCTGTTGTTTTTTCTTTCACAGAAACCCTAACATGGGTGCTGGGCTAAGCTGTCCTGCTTGCAGTTTTTCTCAGTGTCTCTTTGCCACATTAAGATCAGCTTGCAGAATTAGTGTGACGGTTGTTACTTAACAGTATGCTTTCCTTAGTTCTCAAACTATTGGTCAGCCAGGAACGTTTTAGGGGGGCATCCTTATATCCCTCCTGGAGTAACTGTAGGTCTCAGACCTTCTCTCGTTCCCGCCGGTACAATGAACAAGGTTATCTACGGTTAGGGCTTAAGGTGAATCTGCAAAGAGCCAGCACACACCTTCTCTGACAGCCTCCTATCTAGGAGTGTGCTTGGACTCCGGGTCCATGCTGTCTACTCTACTCGGGTGGCAGAGTGCAGAGAACAGCCACCTGTTAGAGCTATTCAGCTCAACAGAGCGCTCATGGTAATGACCTTCCAGTTTTTTTTGGGCTTGAGGGCAGCGGCTTCTCAGACCCTATCTTGCATGAGCCCTGTGCAAGCTTGGTTTAATAGCAGGGTTTTTCAGCCTGCATTGAACCACGGCTGCCCGTTGACAGGTGTTCATCACTGTCTAAGGGCACTCTCTTGGTGCAAACAGCCTTCCCATCTGCACCTCGGTATACCATTGGGCAGTGTCACCAAAAAGGCAGGTCATCACCACGAATGCATCCAGCCTAGGCTGGGGCACTGTAGAATGGCACTCGAAATAATGGTTTGGAAATGCAGGCAGTTTAACTGGCCTTGTAGCATTGTTGCAGAGGGTTAGAGGGAAGCATGTTTGTTGTCCGTGCAGACAACACAACAGTAGTGGTTACATCTACCACCAGGATGGCCAGGGTGCTATTAGTAGCTCCTTACTGTCCAGGAGTGTGATTTCCAGTTCTGATGCAACTATTGAGCGGCCAGCCATAGAGCCTGCCCCGATATCGTAACCTGTTCAGTTAGGTGTGGGGGGACATTGTGGCATTCCAACCCATCGAGCCTGCGGCTCTGGGTCTGGCCCCTGAACGGCAACATTTGAGCCATCTGGGGCTTTCCGACAGGATTATTGATCACACATTTGCTGTATGGGTACAATTGGGGCGTTTTCAGACGTGGTGCTTGCCTAAGGGCTTTGACTCCACGACCTGTCCCATGGCAGTTATACTGCAATTTTTTTTTGCAGGACTTGTTGATAAGGGGAATCCCTCTCTACATTAAAGGTCTATTTGGCAGTTATTTCAGCTTGCCATATCAACACTGATTCAGTCTCCCCATGAGCTCAGCTTTCTGGTGGGGCAATTTTTAAAAGAAGCTCAGTGGCTTCGGCCACCTATGAAGGATGTTGTCCTTCGCTGGAAGCTCAATGTGGTGCTTGAAGCACTTATGAAGCCCCCTTTGAGCCTTTGCATTCAACTGGGCTGAAATATTTATCTTTGAAAGCGGCTTCCTTGCTTGCAATCACATCCGCTAAGCAGTGGTGTAGTCCTAAATCCAAACCGGAATGCCAACAAAAGATAGATGTCTTAAACATTTAAAATGATACAAATTCCCTTTTTATTTGTTCATTGAGCTTGAGGTAACATTTAATAGGTAATGCAGGAGTCTCACATGGGACATTTTTATGCTACTCCCCTAGTAATGCTGCCAGATTGGCAGTTTTCCAGCCAAATTGGTCTTGTTTTGAAAGCATCTTGCAGGTAAATACTGTTTTTGGTGGTCAAGTTATTTTTTTTTTTATCAATGTTATTTTTCTATTCCTTTTGATTATGAGGTCATCACCTGTGCAGAACTTCAATCACCACAAAGTCCTGTATAGTATATCACTTCCTCCCCCTGTCTTACAATTACGAATCACACAAACGCTGTTATTTTTTATTCACAACCAATTTCAGAACTGTACAATTACAACTGTTTTTCAATTTATTTTTAAAGAATGTATCCACTGACAGTTCTGGACAATTTAATTTTACACAACATTCAGAATACGTATTTTTTCTTGGACCTACCGCATTTGATCTTATCAGACAAATAAATAAATAAAATAAAACAGCAGTTCTGTAGTGTAAATTGTGAGAAAAAAACAAGCAAATCAGATATATAATTACATAGTTTATAACATTACTGTGCAGCATTTATTTATGCTTTTGTAATACATATTATATCTTAAATGCAAGTGCAGTTTTTGGCCGCTTTAAAAAACAAAATTTGGCTATTTCTTCTTCAGCATTTTTACTAAAAAACATAGTTAGACCTATTAAACTTTAGTACTGTAGTTTGTAATAGAAGCTCCTAGTGTTCTCTTCATTGCATCACAAGGACGACTGACTGAATCAGGAGATGTGTGTGACTCTGCAAACATTTAAAATACATGCAGGTTATCGGAGACGGAGACTCTGATTCGTGTACCATCTGTAGTGGCACATAGGGAATATTAATGGCATGGTACAGAAAGACTATTTTGATTTCCACACGGAAAACAGATTGCTTCATCGGGCGCATGCATTGAAATTATTCTTAAATTGATTCTTAAGTTAACTCTTAAGTCAAGGTTCTGCCTGTTGAAAAAAGTACCAGAATGCAGTGGGTGGGTGCGATACAAGCATTTTCGACTGCAAAAGTCTGCTTAATTTTTGCAGAGGTCAGGAAAACGGTTACGCTTCGTACCAATCCTGTTTTTTTTTCTTGGCATTCCATGTCAACCAGTCTGGATTTTCCACCTCTTTCCAGTCTGACAGGGAGCTGCAGCTCCACACGCTCTGCCCAGTGCGGGCCTTAGTGTGCTATGCTGACAGGATAAAAAGCTGGAGGCAGTCCAGACGATGTGTTGTCTGTTCTGGAACATTCCATGATCAAGCCCTGTCTAAGCATAGGCTGCCCGAATGGATCACAGACACAGTCAAGACTGCCTATGAGCTGGTCATCTTGCCCCCTCCAGAAACACTCACCGCTCATTCCTTACAGGGGTTTGGCAATTTTGTAGGTTTTATTGCAGGATACACCTGTAATGCAGTGGTGTGGGCTACTCCCCATACCTTACTAGGTTCTACCGACTCAATGCAGTGGATCCACCAAACCCTGGTTTTAAAACAAGAGTGTTAACCCATTTGCAGTCCATTTATTCAGCGCTTGTCAGGCGCGACAGGTCCAATTTATCTTCACATACTCTGTTTATTTTACACACGCTGTTTAAATTTTTTCAAGTTTTTAAACAGGTTCAAAAGGCACTGAATTGCAAAAGGACACTCAGTACTGTATGTCCAACCAAGCCCCACCCTTTGTTCGCTGTCTTTTTCACATACCTATTTATAGATGTGCATACTGATAAATCCTCTCCTGATCACTCGTTTTATCACCAAACTCCTCAATAATGCGATCCAAGTCATTATTTTATTATTATAACATCTCAAAAAGCTCTGCAAATGTCTGTAATATTCTTTGAGCGCTGGATTCAGAAGCAGCTAACTCCTTTGTTTATGTCTGTGTTATCTCTGTGGTGCATGGGGCTATCAGATACGCCCTTTTTTTCAGCTTCATCCGGCTCCTATCGGTCCCCCTTGACCATTGAAAGGTTTTCTCGGCTAGACTTGAGACAGCAGCCTCGAGCTCGACCCTTACAGCATAAAATTAGAGGTGAGATTTCCCTCAGTTTTTTAACCCTAGCTACTTGTACTGGGGTTCCTCATGGTAACGCGCAAGGTGGCCATTTGCTTAGCCTTGTAGCATTCTAGATGGTCTGCAATATTGCCTTGCGACAGCTTTGGTATTCATACCCATGAGGTAATGGTTACACTTCGTATTTGATAGGGAACGTTAGGCTATTACCATAACCCGGCTCCCTGAAATAGAACCTTCAAGATCAGTGCATCCATTATTGCAGCAAGTCTTGAAGGAAAAATTATAATAACCGTGTCAGCAGTCGTTTTATACCCTCGGGGACAGGCGTGACTGTGTCACTGGCACTGTGTGCAGCTTTGGAATATCGATTCAGGTTAGATGGTATCAAAGGATTATTACCCATGAGGTAATGGTTACATTTCTATTTCATGGAACCAGGGTTATGATAATAACCTAATGTTCCATGTTTTATTCAAGCAGGTGACTTCTCTTGGCATTCTGTTTGTTTATGCTCATGAGAACAAGGCTTGGTATTTCCCTTTGAGGAAACATGAAATGTAACAAACAAAATTACCTGAAAGGCAAACAAATGTCAGCATAAACCCCAGAAGAGAAGCTCTAGTAAAGGCTGAAGTGACTGTGTACACACCAGTACACAGCACTGACATGCGTTAAATCAATTTAACAGAGCAGCTCCACTGGATGTGCAAGCTTTGCTCCTGCTGTATCCTATTCTTATTAGTTTTGCCAACTTATGTCGCTGGAACTGACAAGATGAGATAAATGAGATTTCGAGTAAAAAGATAGAGGCATAAACAATGAGCTACAAAAGCCTGACATTTGAACCAGCTAAATAAAATGCAAGATTGTGGCCCTGTATAGTTTTATTCTTAAGAAAACTGAACTGGGGTTCTATATGAAATTAATTAACCAGTACAATGACCTCAGTACATATACTAAAGGACTGTCTCTCTCGACAAATCTCTGTCCAATATTTTAAACATGAATAAACAGGCCACTGAACATTTGTAACTGCTAATGACTATTCAATGTGCCATTTTCACTTCAATTCAGAAAATAATCTTGTCTGGGTTCATTGGCTGTAAGAGCAGGTGAATTATTTGTTCAGGTATACAGTTATTTACAAGAAATAAAAACAGCAGAATGCTCTAAACCTGTAATACTGAAAGACAAATGTGTCAGTTTTAAAAATGATTACTAAAAGGGAAACAGTTTAAATAAATACAAAATAATTGTCATCATCTGTTGATCCTAATGCTACTTTGGCTTATTCCTGACTTTTGCCTTGAATAATGGTACAAGCAGTTTTGAATCTATTCCTTGTATAAATTGGCTTTCAGGATTGTACCAAGTGCTTTTATTCAGAATTACTACATTTTGTTCAGGAATGTTTTTTCCCCCTAACCAACAGTTTGTGCCATCAACAGGCAGCAACCATTTCAAGTGACTTTTCAGCTGTTGTTTATAAAGGAGAAACAGATTGTGCCTACACATCAGGTGCTCTCTACTTTCTCAAAATTAAACGCCACTATGTCCCATACAATCAAACAGAGGCAGAAACAAGGCTGTTAATGAACCTTTGATTAGTTAAAGCCAGGCTGGTGACTGTGGAGTCCCTTTGCATTTCCAGGATGTCAGCTGATACACAGGCTAATCAAAAGCGTAGTTTCCCCTTGGTATTTCTTAGATAAATATAAAACCCTCTTATTGGTTTTGTACATACTCTGGTCCACAGGGAAAAAGACTGGCATAAACATCAGCTGCTCACTTTTTACAAGGAATGACATATCTAATCTCCAGACACCTGTTATAAGCATGTAATGGTTGCAGCCCACTGTGTCTGGCTTCTAAATCGGACAGGAGTTTTGTTCAATAAATGTTAGCAGGCAGTTTTTAGCCTAATTTAATTCTACTGTCATAAGGTTTCCAAGACTAGTCATGTTATGCGAGCCAATCACTGTTGCTGTTACAGGCTTGATATTTTTTTCATTGAATGCATCACGGAAATAAAAACAAACAAAAAAAACTGCATTGATCAGCTAAGGAGTTTAAAATACAAGGTTTCAAATACAATTATAAAAGAGACTGAATGAAAACAAGACAACTTTGTTGACTGGTTTGAACACCAGCTGTTTGGAATCTTAGTCCCATATCAACTATCCTGCTACAGTAGTAATTAGATACTAATGGGTTCATCCCAATGACAAGAAGGATCCTTCTTACCATTTTCAAAGGCAATTTCTTCAGACTCGCTGGGAGAGGGAAGTGCTGGTAACAGGGGCTCCACGTTCATGATCAGCTGCTTGTTTAGAGAGTTAAAACTTTTACTGTAGCCAATGGTGGACCTGGAAAGGTAATGTAAAAAAGTAAAAAAAAGGTTATGAGTCCTTATTGGGGTCTATTCAATTCAGTGGCAGATCTAAATACAGGCACCGTTTGGAACATGTGTGCTTTGTGTACCAAAGTTATGGAAATCAAACATCTAGCACTGAAATGCATGTGAGGCTCTTTGTTGTATTTCAGTCTGTAAAATTGTGTAAAACGCAAAGGAATTATAATGATTTACAAATTAAACCACAACCGTTTAGATCAATTCAATACCTCCTATTGTACTTATAATGATCTGCTGGAAGATATAAATTCTTCCATCCTAAACCTCCTTGATATATCACTGACCCTTTTTAACCTTATTTTAATTGTATTTAGTGATGTTAATAAGGGACCATAAATGACCCTGTCTGATTAAATCAGACTTGTTGCATTAGTTGAAGAGACCCAATCCCAAGACACTTTCCAATGTAGAACGCTGTCATTACCTGTGCACCTCTGGGGGATCTCTCTGGATTTTAGAGCTGGCTTCAATGACCTCTTTTGCAACTCTTCCACTATAATAACAAGCAAAAGACAGGATTATTTAGATTTCTATGGAATCAGTTTTATCCAACTTTATTAACTGCAACGTTCCATGTTATTTGATCAGCTAGTTTTAATTGAATAAGTTATTTTTTTTTTTAGATTATTTTGGAATAAAGGCATCTTTGTGAATATTTTTAAATAAAGAACCGTATTGCCATCTTGTTTAAATCCGATGGTTACCCAGGTATATTTAGAAAATGATTGAGTCTGAACAGCCAATCAGCTTCCAGATCTAGATGCCCGCTGAAACGCTGAAGTGCTTAACTGTGAATTAAATTTAAATCAATCCATGCATAAATACCACCTTTTTTCCCTTAGCATTCTAACCTACAACTAATCTGATAACATAAAAAGGTACTTAAACATACTTTCTGACGCTGGTCTAGAGACAAGCGAAATCATGTCTGTGACAGGACACCATAATGAAGGTTCAATTCGCAGCTACTTGACAGAAAATCAACAGAAAAGACACAATAGATCCACAATTTTGTAATCAGCTGTTTCAGTTATTTCGAGTCAGAATCTGTATTGCACAGATTATTTAACAACATCCGCAGTTCATTTATCTGGCAATGTCATAATAATAATAAAAACAGTTTTCTCAACATGTATGTCATTTTTCTATTCAAATTATGTTAGGGTCTGTTTTCTTCAGCGGAAGGTTATCCGGTTAAAATCAGAAGTTCAAGGTAAATATAGGTTTTAAGGTTTTAAAGCTCTATCGCTTAATTAAAGCCATGTTAGAAAGTATAGCCATGTCTGTAGGTTCAGAATCAGACACTGATGCCATGGTGGAGATGCCTAGATTGGAAGTTGCTTCCGAGCAGGGACTATATGAATATTTGGTAGAGGTGATTAAACAGAATATACCAGAGGCTCCCGATCCAGCGGATTTTGTTGTTTTTCCCACAAAGTTGAATCTCAGGAGGGCTCAGGAAAATATGTTTAGGCAACTTCAAGATAAGGCTGTGAGACCTATTAGTGCAATTGCTACTATAGCATGTCTATCAACTTAAAGGTTGGAATTGGCACAGGACAAATGCCAGGTGGTGCAGGAGAGGTTTTGAGGAGCAAAAATCAGGTTATGGTTGGAGAGCTTCAGGCTTTAACTGGAGAAAATCAGATTTTGAGGTGACAGCATGCTAAGCTTAGAGACAAAACAGCAGCTGAAATTCAAGATCTGAGGATTAGCCTGGGTAGGTATCAACTGCGTAACACAGAGCTTAATGAAGCAATATGTAGGAATAATGAGGTGAATGGTGGTTTGATCCGTGAGAAGGCTGCATTAAAATATAGAATTGAAGAGTTGGAACATAAGAGGGCAATGGTAACGTGGGATAGAACTAAGGCTGATGCTGAGGAGGTTGAGTGTGTAGCACTGTCTCTCCGAAACCCACAGGCTCGCAGTCCGGGTTTTCAATATCCCAGAGAGATCCGCAATACAGGCGCAAAGGAGCCTGCATTGTCAATGCTGTTTCCACGAGTCCAGCACCCGAATAAAACCTGGCTTTCCGAACACAAGAGACTCACACAGAACACAGTTAGGGTCTAAAATGACATTTAGTGAACTGTTAAGCATGACTGTTAAACCTCCACAGTTCGACCCGACAAAAAAGGGTAATCATATAGAAGACTTAATTGCTACAACTAGAGGTTTGGTTAAATCGGCTGGAATTGTAGAAGAGGAGCAAAAGTCATCTTTTCTTATCAAAGGTTACTGCATGCTGCTTGTGTAAATAATTTACTGGAGTCCACGCAAAATAACTTTGACAAATTATGTCAGGAGTTAATAAAGGGTTACTCCTCTTTTTCCAACCCAGGTGTAGCCTACCTAGGGCTTACAACATGAAATGTAGGGAAAGGGAAGATCCTCATGATTTTTAAAATGAGCTTAAGTGCACATACCAAGCAGGTTGTGGTCCAGGTGAGGATCCCAATAAATTGGTACATTTTAGACAGTTGTATTTGAATAGCTTGCATCCAGTGATAGGAGAGTTAACCAGGCTGGTTGTGAACTCTGCTTCCCCAGTGGGTGTGATAGTGGATAAGGCACAAGAAATCTGATCCCGTAAAATAGTGATTTTCCATAGGAAAGACACAGTAGCTGCAGATATGATTTATGAGGTAGCAATCGAGGAGCCGTCCCTGCAGATAGAGGGATCAGAACTGCCGGCCGCTAAAACAAGTAAACAACAGTACCGGGTAAAGGAGGCGAGACCTCAGCAGTCTGACAATTATTACAGTAACACTTCAGTTAACAAGAACCAAGCTAGACAGCGGTGGGGTAATAACAATGTCATAAGAATAGAAATAACGGGGGTAAGTTTAAAAACACTTTGTATCAGGAAGAGTACCCCCAGGCTAAATCAGAGATTAAAAAACACAATTGCTTAAGGAATTGTTTAAGCAGACACAGGAAACTGAAGCAGCTGACAAAAGCAGCAGCCCCAAGTGACACGGGTGTCAGCACTGCCCAAAGACAGAACACACAGGCTGCAGCACCAACAGCTACCTCCACGTGTAGACGGGGAAAAAATACAGTTTCCCCAGATTAATAGTCAGGCAGAGAGGAGCCACTGAAACAGAAAGTGAGGTGCGAAGCATGGAAATGCATCCTGTGTCAGACCTGGGTGGTGTTACAATACCAGGAATAAAGTTGGGAGATGTCACAATCAAAGGTAATCAACCATATTTTCCAGTTATGATGCAGGGAGCTGCAATTTGCAAGGCGTTACTGGATTTAGGTGTGGATGCTACACTAATGACTAAAGAAATATTTGATCATTTGAATCAGGTAATAGGAGACTCAAGGACAGAGGGAGGTAGAATGGGCTGTGAATGCATCAAAGCTTGCGAAACTCTGAAAATGTAGTTAAAAGATGACAAATCAGGGGAAGACAGATCGACAAAATACTTATCTGCCGCTGAAATGGCAGCGGCTTTAGCGGAGAATGTTTTATAGTACATAGTACACCCGTATCTAACAGAGCTCAATAATGTAGAATAAATCTTGATCCGGCTCTTGACGGCGGTGTCGAACTTAATGTCGCATGACTTGGGTGTAACATTGATATCTTTACCATCGATTATTTCTTTGGTAAGACTTGAAAGTTACTGCTTAAACTATGTTTCCAGTTGTCAGGAAACGGATATCTTGTTTGCTTTCGAATGTTTAGAGAGAGTGTGGTGCCTAACGTTAGAAGTTGAATGAGAACCAGATGCAATTACTGATGCTAAATTGTACTCGGCCTATGCTTGATGAGTCCTTGCAGTGTGAGACGGACTGTTGGGCTAGGCAGCAAGATAGGGGAAAAAAAACTGCCAATAAAACAGTAGTGATACTGGATCCCACAAATGTATGATTTAACTGTTCCTAGAACCAGATGGAAAAAGTCTCTTGCATGTGCGATGAAAGCAAGGATCCAGTCTAAATTTCAACAGATAGGAAGAATACAGTTTTGAGCACAGAAGACTGATAGCCGTTACAGCCTGTGCTGCAAGACAACCTTGTGGATGGAACGCCTGCAATGGGACTGAGCTACTGATGTGATGAGCTTACGGAATCTGGTGATTCATGAAACCCCTGAAATCTAAAAATGAGGCATCTGTGAAAAGGGACAAGTCATGAGGGGCTGAGATGTAGTCTTCATAGAGTAGTGAAAGTACGTTCTAGTTTTGAATTAATAATGCACACATTCTGATGTCCTTCCTGGATTGCGCGGATATGTTTTTCTGAGCTTCCTGGCTTGATGCTGTAAAAAGGAGTGAAGAGATGTGAAATGAAGGCTCTACCCTGGCGGATGATGCGAATTGCGTAATTGAAATGGCCCAGTAGGGATTGCAGGTCCCGTTTTTTTTTTTTTTTAGAAATTAAGGATCCGAGGTTGCTGAGTGTAAGTTACTGTGAACATGCGATGATACATTATGAAAATATCTTTAATCAGTAGCAGTGAAACTGGAAGTGTACAGGATGGGAAAATCCAGCACGAATAGCAGTGTGAAGCCTGTTTCAAAATAAACTTGACAAAACAACCTGGCCATATCTTTTAGTACTAGCAAGCAGTCTTAAATTAGAACTGTACTTAAAAATGTTCTTTTAGAAAATAAATTAATGTGCTGAAAAATAGCTTTGAGAATCTAGCCCATAAGGTTTCAAAAATATCGAAAGTATAAGCCACATGTGGTCGCTGGACTTGATTTTTCACTACAGGCACGTGCTATGGACCATCGAGGGAGCTGATACCAGGTTGTAAGAAGGAACGTCAAGTGGGAGGTGTATTAATTGAAGCAAATGAGACTGCGAATGGATGAATGAAGGACTTCATGTCATCGAAAATGTTGTTTATAGTGGGATCTGTTCTGGCTGCGCTCCTGGTTGCTGTGCTGGCAGGAGAAAGTGACCATGACTGGAGAGGAAGACAGTGCTGCTGCCTGTCCTGATGCTCTGGGAGCGAGTTTCTGGAAGTACGCTTGAGAAGCAGGCAGCATGGTGTAGCAGATATAAAAGGTACAATAAATATTGAACAACGTACTATTGCTTCCAGCTGGAATGTTGATATTGTTGTTGTGCAGGTTTTTTTTTGGGGGGGGGGGGGGGGGGGGGGTTAAGTTAGGCGAGTGACCAATCCTTGTAAAACAGCTGCTCTGGAGGCTGAGCCTGCTGGCGGGGCGTTATGATTTCCGTAATGCCAGGGCAGCAGGTCTGGTTGCTGGGAGAAGTCTTTATTAGAAGCAGAGGGTACTAAGCTTCGATCAAAGAAATGAATGAAATATTGTTGAGGAGAATCCGACAGGGAGATTTCCTGATCTGAATTGGAGTCGGTTCAGGCTGAAAATTAAGAGTTTTAAATTTTGCACAGAGAATGGAGCGCAGCGTATGCAAGAAAGTGAAACGCTAGACAGAGAAGGAGTGTGAGATTGGGGTTTAAATAGAAGGTTAATGATGAAAGATATTAACTAATTAATCAGCCCAGCTACCATCCCCTGAATTTTGCCCTAAGGCTAACATTTATTATCAATATCTAACAATATCGATATTGGTGCCCATCACTATTTAAAAATAAATTAGTTCAACAAAAGCATAACTCTGTCTGGCAATTCTCCAATGTTTACATAAAACACTCACTATTTATGCATCACATCATCCCTCGTTAAATTTATAAATCTATGTGCAATGGTAAAGAATTAAGATATATTCTAGAAAAAGACATAGAAATGTAAATAGCTCACCTGTATCGGAATCTGCTGCCTTTAAAAAATATATTACTGCTGGACATAGTCTTAATCTGACTGGATTTTGCATATCTATTAAGAGAAAGAAAGACATATAAGAAAAAAAAATGATAAGAGATCATTAAATCTCTAGCCATGTATAGAGCATGTTATGGCCATGCGCTCCCCTCCTTCAATTCCTTTTATTTCCAATCGGGACTCACTCCCCCTGCTTTTAACATAAATAAATCAACATATTCCCATACCTGATAAAATACACCAGTAGTGTTACTATGACAGTTTAACCACATGTTTTACATGGTATTTAAACAATATCATTGTATACACACCAAAAAAAAAAAAATCCATGTATTAAGGCCCCTAGGATTTGGCTTGACTTGATAGTGGATATTACACAAATGAAACTGTCTGTTTGACCTTTCTGCAATTATTAAAGCGCTTTAACAAAAATGATGCACTGTAATAGATAATCTAAGTTAGAAAATTCAATATGTAGGTATTACGGTCTGTAGTAGGTTCCAAAATCTACATCTTTATTTAGGACAGCTGGGGTAATTAGGTAAATGACTGGAGATTTGTGTCTACAGCATTCTACATACTGAGCTCCCAGGAGTGTGCTGTCAGGGGAGTATCTTTCTGGATGAAAGAGGGCCATGCCAAGCCATTTCACTGTAATGTGTGTTCCAGTTACTTCCTCATTTTGGTATCTGTATCAATACTTTTTATTCGCAAATTTGAAAAATTAGAAAAAAACTTGAAAACAAGGAAGCTATATCGCTTTTTGAATTTTCCAAAAAAAACATATTTTGAATGAATTATTTTCAAATAAGTCATGCTTTGTAAAGCAGAAAGGCTGTTTGTGTCCAACGTTTCTATTTCAAAAGTTTTGCTTACACAAATGATGAAGGCTGTTCCATGTTTTACAAATCCAGGATGGAATTAGTTAGAGTTTTTTTTTTTTTTTTTTTTTTTTTTTTTTTTTTTTTTTTTTAATGGATGCGGGTTACTTTGAACTTCCCTGCTTCATTTTGTCTGTGTGTGAAGTTAAACAACGCTACAATACATACTTGTAGAAAGCCTGGTTCTCCACCCCACACTTCCAGAGATGCTTGCAGGCAGCAGGTGAAGACATGTGGAATGTCAGCACTAGCTTCTTCTGGTGATCACAAAAAAGAAAGCATTTTAGTGCTCAGCTGTTTATTTTTTTTAATTTTGAAAAACATTTTTGGAAAAAAAAAAAAAACTGTTTCAGGCATTTAAAGTAAACATTGTCTTAGTGAGATTATAGGGTGTGATTAAACTAGTTCATATGCTGTGCTTTCAATGCGTGTCGATAGTGGCTTCATGTGTGTCAACTGTGGATTTGCAAGTAATCAGTCTCAATCATTTATCAAACTAAACCCTTGGATTTGGGTAATATGCAATCATAACGGCATTTATAAGTGAATTCATGCATACGTGCAAGAATATCACAGCCTGCAAATCATTATCATGCCTAACGCAAGCACTTAAGTTCAGTGTCACTTTGCATAAAGAGCTGTGCTTGCAATGGGCACTTGAAAAAACACATTTCACACTTAATTAGCAAAAACAAAACAAAAAAATTGTCTAGCATGTTTCATTTTCATTGAAAAACAATATGCAGGTTAATAGGCATAATGGATAAGGTCAGACTTCTTCAGTCTCGATGAACACCCTAATGTTATGGAATGTTTAAAAACTGTATCCGACATGTTCATTGTATCTTATTCTATTGTTTATGCAATTTGTGAACTGAAATAATTATTGAGCCCAGTTCACAAACAAAAACATTCATTCAATAACTTTAAAGAAGCATTATGACTAGGGCCCACTGTTTGTCACCACAACAGTATCACCACCTGCTTGTGAGGCAAGGAAAGGGCTACAAATCAAACAAGATTAATATAGGCTGCAAACTTTCAGATAACAACCATTTTCCACATCAGCTCCAGGACGTACGCAGCTACTTCAAAAGACAGAGCCCTTGCAGTACAATGCCATACCTGCATATGTCAAGGTTTCATGTCTATTCTATGGGGTTTCTTTCAGTCTGGTCTGTCAGTATTCGTGCTGTATTGGTGAAGTGGAATGTTTGTATTTGTCTGTAACAAGTTGTTCTTCAGTGGCAATGGTGAGTGCAATTGTTTGGTAGCTTAAACCTTTTATTTCAGATATATGAGTTTGGTTGGTGGCGTTCTATTGTAGTTCCACTCTAGGAAATGTCATTTGATAGAACCATGGGGCTATGGAGGCTATTAGGCCTTCAATAATCTCTGACCCACCACTTTATTACATTGCATCCTGCCCTTGAAAGAGATCTGTAATATAAATAATCATTCATTTTATACAATGAAATAAGAACAACATGGAAAACATTATCATACACACTCTGAGACATTACAGGTAATTATATTTGTGGGTAAACTATAATTACTAAATACCGGCTCTACTTTGTAGCCCATGACTTACAATATGTCCTGGATATATCACTATTACTCATAGATTAAGTGCATTATTATTTAAACTGATGGTTACAGACACCTGACACTTGGATTTCTTACGGACTAGTAATGTATAACTGGTAAACAAACCCTGGTCACGGTCACATAAGAAGATTGTTAACAACAACAATGGGGTAATAAATAACCTGCTCTAAAGCAAACACATTTCAGAACATTCAGAAAGAGAACAATCTTCTGAAGAGATTACTATATATTATATGAACTTCATACATGGCTTTAGCTTACCTCTTTCTGAATGCCTATCACATAAAACGTCTTCCCTTCGAATTTCAATTTGCTGACATCAGCCCTGGAATCAAAAACAGATGCTGTCAAACCAAATGTGTTCCTAAATATGTATAGATTATTAGATGCTGTAATAACTGCATGTTATACCTTAATCAGAGTTCAGTTAAATGGGCAGACATACACAATATATGCAGACATTTACCATATATGTGTCCTTATATATCCCTGGCAAAACACATATAGGCCATATAAGCCTTATATGATACACATGTTCTATAATAGACATTCAGAATGTTATATGAAACATATTTTTTTTTTCCATATGGGTGATTAATCATTATCAATTACTACACTCCTTGTGTAAATATTGATTTTGTTTAATTAATGAAAGGATTCTGAAATGTGGATAAATGATGCTTGTTCCATACATGGCACAGTATTTCACAATAAGACAACCAATCTGAAGCTGTGAAAACTATAATTGGGCCACAGCTGGTGGTTAAAATTTAAAGAAGCGCTAACCATAAAATCTTTATTGGTCACCTATAATTGTGCTTTTTTAGGATATACACATCAGATACAAAACCATAGATAAACTTTTGCTGTGGGTCACATGATCAGAGTGCAGCTGGATCATTGGAATAAGTCTGAACTATGACACACAATGTGATCAGGTACCAAGAAGCAGCAGGAGCTTTTCATCTATAATGTTGTCTTTGAGATAACTGAAGTTTAAAATACTGTGGACCAATGTTTTAGCTAGTGCAAATAGTAATGCCAAAGAACATTTAAGCAGTACCGGTAAATTCATATGAAATATTCATTAAACAAAGCAGCAGCATATTCCCTAATCAAGGTCGTTAGTTGAGTAAACAGTGGTGTTGAGATGCCTGAGGTACAGACAGAGTGTTGCCATTGGAAGTGCATTGGCTCAGAGTCCCTTATCCACTCCAGAGCACCACCTCATCAAAAACATTATGTGCTTAAAGATGAATGACAGGGACAAAAATGATCTGCAAGATCATTTAAACAGTAGAGCAACTGCACGAGTTATACATTTACAGTGCAAAATACACGTCCATTAGTGCAAAATTTCACTAAAACTGTTTTAAGAACAGGTTAATTTGAGTTTGTTGTCAAATGTCTACATTAAAGTGAAAGCAGTACCTTTCAGAAATACAAGTGGCAGGCACAGATATTGCAACTTTGATTATTATCCTGTGTTGGGGATGGATGCAGTACAGATTTACTGCAATATACCACATGCGTTCATGTATAGGCTGAAGTGATGTCAAAAA
Source organism: Polyodon spathula (assembly GCF_017654505.1). NCBI lineage: Eukaryota > Metazoa > Chordata > Actinopteri > Acipenseriformes > Polyodontidae > Polyodon > Polyodon spathula. The sequence continues at coordinate 67,145,653 of NC_054535.1, forward strand.
AGGTTTTTAATTTTGAGGAGTTGGTTATTTGCCTGTGGTTTGTAGGTGGTTAAGAGATGCATGGCTTTATATTTATTGGATGGCTGGGAATGTAACAGGCACCTGAGGTCCCTACAGGTACTTACCAAGCTACTTCATATATGAGGGCACGGGCTTAAAGGAACTAGATTGCAGCTCCCAAGCTAACAGGAGCTCCCCATTGCCCACTTTGTACATAATAAGATGGCTTATAAGAGGTCAGTGTGATTACCATTTTAACAGGTGAATCCTCTTATTCCCCTGGAAAACCACAAAACCTGTGGCAGTAAATCCTAAGAAAGCTGTAGATCCAGTAAAATCCTAAAGAAAACAAAGAAAATATCCATTTAAAGCACATCCTGTATTGCCTGCAGTGCACAATATACTGTAAAGGGGCAACATGAACAGCAACAGTGTTTATTCTTGTTTTGCACTTTAATTGTTAAGATTTGATTTAATTGCTAATAATCTGGGGGCCAACCATTACCATGGAATAAAAGGTCTACCCACCTTGAACAATAGCCAAGGTGGTCCATGGGTTGTCTTTTACTCAAGGTAATGGTGGCTGTGACACATGATTTTTTCAAAGAGAAAATTCAGTATCCAGTATCACTATGAGATACACACACTGGCTTAATTATTACTTTTTAAGCATGTTTCTATTGTATAATACTCCGAAGTAAATAGATACAGTAACTAATATGAAATAACAATGGAAAAGTCATGATTGCATAAGTATTCAAACCCTTTGCTGTGGCAAACCTAAATTAATTCAGGTGCACAAAATGACCTTAACGAGCCACACAACTAGTTGAATGGCCTCTGTCTGTGCGCAATATTAGTGGTATGGTTTCAGAATAAAAATACCTTTCTCTGTGAGGTTCCTTGGTCAGGTAGTGAATTTCAAGCATACACTCAACAGTAAAGACCAAGGAGCTTTCAAAGCAAGTCAGCGATAAAGTCATTGAAAAGCACAGATCAGGAGAAGAGTACAAAAAAATAGCGAAGTCTCTGAATATCTGTGGCAAAGTGGCTGGTGATTGCGTGCAGGTGTGGAAGTGATGCAGTGCAGAAATAACCACAGGAAGGAAGGATTTTATTTATAATCCCGGTCCGGCGACCAAACGATAAACCTCCGGCAATACACACCTATCTGTAAAGCATGAGGAAAAACACAACTGGTTCTGCACAACCAAATAATAATAAATTATTTTATCTGCACCACAATAATACAAAACACTGTCACCAGTTCGGGTGTGTGCTGTAGTGCTCGTGAGGGGTGATAACATCTACAAACAGTGAGTGAAAGTGCAGTGATGATCCAGTTTTGGTGCTGGCCCAAAGCAACAGCTCCAGATTCGTGTTAGCTGTTTGGTGGTTTAACAAACACAGACAGTTACTAACAGACAATACAAAAACACAAAACAGTCACGAATATTTCAGTTTCGCTAAGGGACAATCTCCCGGTCCTTCCAGTTCCTTGTACCTCAAACCAAGCAAAGGAAAAGATTACAGTTTCTGTGGCCCCTTTTATGCTATCCCGCATGACCCCTTGGTAAACGATTGCAGCTGCATCTATTGCTTGCAGCTGCTACCTCATTTACCTTCCAGGTCAATACATTCCTGCAACAGTCTTGCTTCCTTCCAGACTGACTGACTTCTCGACCCCGGAAAAGGAATTGTCAGGCCAGCCCATCTTCTCCTTTCGCTATTTAGTGCCCTCAAAGGTCGGGAGGGAGATTTACAACCAGAACTCATTGTATTTCTGTCACAATATCCCTGTGAGCACAGCCTACTCAATCACCAAGAAATGGAAGGTGCATTGTACCACCCAGTCACTGCCTAGATCAGGTCTTCCCTCCAAACTGAGCAGCCGGGCAAGGAGGAAACTGGTGAGGGATGCCACTGTGAGGCCAACGACAACTTTGAAAGAGCTACAGAGTTCAATGGCTGAGATGAGAGAAAATGTCCATCAGTCAATAATATTCAGAACAGTTCACAAAAGTAGCCTGTATGGCAGGGTGGCAAGAAGTAAGCCATTACTAAAAATAAGCCATATCAAAGCCCAAGTTTGCAACAAAGCACTCGAGTGATCCTGCAAAAATGTGGCAAAAGCTGGAACTTTTTGGTCTAAATGCCAAGCGTTACGTTTGGTGCAGAGCCAACACAGCACATCTCCAAGTCAACACCATCTCTACAGTCAAGCATGGTGGGGGTAGCATCATGCTATGGGGAAGCTTCTCCTTAGCAGGAATTGGAAAGCTTGTTAGGATTGAAGGAAAAATGGATGGTGCAAAGTACAGGCAAATACTAGAGGAAAATCTGTTTCAGTCTGCTAAAGACTTAAAACTGGGGTGAAAATTCACCTTTCAGCAGGTCAATGATCCAAAGCACAAGGCCAAAGCTACACTGGAGTGGCTTAAGAATAAGAATGTGAATGTTCTTGAGTGGCCCAGTCAAAGTCCTGACTTGAATCCTATTGAGAATCTGTGGAGTGGCTTGAAAACTGCTGTCCATAAGCAATCCCCAAGCAACTTGAGAGAGGTTGAGCAAATCTGCCAAGAAGAATGGGCAAAAATTGCACCAAGCCGGTGTACAAAGTTGGTAGAGACTTACTGTGCCCGCCCCTGTGTGTATTTCAGTGTTACATGTGGCGTGTTGTGTGTTAATGTTGGTGTCTAGTCATGGGTACACAGGATATAAATGCGTCTGTGTAACACAGGTGTTTAAAATGTATATTTGTATTTAGGCACGAGGATTGCACAGCATTTCACGTGCAAGTAAAATTTAATAATATGTGAGAACAGGGAATTGCACTTTATTAATTCACGTGCAGTTGTACCGCGACTCCAATTGAATGATTGATTAGCAATCGAGTCTCGGTACAGCTGCATAAAAGCCGCATGTTTTCACTCCCTCAGGGTTGTGTGTTCGGTGAATGGAGAACGGGATTGGAGACGGAGGTAATAAATAATAATAATAATAATAATAATAATAATAATAATAATAAATCTGTTAAAATATCAGCTCACCACGTTTGTCTGTGTAGTCCGTTTTGTTTGCCTCTTTAATTTGGCGAAAGTGCCGTGTCCTGTGTTTTTGTTTGTTACAACCTTTTAATTTACTGTTCTGTTCATTCATTAAATGCTGAGCGCAAGCAAGCGCTCAGCTTTCCCAAAATTCCACCTCTCTGTTGTTTATTTCCTGGTTCTTGGCTTCTGGTCTGACGTCACCCACTACAGCCGTCTTTGTGACACTTACCCAAAAAGACTTGCAACTGTAATTGCTGCCATGGTGCTTCCACCAAATATTCAGTTGACGGGTCTGAATACTTATGCAATCAACTTATTTCAGTTTTTTCTCTTTAGTTTTTGCTGACATTTACTGTAGCTTATCTTACCTTTAGAAGTCTTCAGTTTGAGCATTTTGAATAAAATATTAAGTTTAAAAAAATGTGTATGCATCATTTTGTAATTTCACAAAATGGGACACCATAAGAAGGGTCTGAATACTTTTGCAAGGCACTGTAATTTATTTTTGATTACAAAAGCCCACCTTGTGTGTACCACAACTCACATATGGGGAGTTGAGTTTGGGTATACAAATTAAATGTACACATAACGGAAAATTGTTAGTCTATGTTGTACATCTTTTTTTATACTGTTGTTATACCTCAGAGTTTGAAATGATATCACACGTTATTGGCAAAATACAGCTTAAAGACTAAGTTCCAAGCAGGGTTCCAAAAATATATAGCATTACACATCCCCAAGTTGCTACAACTGTTTAAATAACATACCTCTAATTTTTCTTTTCACTGTTAACATCCTGACAACATTTTACACTTATAACTTTGAACTGGTTTCAAAGCTCTTTTCAAAATGGTCACTCTAGTGCACTATTAGTGTAAGGATTATTGCCCACAATGTCAAACAATAAGACAGCAATAACGATCCATAATGTGGTACAAAACAGAAAAGCCACACCATTTGTTGTTATGCTTGTTTGTCTGCTTTTTAATCACTCTTTCTGCAGTGATTTAGAGGACAGATTTCAAACTCCAGTGCACTAAAGTGGCCATTTTGAAAAGAGTTTCAAAGTTATAAGTGTAAAAAGTTGTCAGGATGTTAACAATGAAAAGAAAAATTGCTGGTTCGTATAACACTATTTTTTTTTTCAGAGCCCAGTGTTGGACAAGCTAGTGTTGGACAACAGGTAAATTACCTTGCATGGGTGAGGGTCGACCCCATAGGTTTCTAAAGAATGTGCTTTCTGGAGCAGATTTAATTCGGCGAGTGCTGGACTCTGGCCTCTGAAAAATCAAAACACAGCATGTTAAGTCTACTATCGATTATAAAAAGAGAATATACATCTGCTGATTTAGTAGGGTTGTTTGTTTTTTTTCCTACTTTGTCTGTTTTTCCAGGTGTAATACAAAGAACAAAGACATTGCATTCAGGCTTGCTTAAAGCTGTGTTGCTGGTTTGGTAAAATGTATAACAGACTTGCTTCAAAGGTAGAAACAATAGTCTGGCCGTGCATAATTTAAAGTTGATTAAGAATGGTTCTCCTATTTAAGCAGGACACAGGCGGCTATCAGGCATACACCCTAAAGAAGCTGTTGCCATGAGTCAGTCGTCTGTTCAATTAGTGCCATGGCTGAAGGGGGAGGGTCTAATTGAGTACCTGCAGCCAAGGAAGGTGTCAAAACCTTTCTAGCAAAAATAACACAAACTGTGATAATCCACTCAAATCCACACAGATAGAAAATCCAGACAACATGGAGCCAAGTCATGAATATTGTTCTGTTCATAAACAACGTCCACTACAAATGCAGTTGGAGTCAAGTAATAATTATTTATCCCGGAGAGCTCAACTATCACACAGCACCACATCTACAGTACACCAGGGGTTTTGTTTGTGAGACCTAATTCAGACGAAGGTAAACAGGTAAAAAGAGACATGCACATGAAATCAAAGAGGAATTCAGGTCAGGGTTTTGAATGAAGACTCAAATTGCCCTCCATTTACCTTGGCTGTTCCCTTACTGTTGTGCTGTGTTATACAACCCTAACTTTTCCAAATGCAAGTCACCTGCTTGTGCACCATGTTCACCTTACTTACTGTTTTTATTTCCTCCCCATTTTCCACATCTAGAATAGCTGTTTGGTGTACCTTTTTTTTTTTAAAAGTAGCTGTCAGAGATACCTGAGTTCATTTTTATGTATTTCCACAATCTTCTTTTCTAGTTTTTGTGTCTGTTTGGGGAACAGCTTGAACTCTGTGATGTAATCCTCTGGATGTTCATCAGGTTCATAATCCCCCAGCTCATCTGAAACAAAACAATGGCGATTAAGATTTCAGGCGCTCTGTAATTAATAGCTGAGACAGCAGCCCTTGAGCAATTCAGCTGGAATCAGAGTGCATTAATAGATGGGGGCAACTTAACCACAAACATGTGAAAAATCTAGGGATCTTATTGGACTCTGATTTATCTTTTGAATCTCATATTCTCAAAGTCACCACTGGTCATGCCATAACTCAATGCAGCTTATAGAGAATGCAACTGCTAGGGTTTTCAGCAGAATTAAAAAAAGACACCATATACTGTAACTCCTATGTTGGCCTCACTGCACAGGCTTTATTTTTATTTTTTTTATTTAAAAATGTAACTTTTGGCATACAGTACAGTACACAGGTATTGCACCAGATTATATAAAGGAGCTTTTATTCACATATATACCTCCATTGATCTAATATCAGCTGATGCAGGCTTGCTGTGAATCCCACAAGTATACGCAAAAAGGAAGGGAGAGAGAGCTTTTAGAAGAGCTACATCAATTAGTGCTTTTAAGTCAAAATTAAAAACATACTTTCATAGTTTAGCTTTTTCCAAAGTGAATTGTGTACACATTGTTTCACTTTTCAAAATGTGCTTGTAATATTATATTATATCAAACTGTATTTTATTTGGACTTTCTATTTTGCCTTGTACAATGCTTTGACATGAGATGTACAGTGCTTTTTGTATGAAAATCGTTAAATAAATTAAAAATATATATATATATATTTATTTTTTATTTGATTTAAGAACTGTGGATGTGAAACATCTACAAAATATATCCTTGTTTACAAAATAAATGCATTTGTTTACATTAAAAGTGGAGGGTGTCCATTTTAAATAGTCACCTAACTTGTATTTTGAGTGAGGCTGCTCAGAATGTTAGGCCAAAAACACATTTTAGCAAGGTTCAATTTAAAGCTGTTGGATCTAATTGCTGATGCTGCTGGTCTCTTAACTTTAAATTGATTCACGATAACGTGTGTTTATTTTTTACTAATATTAACCATGTAACTCAGCTTCCAACCAGTTATTTTTTAGAGTGTACTTATAGTTTTAGGGGCTTAGCCTCTGCCGTCAGACTCACCTTGCACTATGCAGGCCCCCAAGTATGCTGCATCAGAGAAGGAACAAAGCAAGCGTCCATGGAATATGTCTCTCTTTAACTGCAGATACAAAAGGTACCTGTAAAGACAGGAGAGAGGGGCACAGTTTGTTATGCTCATTTGTTGTCACAAACTCTTAGGAAACAATAGCTTAATGGGACAAGGAACTGTTAAGACCAAAAGTCATAAGTTACCATACTATAGCCTGTGCAATTATTCACACTCGGGCAGCAAAAACTAAATAACAAATGCAAACTTTTACCTGTCTCTTGTGATACATTCTGTGAAAGACTCTGAAGACTCTTCTCGTGAGTCAGTGATTTATTCTTCATGGATCATAGAATAAATTAATGGAATTAAATTCTTAGCCCACAAAAGCCCCAACAGTAATCTCCATTGTTTATGAGAAGCTTAATTTAACACCCATCAATTAACCTTCATTAATCTGGAAATGTATGTACATTTGTTATTTGTTGAGAGGGCATCCAGAATGAAGTACCATAATTAATTCAAACAATTATTATTATTATTATTATTATTATTATATTATTTTATAATAATATATATTATTATTATTAATAAATAATTTTATATATTTATTTTTAAACAAACAGTTTTATGTAACTTTTCATATAAGTAATACATTGTGAATGGAATTTACAGCCACAGCACTAGGACGGTGCTCCTGTAATGCTTAAGTCTCACACTAGGGAGTGCACCGCACTTGCAGAATATTTTGGTAGCTTCAATTTTATACATTTAAAGGTGTGCTAACTAAGTTTTTTAACTCTGTTTTCTGCTTGCATTATCTTCATTATTATTTGTCTTCATTGTATTGTGCTGATAATCTTCTGGTTGTTAAAGGACATGCATATATTTAAAATGCAACAAATGAACTGCTTCATCCTGCTACCTTTGCTGTAGGACACATGGTTTAATTGCATTTAAACCCTGGCAGGAGTCTGGACTACACCATGTGGTCTTTGAAATGTCTTCAGCACAATGTACTTTTCAGGCATTTGTGCAAGTCTATTGTATGATCAAATTGTGGGTAGACAAGCCTTTACAGGTATCCATTTACCTGGAACCCATGTCACTGCACTCGTGACTGAACTATAAAACCCCTCACAGGCTGACATGTGGCTGACCAATTAGGGCAGAGGGTCTGAGGAGTTATTAGCGCAAATGTAAACATGTGCTACATTTGTTTTAAGTGCACTGATAACATTTTACAGGGAATATGGATTGAGTTGATATTTTCACTGTGGGTTACAGTATTCAATACAGGAAATATGTATTAACATTTTATAGGCCACCTTATAAGGCTTTATGTTATGAAACGCACCTCATCCTGCATACTGAGTAAAGTCACAAGTCACCTTTCAAGTTGTTAACACTGATCACATCAACAAGCTTTCTACGATAGTTCCATTATTAGTAAAGGCAGTAATGATTTTGACAGTTAGCATGATGATAACTGTTATTGTAATTTGCAAATTTGGACATGACTAATCTCCATTACAATTGTACTTGGGCATATTAGAAAGTGTCAGGTTTTTAATAAAAAAAAGCATCCCATCCTGTTCCACATGAAATAACATATTCTAGTCTGGTCTTCCTCTTGAGTAACAATATGGATGAATATCTGTACAGGCTGACAGCTTTGATATGTATGATAAAATATTGCCTGTTGATATGATACAGCTTGTCAAACATGTTTTTTTTTCCTTTTTACATTTAATATGTTTAAAATATAAGCCAAGCTCTGCAGCTATAGAGCTTGTGTGTCTGTATCTGTATTTAGAAGAGGCTGTGTGCCCTACTCTCGTATTTTGTAAAGCGCTTTGTGATGGTTGTACATTATGAAAGGCACTATATTAAAATAATTATTATTATTATTATTATTATTATTATTATTATTATTATTATTATTATTATTATTATTATTTACAGTCTCAAAATAGGGACCAGTACCAAAATGCAATTCATGGGCAAATCACTGAGTAGGCAGCATTAAAAACTAAAAAAACATTTCAAGGTGACTTGGCAGATAGCTGATTTTTAACTAACCACACATACTAATTGTACATCTTTATCCAGACAGGGATGATCAATTTAGGCTATGATACAAAGACAGTGATGAGCGAATCAATCACAGTGAAGCACATAATGGTGTAGTTTATAGAACAAGTTAACTAATTTGGCCAAATATACTCCTAGTATCCACTGTATATTGAATGTGTAATCAATTGATTAACTCTTTTTTTTGCATTCATAAGAAACATCCTGTCTGTATCCAGATTCTAATGTATCTGGACAAATCTAGCCATTACCTGGATATTTAAATTGACATACGCACCGATTCACAGGACAGGAGCAAGGGCTGAGCAGAGTAAACTCTGGGACTTGAAATAGGAATTATGTGCTTGTGACTTTAGGGAGATGACGTGCTTTCCCTTTTCTCACCGAGAGCCACCCTCACGGAGGTGAGACCGAACCGATCAGCCTCCAAGGCTTGGAAGAAAGTATTACTTCCACCAAGGGGAAAATGAAGAGAAGTATAACAGATACATTTGAGAAGACTAGAAGTCGTCCCACCTACAAGGAAAGCCTACGATTACGGCAAAGGTGCACAACTCAACATTTATCACAGGTCGCTTATCCAAAAAAATCAATGTAACCATTTCTTAAAATGGGCCGCATATACAGTAGCTAAAAATAATACAACCAATTTCCGCAATTTGCTTTGTAGCTGTAATACACATAGGATATCTGTCAATATATACAAGTATGCAGCTATATAACCAGTATGTATAACCTTTCATCACAGTGAACTGCTACCATATACACACTGAAAGCATAGTAGAACAAAGCAAAATTAAAATGGACTTGCTGTGGCTCAGTGGGACTGCTGTGCATTAACACTTTGTGCGAAGGTGTCAAAGTCCAGCACAAGTGAAGTAACAGTGGATCTCAGCTCTGCCTCAAAATACTTGTCAGTTAGATGGGATCTGAGTTTTGTTTTAATCCTCCCCATTGCAGAAAATGTTGATTCACATGAGTATGTTGAAGCAAACACTGATAGGATGTTTGCAGCTGCATTTCTTAGACTTGCTTTTTCAATGCATTTCCACATTTCTAAAGTACCCTCTGCATTTGCCCCTCTGCAGTTTCTCCCTTCTGTTTGCAGCTCAAGCAATTCGTTGTCCTTGTCTTCTTTTGCAATGCCATGATATTCATCAATCTCACCTGCATTTGCAACTGGGAAAGAAAAGGGATTCTTGACAAACTGAACTGGCTGCATGATGACCAGATCAAGTTTGCTCATGAAGGTTGAAATTTTCTGGAAAATAATGTTTAGGGCCTGTCTTTACCCTGGCGTTCCAAATTCAGGTGATTTAGCATCAGAGTTAAATATGTGAGGAATGACAAATCCAGCAGCCACTTGTCATTGCTGATCTGAGCTAAATCGTGCATTTTGTGTACTTATGGGAGCAATTCAGAAAATCTCTGTAGAACCTGACCCCTGCTGAGCCACCTTACCTCTGTGTGGTAAGGTAGGTCTTCATAGTTGCTATCCTGTACACTTGAAACAAGTTGAGCAAACAAACGATGTTGCAGCGAATGCTTGCAAAGTTTGTTTACGGTCTCAACAAGTTTTCATAACTTCATGCAAGCAACCACTTCCCAGTTTTGAGCATAGAGCTTGCTGGTGTATTAAACAGTGGACAGCAATAAGGCCTAGTTTCTCTTTTCAAATGAAACTGACCAGACCTTTGTGTTTTCCGGTCATGGAACGTGCGCCATCTGTCGTTACAGTGACTACGTTTTTAAATTCAACTCCAAAATTAGAAGACTTCTTGCAGCCCACTGAAAACATCTTCTCCGCGAGTCTTATTGTGCAATCCATGCAAAGTTCCCCTGCAATTCCTGTTTATATAGCTCACCCACACAAATAACTAGGGTCCTACCTAAATGGCAATTTTCGCGGATTTCACGGAAATCGTGAAATTGAGAGGTCACCGCGAAATTAATCTCTTTTAGGGGCCAATGCGTTTCGGGCAAGTACACAGAGAGAAAAAAAAAAAATCATTGTTTAAATGACCTACTACACAACGTATGCAAACTACGTATCTTCCTTCTGTAGACAGCCCTTTTTTATTCCTTTGCGTCCTGTGTGCATTGCACTTAAGCAAAAAAACATCCACAAAAAACATTTACCAAAAAAATCTCCAAAGTGGTTAATATTGTTGTTTACTATTCAAATGACAACAAAGTTTTAATCAGCCTATCAGTGCGTCTTCACTGCTTTTCTGTGACCTGTACTGTGCAGTAGGGGGTGGGGCAATGCATTGCTTTCATTTCGGTTGCTAAAATCTAGTTTTCAGCATTGGAGGTGAAGTAGAAGACTTGGATGACAAAGAAAGCAAAGTATATTTCAGCTGATGATAGTTTTAAGATATTTCCCAAAGAAACTGTACATGCAGATGGAAGTAATTGTTTTGCCTATCTTAATGTGTCTTTGGAGAAAATACGATTGATCGCTACTTAGCTTCAGAATCACACATTAAACGGCTACTACAGAGGCTGGTGAACAGATCTAAAATAAACAGCTTTCAGAAACCAAACTGGAAAGTCAGCCCAGACAAAAAGTATTCCTGTCTGCAAGTTAAATCAGTACTACAACGATCTAGCACAGCCACCTCGCTTCAACCTGCTGCTTACTTTTTCGCAGTTGGAATTTTAGACCCAAATAGCCACAAAGCTTTGCCTTACACTTCATATCAATTCAGTGGATGCAGACGTGTAGTTTCAATGCATGGGCAAGTCAACTGCAGGAGGGTGCTTCATGCTTGTCTTTAACAAATGACAGCACTCTGTTTTAGTAAATAAGCAAGTACCATTATTTTTAGGGTTTATAGTTTGTTCTGAAGTACTGTCTACCTAGGTTTATTTAATGTTTAAACAGGTCCGCGAAATGTCAGCGAAATTCTAATTTTATTCCCCAACCTACCCGTGAAAAATACGTAAATTTACAGCGATTTAAGTAGACCCCTACAAATAACTGTGCGACATCCCTTATATCTGTTGACTCATCAAGTGCCAGGCTTATTGCGGTAGCCTCTTCTATTTCCCCCTGACAGATTGTCAGCTAAACGCTGAACACGGCGACTAACTATATCTCTGCTGAGTAAAATATCTATGCAACATAGATATTTTACTAATCACTTCGTCTTTGTTTCTCATATGTTGAAAAAGCACTTCACTGGATGCCTAAGAAACCATTCTTTCATAAGTTTCCCATCCCTAAACAGCTTGCATTTTCTTGCTAGAAGCCAGCAAATACGAAACGATGCTAAAGTCACCAACAGAGACTCAGTCAAGGCAGCAATAAGAGACGACTTTTGCGTTTCTAAATCCCATTTCAGATTCCTTATTTTTAAGATTCTTTCCTCACTACCAGTGGGGTACTTTTTGTGGAACTCTGCATGCCAAAGTGTCGTTTTATTTTATACATCTTGCAAACTGTCAGGAAAGATGAGCAAAGCAGACAATATGGCTTACCCTGTTTTCAATTACACAAAACAATGCTTCCCAATCTTTCTGACAAACTCAATGCTCTTCTTGAATGCTCCGGCTTTTCTTTTTCACAGACCTTTGCTGTGTTTTGTGACCAGGACAGTGATATTTTGAAATATCACTATTTCCAATGAGAAAACAGGAGCTTTTGTGTCTTTTCGTTCACATAAAGTCAGAAAAAAACAACATATGAATCCAAATTAACATGTATTTATACTAAAGTAATACAAAAATGACTACCAAAGATTTAGAAGTGAGTTGTTTTTCGAGATTTACAATTATACTGTAAATTTACAGTATAATGGTAAATCTCAAAACTACTCACTTCTTAATCTTTTGTAGTCATTTTTGTATTACTTTAGTATAAATACATGTTAATTTGGATTCATATGTTGTTTTTTTTCTGACTTTATGTGAACGAAAAGACACACATTTGCCTGTTTTCCCATTGGAAATAGTGATATTTTGAAATATCACTGTCCTGGTCACATAAAGCAAAGTTTGTGGGGAATAATAGCCATTTTCTATACTTTTGAGGCATAAGCAATTAGGAAATAACACTTACTACCCAGGAACAAAAATTGTGTTACATAGTGTTATTAGTGACAATCTACTGGAGGAATTTTTTTTTATTTGTATTATATAATTAAGGATGAATCTCACCACCCAGTGAAGGTAGACCAGTCTGTTGAGTAGGAGGAGTGGGTGGATTGAGCGATGACAGTGGCCATATAGTCTTGAGCTGAAGCGAGGAGATTTGAAAGGGATGGATTTAATTGAATATCAGCTTTCATGAATGGAGGTACAGGCAGCTGAGAAAGATCAGACGAGGAGACCAGGCAGGGTGAGTGAATAGATGGAGCGAGGGCAGCAACCATCTAATGTTGCCCAGGCGTGATGAGATTTAAAGGGCTTTGTGATGGTGGTCCACTATGAAAGGCGCTATATAAAAATAAAGATATTATTATTAATATTATTATTATTGTGAAGGGATGAATTGTGAAATACCACATTGCTGAATTATGTAAATTATCTTTTGCGTGAACAAGGAAAGACTTCAATTAAATCCTGATTGAAGGGTGCAGGGCAGATGCAATCTTGCTTGCAGAAGGTTGTGAAGGCACATCAGTTGAATGCGTAGGAGGAGCGAGAATGTAGGAAGAGAGAAGTAGGTTCCAACAGCAAATACATAGAGAATCCAAGGAGCCATATGCGGTGGAGAAGCATGGCTGGATAGATCAGGGAGTGAAGAGCAAATGGGCTTTGCCACAGAGACTGCATATGACCAGAAAATGGCATAGTTTGATCTAACAAAATGAAGAAATAAAGTTATTGCATAATTGTTTGCCACCAAAGATTTGAGAATTTCACTGTTGGAAGAGGGGAGACGCCTAGCAGCAGAAATCGGCAACTGCTCGACTTGTGACGGTGAACTTTATTTGCCACAGTGAGTTTGATTTGTGACAGTGAGCTTGTAGCTTAGGGCTTCACTTGGGAGTTTACAGCTACTGCTGAAGGAGAGAAAGAATATTGCTGAACGAATTGCTGGTCAAGGTGCAGCAGGCTGCATAGGGAGCATTGTAAGCTTGAATGAGATAACACAAATTTGAAATATTGGCAGCTTTAGTGCCGGGCAGGCGCAGTGAAAGCAAGGATTGTAAAAGAACAATGGGACAATCAATCCCATGGTTCACTCATGCTATCCCATGATTCCATGAGTGTATCACTACAGACACCATTATTAGAGCCTACTCAGAGGTGGAGGGTAATAGAGCATGGACAGACAGCAGAATAAACACTTTTCTATAATTTGTAACTTTGTAAGATAATTTATTACCAAAATTGCATAGGGAAGTATTGTAAACCAGGGCCAAGGCAGCAGTCAGAGCACAGCGGAGCATCAGCAGGCACTGTGAAGCCGAGAGAGGTATAGCAGAGCCCACCAAACAAGCACATATAAAACAAACAAGGGCAAACCTCTCCTATAAAAGTTTCTCATAACCAAAGCACAGAAAAAGTAACAATGTAAGCAAAAGCCTGGCGACTGCTGGTCTGCTGTGCTGCATAACAATAAGAGAGGCTGGGAGTATGCGTGCTGCCCCCAGGTTGAACCTGGAATGATAGAAAGATTGTTAAGATTGATTTGGCCGGGGGTCCCCTCTGGCTCTCGGAGAACCTTCCTCTCGGAGGTTGAGGCCAGCTCGGCTAGACCTAAGGTTCGGAAGTGAACGTCACTTGCACCCAGAAGAAGACTGTTGCAGAGGTAGTGCTGTGTTTTGGAGGGCAGGGGAGAAAGGTGGAAAACGCAAAAAGCAAGACAGAGAATGAGTGTTCAACCCAGCGCTTAAATAGGGAGGTTAATTGATAGATTGGCTGGGGAGCCTGGCTCCTGCCCCCTGAACCACACAGGTTACAACTAAAGAAAGGTACAACCGAAATGTTATTTAAAACATAACAAATATGTGAATGTTAGGCACCGCACCATGGGCGTTTTTTACATTCTTTTGCAGCTACTGTATATTTTATTCACTTAATCATTTGTGATACTGTAATTTTACATGGAGCTGTTTCTAATTGAAGCATTAAATTAGGACCAAAATATTTGACATTCACTGAGAATACAAACAGATCATATTTTAAGTTTTGAGACTTTGACACAAGGATTTCTCTTGATCACATCAGATCTACTTCAAAATGAATGAACAATACAGGACTTTCTAGTGTTAGCTATGTACAGGGTTTTAATTAATTATTCACCATAAATTGAAAGCTAATACTAAATACTTCGAATTAATTACAAATAAAATGAATGTATTTTTTAGAAAGACTTACTAAATGCTAAATTATTACATTTAAAATATGTTGACTGGAAATGGCAATTAAAGCAGTTGTAATAGGATTTATGCAGAACGTTTAATTGAGATATTATGTTTGGTGCAGAGCTATAGGGTTTGACTAAACATTATTAAAAATTAAAATAAAGATCCTTAAATTCAATACTGACTACCATACTCAAACTCAATACCAAATAAACATGCCTAATTAAGCTTTTTGTAATGTGTAATGGCCCATACAGTTTTTTTTTTATATTTAAAAAGTCAAGAAGTGAATTCATTACCCACTTGTACTGATAATGGGACACCCCTCAGCTTAGTGGTAGGTGTTCTTTGATTTGCGTAATTATGGTTTGTGTTGAACAAACTATAAAACATGTACTTACCACGTTATACACTTAATCAGCTTCAGTTTTACTTCCTGAGCAAGACCAAAGAAAATACTATACATCTAGGAGGCTGCGTGGTCCAGCAGTTAAAGAAAAGGGTTTGTAACCAGGAGGTTCTGTGTTTAAATCCTGGCTCACCCACTGACTCATTGTGTGACCCTCACCAAGTCACTTAACCTTCTTGTGCTCCATCTTTCAGGTGAGATGTTGTAAGTGATTCTGCAGCTGATGCATAGTTCACACACCCTAGTCTATGTAAGTTGCCTTGGATAAAGGATCATGGGTATTTGGCTCACTAGCATAGTGGCAAGTTTGTTGTGGGCAGTATAAATATTTTCTAACAAGATAAAATGAACAGAGAGCTACCATTTTATACATATAGCACTGCATTGCATTGTACTTTTGACTAATTGCATTCACCAAAATGTTTTAACAGTGTTTTCTGAAGTTTTGACTCAATCACCAACAGTGACACAGAATGTCACCAGCAGACAAGGTTCACAAGAAAGATATTCAGGTTCGTATGTTAAGACCTATGACACATAATGTTAATGATTATGCTAAGGTCTCTAATATGGTAATAGTCCCTTGCTATTCCATTTGCAAAACACTTGGAGACCCTTGTAAAGTTTCAATTTTCATTTGTTTCCTATGGATCCTGAAGTATACAAAATATATTATATTATTTGTAACAAAGAGGCAGCATTTTCTTTACTTCATTAAAGCAAGATTATTACACCAACGCAGTGCATTGAGAGCGAAATTTACTATACCGAGAATCACAAGAAACGTATCACTATTATAACACTTTTATTTTTGAAAAAAATAAGGTATATAAATGACGGACATTGACAAAATGTTTTTGGTTTCTTTTTAATCACTCGATCAAATTCATCCTTGACCATGACAAGCTTGAGTGACTATGACAAGCATATGCACTTAATCACCTAATTAGTGAGACAGTTGATTGGACACTGGATATGGAGGGATTTCAGTTGTTGAATTGTAAGCTTGAATAAAAACAATAAAAAAATCACACAAAAAATAACAATATGCCACCTCTGTCAAGACAGCAGCGCCTTCATGCAATCGGCATGTTGGAGGACGGACTAGGGCATCAAACTGTGGCTTGCCGTCTTGGGTGCTCAAAGCCAGCAGTTTCAAACCTGCGAAATGGTATAATCAGACACACTCTGTCAATGACAGGCCATGAACTGGGAGACCAAGAGTCACAACCCCTGCCCAAGATCGGCAGATCATTTTGCAGCATCTTCGTGATGTCAGCTGTTAATCAGCACAATAAAAAGTCACTGCACCTGTTCTAAAACAGTTTGTCATTTTTCGATCATATCTAGTGAATTTTATCCAAATATAAGTGATACGTTTCTTTTGATGCTCAAATATTAGTGATATATTTCTGTTGATGTTCAGTATATATTTTAGTTTTTTCTTCAAATGTTTCCTAATGTATTAGGATAATAGTTCTGCATTTGCTCATTCCTACTCCACATTGATGCAGGTTCCTCTCTGTCTTTGTTGATGCCCAGGGTGCTTGCAATGGACCAGTTGTGTCAGATGATTCCAAGTTTCAGGCAATGCATATCACACACTTGTACAAGCAAACTTAGCCTTAGCAGATGTTGTCATGCAATCCATGCAAACAAGGTTTTTGACACAGATCCATTGATTTTCTAAACAATAACAGCACTCGCTAATGGCTCTAAACCAGATCTATCTTGAAATTAGGAAAAAAATGAAGGAAGACTGAGACCCTGGAGACAGAGGTAAACTCTTGTAGCCCTGACACACAAAGGATGAGTGAAATGAGTGACTGACGTTCCAATGCTTGCATTGTGTTAGTAGTCTAAGCTCTGTTGCCAAGAGTAAATCCCAGTAATTATGTTTATTACTAGAAGCTGCATCTCCTTAATCATCTTGCATAAAGACAACCTTTTCTTTGTTTACAGGTCCAGTTTTGAAAGCAATGACAATAAAAAAAAGCAAACGCATACGAGTCTCCTCTTTAAAACACCTTTAACCTCACATCATACATACCTCCTCAACAATAAGCCAATACGGGTTTAACAACAAACATTCTGCAGTACATACTTATTTAGCCTCACATTTTCATGTCTGCATTACTGCAGTTACTCAAATCCCAGGTGTTTTTTTTTTTTTTTTGGGGGGGGGGGGGGGGGGGGGGGGGGGGGGGGGGGGGGGGGTGGTTATCTGGTTTGTTTTTTTTGTTTTTTTTTTATCTTTTCATAGTTCGGGAGCCACACTGCTTTTCAGTTCTATTTGCCAGCCACAGTACCATAGGTTGAATCAGCCAAAGCATATTTATTAAAGTAAGAGTCAATATCTAGTGCTCAGGTGTCCTTTTGTTTTGCTGGCAGTAGGTGGCGTTATCTATTAATAATATAAAGACTTGAATTTGATCTTTTTGTTGTTTTGAATCACTTTACATCTCATTTTCAGTTTCAGTGGTAACTGTTGCCTCATGGGGGTATAAAAAATAACCCGAACTCCTGCAACATTCTGCCCCTAGTGGAAGAAAGAAATACCACATTCTGTAGAACAATCTGGTGCACTGTCTGTCTTTAGAGAGAATAATTGAGAGACTGTTTGAAGCCACATGGATTCAAAAATGATAGCAAACAGAACCTTCAGTATTCATACTACATAAACCTTTTTTTTTTTTTTTTTTTTACCACACTGTACAAGTTGGAGTGATTTCCATTATGCATTGAATTGCCCTGGGATCAAAATCCCTCCTCCTCCCTTTCAGAAGACTGCTGGAATCACACATCACTTATCTTGCCATCTTGTGATCAAAGCCTGCTCTTCACTATCTTATTTCAGCAAACAAAGAGTAGCTCATTAAACAAGTCCACGGGAATATTCCAACCTAGCATTCGGCTTCATTAACAATGTCACAGAGAGGACCTGGTATAGTCAGAAATGTCGCTCCTAATCTTATTAGCATATATAATTTGCAACACAACCATTTGATTTCCTCATAACCCCCTATGAAGTCTGTACAAATGCAATTATTATATTTAAGTGTTAATAGAGTGGTATCAGGCACCATAGAATATAAAACACTTCAGATCATAAATAAATGAAGAGCAGGGAAAGGGTAAGGCATCTTTTAATAGCAATTTAAAATATTGCCCTTAAATAGTGCTTTTAATGATCATGTTCCAGCCAGTTGTAAGTTTTTCATAGTAAACTTGGTGCTTGGTAATTTTTTGGTTAATTAGGTGTTTCCTATACTGTACTATTGTTAACCATAATTGGTTTATCATACTGTTTTTACCTTTACTGTGCTTTCAATTCTTTCACCATGTTTCACTGCACGTTACTTTACCACAGTAAACTTTTCTAAGGGTTGTTGAACAGCTGTTTTAATGTTGTTATTTTTACTTATGGATGTGTGCTTGACATTGCTCTGTGAGGCTTGTGATTTAATTATTTTATTTTGAGCTATCTTATTGTTGATCAGTAGCCTAACAACTAATTTACTCTTGGAAAGCATATTTACTCCAGATTAGTCTTGGAGCCGTATGAGCACTCTATCTTGCTCCACTGTGTATACATCTGTCCTTTAGTCAGCTAACGGAGAGGCACGCTGTGAACAACACCCACAGTGTCAGCGTTTCCTTGGGAACAGACTCTCAGCTGAAGCCGAGAGACATGACGATGACAGACCAGAGTGATCAGAGCCTGTTTAATATGTGAATAAATGTTCTGCATTAAACAAGCACAGTGTGTCTGTTTGTCTTACAAGAAATTATCAGTTATGTTTCAATATGATTAGAAAACCTGCTTCAAAGATTACCACTCCCGACTGCAGCGACCTGAACATATTCCAAAGTCATGGCTTTCTGGTGCTCATTGAATACATTTCCATGGGGAAATATTACTTACATCCTCTGGGTTGGTTGCCTCCTGTTATTATCCTAATTAATCGTGGTAGTAAATAATCCACATCAGCTTTTTATCACATAATTAAATGTATTGCCATCTCTAGCATAATTTCACTTTGAAATCCTGAATGGCATCAGCCTTTTCTGCAGTTGAAAAATGTAAGACAAGAAATAGAGGAGAATTGTTTAAATACAAAGAGTATATCAGATTAAACCATTGGGAACTTTCAGAGGATTTTCTAGTTATATATAGATAACAGTATAATTACTTTTTGAAGCACTATGCTAACAACGCATAATGACCATCAGGTCACCAGATATAAACTTAGTGAAGGCAAGCATCCAAACTGATAATGACTTTGTCCTTATTGATCTTATACAATACAACAGCAATAACTAGCAAAAAGGGTTCTTAGTGAAAAAAATACTACCAACCATACCAGCCAGAGTACAGAATTCAGGTCTAATCCAAATGGGTCTTTTGATCTAAATGTTGCTTTGTTTACAGAAAATCCTGTAATGCACTTGCTTGTTTTTATTATTTGAACTGACTATAACAGTCACTAACCAGTTTTTTTTTTTTTTTTGACAGACTGAAATGGCCCTCGTAATGTGTTCAATATCTGCATAGCTTGTTGAAAATGCTGTGCAATTGTGTGAAAGGAATTATGAAGTTTACTGATGGCAGTCATGATGAATATGCTCAACATATAAATAAAACCCTTTCCTATTAAACATGTTTAACTGTGAAATACTTTTAAACAGCGCGTGTGAAAATAAATTGGACCTGACGTGTCTGACATGAGCTTAATAAATGGACGCAAAGGGTTAAAATACAGTACATAAACCGTACAACTGATGTACAAGTTAAAAACATGATCTCTGGTACTTCACTGCTAGATTAAAGAAATCTCTGTACGCAGGGCTTGTTTTCTGTCATTTAAACTGGAGAGTGAAATGTCCCCCACCCCTTCCGGGCCTTCTTTCTTGTCAGTAACCAACCAGCTTCTTCCACTAATGACTGAGCTGCTTTGCAACCAGTAAGATTATTTGATCCTAAAGACACTGCTGAGGTGAAATGACCAAAGAAACAGATTTCCTGGAAGGCAAGGCAAGACAACTAACACGTTTCTTTAACATAGCACAGTACTAGATGTCATGTTTTAAAATGAAAATAAATATTTGCTAGAACAAGTTTTTCTTTATAAACTGCAAATTGAGAACTATATAGTGAATGGAACTACATGACAGGGAAAATGTATTAATTTATGTTTTAGCTACAACAACTTTAAATGAATGTCCTGATGTATATATATATATATATATATATATATATATATATATATATATATATATATATATATATATATATATATATATATATATATATATATATATATATATATATATATATATATATATATATATGCATGCCTGTATATTTCTGTGTAACTTTTGCTACTGTCACACCTCAGTGGACAATCCCTATATTAATATGTTTTAATCACTGTAGGTCCCTGATATTTATTGAAGTGTTCGTTTATTGCAGTGTTCGTTTATATGTATATAAACCTGAGTCGTACTCGCTACAATCCTGGGGTCGATATCCTGGACTTTTTAAGAAACACCTTCCTACTTTGTTGACGTTTCAAACGATTTGTAATATCTAATTTTGTGCATATCAAATTATAAAGTACCTGGTAAGCTCTTCTTTTATCTTCATGGGCTCGTGGGGATAGAATTTCACTCTGAAGCACATGGTATATGGTGGACGAGCTGAAAATTGAGAACAGATGAGACAAATATTAGTAACACAGGTAAGGTGTATGACCATCTGTACATTTAAAATAGCTACTGTCATGTTTTCTGATAAACTGTCAGACTTGTGACACACTGTACTATACTGTGAATCCAAGCCTGTTCTCGGTTACATTCAATATTATAACAAGGTTGCCTATACTGCTGATTTTTAATGCAGCAGCAGCAACAGACCTGAATAAATATTCTACACAACATGCCCTCTGGCTAAAGTGTTACCCAAACATTTCTCCTGCCATTTTCAGAAAAGATGGGATTATACAAAGCAAGCTGATTGACAGCAGGCCCTTTTCTTCCTTTCTTTCAGAGAAGCCTTGGCATCAGACAGCGTGAACATAAGCAAACTGCAAGCAACCAGTCTTAATGATGACCGTGTTCAATGTTTCAAAGTATATCACACATCAAATACACTGATGCCATGAAAAGTAAAAAAAAAAAAAACTGATCATCATTTCATTCCAATATCAGTATCAATTTGTTCAGGTACCTTTGCAGAAAAAAAGACAAGGGTCTTTTTTTCTCAAATCCCAATTAATAATTCAACTTGCACACCACAGCCCTCTCATATACTGATACACAATGAAAATGCAACAGTTTTACATCAACAGCTCATTTGGCACATACATAATGTCATTTACATTTTAAATAGAGAACAGGTTTGTTGATTGTTTGAGTAGCCTTGTTCCTTGGGATAACAAAATACTGAGATCAAGTCATGTGATTTCATAAAACGCCAGGTGCTCAGTATTTGGTATTTAATTTGAATTAAAATTGCTAAAATGAGCCGATTAAGAATCTGTATAAATAGCCATTCGAAAAGACATGATTTTAACTAATGCGAAAGATACGACCATGCCCTGCTTGAGTAATGATGATCGCCTGTTGCTATCGGCATTATTCTAGGTGGCCTGTCTGTGAGAGAAGTTGCCTGGAGAATCAGATGTTCTGCTTCAACAATCAGCAGATCAGTCCAGAGAACCCAGGAAACTATCTCTGTGAGGGACAGGCCACATCCTGGAAGGTAGAGGGTCACCACACCAGCCCAGGATCGTCACACACGACTGATCCATCTGCGTAATCATTTTCAAATTGCAGTGGCTACAGCAGGAGAAATTCCAGGAAGAAAAAACCTGCGCATTAGCAGAATGACTGTAGTGAAAATGATTTGCATGCTCGGAGGCCGTTCAGGGGTAACATGATGATAGTTGAAAGACGAAATTGGCGTCTTCTGTGGGCCAGAGAACATCTGAGGTGGCGGCAGAGAGAGTGCTGGAGTGTTTTATTCACCAATGAATGCCATTTTTCTCTTGACAGATCTGACAACATGTGTGGAGACATGGTGAGCGTTATGCTAACTGTTGCATTGTTCAAGCCAACCGGTGGGGTGGTGGAAGTGTGATGATGTGGGAAGGAATCTCCTTTAAAACAAGAATGCCTTTGGTGCAGCTTGAGGGCAACTTTACTGCTCAGCGACACACTGACAAAGTCCTTGAGGCAACAGTTTTTCTGTTCCTGCAAGCCAATCCGGAAGCGTCAATTTTCCAGCAGGACAATGCAAGACCACACAGTGCTAGGATTACAATTACACGACTTCAAGAAAACAATGTTGAGGTCTTGCCATGGCCAGCTTTTTCTCCTGATCTGAGTCCAATTGAACATCTGTGGGACCAAATCAGTGTCATCCATAGAAGACAACCGTAACCAGCCAACGTTCGCCAGCTGGCTGCAGCTGCACAGGAAGAGTGGCAGAACATCCCTCAGCAGTCTATCCAGAGACTGATCAGGTCTATGCATCCACGCCGCCAGGACTGTGTTAATAACCGATACTAACTTTGTAATGTTTTCATTTTGACAGTGTGTCATGTTTCATACTGAAAACTTATCATAATTCTTTGATCTGTACTCTTGTTCACATTTTCTGTGATTTTGTTTGAGATCTATGTTTAAAATATTTAATTAGATCCATTAGACCTGAGTGATGCATTTCTTTTGTTCATCCAATATTAAGGTTTATATATGTTTCATATACTGCAACAGTGGCAGCACACTACAACTGCAGGGCATTCCCGTACTCTATGTCGATATTATTACTGACCTGTATTACACACATTCCCAAAATTATTGTAGAAGATTTTTTTTTTTAAATAACCTGCCACAATATTATTTTTTTCTTCATTTTTTGTGACAGACTCCATTATTTGATAGCACAGTGAAAATCATTGCTTTGCCACAGGGATTAATGTCATATCTTGTCAGGTAGTGCTTGAAAAAAAAGCAAACTTTCTAATTGAAACAACAGTATTTGGGTCGGTGGAGCCATGCATGAGTTCTAGTGTTAATACAGTTAAAACGAGACAACAAGGCATGTACAGTAGAGAGTACTCAATCAGTCAATTAAACTGACTGTATGTGTTTTGATATCCAGTACTTTTGCCATACATTAGATATGACTTTAGTAAATACCTTTTGCTAGGATTTGACAAAGTAGTACTAAATGAGGCAATATGGGCTTTCAGTTCCAATTCAATATTACATCTCACATGTGGACACCTGTTGGAGCATTCTGAAACATTATATTTGGCCAGTGATCCATTTAGGCAGTTAGAGAAGCTATTGTAGGGTGTGTCACATTGAGTTTTCTAAATGATTTTGGAACTATAGATATGTGCTGTACAGATCTTTGCCAACATAAACAACGAGTTCCTGGTTAAAATTTGAAAAGTTTTGTATTACAGTATCGAAGTGACTAAAGCAGTGGCTCTGGGTCATTTTAGTGAATTGAGAGCTACAACACATACTGTACACTACTGCAGCACAACTATTCATGCATATGTCCCTTTTCAGACTCGTTCAACTGGTGTTTATCATTTGGTTTTTATATACAGTGCCTATAGAAAGTCTACACCCCCTTTCAAATGTTTCACCTTTTGTTGCCTTATAGCCTGGAATTAAAATGAATTAAAATAGTTGTTTGTTTTTTTTTCAATTATCTACACATCCTGCCCCACAACTTCCTAGTGAAAAAAATATTCTAGAAATGTGTAGAAAATTAATTAAAAATAAAAACTGAAATAGCTTGGTTGGATAAGTGTCCACCCCCTTGTAATAGCAATCCTAAATTACCTCAGGTGTAACCAATCGCCTTCAAAATCACACATCAAGTTTAGTGGCATCCACCTGTGTTAAATTGTAGTGATTCACATGATTTCAGGATAAATTCAGCAGTTCCTGTAGGTTCCATCTGCCTGGTAGTGCATTTCAAAGCAAAGAGTCAACCATAAGCACCAAGGCACTTTAAATAGAATTCCGGGACAAAGTTGTTGAAAGGCACAGATCAGGGGATGGGCATAAAAAAATATCAAAGGCCTTCAATATTCCATGGAGCACTGTCAAGACTATTATTAAGAAGTGGAAGGTACATGGCACCACCAAAACCCTGCTAGATCAGGCAGTCCTTCCAAACTCGATGACAGAGCATCCCATTTGAAATATGCAAAAAAGCACTCAGGAGATTCTGTAGCTGTGTGGCAACAAGTTTTGTGGTCTGATGAAACTAAAATGGAACTTTTTGGCCAAAATGCAAAGCGTTATGTTCAGCGCAAACCCAACAAACCACATCACCCAAAGAACACCATCCCTACTGTGAAGCATGGTGCTGGCAGCATCATGTTATGGGGATGTTTCTCATCGGCAGGGACTGGGGCACTTGTCAGGATAGAAGGGAAAATGAATGATGCAAAGTATAGAGAAGTCCTAGAGGAAAACCTGCTGCCCTCAGCA
Organism: Polyodon spathula; assembly: GCF_017654505.1. Taxonomy (NCBI): domain Eukaryota; kingdom Metazoa; phylum Chordata; class Actinopteri; order Acipenseriformes; family Polyodontidae; genus Polyodon; species Polyodon spathula. Next base: position 67,170,448 of record NC_054535.1, read on the forward strand.
AGATAGCTGAAACTGGGACGGAAGTTCACTTTTCAGCATGACAACGACCCAAAGCACACAGCCAAAACTACGTTGGAGTGGCTAAGTTACAAAAAGGTAAATGTCCTTGAGTGACCCAGTCAGAGCCCCAAACTAAATCCAATCAAAAACGTGTGGCATTACTTGAAGTTTGCTGTCCATCAATGCTCCCCAAGGAACTTAATAGCGCTTGAACAGTTTTATAAAGAACAATGGTCAAATATTGCCAAATCTAGGTGTGCAAAGTTGGTAGAGACCTATCCCAACAGACTCACAGCTGTAATTTCTGCCAAAGGTGCTTCCACCAAGTATTTCTCAGGGGAGTGGAGACTTAACCAATTATAATCTTTCAGTTTTGTATTTTTAACATATATTTTTTTCTCAATAAAAACTTCTTTCCCCTTAACAGTGTGGAGTATGGTGTGTAAATAAGTGGAAAAAAATCCTAATTTAAATGTAGGAAACTCTGAGGCACGGACACAACAAAATGTAAAAAAAGTTCAAGGGGGTGTAGACTTTCTATAGGCACTGCCTACTTTTTATAGGCATTTTTGTTACCTAATTCACAACATCTACTGCATGTATGTTATTAATGACCTTGGTAGATTTGAAATGAATGGGTTTCAATACCTCTGTGTACAGTTATAACAGGGCTTACCCTGTGAGAGCAATCGAGGACTGGGTTAAATGAGTTAAAATGTCCTGCAGCCCTATTGCTGAAACCAGACACCCATTAATGATTTGTAAAGCCAAGCCTTTCTACACATATTGAAATGTGTTGCAAAGGAGTAAATATTTAAATCCTTTTAGGGTTTCAATTTGGCACAGGACTAAGACAGCAACATCTGGATACATATTTAAGCATTGTTTGCTTGAAATAACAACAACAAAAGATACTGACAACACTTACATTTCATTTGCTTCACAATAGTCTTGTTAGGCTCGAGCCAGTGCTGCAAGAGAAAGACAGACATCATTCTTATTAACCAGAGCTGTGTATAAATATAAACAGCTTAGGGTGGCAGCGAGTCTTGAATGCTGCAGCCGGAACATTTTAAACAAATATGCTTCACTTGGCACATATATGCAAAACTAAATGTATCCTTGTTGCTTCCCCATCCAGGGAGACACAAATCAATTAGATTTATAGTCTTAGATATTTTCTCACATCAGTGTGGGAAATGTAAAGCAGAGGTATTTTGAAAAGTATATAGATATAACTGGTTTGCTGACACTACAGATCCCATTGATTTTGTGCAAAGGCAAGGACACATTTTAAGATTAAAAACAACAATTCTTTTTTATCAAGAAAGAAAATACTCAAATACAGAAATGTAATGTGTTTATGGACGATGATGCACCAACACACAGACCACTGTCAGTAGATAGATAGTTGTGGAATCTCAGTTTTACAGTGACCAAGGTAATCCCTGGAAATGAATGTAATTCCAAAAGGAATTTGACCATTTAGGTTAGAAGTGACAGTAAGCAGTAGTATATATAAAGACATTTTAATATACTGAACTGTACCTAATAAGTATTTGTTTTACAATCTTATGCTAAGAGGTAGGTTTAGCGTTACAAGACTTCATCTACACAACCATTAAGAGGGGCCTTTAATATGTATAAGCCTTTGCCATAGTTGTATTGCTTCGAAATAGTAGTGGTGGTAACAGTATGCAGATAATCATTTTACTATGTTATTTCTAGCCTATGTCTATATGTTTAATCATCATTAATTATCATCTCATGCCTCACTGCCAATTAAAAATTGAAGTATTTTAAGTTCAGTGTAGCTTGCTTTGAGTGGTTACACACTTCATGCAAGAGCATAACAGCATTATTACTAAAACATAAAGACACCTCAATAATTTATAATGCGTTACTAGTATCAGTGGCACAGTGTTGTCTCTTGGTAAACTGTACTGAACTTCGGTTTCTATTGCTATGGCAACCAAGTCTTAACTGTTTTGATTTTGGGCGTTTATGTCACCCTGTGTGCAATGGAGAGAAGGAAAACATATGTGTTTTGTTTTGTTTTTCCAAAATTGATCTTGCAGAACTGTATGCCAATAAATGAATAACGAGATTACCTGAAAGCTACTTAATATAATGAAGTTTGGTTTTGGATCATTTTATAATTTAGATTTTGAGTGAATTATGCAGCAATAATGTAGGAAAACAACAAAGCCTTTCCCTCCAAAATGTGTCACAATTTTCTAATTTCAAAACCAGAAATAATCAATTTAACAATGGATTCAAATTCTCAGTTATTTATTTAAAGAGTTTTTTTTGTTTGTTTGTTTTTTGTTTTAACTGCAATGTTTTTTCTCCTTTCCAAAGAAAAAAAAACTGTTAATGAGACTTTGTAGTAAGTACCTGTATGGACTTCCACTATAGTACAGAGCCAATAAGAAATTTTGTGGTCCTTGGAGAATCCCATAACATTCACGGGTCACAGCTATTCCAAAGGGTTACCAGACATTTTTTTGAAGACAATAAGTAATCCCTACATCACTATTATTATTATTATTATTATTATTATTATTATTATTATTATTATTATTATTATTATTATTATTAGCAGATGCCCTTATCCAGGGCAACTTACAGTTGTTACAAAATGTCACGGTACAAAGAATCGCATTATATAATATCACATTACAAGTTGTCTCATTATAAAATATCACATCACAGAATATCATAATACAGATAAGAGCAGTTATGAAAGCACAATAAGATCAAATTCCAGTAAGAACAATATAAAGAATACAGTAAATTATAAGTAAGAATAAGTTTGACTAAAAGCAGTTAAACTTATAGTAAACATTTGCTTAGATGAGTGAAGTCCAGTAAGAACATGTACTAAGTACGATAAATGGAGAGCAAAGAGGGAAAGGCAGCGATATGAGGTTAGAGGAGTTAGATTTGCAGTCGCAGGGGGGTGATGGAGGACAGGAACAATAGGAGATGATTACGAGGATATTGAAGATAGTCATGGTAGGGAGCAGTGGAGGAAAGCAAGCAGGAATGCGTACAGGAGAAGGTGGTGCTGACAGGGAGGCAAAAATACAGGTACAGGAGGAGTGACAACATACAAGAGAAAAGAAAAAAGAAATGTATGCAAACCTACATCTCATCTGATTCACGATTATTTATGTATTTGTTCTTTGTGTAATCACATAAAATCTCCTTTTCAAGTCTCCTTTTCAAGTATGACCAGGCTGAAAATATGTGGGATTCCATAAAATGTACACAATCTTTCAAGTTCATGGTGTAAAATGATAATTATTAAATTGACAACTGAATAGAACAGCCGTATCCTTTTGTCTTTCCTACCTTTCTACACAATAACTAATCATTTTGAATGAATGTAGTTACTGTGTAGAAAGGTAGTAAAGCAGAAAGTGTTTCAGTGTGTTAGTGTATTTTAATGACCTACCCGTTGTTTTTCTGTGTCAACATATCTGATACCAAAATAATCCTTCTCCAGGAGACTGTAATGGTTGCAGACATGATCCAGGAGGTACTGGCCTTTTGTGTCTCTCTGAAAAATAAACAAGAGAAAAAAACACACCTGATGAGATTTAATTCCAACGCCATTTACCGGTAAGTCTATTAAATATCTGTATTTCCACTATGAAAGTAATATATTTACAAGGTGTAATCCTCTGTAAAACAAGTAAGTGAAGATGACTGATACTGATTGTATAAAAAATGTACCTTGAATACAGAAGTGCAATAGATTTCTTATATGAATGTCAGCACATATCCTTAAGTACACAGTAGGAAAGAAAGTGTTTAATATACAGGACTGAGTTATATAGATGAGTCACTTGCCACAATTCCTTTAAACCTTACAGTTTCTTTACAACAAAACCTGCTTTCTACCAATGTCTGATTGGCATATGGGCTAATGTAGGTTGAGTGGTGTTATTGGTGTCGCCCTAGAAAGAGATTTTATAACTTTCCCAGATTTTTTGTGTGCACTTACCATGGTCTATGGTACTTACCATGGTTTATAGTACTTACCATGGTTTATGGTCATTTACAAGGGTCTATGACAATTTATCACCAACAATTTATCACAGACAATGTATCACCAACAATTCATTACCAGCGACAATTCATCACCAACAATTCATCACCAGCGACAATTCACCACGGATGGTACAGTACATTATCACATCACAGCTGTTAAAACGCCACAGGTGAGAATGACTGGTGCGGCGCTTGTAACCCTAACCCTAACCCTAACCCTAACCCTAATCGGTGAGTTGTTGTCCACGATGAATTGTCGTTGGTGATGAATTGCTGGTGATGAATTGCTGGTGATGAAAAGTGTGTGACAAATTGACGGATACCCATTTACTGCACGTGCCATGCTTTCATTATGATTTAGTTGCTGTACTTTGACCATGGTATGTGACTACTTACGGGCTACTTAATGTAATCAAAAGAATGGACCCCAAAGTTGACAGATTTACAAAGTAAAAACAAAGTTCTTGGTTCATTATTTCGGAACAGTGTTTCCCATCATATAGGTGTCAGATTACTATAGAATGTTCATTTTACTTTATAACAAAAAAAATCCATATATTGAGTTTCTTCCAAAAATAATACCCATCTGGTCATTCCTCCCACGGACAGCACCTAAGGCAATAACTAGCATAACATTAACTGTCTGATCAAGAGCCTGCTGTTCATATGTTATTGCTTATATCATGAAAAATGCAATAACTAACATTGTTTAATGTTTTATGCTATCCATTCCCATTCAGGAAGAATGTCATTATAGTCTTACACCAGCAGTGCTCATGCATTATTTATACACCCTTACTCCTGGAACGCACATCATAAAACACGTAATAATGCTATCTATCCTCAATGTATTTACTACCTATGGTAGTAAATGTGGACAAGGCCAGCAGAAAGGTATTGATCTTACCCATTTGCTGGGTGGATAAGCAGAGTTTTGATCAGTTTGTAACAACTCATATCAGATGGGATATTTAATGTTTGGAGGGACCCTAGAGTTAGCATAATAATATTCAAAGCTTATCAAATAACTAAAATCTTCATTTAAACTATTTCCTGTATTTGTACTTTATTTTACTGTTATAGGTATCCTTATTTGTGTATCGTTCTTGCTACGTGCTCTTATTGGACTTTACTTATATAAGCAAATATTTTTACTATACGTTTAATTGCTCTTAGTTGAACTCACTCTTAAATGTAATTATTTACTGTATTCCTTATTTTGCTCTTATTTTAAATTGATCTTATTTTCTACTGATTTTACTGTACTTTATAACTTCCCTCATCTGTAATGTGATATTCTAGAATGTGATATTTTGTATGTGATACTTTGTACTGTGATGGTTTGTAACAATCGTAAATTGCTGTGGATAAGGGTGTCTGCTAAGAAATTATTATTATTATTATTATTATTATTATATAATAATAATAATAATAATAATAATAATAATAATAATGTACAGTAGATGCAGAAATATACAGTAAAATGTACAATGCTTAATACAGTTTTATAAAATAATGAAGACTATTTTAATACCATTTACAGTATTTATTTTCTGTTGTTTTCTGCTACACTTAGAAAAGTTTCCCATAGTAAAATCATAGCATAAAAATGCATAGTGAAAGAGTGGTAGAGCATTGGTAAGCACTGGTAAGCTTAGAGAGGTGTGGTAAAGCATATTAGAAAACATGGAAAACCATGTTAAACTATGGCAAATGCATAGTAGTAAAGTGGTAAAATTACCACGCAGATGTACTGTTGTAAACTTGTATAAGGGTGTCGCTGCTACTGCACGTGGCGCTGCCTACTTACAATTACATTGTAAAACTGCTTCTGCTTCCAGCTAAATCCCCTCTTTGTTAAAGTGACTGCACAAATCTCTAAGCAAAAATCCCTCATCAGATGGGTTGCACACTCGAATCAAAGCGGCAGCTTTCAGGCAATAACACCAGTTTAAACAAAATTTACTGGCCCACTAAGATAACATTAGATCATAGCCACAGGGCAATTTAGGCTGTATTCTTATTTATATTCTGTAGTTTGTTGACAACAGAACCATACATTTATTGGACAACAAATAAGAAAACATGCCACATGTACATTTGTTGTGTAAATTACATGAATTATGTAATGTAAACAGAACATCTCCTATGCTAGCTTGAGCCATGATGGTCAAAGCTCACTATACAGACTTGATAAAGGGCTGCTTGGCAGGTGCTTCCCTCCCAGATTTGGTCACAAATCCTTCCAAAACAACCTGAACACCTTGCAGACAAGGGACTAATGTCCATATTTCTGTTTTCTAAACAGCTCCACATACAAACAAAAGAGATCTGTCCTGGAATTTAAAAGGTACAGTTAATTATTACTGTAACCTGATTTTAATTATTTTCACAACAACGGAAGCACATTTTTTATAACAAAGACTATATTAAAGAGTAAGCAGCGGGGTTCTGAAAACTATAGCATTATGCATCCCCACGTGCTGCTACAACTGTTTAATTCTGCAATTTTTCTTTTCATTGTTAACATCCTGACAACTTTTTACACTTTAAAGTCTGTTTCAAAGCTTTTTTCAAAATGTCCCCCCTAGTGCACAAATTACAAGTATGTTATTTAAACAGTTGTAGCAACACGGGGGGGTGTGTAACACTATATTTTTCAGAACCCCGCTACTTACTCAGTTAAGCCTCCATTTTGTTTTCTCTAAATTGCACTACAACTGTACTGTTTGAAAACTATTGCCAAAGCAAAGCCTTCTTCAATCGGTTTCAGCTAAAGGGAGACCGCATCAAAACAAGAACAACAACTCAGGTAAGACAACCATTAAATATATTTATCTAAATGCTAGAAGTATCAGAAACAAAATTCTAGAACTTGAAGCTACTGCACTAACAGGTAACTATGTGATAGGTGTTACAGAAACGTGGTTATCTGAGAGTGATGGGGACGAATATAATATTTGTGGGTATACACTGTATAGGAAAGACAGGCAGGACAGAAGAGGAGGAGGGGTAGCGCTATACATAAGAAACAGTCTTGAAGCCCAGGTGTTAAACCTGGACAAAGAAAATAAAACCGAATCAATATGGGTCAGAATAACAGACAAAAATTCAAAAGGCATAATAATAGGAGCATGCTATAGACCGCCAGATTCAGACGGTGAGCACAATAATCTGTTATACAATGACATTAGAAATGTGTGTAGCAAAGGAGAAGCCATACTAATGGGGGATTTCAACTTCCCCCAAATAAAATGGGAAAACCCGGTGGGTAGCGCGAAGGATGAAATAGAAATGGTGGAAATGACAAATGACTGCTTCCTAACACAATTTGTGAAGGCACCCACTAGAGGGGAGGCATGTCTTGATTTAGTCTTTTCAAATAACGAAGATAGAATAACTAAAACAGAGGTCAGAGAACCACTGGCAAACTCAGACCATAACATGGTCTCATTTGAAGTGTTTTTTAAATCCCCAAAAGTAAAGACTAAAGCTAAGGTTTACAATTTTAGAAAAGCAAACTATGAAGGTATGAAACAGAGACTAACAGAAGTAGATTGGAGTAAAATAGAGAAAACACCCACAGAAGAAGGATGGTTGTTCTTCAAAAATGTAGTACTAGAGGCGCAAAACAATTATATCCCTAAAGTAGACAAATCTAAATGTAAAACTAAATTGCCAAAATGGTTTAATAGATCAATTAAAAAAAATATTCAGCGAAAAAAGGCACTTTACAGAGCATTAAAAAAGGACCAAAAAGAAAGTACGCAGAAAGAGTACACAGAACTGCAAACGCAAGTCAAAAAGGAAGTTAGAAAGGCCAAGAGAGAAATAGAAATAAACATTGCTAAGGGAGCTAAAACCAATTCCAAAATGTTTTTCCAATATTACAACAGCAAGAGAACATTCAAAGAGGAGATTAAATGTTTAAGAGATACAAATGGCAAAATCGTAGAGGAAGAAAAAAAAATAGCAAATATGTTAAATGATTACTTTTCACAAGTTTTTACAAAGGAAGATACTGACAACATGCCCCACATGTCATCCAGTTCCTATCCAGTTTTAAATAACTTTAGCATAACTGAGGCAGAAGTGTTAAAGGGACTAGGAGCTCTTAAAATAAACAAATCCCCTGGGCCAGATGAGATCCTCCCAGTAGTACTCAAAGAAATGAAAGAAGTAATTTACAAACCGCTAACCAAGATCATGCAGCAGTCTCTTGACACAGGGGTGGTACCGACAGACTGGAAAATTGCAAACGTAATACCGATCCACAAAAAGGGAAACAAAACTGAACCAGGTAACTACAGACCAGTAAGCCTGACTTCTATTATATGCAAACTTATGGAAACTATAATAAGATCCAAAATGGAAAATTACCTATATGGTAACAGGGTACTGGGAGACAGTCAACATGGTTTTAGGAAAGGGAGATCATGCCTAACTAACTTGCTTGATTTTTTTGAGGATGCAACATCGATAATGGATAATTGCAAAGCATATGACATGGTTTATTTAGATTTCCAGAAAGCTTTTGACAAAGTCCCGCACAAAAGATTAATTCTCAAACTGAACGCAGTTGGGATTCAAGGAAACACATGTACATGGATTAGGGAGTGGTTAACATGTAGAAAACAGAAAGTACTGATTAGAGGAAAAACCTCAGAATGGAGTGTGGTAACCAGCGGTGTACCACAGGGATCAGTATTAGGTCCTCTGCTATTCCTAATCTACATTAATGATTTAGATTCTGGTATAGTAAGCAAACTTGTTAAATTTGCAGACGACACAAAAGTAGGAGGAGTGGCAAACACTGTTGCAGCAGCAAAGGTCATTCAAAATGATCTAGACAAGATTCAGAACTGGGCAGACACATGGCAAATGACATTTAATAGAGAAAAGTGTAAGGTACTGCACGCAGGAAATAAAAATGTACATTATAAATATCATATGGGAGATATTGAAATTGGAGAAGGAATCTATGAAAAAGACCTAGGAGTTTTTGTTGACTCAGAAATGTCTTCATCTAGGCAATGTGGGGAAGCTATAAAAAAGGCTAACAAGATGCTCGGATACATTGTGAAAAGTGTTGAATTTAAATCAAGGGAAGTAATGTTAAAACTGTACAATGCACTAGTAAGACCTCATCTTGAATATTGTGTTCAGTTCTGGTCACCTCGCTATAAAAAAGATATTGCTGCTCTAGAAAGAGTGCAAAGAAGAGCGACCAGAATTATTCCGGGCTTAAAAGGCATGTCATATGCAGACAGGCTAAAAGAATTGAATCTGTTCAGTCTTGAACAAAGAAGACTACGTGGCGACCTAATTCAAGCATTCAAAATTCTAAAAGGTATTGACAGTGTCGACCCAAGGGACTTTTTCAGCCTGAAAAAAGAAACAAGGACCAGGGGTCACAAATGGAGTTTAGAAAAAGGGGCATTCAGACACTTTTTTACACAGAGAATTGTGAGGGTCTGGAATCAACTCCCCAGTAATGTTGTTGAAGCTGACACCCTGGGATCCTTCAAGAAGCTGCTTGATGAGATTTTGGGATCAATAAGCTACTAACAACCAAACGAGCAAGATGGGCCGAATGGCCTCCTCTCGTTTGTAAACTTTCTTATGTTCTTATGTTCTTAAATTAAATACCAGGGCAAATAAGGTCTGTCAAAGCAAACATGGCCTAGCTGCTTATCCAAGCATTACAGCACACTGGTAGACCTGACAGATCAGTACCCCAAAGAATGATGTCCTGTAATACATGCTACTGTTGGTACTGTTTCTATAAGCTGAAACGTACAGTAAGTGCTCCAAGGGAGCTAAGGTAGTCAATTGTTTTATGTGACGAGACGCTCATAAATGGATCCTATTAGTTCACGCTGCAGTTTGTTTCATATTACTTTTTCAATAACTACAATTACCAGACATTTGAAGTGATGTCTGCAAGGACTATGTGTGTTCCTAGCTCTGTGTGTGTGTGTGTGTGTCGTTGCATATTGTGTTAGGATGCCGATTTGTAATGGCGAATTAGCACCATTGCTCCTCAGCAAACAAATAGTTTGTTTGACAAAAAATGATTACATGTCATGATATTATTAGTGGTTTGAACACTGTATCACTTTCCATAAAAAAATAAGCCTATAACACAGTGTTTCCCAACCCTATTCCTGGCAACATACTGTGTCTGCTGGTTTTCATTCCAACGCACTGCTCAATTGCTTAATTGAACCCTTCGTTGAACTAATAAAGTGATTAACTGGGCATTTTCCCATTATTTTCAAGTTCTTCATTTGTTGATACGGTTCAATTAAGCAATTGAGCAGTGCATAGGAGTGAAAATCAGCAGACACAGTGTTCCGCCAGGAACAGGGTTGGGAAACATTGTTATAACAGATATTCACCCAAGATGACTTTGTTACAAATAGTTATTTGAGGCTGATGTTTTGACATACATTGGGCCAGATTTATCACAGTCAATTTTGCATCAATTTATGTGAAAGGACAATAAAACTGCTAATGTTCCATACATGTAAATAAATAAATAAATAAATAAACAACACCAGCCGTTTAGTAGTTTAGTCGTTTCACTTTTGAGTCCTTAAATTAGCCTTCTGAGTTATTTTTTGCATGTTTTGTAAGACTAAGTTTTAGTTTACTTAATCAAAAGCTGGAGCAAATTGCTTTTTATTGGAAATGAATTGATAAATATGACCCATTGTATTGTACATTATATACAAGATACCACTAGAAGCTTAAGTACATTGTAAAATAATAAAGTGAACTGTAGTATAAACATGTGTTCCCTTCAAATCAAATGTAACACCCTAATAAGAGTGTTTGGGACAGTATGAACCTTCCTTCTGTATATAAAAAGGGGTCGATACAATTAGGAATATCTTCCATAACGGTGTCAATAGGGTGTAGAGCCAATATTCAGGTCGGCACTGGTGCAGTGTTCAAATTGTTTATGAGTGATGCATGACCATTCCTTTATGATTACTAACGTGCCTCTAAATCTTTCAGGGAGGTTGGGTGTAACTCTGGAACAACGTCCATTAGCCAGCATGGTCAATAGAGTCATCACTTATTTACAAACTGATCTTCATGAAATATCAGCCAATGTGAATACAGAAGGACCTGCCAGCTGAGCACCTATAATCAGATTCTGTGAGATCTGCTGTCATGCCCTCTTCCTTTACAGTAAGTGCTGTTAAATTTCAGATCTGTTCTGTCTCACATTTGAAACAATTTTATTATTATGATTTTATTTTCCATTACAATGACTGTATATCCAGTCTTTAGTATTTCCTTTTCAACTGCCTTCAAGGAAGACAGAGCACTTTAAAGATGAATTATCGTAATGCTTTCCTGGAGCAAGTGTCGTTCTTGCTGAAACTACAATAAAAAGGACAAATAGCAGAGCATTATTCCATACTGAATGCGGACAATGCCAGAGGTAATTGCTTTTTATTGATCCCTGACTACACCATAAATTAGCCCATCCCAGGTGGTAATTGCAAAGATCCCATCAGAGTTTTATGTTGGGGCTCCTTTTGAAGGTGCTACACACAGGTAGACTGCTGAAGAAGCATTTCAATAACAGTTGCAGACCAATTAAGTAGTTTGACCAAGATGTCCTTGGAAACATGTTCGTATTACATCTCTGCAAACAATCCTCCAGGATAATAAGTAGCGTATGTGTGTGCCTAAGGTTAACATTTGAATGTTAGAATTCCTAGACAGAATTTCAATTTCTTGCTAAAGGTCAAACAAATGTATAGTTTTACATCTTCAGGCCAGTGGGTTATTACCAAATAAGTTTTTTTTTTTTTTTAGACTAAACAAGTAGTGTCTGTTTCAGCACCTGGTTGGTGGTGCGGGTGGGATATGTGCCAACAGAGCCATGCAGTAGTCCAAGATCAGTGATAATTTGATTCAATGTTTATCCTACTTATACTATACTTCCATATACCTTTATAAACCTTTTCTCCCATTAGGTGCCTTTATCAATCAAGTATCCACTTAATTTGTATTTGAACAAATAGTGCTGATCTAATAGAAGCATGTGCTCTTTGTTGTATCCACTATATACAGTACACTCTGGCAGGATAACAGGATTTGGTATCCCAATGAAGTGACTGGCAGAGACATTCCTCCTGTCATATGATTTACCTTTCCTGTATCCAGCGTTGTACAGATCACAACGGTATATTGTTTACATACTCCTGATTGCTGTGAATTCACAAATCATTGTTCATAATTAGCTGGGGAATAAAACAGAAAAAAAAAATTCTTAATTTTGACGAATAATGTTCAGTCCTTTGAGGTCCGATGTCGGACCATGTCCAACATTACAATTTTCTCTTTCCAGTCCAATGTTGGACCTTGTCCAACATCATCAAAAATAAGTAAAGCACAGGTCTCTAGTTGTTTTTTCTCTGAAAAAAGCAGATAAAACCTTCAATGGCCGAGAGAAACCGAAAGAAAAAGGGAGCAAAACCAGTGTAACGGCAATGTTACCTACGTGGGTCGTCACTGAATAATAATAAGTCAGACACAGAGCAGTTGGTTTTGACATGCCACACAGGCACACAGATTTAATTAACACAAGTGCTGCTACTATGGTACCAGCAATGGATTTAATAAACAAAACAAAAATACAAGTTTGCTACACATGGCGAGCGCTAGTCTCACTAAAAGAGACTACCCTATGAAACCCTCAGTGCTGTTGTTGGGATCAAATCCCCTAAACTAAACTAGCCAAGTCCCGACTCCGGCCTCTTCCTGATGGTCTCGGCTGGACAACGCCTTCACGCCAGGTGCCCCCCACCAGCCAATTAGGGCCTCCCAATCAGCTCCGCTTTGGGCAAGCCTTCCTGTTCAGCAAGCAGCAGAGCAGCTGAACCAGTGTCAGGGTCCTCCCATAGACCTTTGATGTTAACTCTTACATGTTCATGTTTTTGATACAGAGAATAAGTTTGGTCAAGGCTTGCATAACTGGCGAAAAGCATGAATTATCAGAACCTTTCAAATCTGATTATTGTATGGTTCCCCCCTATCCCTAAATTGCTGCATGTAATAATTCCCTGGTTTTAATGTGCAAAAAAAGGTTTTCCAGTTTAAGCTCTAAATTCACTCGATTACATAGGTTTTTTGGTGTATGCCCAACAAGTCATTAGGAAGTAAAGTGTTAAGGCACATTAGCTGCTAAGCCTCTATTTCCACAGTATACATGTAGCTGCTGAAGTCAGAGACACAGCTTAAATAACAGTCAATGAGATTTTTTTTTGTTTCTCAGATTTCCAACCAATGAATACTTTCTTTTCTATAACATAACAGACGTAAAACCAAAATGTAATCAGCTTCAAAAAATCATTTGTCCAGATTAAAGATGATGAGGATTTGTTTTTGAAACTACATTACATTGCAAACCATGATTAGATGCTATTGGTGGTCATCTCCAGCGTTTCCAAAGACTTTGTTTTGGTTTGAATGGAATAACAAACTCACCAATCTGGCTTTCCATCACACATTTACTGCAGAAACCATAGCCACACCCATTTGATACATTCTTGATGTATGACATATATCCCCCAGAAAAATAAGTGCCAACAAAATTAAAATGAAAAAAAAATGTTAAAAAAAATCTGTTCGGCAACAAGAATATCGAGCCATAATGCAGCACGTTTTAAAGCAGGAAACTAAAGATACATTTTAATGATGTAAGGATATGATGGTTATGAATCCACATCAAAATGCCACCTGCTTTCTAATGTTGACTGTACAAACGGGTTATTTAATCAGCATGCTCAAGTGACCATTCTCCACAAACCTTGTTTATCCATGCAAGTAAGAAGGAACGCAATACAGGTAGGTACTGTACCAGCTTTGTAGATCTCAGTGCACCTGCTACGGAGAAACAAATATCCTAAGTATAATCTGTGTTAATCAGTATAGGCACCCTCAACAACACTACTAAAAAATGTTCAAATTAATATTGTTAAGACACTGAATGAATGAATGGCTTACCATTGTGTGCAGCATATGTGTATGCCATGTAAAGCTGTACTGTAGAGTGCTGGGGGGTGGCTTGGACCATGGTAAGAGATCTACTGCTGCTTGTCTGAGAATTGTTCCTTTTTTTGTACACAGTGGTTCAGATCTGGAATTGGCATGTGCAAGATCCCAAGCTTACACCCAGTCTCTGCCTGTATATTGGGATACTTCTGGAATCTAAAAAATGTCTTAACTTCAAACACTTTTTTTCAAAAACATAAATACTTCAGAAACATATTCCTTGGTAATTTTTGTCTTCTGGGAATCACAAACAGGCAATATCCTGCTTCAGAGATTAAAGTTGCTACTTTTCCAAAAAATAACAAGAACCCTGACAGCTAACACTGCATAGTCTGTAGATCCATTATCTGAGATGAGAAGGAAAGAGCTAATCAAGCATTTGACATATGTAGCGCCTGTATCTCAAGCTGGTTGAATCAAAAAGAAAATAGGTAAAACTACAGCACATAATCTCTTTGTATGACAATATCATTATTATATTTCTTTTAGCCAATAGCACAACAGAAACTTTCTACGATCAATCACATAGGAAATACTAAATTGTAATTTTGATCTTTATTTAACTGTTTTACACAAGGTGGACATTTAAACTACAGAAATGATGGGGAGGAATGAGATTATTCATGTCAATTGCAGTACCTTATGCACACTCGTCATGCCCCTTTTTTTAAAAGCAAAAACAGTTAAACAAAGGTATTTCAATTTGTTTTTTTGGGGTTCTTTTTTCATTACATGATGTTTTATTACTCACTTCCTTAACTAGGTATTACCCAGGTTAATACAATTTCCTATTGAATGTAAATAGCCTACCCCTTGCCAAAAATGACATGAAATTTCTACTTTTACATGACAATACATGGAATAGAGATACAAGTAGTAAAGTAATTAGTATTCAGAATATATGCACTGCATCTCTGCAGTTTTGCACCCATTGTCACAGAAACACTACCCCCATGGCTCATATTCCTGTATCTACTTAACCTTTCAAATGCAAATAACCTCATTAATATTAAAATATGGGAGAGTACATGTTTCTGTCTGAGTTCCTATTTGGCATTGTGCTACAACTGATATTGTACAACTTTATGAAAATGTGAACAAAAATTCAGATTAAAGATTCATTATATGTTTTCATTATGAAACGTGACACACTGTCAAAATGAAAACATGACAAAGTTAGTATCAGGTATGACCTTCCTGAGCATTAACACAATCCTGGCAACGTTGACGCATAGACCTGATCAACCCCTGGATATGCCACAACAAGAAAATAACACAGTACTTTAACATTAACTAACTGACCAGTTACAAAGTAGTGGCACTATATATAGGGAACTATAGTGAGGCCTGACCACGGATCGAGAGATCTAGATTTTCTGAAAGCACTTTCAATAGTATATGCACACCTGGTTGTATTCTTGTTAATTGACCCACACACTCTTATTTCCTACACGCTGATTTGTTCATTTATTTCTACTAGCATTAACCCACTAAGTGCCATTGTCCTCATTTGAGGACAGGCTACTTTGCATTTTTAACTGGCATCTACCTGTTATTTAAATTTTCTGTTTAACTATATTGTTATGATTACTCTAATTTGGTCAACCACAAAAGTTAAGACTTTAATTCAGATTTTTGTTAGATTTTTTTTCAAAGAAGAAATGACTTGGTACTTAATGGGTTAAAGACATACTTTGCTGCATGAGTCACTGGCTGAGTGTTTTGCTTGATGCAATATGTAAATAAAAATGCAATTCTCTCTTATTTGTTGATGTCTACTGACTTGGCAAGATCCTAGCCACTACCAGAAGACTCACAACAGCACCCCACCCTCACACACACTTTGTACACAAGTGGCCATACCCAGCAGAAACACTGCAATGTTTCTACAAACTTGTTTTCAGATGAGTTTTCACCTAAACAGCAATAGCATGTGCACTCTAGAGCACACAGGCTGCCCGTTCACAGGATTAAAAACAACCCTCTATGTTATTTTAAGAAATCACCATGGCGACCAGGAGTTTGCCTCCTCCTGTATATCCTGTTCATGATGAGGCTGGCATTGTCAACAGCTCAGCCAAAATTCTACCCGTGGGCAGCACATTATTACATGTTGGAGCGGGGCAGATGTGGGCACAAATCAAAGGGAACAAACTGTTTAAAGTGCACTATTTAAGCTAAATCTGATTTGTTTTAATCCCACAGCTGCATTAAAGGCCTTATTTTTGTTCAACGCAGTGTTTTCCCCCCATTTCGTTCTGCAAGGAAAAAAACATGCAGACACCGCCACAGTGAATGCTTGTAAATTATCCTTACTGGTAGCATACCATTTGGTTGCTTTTCTCCTTGCAAAAAATGAGGGGGTAAGCTTTTCACTGGTGCAAACTTTAAAATAAAAACATTATTTTAGTGTCTGTGATGGGACTTCATGTTTGGAAAGAACTATGGAGTTAATCTGCTTGAAGCTATCCCCCATTTAGAATTTCTTTGACAACTGATAGTAAAACCTTGTGAGAGGCTTTACTACAGACAGTGTACAAAATACAGTATCAATTAATATTTACACATTCAAAAAAATATTGCACTTAAGACACTCAAGAACATGGAACTCTATATCTTGGTAATAAATGTGCTAAGCTCTAGTCAATTGAATGTAAACAGATGTATGCAGCTGTCAATTTGACTGTGGCTCAAATCACTTCACAACATATTTTGTTTATTGACATTGAAGCTCACCTTCAATTGAAGAACTGATACCATTTAGCCTCAGAAAATCAATTCAGCTGAGTCCTTCTGCTGAGCTCAAAGAAGAAAAACAGTCCTGGGTGTAAATATATCAAATGTCTGACATGAGACAGCTAAAAATCTTGTGCTGATGCTGATGAATCAGATGGCATTAAACATAATCATCCATACTGGTTTATGGCTTTGTTATCACTACTTAAGCAATAACCATAGTCACTGGTATTGTGACATTCAAGCTGGAAAGGCTAGCTCATATGATTTACACCACATTTTCATTTCATTCTTACCATTAGAGACATGTTCAAATCTGTTCTTGTTAAGCACTCAGTCATTTACATCGCTAATAACCTACAGGTTCTACGAATTAACAACTGGAGCTTAGAAGAAGAAATTGCATGACATGCACTGCAACCAGTAGCATAGATCCACTCTGTCCATTGTCCCCACATTGAGAACCATTCATTCTTGCTAAGATTTGAAGTAACTGCTTGTATAGGGAGGGGAGCTACACCTCATCTAATTATTATTAACCGCATCTCGCATGTCCTCAAGTATACTTACTTTGGAACTGGTTTAAGGTTGAACATCTGTGTTTAAATTATTTTTCAATATAAACATATAACAAAAAATTGATACATATTTACTTGGTTGTTGTCAAATTAGCCTTAGTAGAAAATACAATTGTAACAGTATTTAAAAAAATAGGAACTATAGGAAAAACAAATATTAAATGGCATATATTATGGCTAAGACTGTTTTTTCAAGGTTATCAAACATTTCACAATTTATGCTAAATTTCCCTTTGAAAATTCCCATTTCTGAAAGAATAGTGTAAATATACCTATTTTTTATCACTCGAAATTCAATTCTGCCAATGTTTGCCTTATTGATGCAACCTGTTACATTGCATTTAGGACAGCCAGTTTAGTCAGTTTGCTCCCGGTAAATGATTGAACACATTGCTTACAGCTGCACGATTTCTTTAACATTATTTCAGTGAAAGAGCTGCGGAAATATTTCTGCCAAAGATCGCTCTGTCCAGTACAAGATAGGAACATTTCACGTGTCTGTTGTTATTTTTACATTTACTTATGTTTTTATTTTGTTTGATAATTCACTGATGGTGAAATAAAGTTGGCATAAAAAATGAAATATTCCGAAAATTTAGCGTTTACTGCTTTTCAGGTAAACATTTGAACAGTCTAGAGAAAATGATAAATTAAGAATGTGACAATCCTATTTTTACTGCTTTAATGAATATTATGTTTAATCTTGAAATATCTTGGCATTTTTTAACCATGAAGTAAGACATTTTTACCATGAAAAAACACACAGCCCAAATGATGGTGTTCTGAATGTAACTGCAGTTTTCTTTACAGTTAGTTAGAACTTTGTTCCAAGATTATCATACAGTCAGATCTACGGGAACAGCATTGGTTCATATTACTTAGGTAAACACCTAAGTTACTTGCATATGTCTTAGCTCTCTGCAGCTTACGGTTGTCATGGGAATAGTGCAGCAGAACCGAGCATTGTAAGAGAGAGTAAAAGGAAAACAAGAAAAGTTCGAGACTATTGAAACTGATAATAGATTATGCCTAATCATATTGCCAGATGCATGCTATAATCTATATTAAGTCATTTTTTTTTACCCCAGTATGGTTATAGGAGGATAATTACTAATGACTGTGAAAGCAGACTGAACCTAAGAAGACCTTTAGAGTACAAAGAACAATGAAATAAAAATGACAGGTACATTATTTAAACAGTTGTAGCAACACGTGGGGACATGTAACGTTGTATTTTTCAGAACCCAGCTACTTACTCTTTAAGTCAGTTCTTTGTAACTGGGCTTTCAGTAAAAAACAAGGTGAAAATGCATACAGCAGTAAATTAAATGAGAAGTCAAGAGGTTCACCAAACAGCAACCAATTAATGCACTGTAGCTTTAGAAATGATAGACGGCTCTGGGACTCTCACAACAAGAGATCAGGCTACTGTAATTAAATTCTGAAAATGATTGTACAGTATCACCAATGGCTAGTTTCCACAAAGATTGCTTCAATTCTGATTGCAAAATCATCCTCACAAGCAATGTTGCCAAGCATATTACCACAGTGGAATAAATCAAATTATCAGACTCTATAGTGGAGAAGATGTTTCCTGAAAAACTCCTAAACTACTGCTTCCTTGCTTGCCATGTAGACAAAGATTTTTGAATATGACTCAACTTTCAGCACCTATCCTCTTTTGCCAAGAGGCCTTCTTTAAACCATATTGTGGGAAACTGAGCTTGAATCCTGGTTCAATGCCCTTGCACTCTTCCAACAGGGACCTTGGGGTCTTTGATATCCACAAAGCTGATTTACAGACCTCATTAACACCACAGGGGCATTGTAGTTGGAATAGTTTTGTGCGTTATCCTGAGAAGCATAGATCCTTTAACCTTCAGACTAGGAGAAGAAAGCTCTGTCTCATAAATCACCACCCCCTTAATAAAATACTGCATCGAATTCATATACTATTTCACAATGCACAGCAGAATTGGATCTTGGGAGTATACACATATATATAGTGTGGTGAGCCTTTTCCAAAAGTGTTTTCATTTAGTCTTCATTTAACCTGACTTGTTTGGTCAACAGGAACTAAACAAGTCAGGTGTTTAATCTCAAGTGTCTTTCTTGATTAGCAAAATAAACAGGTATTTTCCCTTTACAAAATAACAGTAAATTAGATGGTGGTACAATTTACAGTTGTATATTTACTGTCGATGAATTTGCCAACCTAAAAGATGACACACAGACACATATACTTACTTAAGCACCTATTGGCAATTAGATCAGCTGATTATATCTTATGTAATTTCCAGGCACTCACCTTGATATATTTTACTGCCCACAGGGATGTGTCAATCCTCCAATAATAACATTGTGTTTAAGTTATTTTCAATCCCACAACCACACAAAAGCACTGGTCTTGTAACAGGAAATGTAAGGGTGCTTCAAATGTATTTTTCACAGCAAGAACTTCAAAATATACAAGAGAATTCAATTCCAGGCAAGGATACTTGAGGTTGAAATTAATTTTAGAGTTCTCAATCCAGTTAAACAGGTGACCACATCACCAACAGCATCTCTACTGGCACTAACAGTCAACTTTGCAGGCAGAAAGAAAAGCTGTGGATAGGCTTGGTGAAATATCCTCTTCATTCTCTAACACTGGGACAGGCAACCTTCATCTCTTCCAGTTCAATCCATAGCAATACTTTGTTTCAAACAGGTCCTTAATTACCTAATTGGTCTTTAGTTGGGTAATGTATAGTTTGGGTAGTTGACTGGAACAAAGAGCAGTATTGCAATGGAATGGACTGAGTGAACCAAGATGGCCGACCCCTGCCCTAAGATGCAGTGTGGGAAAGCTAAGATTCACACACAATCTCTTGTAATGAGCTGCTCAAAACACAGGGGAGATTGCTCTTCCATATTACATAAGCCTTCTGAAGCTGGCCACATTACTAACACTGTAAAACAGCATTGACTGCTTGTCAAGTCAGTGAGGTCAAATATCCTTTCTATAGAGACTGTGCGGCCACTATTTTGAGCAGTGCTGAGAAATAAAAAGGCCTCTTGCTAACAGCCTGTCAAATACCTGAAGCTGAAGTGAAACAGACTGAAACCTATTTCCCTACAGGAGTGCAACTGATTACAGTCTGTTCTTGCCAGATAGGAAGCTGTTGCACCAAGGTCTCGCCTGGCCTTATGAATGTGTATGGCTGATTGTGCACCCTTCTGAAACACATGTCATTTCCATATCTCATTCAAATCCAAAAACATGTCATTCCCGTGAAAAGACAGGTATACCATTTCAATAACGCAGGTACGTCACTTTCATTACTGTGGTTATAAAGAAGATGATGAGGTTTGTCATTTCCAGGGATGGGTGCTGCCAGGTTGGTACAGCTCAGGGTTAATCCAACCAAACTGAGGACTGATGAAACAAAGATTTTTGCAGGAGCAGTCTTCATTGATGCATACAGAAGTGTGAAAAATGTGAATGACATGGGCATGAGTTTATAGACTTTGGTGGTTATACTGAAGTTTATTGGCTAGAGACAATAACCTTGAGGGTCATAGTCAGTAGTAGCTGCAGAGCATGAAGCATTTAAAAGTAGTAACCTGTTCATTAATATTATTAGATTAGAGCCAGCTGTATAATGTGAACACAGGGGTGTGAAAATCATATCGCCAGACGCCCGGGTGTGAGGGACATGTTTTGCCGTTATACTTTGCCCATTGGACAATTAGGTTTTATTTATTTATTTTTCCTATGTTCATTTTGTTGTCAGAAAAACACCCCGGGTATATTTGTAGAGAGCCACGCAAGCTTCTAAAAACTGAATTGCGGAAGTATAGCATCTACACACAAACATTTTCAAAAGTGTCTACATCCCAGCCCTATCACTTCTGATTGGTTAGCTGTGGAAAAAGCTGATCTTCTGTTGGTTACAAAAGAACCTAGAAATGGCTGCAAGACAGCCTCTGGTAGGTATAGACTAATCTTTTAAGCTTAAAGTATTATTTACGCTTTTTGTAAATGAGCAAATAAGTGATACTGCTTGACACGAACCTGACATTTAAATGCAACAAGCTAGTAAAAAAAAAAAAAACAGAGTTGCTAAGGTATTGGTGGATTAAAAAAAATCGTGTTGTGTAATTTATAAGATTATTTCTGAGTCTACTTTGTGGTCAAGCATGCACTTGTTGGGATGTTTTCCAAAACATACAGTTTACTGTTTAGAAGCATTTCAAGACAAACTTTCCGTGGCAAAAAATGTAATGTTGTTTTTCTTTCAATTTTAGTGTTGCTTACCTAGTTTGCCATTTACCATATTTACATATTTTTTAAATTTCAACGCTATATAAAAAAAAAAAAAAAATTAACTTTATTTTTAGTGAATTTGAACGTAAGTGATATTAGGCATTTACTGGACATGCACAATAGATCGATTTGTGAAAATATTATAACATGAAGATTGACAAATGTGTTTAAAATGACAGAAATAAAATGCTTATACATTATGAGATTATCTGTACAATATTTTATTATTATTATAAAATAAAATACAGACTGTAAATCGCATGGCAATGTGTTTATGTAGTGTTTGCAGAATTTGATGGAGCCTACTGTAAATATTGCGTGTATTTTGGTAGAACAGTTAAAAAAAAAAAAAAAAAAAACGGGTTCTGTTGTTACAAAACTGAACGTCAAGAAAAATCAGAATTCCACAAAGCAGCAGTAATAGTTGGCAATCATTTTGTATCTGTGATGCAACTAACTAAAACACCTGTACATCAGGAGTTTATTTATATATTTGAATAACTACAATCAGTGTTTATTATAGTTGTACTCTTAAGCCGATGTAACACGAGGCAACTTTCAAGCAACAGTTTCAGGCAACGGTTGCAGCGACTAGTTGCCTGCGACATTGTCAATCAATTTCCTCCAAGTTACTCAAAACTAGATCATTTAGATTTTGTTGCAACTTCGGTGAAACATGATCCAGATTTACGTCATGTGACATCTAGACGTCGACTTGGGAGGGAAAAAAATAGAAGCATGGCTACGGAAGAGACTGCAGTGGGGAACAAACGAAGAGACTGCATTGATCAAATGGTTTTTGATTGCACTGTTGTCACCTAGTGCAACCTAGTTGATGTGTACAATGTTACACGTAATGTTTTTTATATATATATATATAGTACAATGTATTCTTATGTTGACAAACAATGTAAATCGGTGTTTAAAAGTATCTGCTAAATTACTAAATAACTACTAAATAATAAGACCGGTTTTTAAAGCTGACGACGAGTTTTTTTGAGACAGCTTATAGTTAGGGTTTCTGGTTTTCTGTGTTTTCATCCGACTTTCCTCCTCCCCTTTACAAATTCAATTCAATCTGTATTCGGGCATTACTGGTTATTGTTAATTACAATTAAAACGTGTTATTTGTATTTTTTTTTTTTGTTGTTGTTGTTGTTTGTTTTTGTTTTTGTTTTGTTTTTTAACATTACACTGCTAAATAATCATTCAAACTCCCCCACTTTTGTCCGTTTCACACCTGTGAAAACAGTGTGGCGCGTCTTCTTTTCAATGACTGACTTATCTAATTTAAAATAAATAAATGTTGGCAAACCTTATTTATCGCAACATCATCAGTTCCTAATCAAACAATTGCAGTCTAACTCCAATTACATTCAAACCATGTTTAAAAGACCAAGCCACAATAAGAATCACACCAGTTACTAATTTAACTCATTTCACAATTAACACATTTAACACATTTCTCAATTTTAATGAAGAAACCTAGAAGGTGTGTAGAGAAACACCTCAAACACCAAAAACCATCAGCCCTATTTATAGTACATTACACTGTGTACATCACTGTATTCAAGCATTATAAAAATAAAACGTTTATTATTATTATTATTATTATTATTATTATTATTATTCTATAATCCAGATAGATTTAGAGATTTATCCATCCGGATTATCCACAGATTGGTCCAAATTGAGTGAGTTTTCAAAACTCTAAACCACCCAAACCATAAAACGAAAACACTGTAGGAAGTTGAAAGCTATATTTTAAAATGAAAAAACAAATCTCTGAAATAAGCTGTTACAGTGCATCAGACTTGATGACAGTGGTCTGATTAAAGGTTTTCGTTGGCTACAAAATAAATAAATATTTAAAACAAGCTTAAAGAACTCCAGTTAGGACTGTCATAATGCCAGAAACCACAGCTTACTTTTCTAAATATAAGTACATAAACTATAGATGTGTATATATAATAATAAAATAAAAAGTTTATTTGCAATTTGTCACACGCTTTTGTTTCAGGTCACAGGTTTTTATGGGATCCTTCAAATGAAAAATATTTCAAACGGGATAAAAGAAGACAATCCCAGAAGGAATTGTCTGAACATTTGGGCAAAATGAATGGTTTTTGCTTTACAGGTCTGTATTTATGTATGTACATATATATATATATATATATATATATATATGACTTAAAGTGTATGGCTTAATATTGATTTCATTGCTATAAGCACCCCAAGTTAAGGTATGGTAAATAACTACTTAAAACTATAAGTGAAATTGTATGCACAATATCATTTGTCTTTTTGAATTGCATTCACAGCCTCACATAAATAATCATTTTATTCACTTAACTTTTATTTTTGCAAGTGCATGACTCCAAACTGGTTATGCACCTCCATTATGCAATACATTACCATTCAATAAAAATGTATGAATTGTGTGAAGATATTTTTGTGCTAGCTAAGGATATCTGGACATAAGTACATCAAGGGAAACCTAATTTTTATTTCAACTGGACATGAATTGTCTAAAACAAAGTTTTGACATGTAATTGATTTTAACCGAGGAAGGAATAAAATATAAATGGAAGAACATCAGGACCGCACTTTTACGAGAACATAAAAAAGCAGAAAAAACCAAGAGATCAGGCGCTAGTGCTGATGACGTATATATATTCCAAAATATCAGCACTATGAGCGCTTAGCAGCTGCCATCAACTGGTTACATACCCAAATGTATGGTACATTTACGTATGTAAACGTTTGATGACAGCTGTATCTTTTTAGGTAGTTGAACACTCCTTTTATGTAACACATTTAATATTTACATGAGAACATAAGAAAGTTTACAAACGAGAGGAGGCCATTCAGCCCATCTTGCTCATTTGGTTGTAAGTAGCTTATTGATACCAGAATGTCATCAAGCAGCTTCTTGAAGGATCCCGGGGTGTCAGCTTCAACAACATTATTGAGGAGTTGGTTCCAGACCCTGACAACTGTGTAAAAAAGTGCCTCCTACTTTCTGTTCTGAATGCCCCTTTATCTAATCTCCATTTGTGACTCCTGGTCCTTGTTTCTTTTTTAGAAAAAATCCCTTGGGTCAACATTGTCAATACCTTTTAGAATTTTGAATGTCTGAATCAGATCGCCGCGTAATCTTTGTTCAAGACTGAATAGAATAAATTCTTTAAACCTGTCTGCATATGACATGCCTTTTAAATGTTAGCAGCGTAGGTCAGGGGGCATGGAGCTGAGGGCTTCCAATTTCCTGTTAATTAGTACCTATTTTCTATTTAAGCCCTGATCACTTGCACCTTCGCTGTCTAGTGTTTCGTTTTGCTGCAAACGCTCAGGCGCCGTCACTTCTTGCTTCACCACTAATATCTAAACTTCGTTGCCTTTCACTGCAGGTCACTTCTCTGCGCAGCGCTGGCAAGATAGTATCAATTATTTTCCTGCCTGCTCCGGTGATTCTTCTCATCATTCAACTTTTCTATTCGGCTCCAGGACCTACAACGTCAATCTTTCCTGCTCCATCCAGCCTCCAGCCCAGCAACAGCGCCGTCCAAATTATTTTTATCAGAAAGACTGGCCTCCGCTAAACTTTAAAAGCTCCTTCGACAAGACATTGACATTCCCTCGTCAGTGATTGCCCTGCCATAGCTCTATTTAAATCCACCACAAAGCTTTGTCTGCAGAATCTTTCTTTACTCCTCACTGGCAATCAAGCGCCCCTCCCCCGCTCCCACAGAGCCAGCACAATTAATTGTTCCTTCAGAAGATCCTGCCCTGGATTTCCATTAACTACGTTCAACGTTTTAAAAGACCTATCCAGGCTATTTCAAACTCCATTTCAGCCTGTGGCGGCTCGTGATTTTGACTGGTCACAACATGCTCCAACGACACTGCTGTACTGCAACTTTTCCACCAGCGCCTCAGACCATGGTTACCACGGCAACACCCTCATTGAGTGACTGTGTGGAGTGGTAAATTGCCATGGTGACCAGGCAGCTTCATCAGGCTCTGCAAGCTATGTGTCTCAGTACTGCAATCTTCTGGCTTCGTGTTGCTGCACTTTCATAACTTGTGAGGGCGAGTTCAACTCGCCGAACTGTGACAAAATACTGCATTAACTTAATCATATACATGACTAACTGTCCTAAAACATGTATTGAATATATGTATTATTCAAATCTAAAAATAATATGCAAATTTTATTCTACATAGACAAGGCTTTTCATCACAATAACCAAATAAATTCTACCCTGCTTCACTCAAGCCAATGGTTTAATTCCAATCATAATCTCTAGATGGCAGTATAACACCACAAGTTCTATATACAGTCTTTTACGCGTCATCTCAGAGACGCTTAAAAAAATCTTTTAAAAACCGATTCACACGGCACTAAATTGTGCAATTTATGCCGGCACAATACCGTCAACGCTTTCACACAAGCAAAGGGATCATGATAGTCAAAAGATCGTTCTCATGTCTACAGAAACTTCAATTCAACAAAATCTTTTTTTTTCTTTCGACACCCTGCAACGCAAATGTATTATATTGCATACTGCATATTGTTTAAAACAACCATAAAGGTTTTGATAGGGGCACCTTTAATATTCTAAACACCCTTATTTAATTTACAGCTATTGTTAGACCATCTGAACGACTGTACATCGTGAATATCAGACGACGATAAAACGTACCAAAGTAAATTCTAGCTGTACATTCCTTGAACAAAACTGTTTGCTTTCCTCTCCCTGTAAGGAAGATGTAGTCACTACAGTACTGTTCACACAATCTGTTTCAGAAATTAGATACATTCTGCCTGGAGACACACTCTTTTTAAGATTAGCAGTGACAAAAATGAACCACTGAGCTCAAAGGAACGGGGGTAGTACTATCAACATTTTTTATAGTTACCTGAAGATTATGGTAGTATGATCTTCTGCTTTATCTGTCTCTAACATATTGTTTTGTTTTAACTACTAACATCCTATTAAACAATTATTGAAAAATGAAACAAATTATACAAAACAGAAGCAGCATCACTAGTAACTACTGGGCTGATTTTTTCTTTGTCACTGTCAAAAAACAATAATTGGCTAGAATGACAAGCGACAGTCCTTCATAAACAAATTAAGCCACACAAATGAAGGCACTGAGTCAGAGATGTCACATTTTTTCCCCAAAGCCATGTGTTTAAAACAAAATTAAACAGTATATTACTGATGCATGCATTATTGGTATAAACAAGATATCTCACTAATGGTCATGACATACAGTATTTTTATGCTATTGCCACATCTGCCCATGACAGAAACACCACATGGCATGACTTTTCAAGACTTAGCTCTGTCTGGAGAACATACTCACGCAAGCATACCTTTTTATAGCCCTGTCGCATAATTTATGCCAAGTTAAGCATGTGCAGGTAATGAAGCAATTAGCTGCTCACTTTAGCACATAGCATTATGCACAGGTGCATCTGTTCTGCATATGTAATCGGGAGCATCTCAGAGGTCAATGAGCTGCTAATGACCTATCTGCATATTCTGTGGGAGGACATGGCAGTAGATACCCTGTCTAGATGCCATATGCCCTTAAAAAAACTCTAGTTTAATTTTATATAAGGACAATTATGCTTCACTACAGTAGGGCAAGTGGCAAAAACAAGAAACTGTAGCTGCTTATCTGTATGCTTTCCCTGGAGTCTACTGACACTTGTGCTAGCACAACAACCAACAAAGGTTAGTTAGTGAACATACAGCTATGGCTAAACATTTTGCATCATCTAGAATTTTAGGATTGAGACATAATTAAAAAAAAAAATTCAACTTTATAAACCAAAATGAGTTAATTCTATAGGATGACGCAAAACTTTTGGCCAGAGCTGTAGAAAGGTGTATCTGTTTACGATCTGTGTGTTGGATGCATCATTTGCGCTGTTTAATTTGAATAAGATCAAAAGAAAATCCTAAGGGCTTTGTCCAGATAATTTGCTGCTATGGTAAGAGAAGCCCTACAGCTTCACATGAAAAACACTCCACACCTCAAAGAAGAGGCAGGGGCAGCGGCACGGGGGTGGCGTGGCTTGGGCTTGGGGGCTTGGGGATTGGGGGATTGGGGTTTTGAGGGGTGGGGGGGCTAGAGGCCAAAATTATTGTCAGGCTTCTCTTATACTGCTGTTTTTAAGCAAGCAAAGCCAAACACATTGTCTTATGCTATCCTGAGCAAGGGCTGCCTTTTGGCTAAGAGAGGGCTGGCTTTTGTGAAAATATATTGTTGCACCTGTACCACTTGCAACTCTAATATTGCTACTAATTTATCTACCAGACACATTTAGATTTTTGAACTTATAACAATACCAAGCACTTTATACACGATTATTACAACAAATTGATCACAATATATTGCTTATTCTAAATTATTTTTGGTGTTTAAATACATTGCATAGACTCAGGCATCTCTATTTTTGTTTCATTAATTTAAGTTTATCAATGTTCAAAAAACACAACGTTTTATTACATATGTTTAAAGTAATACTCTGTCCCTCCATTTGCCAATTTCTTCTTAATATTACTGTGATCTCAGGCTGTATACAAATTTGACAGTCAGGGTTGTTAAACTATGTGCCACATCTATTCGCTTCTCATTGGTCAGTTTCCCTAGTTTGTCATACCTTTGTCTCATTGGCAAACCTTTTTTCCCTTACAATACAATTGATAATATTACTATCATGGAAAAATTGTAAATTTACCTTGTTTATTTAAAGTTAAACGTGAACAACAACAACAACAGTACTACTACTACCACTACTACAACTACTAATAATAATAATAATAATAATAATAATAATAATAATAATAATAATAATAATGAGCTTCTTATCTGAAATGAATATTAAACAGCTGTCAAAGTATTTGTTCAGCTTTTATAGCCTGCCTAACTAGCTATTTTTTAAGTTCTACAGTTATTTACTGCTTCGGACACAAATACATGAAATGGTAACAAACATTTCAACTTGTTTCAAGTCTCATATAATGTTACAAGATGACAAATGTCAGAGACAAACATATTTCACGAGGGACCAAATTTCGAATGACAACTGCATGTTTGTGTTGAACAATCCCAGTCCCGGTTTTCATATAAGATATTCCTGTGTATGTTGGTTTTAAGAAAATGAATCATAACAATTTCACTTTCTAGTTATCCTTTTCCTGGGTAAAATACATACAGCACATGTTCAAATGCCTGCTGGTCCCACTACTTCACTTATCTGGGGGGCCCCCACAAAGTTTGTTGTAGTTTGTTGTAGTTTTTGTTCAAAAACCCCCCCCCCACCCCTCTTAGCCCCCTCATCAGGGAAAGTCTGGCACAGCCACTGAAGATAAGATAAATTAGCTATTTCAATTTTTCTGAAGAAATACTGTCACAGTGTCACTTTGCTCAGTATTTGTTTCCTTTCCCAGAAAAGTGGTGAGCAGCTTTATATTATGAAGTTAAATCTGATACACCATGACATACTGCTTTGTATTTAAACTCAAACTAGTGGTATACTGTTTAGAAATAGTATACCAGAGTCGAGGCAGACAGTAAGTAGGTACAGTACAAACACTTGTGGGTTCGGGTCGGGTTACAGGCCTTATTAAAGCGGGTTGGGTCACAGGTAAGAAGATGGTGCTGCAGCAGGTTGCGGGTTTGAGTCAGGTTCTGTAATAGCTGGTCCTATGGTGACCACTTGTCCGTAATTGGGCAGGACAGTCCCGAAATGTAAGTATCAAGTCCCGGTCCCGGGTTTAATGCCTTCGGGACGGCATTTGTCCTGAATTCATAGACACAGTCAATCATAGAGTTTAGCACCAGTCAAACCATAGCATATCTGTCTATAGCGCATCATAGCACTACCCCTGTCGTATTATTTTGCAGTGCCCGACACTCCCTCGCTCGTATGTATGTATGTATGCAGGTGCACTCCCAGAAATCTTTCATATGGTACACACAACTGAAACACACTGACATCTTATCTCATGCCGATAACGACTCTGCATCAACATGCTGTACAGTGTTTCAGTCACAGTGCTGTGTTCTATTCTTTCCTGAGTTTCCCTTTTTAAAAATTAAAAAACACAACACGCTGCCATCGAAACAGAACAGCAACTAGAGTGACAGCCAAATAAAAGCTACAAATAGACATATTTTAAATACAGATTTAAAGGAAAAACTAGCTCACAAATATTTTACGCTGGTTCCATTTCTAATCATTTTACTCTCACAATCACTACAATTAATCACTAATCCCCCCCATCCCCCCCATCCCCCCCGCTCTTCGGAAGAAACACAAAACACAAAAAAAAATGTAAATAGAAATGGCAGGTGTCACATTTTTGCATTTTGAAAAGGTGGTCAGCCTAGCCGGTCTGGATTGGAAGCAGGTCATAAAAATCAGACCAGCACAGGACTCTGACTCAACATACAGTAGTAACTAGCAATAAATAAACCTTGATGTTTCTACCTTGCAGACCCTTATTAAATATGTGCATCTAAACTTTCTCTCTCTGTCTCATTTTGTATTTGTCTGGCGATCCAGCTCTTGACAGGAAGTCAGACGCAGCCAGGAGGTAATGTAGCTTAAATAAATAATGCATGTATTGCACAGTACACAAGGCCGTAATGCCTAATGGGTAGTAATACACAGGAAAGAATGAATAATGCAGTAAAGCCCAATCATAAAATTCTTATTTTTATTTCTCTTATTGACACAATACATTACTTGGATTGGTGGGTTGACAGACAAGCAGATAAACAGATGCAGGCAAATAGCTTAATAGATATCATGTCATTAGTGCTTCATTTTAACACTGCCTTTAAGTAACTATATGATGTCCTATGTAATCTACAGTATCTTTGTCCCATACCTTTTTAGTTATATTATGTTGAATATTATGCAACTGGGTCCAAATTGTCCAAGATGTACTGTATAGTGTTGCCATTGGTTTATACTGTTAGAGTGCTTTGGGAGGACAATCCCATGATGTTAAAACATCTTCTTCTGAATGTTTGACCCAAGTAATCAATTTGATCCCTTTCTATGAATTAATTAATTAATTTCAGGAATCCTTGCTAAACTAATTAAATCTGTTTTCATTTATTTTTATTTTGAAAAATGAAAACCAATTCAAAATGTGGTTTCAGCAAGTTTCTGAAAAAAAAAAAAACATCTTACCACAATTTGACCAGCCTTATACAATATTACCCTTGTGGGAAGTCAAGTCGCAGAGGGGGAAATGTCTCGGGAGAACAATCATTTAGGGCACAGATAACTATTTAATTGCTTCTAGAAAGTTTTAATTTCTCGAAGATCTCAAGAAAAGTGTAGATGCAACAAGCTACACTAAGATACAACTGAAAAGAAAGAAAACATTGGCCCTATTAGTTAACACTGTAATGTAAATGTGAAGCAAGGGATCTATATGCTATTATAGCCTGAAGGCTTGTATTTTTCCTATGTTGTTTTCAATAAATAATGTATAATAAAATGCACTTCAATGTTCCATCACAAGTTCTCTTAAGTGCTTTTTCAAGATTATTATGCCAGCTGCCCAGGTATCCCTGAATCACCATTCAGAGATTTCAGAATGCCTTCCCAAGGCATTCAAGTTTTAATTTTGAGCATCAGTAGCTGCTACAGCTAACTGCATGTAAATAATTAAGGAAACAACACAAGGTCAGTCTTTAAGCACAATGTCAGACTGGATGCGAGCGATGCAAGCGATGCGAGTGAAGTCGTCGAATGTCGATCCACACCAAACGCGACTTGGAAACGATTCAAAAGACTGAAAATAAATACATGGCCCCGCCCATGCATTCCTATTGGAGATACTAGAGATAGGCTGTCCCATTACAAAACAGGTCTTGTTTTGATAAAAGGTTATCACCTTGACCTCCAGCAACTCCATTGTAAAATAAATGCTGGACTTGTAGAGTTATTGAACACCCCTATATATCCAACAGTTTTATTGTTATCATATAGTAGTAGTAATTGTACAGTTATACTCGTAGTAGTAGTATTTTTTCCTTTCATGGTACCAGTAGTACTGTAGTCTGATTTGAAGCCCGGTACATCTCCAGCTGGAGCAGACAGCTGGACAATAGTAGTATTGTTGAACTGATATTTTCAACAAAATTATTTTATTGTTATACATTTATATATACAACTTACTGCAAACTCAATTGTGTTTCTTTACAAATTCCTTCATTGATCCTTTTTATTAACTTCTTTAAGTACTTTAAAGTGCAATATTGTTATTATTATTATTATTATTATTATTATTATTATTATTATTATTATGCAGAAGTCACCACTTACCTTGCATTACTACCGATGCCGTTCTTCACATCTATTTTTCTACTTTATCGTAAACGCTATTTAAGACTGTGACACAAGACTATGTGTTTGAGCCGTCTCTGTCTTCATTTACTTATGAATAATTATACAAAGAACAAGGTTGTGTGCCATGGCAAGACGCAAGACTTTTATTTAGTTTTTCCTTTTAAAACAGTCCGTTGAACAAATATGGCTCATAATCTTCAAAACTATGAGCTTGGTAATGTTGGGATGTGTCACATAGAATAGCAACTTGTTGGTGGCTTTTTTTACAGCATATAGAATAGTAGAACCTCTATAATATTTTTGTTTGTTTGGTGAATCTCTTTATGCATACATTCACTTTATGACATTCTTCTTGTCACATATCTGTGCAACAGAACAATTTAGTGAACACAACTTTATTTATCATAAAAGCAAACAAACAAACCAAAAAAAGCCACAGCTTAAAATGAGGTCACATGTTCAAGTTGTGTGCATGTGGGACTTTTTTTTTAAAAGCCAGCAAAAGTGCACATTTTTCATTGAAATGCTGGACAGGTAGACTGCATTAATAAACCTATTTTTATGAAACTATAATCGTAAAGAAAATGTCTCGGTGCTGCTAAATGCACCACCTGCAAGCCACGACTACTGCGACTACATGTGTTTGAGGCATGTGTCTGACGTGTTTTAAGGGTGTTCACCTTGCTTCTGATTGGTCAGTTTCGTTAAAGTAGCCCTATTTTAGCTACGTGAAATTTTCTCAAAGCAACGTCGCTGCATCGCTCGCTACTGGTGTGGATACTCCCGTTTCACTGCAGTGACTTCTAAATGATTCACTCGCGTCCAGTGTGGATACAGCTTTTCTAAATATAAAACTTTACCCTCATCCCCTAACCATTAGATGCAAATTGGGCCTACAGCAAAAAATAACCCAGACATAACCCTGGCTTGGAATCTACAATATTTTGAAAAGGCTTCTAAAGGTATAACTGTTCATCTTCCACAGCCGCAAAGCGTGTTATGCTGTAAGTAGTAGCATGGGTTTGGCTTTGCAGATGGGCGCTATGTGCCATTCCAGAGGGTTTGAAGAGCAAATCAGGAACTTCTCACACCTCCCATGATAATCAGCAATCATGACACCTCAGTTCAGATAGCCCTGTGAAAATAACTTGAAAAATGAAAACTGTAACAGACCAGCTTTTGATGGCACTGTGTATGAGCAACGACAGCAACCACAGCCCTCGTATTAACCCATCAGCATCACTTCTGATGGTTCAGTACAGGAACTTCTAACACAAAACTGCTGATGACAATATAAGCCAATTCATTTTTTCTAAAATATGCAGTGTTTTTGTTCTTGGAGCTTCCCAGGGGGCATAGTTAAAAACCTTTTGGGGAGATTGTTAGTTTTGATTTATTGCCTTAGTCTGCTTTGAACCTTATCTATAGCACACGTTTCTCTCATACTGTCTCTGTCAATGCACCTCAATGCTAGAAAAAATTAAGCAAATCCCAGCAACCCCAGAGAAATATGTCCGTTTCTATTGTCCTATGCTTTTAGACATGCGATCACTGAGATTATCAGAAACACCGACTGAGATTATCAGAAACACTGGAGGCTACAGGACGGGGAAGTGCAAGATGTCTGCAGATTAATGCCAATGCCTTGTTTCAAATGTCCCAGGTATTAATCTTGGTCTCCTCTGACTACACAACAACAGACAACAACAACAGCAGTTCACATTTATATAGCACCTTTCATCATAAGGATCCCAAAGCGGTTCATACA
Source organism: Polyodon spathula (assembly GCF_017654505.1). Lineage (NCBI taxonomy): Eukaryota > Metazoa > Chordata > Actinopteri > Acipenseriformes > Polyodontidae > Polyodon > Polyodon spathula. The sequence continues at coordinate 67,204,368 of NC_054535.1, forward strand.
CACACACACAGAAAGTTTTTAAAAAAAAAGTGTCTAATACAGAATTTGCTAAAACAGAAATAAAAAAGAGATACAAAATGTGGTTTTGACTGTAAAAAGGCTATGTGAACAGGCTGGCTAGTGGTTACATCAGGCTAGGAAATGCAGGACACAGACAAACAGACAAAACAAATCACTAACAACAAACAAGTATTGTGCTGGTTTAAATCCAGCATGAATAGCAATTGTTTACTTTAGTTTGTTCTTGGAGAGATTTTGGTAGGACGATCAATGCTGGGTAGAGTGACTGTGGTCTTGAACTTTCTCCATTTGTAGACTATCTGTCTGACAGTGGATTGGTGGAGCCCCAAATTCTTAGAAATGGTTTTATAACCCTTTCTAGACTGATGAGCATCAATAACTGTTTTTCTGAGGTCCTCAGGATTTCTTTAGATCGTGGCATGAGGTGTTTCCACACACCTATATGGCGAAGACCAAACTCATAAAGTTCCTGATCTTTATGTAGAGTGGGGCCTCCCAAACTCACCCCTGAAGATCTACCTAATTATTTAAACACCTGATTCTAATTATCCACTTAATTGAGCTGTTAAAACCAAGGGTTCACTTACTTTTTCACATACCCTGAATCTTAATTACTTATCAATTGCAGATGAAACAAAGGCATGCATTAGTCTTTCAACATCAGATACAGAAATAAGAGATCTTTAGCTATATTTCTCAAACGATAAAAGGATACTTTAGTAACTTTCCTAATACAAGTCTCTAATGATAGATCAAGGTCAACGATGACTGCCACATTTCTTATTTCTAGTTTTAGTTCTGATGAGAGACTGTGTGGTAGAGTGGTTGGGTTTCTATGGTGGTCGGGAGGCAGAAAGGAGACTCAGGACTGGAGAACTGGCAAATTTATTTTTGCTAAATCAAAATTATAAACCAAAACACAGCTCATAGAGCCAAAATAAAAAGTCTTGCACTATAATGATGAGTTTTTAAATAAAAATACAGACCTCCTCCGGTTTTTAGTTTTGAAACTTTAACCCAGAGACATGGTTTAAAAAGAGTGAGCCAGGAAGACATGTCTGTGGAGGACTGTGTGCTAGCTCTGGGAAGCCGCATAGTATACGATAACATTGTATCTGCTTCTAAAATGAATAAGGCAATTGTATTTTTTTTTTTTAAAACAGAAGAATTAGTAAACTGGGTAGTAGAGGAGGGGGTGACAGTGAGGGGGGTTTTCTTGCCAGTACACCCCGGTAGTGAAGGTGACTATTTCAAATGTACCCCCATTTCTGCAGAACGAGCTGCTGGTTACCAAGCTGAGCCGCCACTGAAAGTTCACATCCGGGACTGGAGAGTGCAGCTGGTCTCCACAGCTCCGGAGCTGGGACGCGTCATGTCATTCCGAAGACAGTTATAGTGATTTTAAAAGACACAGGACATATTCGGGGCATATGCCTGAGGAGAGAGCCTGCTGCCAGGCTGGGAGAACAGCAAGGGGGAAGGTGAGCGAAGTGAACAGTCAGAAGCTGCTGATGGTGATCAGCCGCGGGGTGAGGAGGGGGACCTCAGGGAAAGAACGTCAGAAGCAGAAATAATAATTACTGACGACGGCCAGGGAGAGGGAGTGGAGCCACCATAAGCCCCGATAGTGAAAAAATAAATAAAGCAGAGACGGTAGACAGACAGGGGCTTGTAGTTCAGGCTCATTGTGCAATTAATGAGGGAATATTAGATAAAGGAGATAGTGGACTTTTTAAAGTAGCAAAAGAAAAACAATTAAAAAGGCTGTATACATCTTCAAGGCGCCTGCCTCTCTAAAGGAAGCTGGGCCTCGAGAGCGGAGACAAGCTGACTGATGACTCCCAGTCTTATGATTTTGCAAGCAGTCTGGAGGTAGACGGGTACAGTGACAAAGATGTTAACGTGTTTTCATATCAGGCTAAAGGACAGCGGGGAGTAAATGTAAAAGAGTGTTTCCCAGATTTAGAAAAGTTTTTGAGCACTGGACAAATTATATTGCAGAATGCTGTTGTAGCTGATTTTAAAGAGTGCTACAGACTAAAGAAAAATGTGTAACTTAAAAAAAGTAAAACAGATAATGCAATTAGTTTGATCATTTTAGTTACTTTCTGTCTTTCCTTTACTGTCTTTTTTATTTTTATTTATCTTTATCTTTCAATATGGGTGCCTTTAAGATTGGCAGTGAATGTTAAAGGGGCCAGAAATCCTCAGAATTTTAGAATTTTCAATGCAAAAAAAATTGAATGTAATCTTATTACAAGAAATACACTCACGTGATATCAATGAGGCTGAGTGGTTGAAGGGCTGGAAGGGAGACCTGTTTTAAGTCACAGCACTAATGTCAGTGTGATTGTAGCAATTTTATTTTAAAATAATTTTAAACCTGATTGTATAAAAACAACTGAGGTGGTCAAAGGCAGAGTATTGATGGTGCAAGTTAAGGTGGGAAACTCACGGTTTGCTTTTGTAAATATATATAATCCCAACAACAGCCAAGACAGAACTGAAGTATTTTCTGCTCCGGGTGATGTACTGGCAGGCTGTGACACAGGGGAGGCCCTGATTGTTGGGGGGATTGGAACTGTGCAGTCAGTTACGCAGCTTCTGAAGGTAATCCATTCACATTATTTGGTCGATGACTGGAGGAACCAGAATTGCATTAAAAAGAAATACACCTGGGTTCCCCCAGGTCAGGTTTCAGTGGCCTGGCTAGACAGACTTTATTAATCCAGACATCATTTAAATTTATGCAGAGGCTGTCCGATCACCCCTAATAGTCTTTCCGATCACTGCCTGGTCACACTGCTGTGCTCTATCCCCTCTGGAATGGCACACAGTGCCTACTGGCACTTAAATAACCGCTTGCTTTTAGATAATGAATTTAAGCACTGTTTTAGCTATTTTTTGGGAGGGGTGGAGAATACAGGGAGTTGTTTTCACTCTCTCTGGCAGTGGTGGGACATTGGGAAGACCCAGGTCAGACTCTTCTGTCAGAAAAAAACACTGAAGGTACCACAGACAGTCTGAATGAGGCTATGAGGAGGCTGGAGGGGGAGATCTCAGGGCTGTACTCAGCTCATCAGATGGACCACAATGTCAGATTCACTGAATATGTGAAACTCAAGAAGCAGGAGTTAGCCAGTCTGCTGGATATTAAGGTACAGGGGCCACTGATAAGGTCTCGTTTCCAGAGTATCACAGAGGTCGATGTGCCAATATAGTTCTTCTTTGGGCTGGAGAGGAAGACACAGCAGAGCAGGGTGATGCACTGATGCACTCCGAGGGCCGAGTGCTGGAAGACAGGGAGCAGATCTGTGGATTCGCTGCAGTTTTCTATGGAGGCCTGTACTCATCGGACGCCGGGGCCAGGCCAGAACACCAGGCAGTTGTTTCTTATAGATCTTCCCAAGATCAAAGAAGAGAAAGCCGGGGGGTTGGTGCCAGCTGACCCTCGAAGAGCTGACCACCGCCCTGCAGGGGCTGAACAATGGGTGGACGCTGGGGCTCAATGGCCTTACCACCAAATTTTATAAAGAGTCCTGGGCTCTGCTGGGGCCAGACTTGCTCTTGGTGTTGCAGGAGAGCCTGAGCTGCTGACAGGCAGTCATCACCCTGCTGCCAAAAAAGGAGACCTGACTTCTAGAAAGAACTGGAGACCCGTATCGCTCTTGTCGATGGATTATAAAATCCTGTCCAACATCCTGTCAAGTCAGCTGAGAGCAGTGATGACAGAGGCAGTGCACCCTGGCCAGACACACTGTGCTCCCGACAGGTCCATATTTGACAATTTTTTTTTAACCCTTTCCAGTCCGATATCGGACCCTGTCCGACATCATGAAAAAGACATAAAGCACAGGTCTCTAGTCATTTTTTCTCTGGAAAAAGCTGAGAAAACCTTTCAATGGCCGAGTGAGACCGATAAGCGCAGAGAGAAGCCAAAAAAAAAGGGGCGGATCTGAGCAATACACAGTCCCTGCACCATAGACCTAACATAGACATAAACAAACACAATAGCTGCTTCCGCATCCAGCACTCAAAGAATATCATGGATCTTTGCCAAGCTTACTGAGATGTTATAGCAATAAAATAATGACTTGGATCCCATTATTGAGGAGTTTGGTGATAAAACGAGTGATCAGGAGATGATTTATCAGTATGCACGACTATGAAAAGGCAATGCCTTTTAAACCTGTTTTACTTTGAATAAAATTACTTTTAAACGGTGTGTGTAAAATAAAAATACATTGGATCTGACGCCAGAGATGGAGTCTCGAGACCCGGTCTCGGTCTCGAGGCCAATCTCGAGGCCACATTTTAAGGTCTTGGTCTTGGTCTCAGTCTCGGCATGTCGGGTCTTGGTCTTGATAGCAGACAGCAAGCAGATTAGTCTCATTCATAAACATTCTCAAGATTATTTTATTTCCTTGATTATCATATATCCCTTTTTATCATTCAAAATGCACTCACTTTTATATATTGACAGCTATTATATACAAAATAATGTAGCCATTATCATTACTAAATTTAACACATCAGACTTCGTGCTGCTACAGTGTCTCTCAGCCTCTCCCATGAAGCAAACTTTCCTCCTGCCACCAAATAAATTTCCTGTAATATATTAGTTACTTTAACAAAATTGTGCCAGCAATACAAATGCCTAGAAATAGTATTATCTGTACATATCTGTCCAGTTTTGATCAGGACCCTCCCGTTTTCAAGACCAGTTTCCTGGTCAGAAACAATCTCCTGCCTGGAACCCGTTTAATCTAGGAATTTCCTGGCTTGTATATTAGGCTAAGTATATTATTTTTCTCTTATTTATTTATAAATAAATATATATTTATAAAACATATAACAACCAAAAACCGCATCTTGATTTATTGGCATGCTTAGGTTTTATAATTTTGGAATTAGATATCACTGTTTTTGTCGAGCCAAAAATAAAATATGTTTGCACCTGCATTTTGTGCTTTGCTAAGTTTTTTCTACCGAACGTGTTTGAAACTGTACAGCGCTTTAAGATGCTTTGCATTTAGGCGCCATATAAAGTACAAGTTATTTATTATTATTATTATTATTATTATTATTATTATTATTATTATTATTACTACATATTACTATCCCCCCCACTGCAATAACGTATGAAGTTACAGGTATATTTTAAATGACTAAGCTAACTGCTGGTGCATTCACAGAATAATGTACTTATTTCCATGTGATTTTGTGTGTGTGTGTGTGTGTGTGTGTGTGTGTGTGTGTGTGTGTGTGTGTGTGTATAAATATATAAATAACCGAATTTTGCCATTTCCATCGTCATGCTTTTTTTTCATACGCATACATTTTAGCACAATTTCCTTTTTCATTTTTTTGGATGGAAACATGGCTACTGACAGTTTCCATAACAAATTCAGACCAAGTTTCTCTTCTCTATGAGCTGAAATTGCATCGAAGCAGCCACCATCACTCAGTTTACCTACATCAATTTTAAAATTGATGAACATAATAATAAATGGACGGCAAAGTGCAAGCATTGTAAAACAAATGTGACAGAAGTGCTGGGAACTTCTTTTTCAAGGTAAGCAATTTTTTTTTATGTGTGTATAGCTGTTCTATCTAGCGAAACAGTTTACAGTTAGTGACAGGCTCGTGGTTTTATGAATAAACGTCAGTTATTCTTACAACCAAGGTCTGTGTGTTATGTTATATAAATCAAAGATCAAGATACACAAGGTGTAAAAAAAAAACATGTAAAAATGTTGTACTATTACAAAAGGAGCTACCATCACACTTTATATATGGAGCCCTGGAGATTCAGCCAACTTTCTTTTTTTTTTCCTTTCAACACGTCTCCTGTACTCCATAACTTTACATCTCAATGGCAGCTTGTACTTAATTCTATATCATGCTTATTGCTTATAATAATAATAATCAGAAGAAGATCTGCTGAGTTAATTTAATTTTTTTCTAAAAGTTTGATGTGAAAGATGAATTTTAGAAGCGCATATATATATATATATATATATATATATATATATATATATATATATATATATATATATATATATATATATATATATATATATATATATATATATATATATATATATATATATATATATATATATATATATATATATATATATATATATATATATATATATATATATATAAATGTGTTTTTATACACCTTTTCAGGGGTGTATTCCTAAGTGAATTGATTGTAACTGGAAAAAGTCAATAGAACAAATTTTTCAGTTGTTACATTTGTTGTTTATTTTGTTTATTAAAAGAAAAATAGCTTTCAAAAAAGAAATAGTTATTATTATCATTGTTGTTCTTCTAGCAAAAATTAATTTAGTTTATAAGGTTGGTCACAACAAAAATATATTGGTCTTGGTCTTGGTTGGTCTTGGTCTTGGTCTTGGTCTTGGTCGTTTGGTCTCGGTCTTGGTCTCGGTACGTTTGGTCTCAGTCTTGGTCTTGGTCTCGGTACGTTTGGTCTCGGTCTCGGTCTTGGTCTCGGTACGTGTGGTCTCGATCTCGGTCTTGGTCTCGGTACGTTTGGTCTCAGTCTTGGTCTTGGTCTCGGTCTTGGTCTCGGTACGTTTGGTCTCAGTCTTGGTCTTGGTCTCGGTCTTGGTCTCGGTCTCGGTCTTGGTCTCGGTACGTTTGGTCTCAGTCTTGGTCTTGGTCTCGGTACGTTTGGTCTCGATCTCGGTCTTGGTCTCAGTACGTTTGGTCTCAGTCTTGGTCTTGGTCTCGGTACGTTTGGTCTCGGTCTCGGTCTTGGTCTCGGTACGTGTGGTCTCGATCTCGGTCTTGGTCTCGGTACGTTTGGTCTCAGTCTTGGTCTTGGTCTCGGTCTTGGTCTCGGTACGTTTGGTCTCAGTCTTGGTCTTGGTCTCGGTACATTTGGTCTCAGTCTTGGTCTTGGTCTCGGTACATTTGGTCTCAGTCTTGGTCTCGGTACGTGTGGTCTCAGTCTTGGTCTTGGTCTCGGTCTTGGTCTCGGTACGTTTGGTCTCAGTCTTGGTCTTGGTCTCGGTCTTGGTCTTGGTACGCTTGGTCTCAGTTCGTTTGGTCTCAGTCTTGGTCTTGGTCTCGGTACGTTTGGTCTCAGTCTTGGTTTTGGTCTCGGTACATTTGGTCTTGGTCTCGGTATCTTTGGTCTTGACTACATCACTGCCTGGGGAGGCTCAGGAAGAAGAACCGGTGAGACAGCAACCTGCACCCCCACCCCGACAGTCGAGAACAGCGGAAGTGCAGGAACACACAGTGCAGACTGCTGCACTGGCGAATTCTTCAGTGAGTGCTATGGTGACTGAATGTGACGGTATGTTCACGGGAATAATAAAAAAAAAGAAAAATGGAAAAAAGAATTCTGCGGCGGCTTCGGGGAGCAGGGAGGAGTCCATCTGGGGCCCTGTTTCGGTTTCCCAAGCCAGCAGTGGCGGGTCTCAGCCCCTGTCTCCGTCTCCGTGGACAGTGGCAGTCAGGCGGATCCACCCAGTACTGCCACTCCAGGTGATTCGGAGTCAGGAGGGAGTGTCACGGCTGAGTCTAATCTTGCCCAAGGCAAACCCTCCTGTTCAAGGACAGCTGAGGACATGAGCACCTGTAAATACAGATTAAAGTGTTTTGCCAACAGTGCATTCAGCACTCCACCAGGTGTGTACAGCAGTGAACTGGAGAGAGAGATATTGGAGCTGGAGAGGTAGCTGGATGGCCAGAGCAGTGAGACAGTGTGTCAGAGCCTGCAGGAGAGGGTGCAGTGCCTGGGCAGGCTGCTGGAGGAGAGGGGACAGGGCTCGCTGCTCAGGGCGCGCATCACTCAGCTCAGAGACATGGACGCCCCCACAGCCTTCTTCTTCGGCCTGTAGAAGAGGAGGCTGGAGCAGAGAAAGATCTAATGTCTGAGGCTGCCCTGCAGGAAGAAGGTGAGCAGCCCAGCGTAGCTGCGCCAAGCGGCACTGGAGTTTTATAGTGAACTATATAAAGCTGAGGGCTGCAACCTGCTGGATATGGCACAGCTACATGGGGGATGTCAGAAGAGTGGGCATCACTGGCAGCACCCCGTAGTGCTGTACCTTCCCCTAAGTGAGGGGGGCCTGGGAATGATTAACCTGTCTTGCAGGGTGGCTGCTTTCCGACTGCAGGCAGCCCAGTGGCGACTCTACTGCACGGGGCTGTGCTGGCAGGGGCTGGCCTTCTCTCTGCTGTGCGGGGCGGGCCGGCTGGACAGACATCTTTTTTTCAGGACTGGACATATTTTACAGTACTATGTTCAATGCCTGGCACCTCCTGAGTAGGACTGACTACTCTCTGTGTAGCCAGTGGATCTTCGAAGAACCCGTTTTTTAATCCTATTTTTAATTGTTCCCATTTGAATTCTGTCACTCTGTGTGGTGTGTTTTTAAATGCTGGATTTACAAAACTGGGCCACCTTATTGAATTTATAGATATTCGGTGGAGGTCCAATAGGGAACAGTGTGCTGCTGGGTATCAGACCAGAGAGTTTCCTGGAGAAGCTGCTGGCTGACTTGCAGGCCTCCTTGAGCCCAGCTCTCTCTGGGTTTGTGGCGTGTGGCCCTTGAACCCGAGCCTTTGTTCTCCACAGTGCTGGTCTCTCCCTCAGCCCCACTGGCAGAGGAGGGGCAGCCTGGGAGGCTGCTGTCAGTGTACAACCTCACTGAGCTGCATTTTCATGCCACAGAGAAGAAACAACTGTACCAGCTTTGTGTTAAATCTCACTGCTCCCCCAGCTGAGAGATCTAGTGGATACCAAGTGGAGGGCGCACCTGTGTGTGAGCGAGGCTGGGCTCCCTAGCTGGCGCTCTCTGTACAAAATGCCCCTGCCCAAACGCTCAGGAGATATGCAGTGGCATGTGTTGCACAGCATTGTGGCCACAAACCGCTACTTGAGCCACGTGGAACCTGGAGTGAGTGATCAGTGTCCCTTCTGCTCTGCCTCCGAAACTGTATATCACCTGTTTACTGACTACCCTCAATTGCTGCCCATTTTCCAGCTTTAACAGACCTGTTGGAATCTCTTGGTGTGGTTATCCTGGTTTATGAAGTTTTGTTATTGATTCAATAAAGGGAAAATAAGAGATTACAGATAATGACTGCATCCCATATACCTGTATGGTGCATGAAATCTCCAAGTCATCCAGCAGCCTGATGCTACATTTAATCCCCTGGTTTAAGGATTTGATACTTGAACTGTGAACTTGGAGCATTTTCATTCTCCTCTTCTTTTCTTAATTCTACATGTCAAAACAACCAGACTTTGTAACGGAAATGTAAAGTGTAACCTGTGTAAAATGTTTGTATAAATATTATAACGCTCAGCATTCGCATATCAGAGCAAAAAGAAGTACCATCCGCACCTCTACATCTAGTCTAGGCAAGATTCTGATCCTCTGGGTCCATGAGCCACTTTCTCCCAAGCGAGGAATCTCCAGCAGTCAGTCAGTCTCTCTCTCTCTCTCTCTCTCTCTCTCTCTCTCTCTCTCTCTCTCTCTCTCTCTCTCTCTCTCTCTCTCTCTCTCTCGCTCTCGCTCTAGGATGTGGCTGTTCCCAATTAACACCAATTATTCTCACATATTTTTGGCAGGGACAGGAATTAACCTCAACCCTCCCAACCACCACCAAAAAAACACAAAAACACCCACACTATTTACACAGACTGCTAAAGACTAACTCAAGTAAATCAAAATTTGTTTAAGTTGGTTCTGACACTCCACTAGCATAGCCTCTGTTGTAACCGGGGGAAGTGTTACATGTGTGGGTCGTCACCTAATAACCACGAGTCAGACACAGAGCACTGGGTGTTGACACGCCTTCACAGGCATTGTCTTGCAGTGGAAGGGTTCCATAGTAGTTAATCCTGCAAAGTGGATGCTCTCCTCCTAAATGTCAAAATAATGACCCCCTGCGTGGCATGGCACTGCAGTCACCTCAGGCTGTAGTGCAGACGCCTTTTGAACTGCACGCAGCCTCCCCGGGCATGCCCCCCACCACGCCCCCTGGCTAATCGAACACTCTTGATCAGCTCTGTGCCGGGCGAGCCTACCTGCTCAATTGGTTGCCTTTTACGCATCCCAGCAACAGGGTTCTCCTTTTTATCATAATTTAACATTAAAAAGTTCTGAGTATTATCAGATTAACAATGGAAGTTCACTGTCTACCTCTAAAGGTAACATATATAACAAAAATAACAAATGACCTAAAATAGGGCCCTCTGGAACACCGCAGACAACTTCAGATAATGCCAATTTCACCTCCACAACAGAGACAAACTAAAACCTATTGGAAAGATAAAATCTGAATCAAGATAGGATGTCCTGACAATCCCACTGAGCTTTTAAGATGATTCAATAAAATGGAGTGCTTCACAGTATCAGGGAGATCTATGAGAATTAAAATTGAGTCAGAACTTAATTGATTCGAACCAACTCTCTCTAGAACCTTAGCTAAAAATGGCAGGTTTGGCCTATAATTATTAAAGACCTTGGGGTCCAAGTTAGTTTTCTTGGGCAATGGCTTTACCACAGCTACCTTAGGTGCTAAGGGAACTATACGGGAGGAAAGTGATCCATTTATAATTTTTAAAAATGTGAGTATTATTATCACAAAAAAAAAAAAAAAAAAACATATTTGAATAATTTAGTAGGAATGGGATCAAGAGCACATTTAGTGGGTCTCATATGCAGGAAAAAGCATTAAAAAGGTTTAATTAGTATTTTATTTTATTCTGAAAATAATTTAATTGCAGCTGTAAGAACAGCCAATGTTAAGGGTGGGCGTTCACTCGTTACTTTATGTGGTTGCTGTGGTGCTTTAATTAATTGTGTGTTAATGATTCCGTGGAAAAAACTGTCTGGACACAAGATTAGAAATGCCTGCAATAACACAGATACAGTGTGAAGCGTTGAATCAGTTTTTGAACGAATACTATGGGTATGGGTTCTGTAGCCGTGCCCCTTGTCAAGGAAACCTCGCAGTTAGTGGCCACAGCAGTCTTGGCAGTAGACCTAACTGAAAGCACTAGTTTTAGTTTGCCTGGTAAAGCGCTGCTGTCTATGCTCTTCGACCCTTCCACTGCTTGTTGTCTAACTTCTCCCACACGAACTGCGTCCTTTGGATCCCCGTCGTACCATCTCCCTAGACTTTTCACTGGCTTCTCGGACACAGTTGGTATTGCCTCACCATTTATGTAGAACTTTTTTATCTATTACTTTACCTTTAATTATAGAGATGCTCCTTGCTTTGGTGGGCTTGAATTGAATTCGTGCCCATTCAATGTAGTACACTCAATTTCTTTTTTTGCTTCTGGTGAGATGAATTACATCACTTTGCAGACACTTATAAATCCCATCGACTGTAATGTAAACTATTTAAAGATAGATTTGTGATTACTGAAAAACACACAGACACCTACTGATAATTTATCATCTAATCAAACTGCCTTCCTACTCCATTCACATAAACACAGTGCTTCCAGAGACATACCCCATGCATTCGGAAAATGTATTATATACTGGTAATAAATAAACAGAAGATGAGACAGTAATAGAGTACATTCATTTCTGCAGAAGATGGATGGTAATAAAAGACTGCCTGGCTGATATTCAGTGCTTTATGCTCCCAACAAAATGTAAATACTATTTAACCTTTCTTTAACTGTAAACAATTGAAACTCACAAGCTCCTGAAAAGGTACATGTCTCCCCTAAAACTTCCACTAACAACTACAACTCCCAGAATGCAATGTCTTCAGCTACTAGGAAACTGTACATGAGAAAACCTAACCCAACAAACATTATCCAATCTCTGGCTAGCCCTGTTGTCTTTGCAGCCAATCACAGTAAGAATAAGAAAATTTGAAGCTACACAGGTTGAAGTGTAAACACCCTAGTCCAGCTACAAATCCAACTGGAACCATCGTCAGAGGCAACCACTAAAAAAGGTGCCTGTAATATTAAATAAACTGTTTTATAACTTATTAATGCATTTCCTCATGTTGTTTGTCTGTATGGCTTTATATTGAAGTTTTAACATGTTCACCAAGTTTAAGAATTTAATGTTCAAATTTAAGTTCTGTTTCTATCTACATATATGTTCTGTTTCTGTGCTTATCTTCAAAGTCATATTGGCTATGATCAATAAAGTGAATAAAAATAACAGTTGTCTCTGATTTTATCTTTATACTATGTTTTTGTACAATAGTTCAAAGTATCATTGCAGTTAAAATGGAAGGCTCTTTTTAATGCCTAACCCATCACCAGTTTGTACAGTATTTACTGAGATTAGTCATGACTTCAAGGTAATGCTGCATAGTACCCTCTGAAAATAATTGTTACTCTCTCAGTGTTAAAACTTGAGGGTAAGTTATTCCCAGACCCAAAAGCTTATCTGGAGAGCTGGGCAAGTGATTTTAGTCAAGTGATTTTAGCTAACATATTTGTTGGTCTCTTGTGTCAATGTGATTTGTAAGTGATTATTCCACTGTTTTTAGATTGCCACCTAACATTCATTAAATAATAACTAATAGATTTGAAGAGTTAATACTGTTTATTAGATTAACTGGGATATATAAACACAGTTTTCTTTTTCACAAAACGGTGCATATCTTGGTGGTAAAAACACCAACTGCAGGCAATATTATTATGATGGGTCCTTGACTTGATTTGATGGTTTCTGTTTGAAATGGGCTCCCCAGGCAAGCACAGCAGCTGTTGTTTCTAGCAATATTGGAATCTGGTAGATCAGTGCAACCAGCATGGATCGGAAACTCTCACTGTGTTTGTATCAAAATTCACAATTTAATTTTAATTTAAAAACCGGATCTCAAATACTCCGAACTCCCAGGTGAGAACACAAATGATTTGTGTTTTGGTGCTACTCCAAACTTCCGATCTGGTATGACAAAACTACAATACTCTTGTGGTTTTGCTCTGTCGGCAATAAAATGGACACAACTAATGCCTCTGCTGGAAGGAACCTTGACTTGATTTGATGGTTTCCCTCTTTGGGTGTAATTTATTGCAGTGCACTGGGTTACTACTTATTTCTGGTAAGTACCTGGAATTATTATTATGTGCATTAGGGACCTAAAAAATTAAATGGCTACATTAGAGCAATGACATTGTGGTTATTAATAAAAGACAAGGCTAATATTATTTTTTACTGGGCATGCATGTTGAGTGTAATGTAATGCAGACTGTTAGAAACATTGTAAATTACTCATTTTTTGCATCCAAAATGCTGCAGTATTAATAACTTTGTGTAAATGTCATTTGTAATTTAACCAAGCTGAATATTATACTTCAGTCTACTCTAAATATCAGCATTTTGAATATTAAAATAGAATCAAGCTTCAACATTTTAACTACATATAAAGACAAAAATTAACTTGCACTGTTATACATAAGCAAGCTGTGCGATGCCATCGGCTATCAGGTGGCATTTTACCACCAATATCACTGGCAATGTTACTGAATGGTGATGCAAAGTAATATTCACAGAACTAAGGGAACTGGCTTTTGCTTTGCCTGCTGCATAAAACCAAAACACCTCAGGACCCCACTGAGCAGTATTCAGAATCACCCAAGCTTCAATATTAATTTTTAAAGCACTACACTTTGCATACAAAATACTCCAATTCCTTAAGACTGCCCCACAGGCTGCAATTCATTTCTCTGGTTTTGATTATCTGGATGAAATGAAAGCATTTGCAAGTTCATTCAGCATTTTGATAAAGACTTCATTGCTGTTTTCTTGTTTACAATGTGATTATATTTTAGCAGGTGTTACATTGTCAGCCTGTGCTTTAAATCCAGTCCAGACTGCTGCAGGTACAAACAACTGCAGCTGACACTGTATCCCAATTAATGCAGCAGGAAAGCTTTCATGTGATACCAAGGGGTAGATGTAAGTATAGGCACAATGCAAATAACTGCAGATGCAAAATTAAAACTGCATTGTGGCCAGGCAATTATTTTGCATTGCGCCCTATGTAAGCTTATGCAAATTACTCAACACAAATAATGATCTTAATTATGATAATGAGGGTCACATGAGCACATCTGTCTATGCAGTGGCTGCACTTGCAGCCCAGAGGTGACGGAGTACAGAGAGCAGTAGGCCCTGTATAACATTTGTGGAGCACGAAAATACAAACCAAAAAAAAATAATAATAATGTCAGAGGAAGGGCAGCAAAGTCTTTTTGGCACACAGAAAAGTTTTCTGAGAAGGAGAGTCCTTATGGCTGAGGTCACTCTGCATGAATTCTTAGGAAATGATATGTACAGTATTCGCCTACCCTTTTCGGCATGATATCTAGAAATGTGCCTAGCACTCTGGGAAAGGTGAATTGGGCTATCCCTCCAGACATTCCAACTGTGGCATTTCAATCCTGCTCAACTCCATGCTATTTTCTTCACTTAAATGCATTTCAGTATCATTTTAATGGATTAATAATGTCAAGTGCAAATTTGGTAGTGGGTGCAGATGCCAGGTGAACACCATTCTTTAAATATGCCGCATTATGGAGGTTTGCATAACCACTTTGCGCGTATCCTTACATCTACCCCCAAGTGTAAAAAGCAGACAAGCACAATAAATCGGAGAACTAAGAAAGAAACCATGGGGAGGGTGGGAGTCAGTGGTGTTAAACAGGAGGCACCTCATAAATATTCTATTTTACAATATTTAATAAAAAAAAAAATATTCCCGTTGAAATGTCTACTTTCCAAAGATTTTGGAAAGAATACGGTGGTGGACAGCTTATGAATCCCCATTTATTCTGATGCTGTTATAATCTGTGACACAGTGTCTATAGAAAATCTACATCCCCTTGAACTTTTTTCACATTTTGTTGTGTCCGTGCCTCAGAGTTTCATGCATTTAAATGAGGATTTTTTTCCACTTATCTACAAATCATACTTCACACTGTTAAGGGGGGAAAAGTTTTTATTGAGAAAACAATTATATATTAAAAATACAAAACTGAAAGATCATAATTGGATAAGTCTCCACCCCCCTGAGCTAATACTTGATGGAAGCACCTTTGGCAGCAATTACAGCAATATTTGACCATTCTTCTTTACAAAACTGTTCAAGCTCTGTCAAGTTCCTTGGGGAGCGTTGATGAACAGCAATGTTCAAGTCATGCCACAAATTTTCGATTGGATTTAGGTCGGGGCTCTGACTAGGCCACTCAAGGACATTTACCTTTTTGTTCCTTAGCCACTTCAGTGTAGCTTTGGCTTTGTGCTTGGGGTTGTTGTCATGCTGAAAGGTGAACTTCCATCCCAGTTTCAGCTTTCTTGCAGAGGGCAGCAGGTTATCCTCAAGGACTTCTTTGTACTTTGCTGCATTCATTTTCCCTTCTATTCTGACAAGTGCCCCAGTCCCTGCCAATGAGAAACATCCCATAACACGAGGCTGCCACCACCATGCTTCACAGTAGGGATGGTGTTCTTTGGGTGATGAGTTGTGTTGGGTTTGCGCCAAAAATAACGCTTTGCATTTTGGCCAAAAAGTTCCATTTTAGACCACAAAACTTTTTGCCACATGGCTACAGAATCTCTACCTTTGAAATCTTTTTATATCCCTCACCTGATCTGTGCCTTTCCACAACTTTATCCCAGAGTTGTTTTGAAAGCTTGTGACGGAAATATAATGAGTTCTGGTTGGAAATCTCCCCCCCCCGACCTGTGACAGCACAAAATAGTGAAAGGAAAAGTCCTGAAATGGGCTGGCATGACAATTCATTTCCAGGGTTGGGAAGTCAGTCAGCCTGGATGAAGGCGAGACTTGCAGGAACGTATTGACCTAGAGGGTAAACGAGGAAGCAGCTGCAATCGTTTGCCAAGGGAACATGCGTAATAGCATAAAGGGGCCGGAGAATCAGTAATCTTTTCCTTCGCTTTGGTTACAAAACCTAACCTGGCAGAACCCTTGCAGGCGCAAAATAAATAATAGTGTTTGTTTTGTTTGTCATGTCTATAATTGTTACTTGTGTCTTTATAGGAGGCTAACAAGTTCCTGAGCTGTCACTATAGGCCAGCAATAAACCCGGACAACACTTATCCACTGTAGCATGTATTTATATTGTATTTCACCACAAGCACTGAGAGCACTCACTTTGGACCTGTGATCGTGTGTGTGCTTATTATTTGCAGGACTGCAACCCTTTCACTACTGTGCAATACACATTGTTCTGTATTGCAAGCTTGTTATCGTTTACTGACTGGTCATAAAACCATTAAAAACAAACCATTTCATCCATACTTTATTGTCTGTTTGTTTCTTGGGATTACTGCACCAGCACCACACCTGCTGTACACCTGTTGTACACCTGCTTGACTAATTATCACTTTGCCACAAAGCTCCTTGGTCTTCATGGCATTATCTTTGCTTCGAATGCACTACTCAACTGTGGGACCTTACAGAGACAGGTGTATTTAATCTGAAATCATGTGAACCACTTTTATTGCACACAGATGGACTCCATTTAACTTCTTGTGTGAATTCTGAAGGCAATTGGTTGCACCTGAGCTTATTTAGGAGTGTCACAGCAAAGGGGGGGAATACTTATCCAATGAAGACTTTTCAGGTTTAATTAGTTCGTTTTTTCACACACACACACTCCCCACACATTTTTTCACACATTGAAAGTGTTTAGTCGGTTGTGTAAATCAAAGGAATCCCATTAAAATGCATCAAGATTTCAGGTTGTAACACAACAAACTGTGAAAACGTCCAAGGGGGGTGAATACTTCCTATAGGCACTGTAGCTATATAACAAAGTGCTATAATTACAGGCTGCCTTGTAGTCCTTTGTAGAATGCTTTGTTTAAAAAGGAAATTCAGTTTATACTGTGTAACAGGGGAGTGAAGGTTTAACTGACCTTTAACTCATCATGTTTCTGTTTAGCAAGATAATTTTCATGCTTCATTCCCCACAGGAAAAAAAAATAAAAAATTCTTGCTGCATCTCTCTTAGTTAGGTATTGGCATGATATCAATGAACAGATTATACTGTAGCTGGGCTTCTGAAGTGAATGAAAATGTCAGCCAAAAATGCTCTGAGAAAAATGCTAGAAGTGTTTGGTTATTATTTATCAAGGAATTGTTCAGAGTTTAATTGATTTTGCAATACTCTAACAATAATTCTTCATTCTGTATGTCTTACCTTGCATGGTGTGTGTGTGTGTGTGTGTGTGTGTGTGTGTGTGTGTGTGTGTGTGTGTGTGTGTGTGTGTGTGTGTGTGTGTGTGTGTGTGTGTGTGTGTGTGTGTGTGTGTGTGCGTTTGTGTGTGCATGTGTGTGTGTCTGTGTGCATGTGTGTGTGTGGGGGTATGTGTGTGTGTGTGTGTGGTGAAGAAGCAAGAAGCAGTTGGATTCAGCAGGTGCACAGCAAGCCAAGTTTTTGTGAAGCAGAAAAGGGGGCTTGGTATCACATTCAAAAAACATGATCTGGCTAATTACAGAAGCCCATTTTTTAAAACCTTATTTCAGTGAACTTACACCTGCCAGTAGTTGTTGGATAAAAAGTGAAATGGCAAGGTCTGTCTTTATGCAAAACAGTTCCAATTAATGTAACAGGACACATATATCCTTAACCAGCATTCCTGCTTTCAATACTTATATTTAATACCTGGCCATTTACTCACCACCTGTCAGGTGTGTCAGGTCCAGTTTATTTTCACACATGTGGTTTAATTTTATTCAAAGTAAAACAGGTTTAAAAGGCACTGCATATCAACAGGACACTGTACTACATCTCCACCCCCGCCCCACCCCTTGTTAGCTGTATTTATCACATAACGTCTTCATAGTCATGCATACTGATAAATCATCTCCTGATCACTTGTTTTATCACCAAACTCCTCAATAATGCGACCCGTTGTTATTATAACATCTCAAAAAGCTCTGCAAATATCTGTGATATTCCTTGAGCGCTGCATGCAGAAGCAGCTTTCTTGTTTGTCCGTGTTGGGTCTGTGGTGCAGAGACTATGTGTATTGCTCAGATCCGCCCCTTTTTTTCGGCTCCTATCAGTCTCACTCGGGCCATTGAAAGGTTTTCTCTGCTTTTTCCAGAGAAAAAACGACTAGAGACCTGTGCTTGACGTCTTTTTGATGATATCGGACAAGGTCCGACATAGGACCGCAAAGGGTTAAACCAAAAATACATTTCGTAACAAATGTTTCTGTGCATAAGGCTGTGATATATACTCCTATCTGTTGGTTAGTAAAGTGATATGCCTCTCTGCAGAAAAGACAAAATTCCTTTGAACACAATCTGCCTAACTTGGAGGGATACATCCTGGTTCAATCAAACGGTCACTCAGTTAATCAATTTATCAACACAAAATGAAAAAAAAAGTATACAGATTCTTGGAGCCAATCTGGGTGAAGTCTGTGTATGTCAATGCTGCCTGTAAACTGACAATCAGTTGAATTACAAACCATTAAGTGCTTAAAACTATTTTTAATGTGTGAAACACCAACCTCAGAATCTCCATGCTCAAAATCCCAGCAAAGCTGTTGAGCTGGTGAACATCCATACCTATTATCACTCAACAGTTCTGATTTAAGAAACGCTAAAAATAAATAAATAAATAAATAAATAAATAAATAGCATTTCCGTGCCAGCAAAGTGCTGTGAATTAGAACAAATATGTCTTGACCTGCTACTAGGCAGCCAGCAGGTATATAAAATCCCAAGGAATGTTTACTGCAAATTTAGCAATGCTGACAAAAAACGTCTACAGATCATTTTAATGGGCCTATTTTTGTTGGGGTGACCTCCTCAACATGTAAGACCAGCAGTTCCGTGTTTAATTTTCCATGGTCTGTATTCCTAATCACAATTTACTTTATTTTTTGAACTCATGGATATATTGGGCATATTTAATGAAGTCATCAGCCTTTGTCAGTATACAAATGCTCGCTAAGGGTGTGCACCAGAGATTTTTCATCGCAATTTTTCATTTTTCATTTCAGGGGGAAGAAATTACTGCTGCACACCTGAAGTGCACTCCCTTTGTTTCACTTTTATACTCGCCTCATTAAAGAATTTCCACCTTAATAAAAATATGCCTGTAACTTTTGAATACTAACTATCCCTGAATGCAGAAACAGTAATGCATGCTTGTTAAAGACACAAATAATGGGAAAATTGTTTTTTTTTTTTTCACAGACAAGACGCTTTAGTAGAAACTCTTTCTAATGTTATTAGAAACTCAATATTTTTAATAGCACTGAAAATGTTAACCTTGCGACTGAAAAACATAAAGTAGCATAAGCAAACACCCTTAATTAGAAACGAAAATATTCCTTAGACTGCCATATCTAGAAAAGGTAAAAAGGTATTTGATAGTTGCCTTTTCCATAACAGCACCTGTCAGTTAATGTGTGCAGGGAAAATATGACAAACATGTACCATCCTATCCTAATAATAATGAACTGCTCAACTGGAAGGACTGCTTCTTAACAAAAAATGCATTTGGTATCTGCGTGTGTTATCTGTGCCAACATAAGGATATTTTGTTCATGCAAGTATTAGAAATTGCAGTGAGGCGTGATCTGTATTAATTGGGTGTCTGTTTACTTGGACATGTTATCTGCTGAAGCATGGTTGTGGTACAGTTTTTCAATGGGCAGGGCCTGATGGTATTGAATTATTCTCTTGTGCCATGTTGCTAAAGCTATTTGTTTTGCTGGTGAGCTGAGTCATTCCACCTGCCCCTTGCATCAGGTGCTGTATACTGCCTGGAGAAATGTGTCAGTGTTCATCCAGTTTTGTTTTGCAGGTGGAGGTAGACAGGTGTCTATTTTGTGTACTAGAAAATAAACTAATTCCAAGCAGTGTGTCTGAATATTAAGACTAAATCTACATTTAAATGAACACGCATGTTAAGTGTTTAAATATGACATTTAACGGTTAAATGATTCACAATGTGGGTTCAGTTAAGTACTGTTCAAATTCTTGATCATTCAAACTTGGCAATGAGGGCACATTTGGCACGTCCCGGCTTCTCTGCAGGAGCTTTCCATCCTCAGTGCGAGTTGAGGACGCTTCATTGTCTGTGTTTGACAATACGGTTTCATATGCCTGTGTTTTTTCACTGCCAATGTTGGTAGGGATAATTACTGTATGCATTTCCTCCTTTGCTACACAATAGATTTGCTCTCTCATATCAGTATCAATGAATTGCAGTGGTTTGTAGCGAAAGTACAGCAACTGATCGTAAGTTTTTAACTTTGAATCTGGACCAAATCTCTTCAGCCACCACCAGAATTCTCCCTAGGCCTTTTCAGCTGGGCAGGCCACCCCGGCTAAGTGGTTGTCGCCTCCCAGCTGAAAAACACTGAGCCTCCCGACTTAGCTACTGTGACTTAACGATAAGAATTGATTGTGCTGATAACAGACTAGATCACTTGCACGCGCTGGGTGAAAAAAGAAAAATCTTGGAACCACAGCTATGTTACATCTTGACACTGCATTTGACCAGTCAGATAGTTGCAGGGGTAGGTTTTCTGTTTTAAGCACTTTGAGAGGCTGAAACGTTAAAATGACTGCTAAAAAAAACAATTATTTTCAAAGCAAAAATAGTGAATGAATGTAGAAATGACCACACTGAAATGGATGACGAAAAAGAAAAAGAAATTGTAGAAAATGAAAACGAGCAACTGGAGAAAGCGAATTGGAAGAACTGCAAAAGGGGCCAGTGAGTAAAAAAAAAGAAACATTGTCAGGCCGGTCTTCAAAATGAGCCGACAACTGACATGATCCATTGTCTAAAACGATATTTGCGCTGTCTACTTTTATTTAAAAATATTACAATTATTTGTAATAATTATATATAAGCTACATACAAGCTATATACATGTACCAAAAAAAAGCGTAGTCCTTTTGTTATGAGATATTGTATGTCGTGTACACTTGCACGTCATACTTCCACATTAAGCTATACCGGTATAGCAGTTTCAGGTGAGCGCAAGCCCTGTTTGTTGTTATTCCAACTTGTATTTCAGTCTTTTATTTTTTGCCTAACTGAAACTTGATATTATGTGGGGAAGAAAATGGAAATGGCTTTTTACAGCAAGGAATTGGGTGATATCACGTACAAGCTCTGCCAGAAAGTGTTGCCTGTGTACAAATTAGGGTAGATTATTATTAATTAAAAAATGACTGAGTGCGAACAGCCAATCAGCTACCAGATCTAGTGGGTGTCTATTTTGCACAGATGCCTGCTGGAACGTTGAAGTGCTTAACTGTGAATTACATTTGAAAATCAATCTGCGTATAAATACCGTCTTTTTCCCTTAACATTCTAATCTACAACTAATCTGATAACATAAAAAGCTACTTAAACATACTTTCTGACGCTGGTCTAGAGACAAGGAAAATCATGTCTGTGACAGGGCACCGTAATGAAGGCTCAATTCGCAGCTACTGGACAGCAAATCAACAGAGAAGACACAATTGGTCCACAAGTCATCGGCTGGATCCAAACAACACCCTTCCTCAAAACCAGCCAGTCAAACTCCCAACACTGTTTCAGTTCTTTCCGCACCAACCAATCCACTCCCTGCCTGCTTGAATGATGCCCCGCCTCCAAAAACAAATTTGGAATCAGAATTAACAGTTGTACATGTCCAGATAAATTACAATAGGAAAGGGTAAGACCCCAATAAATACATATGTTAACAATAATAATAATTTTAATAATAATAACAGTTTCTCTACGTGTATGTCGTTTTATGTTAGGGACTATTTTCCTCAACGGAATATTACCTGTGAAATATCAGAAGTTCAAAGTAAATATAGGTTTTAAAGTTTTTTTTTAAAGAGAAAATAAAGAAATAAATCATTTTCTAATAGCAATAAAGCCCTCTCGATGCGGGTTCTACCATGTGGTAGATGAGGATTCCAAGCTGTTACAATATCCAGCACAATGTCATGATTAGGAACTACCGGTACTTAGGAACAAAGGCAAATCAGTGCACCTGTGCTAACCACGTATCACTGCATCACACAACATCAGAGAAAACACCTGTCAAAATACCTGCTGTCATGGAAGATAATGAAGACATCAAGGTGTCTTGTCATATCTTCCAGTTTATATTAATTTGCACTATGAACCAGTTTTCTATTTTAAACAAGACACTGTTTTGGTATTCTATTTATAGTACATCATAATCAGTTATTTTCTGTAACTTTGGTCGGATTCAGTCAGATACTGAGCTTTATTTTTCTCCTTTTAGTTGGTGTCAGCCGTCTTCATTCATTTTTAATTGTGGATATTTTTATATTTTTTGATAGTAGTCACATTACTACACTCGATGTCTTAACCATCCGGCTGAAAAAATTAAAATGAAATTAATACCACAAAACATATAAAGTGGGCTGTTAAAAGCTTAAAAAAAATACAATTTGACTTTGAATGAATTACTTAATAATTAATAATCTTCATCCCAACAAAGAGCCAATGGGAGTGAATTACCTAGCAACAGTGTTACGTAGAATATGCAGGAAGGCAGGCATCTCACAGATACACAACAAAGCAGGGGTTTTTTGATAGTTATTTAAAGTCATAAAAATGAACTGAAACACATCTAGCAAGGTTTTTATAGTTATTTAAAGTCTTTATTAAAAAAAAAAAAAAATGAAAATGTCTTACTTGAATATTATGTTTAGCTCATAAGGACTATTTTCCGTTGTGGAAGGTTATACCTCAAAATATTAATTAATCTGTAGAAAGTATATAGATTTAAATCAGTTTTATAAAAGCAACAAGGCACTTGAGTGCATGGGTTGTGCTGGATATTGTCACTTCCTGGTTGGTTACCTAACAACGCACCAAAGAAGTGACAATATCCAGCACAAGCCCTCTCGTTCCTTATTGCTTACAAAAACAAAATGCTTGAGCAGCTGATGTTTTTATTGATTGGAAGAAACATAAAGAAACGGTAAGTGACTTAAAAACTGTTTGTCTTGAAAATTTAAACGGTCTGTTACAAGAATTCTATGCTTCAGTGCATAATTCGGCTGGTTAAGAATACTCAATTTCTATCTCTGAATGTTATTGTTAGCCTCCATGCTGGTCTCATTTCCTCCGTAAACAGTGCTGACATAAACCGCAATATTAGCCTGTTAGTGAGCAAGCATTTAAAAAAGCCAGTAATGTATTTTTGGATTGTTGGCTTCTCCAGGTCAACAGTAGTAATGTGTGGATCGTGAACTTTGTCTTTGCCTCATTTTCTGTATCTTTTCATTGTCAATAAAAATACATGATTGGGATGGGATAACACACTCCAGGACTTGTGTGTTGTGTTGCATTAACATACAGCTTTGTTAGCTTTGCTTTGTGCCTCTAACCCAACTACAGCCATATGTTAAAGCAACAAAACGCACGTCCTGTCGTGTGTTATCCCTTACTTATTCAATTTCTTATTATTATTCAAATTCTTTGTCATATTATATATTTAAGGTAAGGCAATTTTATTTTTCCATTAAAAGTGCTCTGGGCTATAATGCTCTGCCACCCAGCTATACAAAATTCCTGGGAGAACCCTGCACCACCCTATATATTTTAATTGCAGGCAAAAACAAGATGGTTGCCGAGTAATCACTGCATATGAAAATAGGTCCAAACAGAGTACAGAATTCCACTTGCATGCTGCGTTCTATCAGTCTCCTCTGACTGGCTAAAGATTAATCATGTGGTAGACTGGAAGAGGGGTGGAGCAAGCCTTGGCGCAGGTGCAGTGCTTACAAAGGTACCACGAAATTCTCCTGTCAGGACACTGCACTCTGATTGTTAATAAAACAAGGAATAATCCTCTCCTTACACCGAAACCCTAACCTTAAGGTCAGTATCCTATACTGTTTTCATTACACTTCTAAAGTAGTTCATGCTTGGCAGTGAATACGGGTTTTTGTTACTTTAAAAAAAAGTGACCGGAGGTGCTGACTTCCTCAGTTGTCCTGACATTTCGTGGTACCTTTGTAAGCACTGCTTGGCACAGAGGAAGTAAAAATAACTGAATGGAACTGTTTTGATTTTTCTGTATTGCTGAGGGGAGAGGTGGTATGATAATTAAAAAGTTTTTAAAAAATTGTAATTAAGTTTAAATGTTTAAACTCTTACTACTACTGAATATTATAATGAACGAGAGTGTAGCTAACTCAACAATTCCATTCCAATCTTATCAGCCAAGCACTTTCATTTGTTACATTGGCCTCAAATTTGCAGTTTTGAAAGACATACACAACTGTAAACATGCATTTTAAAACATGATATCTCCTTCTGGTTAAAGAAATATCTGCTTCTGAGATAGTGTTGCATTTGCTTTCTCATTTTTACCACTTTCAATGGCTATTTTTTTTGTCATTAACCAAATTGCTTTGACCCAGAAGACACTGGAGCTGTGAAATGACCCAGGAAGTAAACATGTAACAAAATTACTGAGAAAAATGCTTATTTAACCTAAAACCATCAATTGCCTGTAAGTCCTCAGTCATAATGGTATGTGATGGATGTCAACTCTAAACCTTGCTTTAGCTTTCAATACCATTACAGTATCAGTTGAGCAGTACAGAAGAATAAATGGTAACCTAGCAGTACCACTGTGATGAAACAATAAATAAAACAAATGGTTCTTAGAACTTGAACCATAAATGAGTTCATGTTTTTGACTTCTTGTTGGCTTCTTCAACAACAGCCTAGTGTCGCCCACAGAAATGTCTGGGCCCAGGACAAAATTCCCAGTTGCTCCACCACATGTGGGCGGCACTGCGACAGCTTATAACAGTTGAATTAATAGCAAACACTTTAAAAAAGATAAATCTCAAATAACTTGATTTGTGAATATGGCCTATATATCGGTTCTATTGTTTTATCTAATAATTTCAAAGCGGAAGTTGGCTATTATACAGTACCTGACACACATCTGTTCAAAAACTGTCACCTTCAATATTATTATCATTACGTACTGCTACTTAATTCTGTCTTCCTCAATCATTTGTCAAAACTGTGTTTCATACTTATTGTGTTACAACCAATGTAACACATTCTACTTATGCCCGGTGTAGTGTTGCAAAGTGGTACATCATCAGAATGTGGTGCTTGTACCACAACTTGACCCGTATAATGTCAGAACATGGTATGTTGTCAAGTTGAAAGTGGTACGCTGTCATATTTTGTACAGGTGCTATCAATTGCAATCTAATGGGTGCTTTCTTAATTACCATTAATTATACACTATTTTTTTTTTTTTTGCGAACTTAAACATACAATTTCTCTAAAGAAAAAAACAATTCACGATGAACAAGACAAAATGTCCACCAAAAAGTTGCACAAGTAAAAAAAGTGTACAAGACCCAATGTATTGCATATGAGAAATATTTGCATACTATGTTCTTAATAGTGGAAAAATGTGATAAACTACATTAACAACGATGCAAAATACCGGATAATATGATAAATTCAATTTAAAAAGATGTAAAAGACCGAAAACAGAATACCATACCAGATTAGAATAGCCACTTCACTGCTTTCTTAGGGAAGTTGTTTAGGCATGCATGAGCAAGCGCAGTGCACTGAGTACCACTTTATACCATGTACTTGAAAATAAAACTACACCGGTACACACTGCCCGATGTGATCGTCGCATAACACAGATACCGATGCGAGGGAATCATACAAAATATTAAACATACTTCAACTCTGCAAGCCAACTGAACTCAATCGTCCAATCCATACACTGCCCAATGCGACTGAAAAATAGCGTTGTACTTGATTGCAATGGGCAGCGTGTAGTCAAGCATGAAAGTAAAACAAACAGTGCCAGTGCCAGAGGAGTGGCGTGTCGAAACGCATAGAAAAACAGTGGATACCACAAACACAAGTAGCCTGGTACACGCCTTGTAGACTGAGGACGCTTATCAAAAAACAACACCCTTTGCATATGAAAGTACTGTTTTGTAAACTACCACTTTCACCATTTGTAACTCATTTGTTTTCTATTAAATACAGACAGCTGCTGTTAATGAACGGGAAAGTGTACTACAGTGGGAGCTACATTTTTTTTAAAAAAAACAAAAAAGTGAAAGAAAAATGCACCTATACGATGGCTGCAATTTTTTTACATTGAAGCATAGTGTTTAAATAACCTCAAGTACACCTTTGTAAAATTGTTTTATTATTATTATTATTATTATTATTATTATTATTATTATTATTATTATTATTATTATTATTGGTAGGAAAGCCATTATGTACTATATGAGAGAGTGTCAGTCATAGATTCCACTAGATTTTATAACATGAGTCACTAATGCAGTTCAAGGTGAAGTTTGATATTTTGACATTACAGAAGCACATGCATAAAACTGTATGAAACTTTGATCGCTGACCTGCATCCATCAAATGTTGCCTTCAATAAAGAACATTATCAAAGTATGACATGTTTTAGGCATCTATCAATTGGTAGATCTAGAACAATTACCAAAGTCCTGTATTACATTTTCACAGCACGCAGGATTGGGTACATATGGGAACTGTATTAGTTATTTGCTGGATTGAGTTCCAATACTATTTGTTGATATTAGTTTCGAAATAAGTAATGTTAATTATATTACATTATTTTAGTTCTGCTTTATAATTTTTAGAATATTTTTAAACTACTCTATAACCACCGAGCCAAATTGTTGGATTGTTTTAACTAGACCAGAAAAAAAAGTGTTTATACTGCAGATGACATTAAGTATCATAGTTTGCTACCGGTAGCAAATTTTGACAGGATAGTAAAAATTTATATTACACTGGTGTAGCATTATTGTCAGGTGTGCGGTAAAAAGTTGCGCATGCCTAAACAACTTTTGCTAGGAAAGCAAGGAAGGGCCCATTCAAATCTAGTATGTTATACTGTTTTCGGTCTTTTACATCTTTTTAATTAAATGTATCATATTTTCCAGTCTTTTACATCGTTGTTAATGTAACTGATCATGTTTTTCCACCATTAAGAAAATAGTATGTGAATATTTATCATATGCAATACACAGGGTACTAATAGACACTTGTACTTTTTTTTTACTTGTGAAATTGATTGTCTGTTTCCAGCTTAAGTTTGCAAAAACAAATATGTATAATGGTAAATGTACCTCTGTTTGACAACAGGAAAACACTCATCAGATCGTAATTGATTGAACCAAAATCTGACAGTGTACCACTTTTTGACATCACACTGATCAAGGTTTGGTTTTGGTAGGCTTACCACATTCTGACGAAGTACACTACACTGGTACATTGTTTTTGATAATTTGATAAACAAAGACATACAACAATAATGTAGCCTGTTATTGTTTAAGTTGATTATTATTATTATTATTATTATTATTATTATTATTATTATTATTATTATTATTATTATTATTATTTTACTGGCGATAGCTGTTTGGATTTGCATAAACACTGGTTATTGGTTACAAAAAGCAATCCTAAAATAGCATGCAACAAGAAACGTCTATTTACACATTTTTTGAACTACATTAACGTTAAATATATTTAGAACACATAATTGCCAGTAACGTTTCAAAAACTTGTCTGCTTGCTTTATCGCGTACATCTTCGTTTTATCTGTTGATACTACGGCAAAACTGTTTAGGATTGTTAGGTGGTAAACAAGAAGGTTTCCTAACATTTTACACAAACCAGTTGCCATACCTTTCAGTGTCCAATGAAGAGTGGACCATGAAATCACCTTCATTACAATAACTCCATGTAATTAATGATATATGTTTTTTTTTTTTTTTTTTTTTTTTTTTTTTGTCCAAAAATGTAAAATAACAGATTACAGATAATGAAAGCATCCAACATACCTGTATGGTGCATGAGATCTCCGAGTCATCCAGCAGCCTGATGCTACATTTAATCCCCTGGTTTAAGGATTTGATACTTGAACTGCGAAATCGGAGCATTTTCATTCTCCCCTTTTTTTTCTTAATTCTACATGTCAAAACAACCAGACTTTAACTGAAACGTAAAGCGTAACCTGTGTAATTTTTTTTGTAAAAATATTAGAACGTTCAGCATTCGCATATAAGAGCAAAAGGGAGTACCGTCCGCACCTCTACATCTAGTCTAGGCAAGATTCTGATGCTCTTCTGGGTCTGTGAGTCGCTTTAGTTTCTCCCAAGCGAGGAATTTCCAGCAATCAGTCTCTCTCTCTCTCTCTCTCTCTCTCTCTCTCTCTCTCTCTCTCTCTCTCTCTCTCTCTCTCTCTCTCTCTCTCTCTCTCTCTCTCTCTCTCTCTCTCTCCATTCACATATACTCTTCCCTTTCAATGAAATGACAACCATTACCGAATGGGAAAGAGCACTTTCATATACAGCATATAGTCCAACCAGCTGTTTGTCTGCTATGGGACCCACTCTAGAAGTCAGGCCCTATCGAAGCAACGTCTAGCGCACTGGGTGACAGATGTGATACACTTGGTGAATGAACAGACATATTACTTCGTGGGCTTTCCTTCATGGTGTCTCCTTAGATGAGTTATGCAATGCTGATACATGGACAAGTAGTCAGACATTTGCACGTTTTTACTGCCTTGATGTTGCAAACCGAGCGAGACTCTCTCTGGGCTCTAGGGTGTTGCAGGTGGCATGCCCTTAGCATGTACTGTCGGTAATCTGGAGCCACAACAGCTTTGGTACAGTGTCCCATTCGGTAATGGTGGTCATTCCATTGAAAATGAATGTTAGATTATTACCATAACCCTGGTTCCCTGTAAGAGAATGACAACCATTACCCATCGAGGCTGTATCCCCAGCTGACCTCTGATTTTGAAAGAAAATGAGGATATGTTACTGTGAAGAGGACCCTCTTCAGCAGGAGGTGGGAGGGACTTCCCCTGACAGCAGGGCCCTGATTGGGCAGCTTTTTTATATCTGTTCAGTGATGGAGAGGGCTCTTTCCCATTTGGTAATGGTTGTCATTCTCTTTCAGGGAACCAGGGTTATGGTAATAACCTAACGTTCTACTGGAAACACATGGCCTCCGAACTCAATGAATGAGGAATAACATTTTTATATCGACCAGAAATGATTTCACAATAATAATAATAATAATAATAATAATAATAATAATAATAAATAATAATAATAATAATAATAATAATAATAATAATAAATGCACAAAGTAGTGTTAAAAAATAATAAACTTGACTATCAACTTTATGTCAAGTATGAAGGTTATCATCGGCCAGAGTTGGTACAAACCCATATCATACTGGTACAGAGTGTACAACAAAGAGGGAAAAACGTGTCTTTTCCCGTTTTAGCCCTGTGTAACTTTAAGGGGCGGGAGATATTTACGTCATAGACTTCAGACCTACTGTGAGCCTGTGGCGGTAGTGTAACAGTAGCAGGGCTGTGAAAGGAAGAGGCCTTCATTTTGCTTGTGATCAATACTACAGCATACACCTGGACATGATACTTGTAATAATGGGAGTGTGCGGGAGTGGGAAGTAGGTTGTTGTTGTGTTTCTTTTTTTTTTCGAAACTTGTAAATTATTTAGAAACCATTAGCCTTCTACAGGCGTGATTCAGTATTTTTACTTTTTCCTCTTATAGTCATTTCAAGTGGGGCTGGTAAAAATATCATGTGTGCCTGAATCAGTTCTCTTCAAAGGTGGACAGCGTCAACAGTTCCCTTCACTAGCCACAGGATTTGAACACACGATGAGTACAGTACTATACTTAAAAAACAAAACAAAAAACACGTCGTTAGCTGGTAATGTGTTAGTCGAAGCTCGTGCATTTGGTTCCCTTCATGCTATTCAATTTCGTTGCAAAACAAATTGCGGTGTAGGCAGGGGCATTACTATCAACGTCACACTGGCTGCAAACTGCATCTTTAATTTTTTTTTAACACTACTCTGTAGGTCTAATTGAGAATAAGAAATGTGCTGTATTTCCTTTCATTCACCACGTTGTATATATCCTTTTTAGGACAACTGTGGGGTCATGTCTTGGAAATAAGGTATATATACATATATCATGTACACAAATATAAAGTAATTGTATTAAATATAGTTTGAATAATTGCCAGTTTAATTTCACGCACATTTCTCTATTGTAGCTGGGATGGACGTTTTATGATGCAGATGACTATCATCCCAAGGGAAACAAAGACAAGATGTCAAGTGGAATACCCCTAAATGATCAGGTACTCAAGTTCTTAGGAAGCCCTCTGATGATATAATCTTTGTAGATTTATAGAAGTGATTCAAAACGCTTGAAGCACCATAAAGCAGCTAATCACACACATAAACTAGAGGGTTGCAAATATGCTTTGTTACAGTTCCTGTGCTTAAACAAAATTATATTAGGAGTATATAATCATGTAGGACTGTTGTCCACTTTAAACATCTTTTCAACAATAATAGTTTTAGAGATTAATGAATAGCGAAAGAATAAAAGTTGATACTTGATACATATTTGGCAGTATTTCTGATTATGTTCAATTCATTTCTTCAACAGGACAGGATACCTTGGTTACAGATTTTGCATGACATAATAATAAGGTAATTTATGTTTGCTGTACAATAACTAGGCAGCAGCCACATCGTTTTAAAGGGTTATACTTTTTTTTTTAAACTTTTGTGTATATTAGTTTTATATTTCTAAGAAAAATGGCCATACAAAATACATAAATTAAGATGTACAATGTTTAGGTAGCGATCACACGTTCTCCCACAATAAACAGATCCAAAAACACTAATATATATATATATATATATATATATATATATATATATATATATATATATATAAACAAATAAATATAAAGTTTGTAGTATTAGAACAGCTAAAATTAGATAATGCGACATATAGAAGAATAAAAGAAAGTAAATGGATAAATAGACTGAACACAATTATGCCAGCGGGACTCAACAGAAAAGAATGAACTAATTCATTCCAATAAATATATAAAAGTTAAAAATAATTAAATAAACAAAATTAATTAAAAAATTGTGCATGCTGATGCGCTGGGGAGACCATATGAAGGCTGATCCTCAGAGCCAGCATTGCATGATAATATAAATATAAGTTTATATAAAATAATGTTAATTAGAATTAATATAGATTTAAAGATATAAGTAAAAGTGATGTCACATATAGAACACCATTACATCATGTAAGAATAAATCATGGATTTGAATATAAACAATAACAAGTAGTTGTCATGCTGTCAAACACCTATAAATACCTCCAATGTTTTGATTCAAACACAGGCTCCCTTGAGAAAGATATGTACAACATATCAAAAGTTGGGCAGCTGGCTCTTTGAGCTATATATATATATATATATATATATATATATATAATATTATATATATATATATATATATATATTAAAGAAGCAGTTTATTACATTAAATCAACAGTCCCATTGTATTAAACATGTTTGCACATAAAAACCCACATGTTGAACTACAGTCAGAGGAAGTTACTTTAATTCCTGACCCGTTAATGCCATACAAGTTTCATGTAATTGAAACCTATACTCCCGTTTTGAATTAGAAGTGTGTGCACGTGATGGGGATGTTCTAATAGCTTCTTTCCACACCCTTAAGCAGCTGAAATTTATGAAAGATTGAAGAATCTAAAGAAGCTTGGCAACACAGATACCGTAATTGATTTTTAACATTTCATAGTGGTTGTATGCAAGAACTTACTGGAGTGCATGCAAGGTTTAGTCTCAGACCTGGTAGATGACTAAAAAACCTTCCAGACAGCTGTTCTCTTTGCTGATAGTTCTTGAGACCAGTATAATTATTTAAACTTTAATTGCTTCTTACTACCACTATTATTGAACACCAGAAATATTTAAACCTCTGTAACCAATTGAAACTGCTATTATCTGCATGTGACCTGGTGCAGGAGACGTTGCAGATTGCAGGCATTTGTTGATGTTGTTGGGAATTTTTTTATAACATCTATTGGTCAAATTAAGTGCTCACCTAGTAGTAGCACCACCACTTGAAGTGCTGGCTGGGGAGAGACACAAGACCTACAGGGAGCGTTATTGACTTTTGCACTCCCACGGGTTAGGGAGGAAATTTGGATGGGGATAGTTTACTTCATTGTGCTTTATTAACCCCTGCTGGTTATTGACGCCCGTTGGCAAGTGATGGGGCAACATTTGAAAATTATAGTAAAATTTGGGATAAATAAATTAAACAAACAAAAGGAATCGGAACAACAAAATCGAGAAGTAAATCTGATTAACAAAACATTTTTGTTGGTCAAAATAAAATGGCATTTGCTGTGATTGTGTGCAGGGAATGGTCTTCAGGAAGAAATGTAATCCTAGCCTGCTCTGCCTTGAAAAAACTATACAGGCAGATATTGGCGATGGGGTCTGAGATTCTAGATTCCATTACTGATGAGAAGTTCCCAAGTAAAGACATGCTGTTTGTGTTCCTGCATGGGACCATAGAGCTCATCACTAAGCGGCTTGCAGCACGGAAAGGGCATTACATGGCAGAAAATTTAATACAGTCCCAGTTTGATGCACTGGAGCCACCAGCTGAACCCGAGAATTTCATTACTGTGGAAATAGCAAAAAGCACAACCGAAATTATGGCTGAGATTGAGAATGCTCTTTGTAACCATGGAAACTGTTTGAGTTGACTGCACTGAGAGGACAGCTGGCACACCAACAAATTAATTAAATTCTGAGTGACATCGAGTGACTGCAACCTTTAAGCTCAGTTATGAAGTTTAATAAAGTTTATTTTTGAACATTGAATGTATCCCCTCCCCCCTCCCCCGGCTGGCTGAAGATGTGATCACCACTGGTATGTACTTAATTTTATGGTACCTACATATGTTGCTCCTGTTAACGCAACGAAAATGGTGTCAATTTACAATCCTTGTTAGAGTGAAAATTTGGGTGCTGTTGGTTTGGTAGTAATACATACAATGGCTTTTATAACACATACAATGGCTCTCAAAAGTATTCACCCCCCTTGGACTTTTCCACATTTTATTGTGTTACAACATGGAATCAAAATGGATTTAATTAGGAGTGTTTGCCACTGATCAACTTAAAAAATGTCCAGAATGTCAAAGTGAAAAATAAAATCTACAAATTGTTCTAAATTAATTACAAATACAAAACAGTTGTGTCACTCAACTCCGATCTTTTTTTCACTATCGAACAAGCTGAAAGGGTGTGAAAGACTTGTCTGTAAAACAAATCTTTCAGATAACCCAAGATCATGATCATTATTGTTTTTTGTTGGCTGAGGTTTTAGCTAATGTACTGTAAAGTGTCTTTACCTCATGTTTCACCATAATGAGTATGTTCCAAGAATAAGTGTAAATGTTTCTGATCCCAGATTGAATGTATAATGTTGTCTTGTTTTCAGTGATGTGAAATTACTGCTGTCTGTTTCTGGTCATCTTGCCAAGACACTCTTGTAAATGAGGCCTCAGTCTCAATTTTTTTTTTTTTTTTTTTTTTTTCCTGCTTAAAGAATGAAAAAATAAACATAAAATGCATTATGAACTGTGTTATTGTAAAATGCTTGCATCTTTTTCAAACGTGGTAGTTAATCACCCTGACTAACTTAAAAAATGCAATATACTGTATTTTGGTTACCTAATTGTTAGATTTAACAGTATGTGGTTCCTAATGCTAGTGCATTTTACTTCCCATATAATATTGAAAATATGCAGTTTGTCAGTGTTTTAAAGATATTGTTGCCAAGACTGCTATGACATTAAAGGACTAATGTAAGGATAGGTGCAAAGTGATTTGCGGCAGCAAAACACCCATATTGCGTCCAAAATCAGTGTTTTGCACACAGACACCGTGTTTAGCAATCACTAAAAACATACTGTATGTAGAGTATGTTTTCACCTGACGTTCTGCACCCGCTATCAAATTAGCACTTTGCCATCATTAATCCATTTAAATGTAAGTCGCTTTAAATAATAATTAATAATAACAAATGACATAAAATGATATTCAAATGAAGAAAATAACATGGAATTGGGTAGGGATTTGGAATCCTAACGGGGCGCAAACGTTATAAGGATTTTGTCATTGCATATTCAAACCCAGGGTCACTTTGTTTGTTATGCCGGAGGATGCAGAAGTAAGGCTTTATCATCTCACTCTGCAGGTCATCCTAGAACCAACAGCTAAACTTCACCTTCCGTCAGCTGGTTGACTGTCCTTCTGGTAACACCGACAGCATTGACTTTCTCCACTACAGAGGACCATATGGCCTCTTTGGTAGCATTACTGATGTTGGCTGAGGCTTTTCCTCAGTGACCTAAGGACTTTCAGCTCCTCAGAAAACTTTTTATTCTGTGTGCCAAGAGGACTTTACAGCCCTTCCTCTGACATATTTTTTTGTTTGTTTGGTTTGATTTTCATGCTCCACAAATCTCATACAGCTCCTACTGCTCTCTGTACTAACTCACCTTACCTCCTGGCTGACGCGGAAGTGTGGTCACTCTTGTGACCCTATTTATCACGATTGCAGCTTATTATTTGTGCATGTTGAGTAATTTGCATTGCTTTTAAGCGTACGTAGACCGCCATTTAAAGTGTTCACATCAAAAACATGAACCTTAAGATAAAACTATAATAACTAACAATGGTACTTTTTATTAAAGCTAACATAACAATTATCTGATAGGACTCGGTATAACTTTCTGTTGCTTTGTACTTTCTGTATTCTTGTGTTTCCTTCCTTCCTTTGTTTTATTTTGTAAGTAAGACATTTTTTATCTAGATGTACTCTGTCAAACACCAGAAACAAATTCAACCAGTTGGAATTGCTGTTACTAAAATGCAGCCGCGCTTAATAAATAAAACAAAAACTGTCAATGGATACTGTGTTTGTTATTTGTTTAACGAAGCATTTCTACTTCTAAAAAAATGCAGATTGTGCTTCGCTGATTAGAATTCAATTATACGACAAATTGAAAACTGCAGTGTTCACGAGCAGCACGCTTAGCAGAGCTCTCCATAGGCAGAATCACCAGATGCCTGTTTCACCCACCCAAATACCAGGTGGATGAAACTATATTAACCTTTGACATGCTAAACAAAAAATAAATATGTATGCACAGTGGTTTAGAGATAATATATAATAATTAAAAATAAATCCAAGATCATTATTTTACTTTAATTTCTGTCGTCTTGCGTACTCCTTTGAACCTTAGTCGTACCCCCAGTTGAAAAATCTACTGATGACATGCAATGCATTTTTTAATGAAGTAACACCAAGAGTTTTACTCCTATTATGAAGCGTGACATTAAAAGGCACATACACACCTTTAGATGTCAGGTAAGGTGATGGTCTGTTCGATATCATCAGCAAGTGGAAAACTATTTCAGTTCTACGCTGCAGATATTTATTGAGGATTTTTTAAATGTAACCTAGATCTAGGAGTTTTTGTGAACAAAAACAAAGCATTCATGAGGGCATAATCAAATGGAATGTTACATGAGATCAAATTGATCTGTGAAAAAAGTGTCATTGATATGCCAAGAGGTTAAAACAATGTGAAATAGAAATTGAGAGACTCATAGAATGTACCAGATTACCAACTGTAAAGACTCTGTCAAAGCATATGGCCTTTATCATTGACATGGAAATTGCATGAACGAAAATCAAACAAACATACAGCTGTTCAAACATGAACACAATAACTCAAAATGTAATGTCTTTACAACAAACACCTAAACGATAACCTGAATTGAAAATTGACCAGGAAAAAGAGTACAGTTGTGTACGAAGTATGAAACCAGTATTTTGAAGCTTTATCAAGATTTTGTCAACCCGAAACCTAAAAAGTCAAATGACCCGATACTTAATTGAAAAGCACTGCCAACATATTAAAATGAAACGCCAAGGATGTTTAATTCATATTTTGTTTAATTATCTGCGCAAGAGAAATAAACTATTGATAAAAACTGAATACATATACAGTATATTGTTTACAAGGCAGTTTTACAAAGTAATGTGATTAATATCACAAGTGACTTGAATTGAACATATTCCATTATAAATCTTAGTGCATTTCATGATATACTGGCAGAAGCCAAGTAACAATAGGCAAACACACACACACACACAAATTTACAATCAAAGATGATTAGTCACTGTATATTTTTTACAATACTGTGCCACTTCAAAAGATAGTTCATATACTGTACGGGGAAATTAAACATTTACAAGTCAATGGCTCTGTGCTGCAAAAGCAACTTTTTTTTGCTGTGGGTTTTCATTTGAATCGTGATTTTTTTTTTTTTTTTTATTCCCCAGAAACACTGTTCTAGACATTTATTTTAACAAACCAGGCAGATGTTTCTGGCAATTCAAGTTTAAGGCAATCTTAGCAAAGATAACAAGCAATATACCACAAATTGCAGAGCTGAACAATTTTAGTTTAGCTTTTTTGTATACTTTAATATTTAATATAAATTACTACTGAAGACTATAACAAAATCAAATATTAATAGGACAGTTTTAAATCAAATGTCAGCGGCTCACACAACTATAAAAGCAGAGCCTGACTTACACAATAAATATGTTTAAGATTGTCTTCATTTTGTTTTGTTTTGTATACATGCAACAGTTTGACTGCAAAGCATGGATTCCCACTGCTCATATTACGACACTTCACTCCACTTTACGTTTCCAAATCCAAGTCTCAAGGGTCAAAGTGAAATAAAGCAACAATTAGAACAATAACATAAAAAAAATATATTACGTTTTTTTATTTGGAGCTTACAGAAATAATGCTACGATGGCTGTGAGCCCAGTAGCCTCTCAATGGCTGCATTGACGTCGCCTCCTGTTGCTATCAGAGCTTGCAGATTGGCTTCACGGTTAAGAAATCCCATTGCACTGAGCTGTTCGAGTTGCTGATGAAATCTCACTTCAGGGCTCTGCGTCTGTTATGGATGACAGATTAAAAAAAAAAAAAAAAAACTATTTACTGCCCAAAGTATAGGCTCCAATTTCACACGTAAATACAGTATAATCGTAAATCTCGAAAAACTACTCACTTCTTAATCTTTTGTAGTCATTTTTGTATTACTTTAGTATAAATACATGTTAATTTGGATTCATATGTTGTTTTTTTCTGACTTTATGTGAACAAAATGACACACATTTGCCCGTTTTCCCATTGGAAATAGTGATATTTAGAAATATCACTATCCTGGTCACAAAAGCAAAGTTTGTGGGGAATAATAGCCATGTTCTATACTTTTTAGGCATAAGCAATTAGGAAATAACACTTACTACCCAGGAACAAAAATTGTGTTGCATAGTGTTACACGGTGTTATTGTGATATTTTAAAAGGTAAACAAGTAAGTGCAAATTATCTAAGTGGCAATCAAAGGGTTAAAAGGCATTGGGCTGTTGACAGATGAATGGTCTTGCCCAACAAGATTAGATTTAGATCTGTTACCTGTGGATTTGCACCAGCAAGTGCTTGTAACATTTGCTGTACAAACTGCTGCTGCCCTGTCTCTCCACTTCCTTGAGAGCTGGTATTAGACCCTGTGGAAGGGGTACTCCCTGTGCCTCCAACACCACCAATACCTCCCACATTACCTTGCCCAAAACTGAGGGAAATGACACACAAATCATTTCAGATTTTTATTTTTTTTATACACACACAAGTGAAAATTAACCATATCATGAATACCTAGATTGTTTTACAAAGATACATGATAATAAAAAGATACACTACCTATGTTACCACTTAAAAATTTACATTAAATAATATAAAACTATATAATACACTGTTTTGAGATCACTGTTTTACAGTCTTTAGTAATTTAAATATATTTTCTATTTAGTCACCTTTTAAAAAAAAAATAATAATAATTAAATGCATGGAAATCGTGTTCCTTGGTTGAATACAATACTACCTATCCTTGTCTCGCCCCCTCTACCACCAATGATGGAAAGAATCTTACCCTGGTATAAAGCCAGGTGCTTCTGCTGCCAGTGTCTGCAAGCCCTGTTGAATTTGTAATAGTGCTTGCATTGCTCTGGGATTCGACATGGCTGACAAGGTTTCTGGATTTTGCATCTGAAAACAAAAAGAAGTTGCAGAAGGCTTTTTACCCCAAAAGAATTCCAAGATTTGTTTTTGTCTTTTTAAATGATGATTAGGAAGGTTGAAACTGACCACAGGCTGAATTAACTGACCCACAACAATAATCCCTCCCCTGCTCTTACAATCCTGATCGTGAGTGTTTATCAAATGCACTGGACAGTGACTACGAAGAGTTATACTGCATAATGTGCAAAATACAACTTGTTTCATTTCATCCCACCTTAACCAACAATGACAGCTAGATGGCACTGCTGCTCAGAAATGCAGACATTTTACAATTTATTTGCACAATTCTGTCATTGCCCTATTTTCAAATCCAATGGTAAAAAAAAAAAAAAAAAAAAAAAAAGTTATTGATCTGACATTTCACTCAGTGTGAAGTTTACAGTCAGCTTCACATTCCAAAATGACTGTTTTTATGGTTCTGGCACAGACCAATGTGAAGCTTTTGGCATTACTAGTACACATTCTCCTCTGCAATCTCCTAAGCAAAGCTAAAGCATCCAGATTTTTAAACACAGTATTTTCAATATAAAAAATGATCTGGAGACAGTTTACTCTTTAACATTCTGTTTATTTTTTGTTTTATCTTTGCCTTGTCTACCTGTTGAAGGAAGACTGGTAGCTGCTGTCTCATCTGTTCTTGTAACTGGGGATTTCCACTAAAAAGAGGGTTGTTCAACATCATCTGTAAAACAGCACACACCAAATGTTGAGTGGAAAAGGAATTAGTTTAAGCATTTGCTTTAAGTATTTCACACAGAATTGATTTTTATTATGAAAATGGAAAACTGTCAATCAAATCAGTTGTGTTAACATAAAAAATACATTACAATCAAAATAATATTATTGGTATTTATGAAGCGCCATTCAGGAAACAATTCACTACATCCACAAATATATTAGAATGCTGGCAAATGTACTGGAATTTTATTACCTCTATTGGTTTACTGGCATATGTACTGATTTATGTGAACACATGTACATGGATTAGGGAGTGGTTAACATGTAGAAAACAGAAAGTACTGATTTGAGGAAAAACCTCAGAATGGAGTGTGGTAACCAGTGGTGTACCACAGGGATCAGTATTAGGTCCTCTGCTATTCCTAATCTACATTAATGATTTAGATTCTGGTATAGTAAGCAAACTTGTTAAATTTGCAGACGACATAAAAGTAGGAGTGGCGGCAAACACTGTTGTAGCAGCAAAGGTCATTCAAAATGATCTAGACAAGATTCAGAACTGGGCAGACACATGGCAAATGACATTTAATAGAGAAAAGTGTAAGGTACTGCACGCAGGAAATAAAAATGTACATTATAAATATCATATGGGAGATACTGAAATTGGAGAAGGAATCTATGAAAAAGACCTAGGAGTTTTTGTTGACTCAGAAATGTCTTCATCTAGACAATGTGGGGAAGCTATAAAAAAGGCTAACAAGATGCTCGGATACATTGTGAAAAGTGTCGAATTTAAATCAAGGGAAGTAATGTTAAAACTGTACAATGCACTAATATGACCTCATCTTGAATATTGTGTGCAGTTCTGGTCACCTCACTATAAAAAAGATATTGCTGCTCTAGAAAGAGTGCAAAGAAGAGCGACCAGAATTATTCCAGGCTTAAAAGGCATGTCATATGCAGACAGGCTAAAATAATTGAATCTGTTCAGTCTTGAACAAAGAAGACTACATGGTGACCTAATTCAAGCATTCAAAATTCTAAAAGGTATTGACAATGTCAACCCAAGGGACTTTTTCAGCCTGAAAAAAACAAGGACCAGGGGTCACAAATGGAGATTGGACAAAGGGGCATTCAGAACAGAAAATAGGAGGCACTTTTTTACACAGAGAATTGTGAGGGTCTGGAATCAACTCCCCAGTAATGTTGTTGAAGCTGACACCCTGGGATCCTTCAAGAAGCTGCCTGATGAGATTCTGGGATCAATAAGCTACTAACAACCACACGAGCAAGATGGGCCGAATGGCCTCCTCTCGTTTGTAAACTTTCTTATGTTCTTATGTTCTTATGTATCGATTTATGCATTCGTTTTATGCCCATTATTTTGGGTGGTTAGTTTATGCCTTATAAGAAGGGGTTTATATAACTGGTATGCAACCCATGCAAACCAATAAAGAAAAATGCAGACTTCCATATTGTTTTTAAGACGTCAAGGCGGTCCATCAGTACATTTAACAGGAAAGCATTTTTCATAAAGACAGGGAGGGTGCTCATGCTTGCAAGGTGAGCCATACCTGCCTAACCTCTGGACTGTTTGGAGATGCAGGGTCTCCGGGCTCTGTCAATGATCTCTGGGGGGGGGGGGTTCCAATTTAACAGTCCCTCCCTGACAGCGCTATCATTGGCTGCTTCAAGTTTTTATTAAAAAATGGAGAGCAATAGGTGGAACCACTCCAGTTCATAATATAAACCATTCTCTTAATGGGCACTTGAAACAACCAATGATAGTAGAGATCTCTATTATTATGATCCTTGCATTCAGAGAAGAGGGATGCAGTTCCCTTTCAATCCGAAGACAACCAACAACAATACTTTTGGGATATGCCTGCCACAGATCAGGTATTTAATAAGCATTTTATGTCAGAGCTGCCGATAGGCCCTTCCAGGGAGTGATGTCCTCTGTCCTGCCCACCGTGGGAATAAGTAGTCACTCCGTGGAGATCACATTGCTTCTCACAATCAGGTAGGTAAGGTAGGTATAAATGAACCTCTCCAGTTGCTGTGACTGAGTCTGTGTTAAGGAGCTCTCACTACGAATTTTCTGGTAGTTCCCCTGAAATTTTATTGCTGGAAGTCTGCTTGCCACTTCCCTGGAATCAGAAACTCAGCTTCTGAAGACTGAGCTATAAACGCAGCACTGCGTTTAAAAAAAAAAAAAAGATAATAATTTTCAACAGCCTACATCACCTGGCGACTGCAGTCTACTTCTTAACCCTACAGCATTGCTGCTTTGTGTATCTTCCTCTGCTATTTGCAGCTATAAAACATAGAAAAAAAAAGACACGTGATTCCTCCACCTGGACCCAGCTCTGGCACGCCCGCTGTTGAGTCAACACTGCTGGACTGACTTGGCCCACCCACTCAGTGTGGGCGAGCCAAATAAATAAATAAATAAAAATAAACAAACAAACCCTACCCCTTCAGCTTCTGCTGTGTGTGTGTGTGTGAGTGCCTATTTTTTCACTGCTTCACAGTTTTAAAAAAGTAGTCTCTACAGATACATCGAACCACCTATCTTGGTGCATTGGGTCTTGATTAATAAATAAATAAATAAATAAATAAATAAATCTCTCCATCTTAGGGCTCTCAGACTCAGTTGTCAGTACTCTGCAGAATGCTAGGGCCCCCTCCACAATGTCATTGTACGCCTATAAGTGGAGGTATTTCCAAAATTGGTGTATTGCCAGGCAGGACTCCAGTACTGGGATAGATCTACGGGCCCGTTAGCAATAAATGTTAAAGTTTCTAGAGGATCTCCTCCCAGAGGAGGGTAGGTCCCAGGGGTCCCCGAGTAAAGCTCATTTCCTGCAAAAACTTTTTTGGCCGATGGAGGACCTCCTCACCAGATCTGACCATAATCTCCGACATGGTATTGAGGCTCTAACTAAGACCGGATATGTGAGCCTCTCGACTCTGTAGAGCTGATACTGCTCGGAATGACAGCCTTTTTGTTGGAGCAACCACCTCCGTTGTCCTACAGTCTCGTGTCAGGACATGCACAGCTCCTGTAAACCCCACTGGGGTTTGAAACAGGGCATATTACACACAATGTGTGTTTCCTCCGAAAGGTGGGATTCCTTTCCCTTAACCGAAATCGTGGTATTAGAGGCTTTAGCCACCCTAATCTCCGAAAGGTAGAGGGAAGAAAAAGATCCTCTTCCTGTCACTGAATTTTAAAGGAGACGGGCCAAGTCTGTAATGTCTACATGGTACCTAGACCATCTGCGTCTGTCAGAACAGCTATTTGTCTGTCGGTAAACAGACAGTGTCAATTTTACTGGAAGCAGTGACTGTTCGGGAGGACTTCGTCACTACAGGGTGACCTACTACCTATGTCAGAGCTGATGTCTATGGTTACGGCCAGAGCGGGAGGGGACTCGCCCCTCCCATCTCTACAAGATGTTCTCCTCATCGGGAGAAATCTCCTCGAAGTAACTGACTGTAAACATGACGCCGATCGACCCGATGAGGCGTATGTAAGTGGTCCAAGATGACTGAGTTGCACCATCTAGGGAGATACTTGTGTTCCCGCTCCCACCACACGTTAGGGTGGTGTGTAAGCAGACGTCCATCGCTCTCAGGTCTCCGAGGACAGAGGCGAGTGCAAGGGAGCCGAAAGTATTGTTGTTGG
This sequence comes from Polyodon spathula, assembly GCF_017654505.1. Classification (NCBI taxonomy): domain Eukaryota; kingdom Metazoa; phylum Chordata; class Actinopteri; order Acipenseriformes; family Polyodontidae; genus Polyodon; species Polyodon spathula. The sequence goes on from NC_054535.1 coordinate 67,246,952, forward strand.
TCGTCTTCGAATTGAAACAATCCTTAGGAGGTCACATCACTCGCATTCGCGGGTTCGATGCAAAAGAGAAAGTGATCTCCGCAAAGTGACTACTTATTCCCTCAGTAGGCGGAACCAAGGACGTCACTCCCCAGAGGGGCCTACTGGCAGCTCTGACATAAAATGCAACAGTGTTGTAAATAAACTGATGCATATGCCTGCAAACCAATAGAGCTGTAATACAACTACAATACATTTGCCAGCAAACCATTAGATTTGCAATTAAATTCCAAAACACATGCAAGCCTTCCAATGCAGTTGTGGATGCAACAAGTTATTTTTTTCATATGGAATTTGGGAAAAAGAGTGAAACATGTACTGCAGTGAAAATCAGAAGTATTATTAGCTCTTGACTAAAACACAGAATTAGATTAGCACACACACACACACACACACTTACTTTCCCTACATACCTGTGCAGCTAGATCTGGATTCTGACTGAGTGAATTCATCATGCTTCTCATGTACGGAGCAGACAACATGTTTTGCATTAGCTGTGGGTTTTCTGTTATCTGCTGCAAAAGGCTCTGCATTCCAGGTGTGTTAAACATCCCTGCTGAAATAGAGAAATGTAATTTTATTAAACACAAATATAGCAGTCATCTTACTGTAGGCAATGGGTCAAAGTTAAGGTGCAGCAGTTCTTCAAAAACAGATAAGCTACCCTCATCTGAAGTACTTAGAGAGAACACTGGACATGTTTTGTCAATATGAAGAAGTAGTTATTATGCACCTTACCTCCCAGGCCTGATCCCAGGTTTGGCAGGCTAGGGCCTTGTGCTGGGCTGGGGGCAGCAGTGGCAGTGGAGGAGGAGGTCTGCGAGCTTGCTGCAGGAGGTGCCCAGGGGTTTGGTAATGGGTCTCTATTCTCTGTACGCGATGGCTGACTGCCACCAGCAGCTAGATTGTTTACCAAAGAAGCAAAGGGATTGCCACCAAACTTAAAGGAAAAAAAAAAAAAAATCATAACAAATTTCAAAACTCAGCAGGTAAGAAATTTCCATTAGAGACCACTAGTGCCATTTATATTAATACTAATATCAGTATGGAAATTCCTCCTTACTCAGTCTTACCCAACAGGAAAATATGCCAAACAGTAATGGATGATAATTGAGAACACATCAATTACAGTAAAATTAACAGAACAAAAAAGATATATCTAGCGTGGAATACATTTTTGTCATCCCACTTGCCAACGTTTGAAAACAAACAGTGGAGGTACTTATAGCCTTTTTATGCTATGGTCACTACAGTCATTTCTTTCTATACCGAGCATCAAAAGGAACTTTTATAAAACGTTTCTTTTTTGGAAGAAAAAAGGTATATAAAATGATGGACATTGACGAAATGTTTCTGTTTTCTTTTTAATCACTTGATCTTTCATCCTTGACCATGACATGCTTGAGTAACTATGACTGAAGCACATGCACTTAATCACCTAATTAGTGAGACAGTTGATTGGACACTGGATATGGAGTGATTTCAGCTGTTGAATTGCAAGCTTGAATAAAAGCAATAAAGAAAATCAGAAAAAAAAAACAGTAAGCCACATCTGTCAGGACAGCAGCGCTTTCAAGCAAATGCCATGTTGGAGGCTGGACTAGGGCAGCGTACTGTGGCTTGCCATCTTGGGTGCTCACAGGTAGCAATTTCAAACTTGCGAGATGGTATAACCAGACACACTCTGTCAACTGGGACACCAAGAGTCACAACCCCTGCCCAAGATTGACTGATCATTTTGCAGCATCTTTGTGATTTCAACTGTTAATCAGCACAATAAAAAGTCACTACACCTGCTAAAAGTTTGTCATTTTTTGATCACATCTAGTGAATTTTATCCAAATATAAGTGATGCATTTCTTTTGATGCTCAAATGTAAGTGATAAGTTTGTTTTGATGCTCAGTATATTTAAATCTACTAATGTGCTTGTGATGTCATTTACTACATATTGTAGTTATTTATGCAACAATTAAAAAAAATAATTAAACAAATAATTCCCCTCTATTTAACCTTCAGGCATCATGGTATTGAGTCTTTATCCATGTATTTTCCTTTATTAGATATTCTTGCACAACTTTGAGGTGTGTTTTGGGTCATTATCTTGCTGAAGAATGAAGGACTGCCCAACTAGCCGTAATCCTGATGGAATGGCATGCCTCTGAAGTATGCTATGATAGCCATGCTGGTTGAGCTTGCCATGGACTTAGTAAAGATCATCAATTCTGTCACCAGCAAAGCAACCCCAGACCATGACACTGCCTCCTCCATGCTTGACAGTGGGAACCACACATGCAGAACTGATGCGCTCATTCTCTCTGTGTCTTACAAATACTCGGCGGTTGGACCCAAATATTTCAAATTTTGACTCATCGGTCCATAAGGCCAACTTCCACTCCTCAAACGTCCAGTTTCTGTGTTTTTTTGGCCCAGGCAAGTCTCTTCCTCTTATTCTGCACTCTTAACAATGGTTTATTTGCAGCAATTCTTCCAGTTAGGCCAGCTTCACGCAATCTTCTCTGAACAGTTGATGTTGAAACATCTGTACTTCTAGTAGAATTTAGCTGAGCTTGTATTTCAGGGGCAGTTAATCGCCGGTTTCACAGACTTATGACTCGAATTAACTTGTTCTCTGATTCTGAGGTCACCCTTGGCCTGCCTGACCTTGTTCGGTCTTCACGAGTGCCAGTTTCTTCAAATCGTTTGATGGTCTTGGCCACAGCAGTTACAGACACTTGCAAAGTTCTTATGATTTGTCTTAAAGAGTGACCTTCATTTCTTAAAGTAATTACAGACTTTTTTTATTGGCTTACATGAGCGTATTTTCCCCATTATCAGCTCTCTTACATTCAGGAATGACAAACTTGTGCCTATGTAACCTATACTTATAGTAATCATGGACCCTCACCTGTTAACAATAATTGGAGACAAAAGGTTAATTAGGTAGCATGCTAGTTAACTCAGAGAACATCTAACAAAGACACTTTTATACTTAGGCCAGTGTTCTAACACCGTGTTATACACATTTCAGACTTGTAACTGACTTGGGCTTCAGACTGAAATCCCCTTGCTTTGGGTGACCATTTCATTGAAATTGATTTAAAAATAAAATTTTTGAATGCAATTCACTTATGATTATCAGCTTATATAAGTACATGTATCATATAATGAAATGTTTATACAGTTAAAAGCATAGATAATCATGAAAAACCTGGTTTCAAGCAGGTGTACTCAAACTTTTGACCGGTACTGTGTGTGTGTGTGCGCGCCTATATATATATATATATATATATATATATATATATATATATATATATATATATATATATATATATATATATATATATAGGGATCTGAAACAGTGACATTCTGGTTACAAGCCCTGGACTTAAACAGCTTTACTTTTTGTATACAATTTATTTTTTACAAATTGCTAGTTTTTTTTTTTTTAATTGTCGAGAACTTGGTTTGTCATGAAAGGCACATAACCAGAGTTGTCGTATGAAAACTTGGAAGCCCATTGGTTATTATCCTCTCACCTGTTCTTGAGCAGCATTTAACATTGGCTCTTGAATATCAGTATACATCCGCCTTAATGCATTGTAGCCTCCTGGAATACTTTCAAGGTTGTTCAGAGCTCTGTCCTGATTTCTCATCATCTCTTGCATCATAGCTGGGTTTCTGGCAAGCTCCAATGTCTACAGACAGAATAATATATTCCCCTTTTACCAAATAATACCCAGTCACGTAAAGCAAATAGCGTATGCTCGATGATTGGAACTATGTATTTAAAAAAGTGTAAAATATACATACAGCATAAATGAAATATATATATATATATATATATATATATATATATATATATATATATATATATATATATATATATATTATTATATTTATATATATATATATATATATAGCAGCTGGCTCTTTGAGCTAATATATATATATGGGATTCTGATTTTAACTGTCTGAAAGTGAATTGATCAGTTCTATCTGGTGTTGCCGGAAAGCACAGTACTTTACAGAAGTTTTGATTAGCTGAGAAGTCCTGATAACCAATCAAGTTAAAATTACAACAGAGACAGGAATTGCAGTGTGCACAATTTGTTCCCTCTATACCACCTGCACAGCCTAGAAGCTAAAGTTAGAAACCCTTTGTGTGCAAGGGCAACTTTTATAATGGGATAAACTCAGGCTTATGTATGTTTGTATGTAAGTATGTACATATGTATGTATCTGGGGTGGGTAGTTTATTTATCGTTTACAATTAAATCCATAATTTAGTAAAGACATAACAGCATTTTATACTTGGGACACTGTTTATTTAATTCAATCCTCTTTTTTGAATGATTGGTACTGTACATGTACTTTAAGTGCATTTCTGGTTGACGCTAGAACTGCATTAACAAAGTAGTGACAAGTATGTGTACCTGGCTTGCTCACAAATTTTTTATGCTACATAATGTTTTTTTTGCTGGTACAGTGTGAGTGCTTAAACTTACTTGTCTCATTATATCTGGATTATTGAGCATGTGATTAATCTCGGGATTTCGCTGAATCAATTGCTGCATCTGGGGGTTTGCCACGATTAATTGCCTCATCAGATCAGGATTGGACAGCATGCTTTGTACAAAGGGGTTTTCCATTATCTGGGCCATTATTTCAGGATTCGACATAAGCTGCTGCTGCATCTGGGCCTGTAACTCTGAGAAGTTTGACAAGTTCATTCCAAAGCCGCTTAGACTTGCCAGCCCTCCAAGGCCACCTGAAATAATAACAGAAGCATGATCACAGCTTACCATGAAAGCTATACTATATAAATGCCATCAGAATCATAAAATATATATTATATACAATACTAAGAAATTTTACTATAGAATGCCCTTAGCCAAGTTTTATCCCAACTAGATGAACGGTTTTCTAGATTTACGAACAAATGTAAGTTCGAAGTACATGGGGGATAACTGACACAGATATTGGGAGTAACAAGATCGCTGAAAGGCTACAGTCTTTAAGACTACCTTTTACAAGCCAGGGTTAACATTAAAAGAGGCGAGCATGAAAATCTTTTAACTGGTTGACTGCCTTTTAGCCGATATCTACTGTATACTGCAACTTCACACTAGGGATTTTTAAAATGTTTTCTTTAACAGCAGTCAACGTTCCTCTTTGCAGACTGCTTTGTTAAGCCATGGAAATAATAACTCAGCATCTCAAATGGTTTATGAGCTGTTGAAAGAGATACCAGCACAGATTTACTAACTAAACTGGCCTCAGAGATATCAGATTTTGATTGCTAGTAGGCGATTGATAACATTTTATTGCAGGATAATTAGGTCACAGATAAAAATAAGAGGTATATTTTGCACAACACTGAAAAATATGAAGTGTACATCTCAAATAGTTTGAGATGTTGACTACTGAAGATGCGTCATGATCACATGTTAACTACAGCACTGTTAAGCATTTTTCGGTGACTGCTGCTGGAGATAGAAGAAGCCTTCAAATGTCTGGAATGACAGGTACAGAGCAGCAGAGATCCTCACCCAGTCCTAAGAGGCTGCTGGATGTAGATGTGCTGTGGGACTCTGTGGAGGTAGTCGCATTGCTGGTAGTTGAGCTGCTGGATGACTGAGCAGCATGGTCCTGTGACCTTAAAAACAGAAATTCAGATGTAAACACTGCCATTGTTTAAATTCCCTTCCCCACCTCCCCCTATAGTATATAGTTTTTTGTTCCTATTTGAGTTTGCTTTTTTATGTTAGGCTTGCTTATCTTTACCTTGTTTGCGTTTTGATGACCAGATGAACAGTCATCCCATCATGGATTGTATGCTGGCTAAGAGAGTCTTGGTCTTTCAAGATTTTACCAGCAAATATCAACACAAGCTGATCAATCCGTGTCTTGAAGCGCTCGGAAATTTCTTCTTTGAACTGAAAGAGAACCAAGCAGCATAAATGGGGGAATGGCATCTCTGATTAAATAGTTTGTAAGCATAAAGTAAAAAATATGTTTATTGGGCAACACAGCTGTGTGCCAACTGTAAATACACACTATCTCAAAGTCAAAGGCCTTAATTTGGTAGCCATGTCATTCTCACCAACATGCTGACCTTACAGTTTTTACAACACTGCTAGTTTGAAGTCCCTATTTTAAATGGCCACCTAGACAAGAAGCTTTTACAATACAACGGCAGTTCTGTTCCGAGTACAAAGTCAATATATGACAGTGTAAGGTCTATCATCCGGAAACCTGAAAGTCACACAACCACAATTTGTCAGTGTTCAGATCAACATAAATGTCATTTGATTTTCTCAGAGCTGTTTCCATAACATCACATTGAAAATTCAGCACAGGGTGTTTGAAAAGGCCAATGTGTCTACTCTCCCTTTAGGCATAATTTGGTTTATTTAAATATTGTAAATGAAAATGGTCATAATTATTGCTAGAATTAGCTGCCTTGGCAATGTTATTTCCAATATACTCATCTACAGCACATAACAAAACAAATCCCATTATTTGTCATCAATTTGACTTGACTTTGTCCAACATTAAGTTTTTGAAACCTGAACAAATTTAAGAGGATCGTGTATATTATGCATTTGACAAAAATACTGATGAGGAATGCTGGTAGATTAACAGCATTTTGGTTTCATAAATGGGGATTAGTGAGATAGTGATGTATTTTCCAGTACTCTAGATTACAAAATGTAAAAGGTCTTCTATGCTGTACTACTAGACAGAACCACAAATTATGTAATTACAGTATGTGGGTCTGATGCAACATCCAACATATACAGCAAGGTGTGGACCCTTACTGATATTGAAAACCCAACAGTGTAGCCTATGGGGCGGGGCCAAATTTGGTACATCATCAGTAGTCTTCTGCATTTCCGGTTTATTCCGAATTTTACCTAAAAATTACAAGATTTCTTTTTTAACTGGACGTCGGTTTTTACTGATACACGATTTTTGTCTATTATTCAGTATTATCTCAGTACTGTTTTCTAGGAAATACACAATAATTTGATTAAAATGCTGTTTTATTTAGACTCCGACATTGTAATAAGCAGCCCTACACAGGGATACAGCGGGCGTTTAGACGTCAGGATCAAATAACATTCAAACGTGGTTCTCTGTCACTTCACAAACTACTAGTAACTACAAGCTTGATTAAATACTAAATTGAAATACTTACACAAAAATATCATATTTTTAGTGGATGAGGAATGGGGAGAAAAGGTAAATCAGTTTATGAATATTCAAAAGAAAATGAATGTTTCAAAGTGTACAAAAAGCAAAAATAGCACAAGTGGGTCAGATGATGCATAGCGCTGCAAATACTGCTGCACTGAGGTACATGTTCTCGCTGACAGTAAAGGAACATACTGGAAAATAAGCGACACATTAAACTAAAACAAAGTTAACAAGCCACCCATTTATGCGGCGTTTACACACGCTTGAAAAAGACACCGCAGAATGACTGTGTTAACAGGTTTGTCAGAGCGCTGTGCTTTGATGGACAGCCACTGTTTATTGCAGAGGTTTGCATCAGTGATTTCGTACTGTCCATCAGTTAAAACACAGCCTAACGCCAACAATCTTAATCATACATATTTGACAGAAAATTGTGATGATTTAGTTGATAAACTTACATGGAACGCATTGATGGAAATGTCCAGAGTGATTTTTGACGCGTCTTCCGATGGCTTGCACCATCCAGTTCTGGTACTTTTCATGATTTCAAGGCGAATAAACCTGTCATGTTCATACCTTCTGTAGAGATTGTTTCCGTCAGCACAGCGATTGCTCAAACGTTCGCAAAGTACCAGTTAACTTGGGAAAATGTGGCTTCAACTTGCAGATTGTGCTTTATCAGACATGACATTAAACCGCTACACATCATATGCTACATGTAAAAAGGTGTGTATACTGAGATTTTTTTTCCCCACGATTTTTACCGACGTTTCAATTAAAAACTATTTTTTTACCGATTGTATCCTTATTTAATAAATGTAAAATAAAATGCGACATTCCAGGAAAAGTTATTTTAAAGTAAAACCAAAAACGCGGAACAGCAGCTTGCAAGAGGACAGCTAGTGCATACACCATAGACATCTCAATTAAAGATGTAAAAGTAATTCATTTGTCGTTATATACAAAAAATATTCACGAATTTGTATTTTTACTAGTCGAGGGTGGAGAGCCCGGCTGACCTGATCAATGTGCTGAATAACAGTCACCTTACTCGGCATGCTTCCCACTTCTGACAGTTCTAAATGCAAGCTACCAGCCTTAAGCCAATGTCACTGACAACACTTCTTTGTTAAATGATTAATTACGAAAAGTAAGGAGACTGACCTGCTTGATGGTGCTATTTTCAGGCACGGCAAACTCCTCTTTTTCTTTGGGAGTTTTTACTGTCACTTTGATGATTTTGCCATCAGAGGAATGTCCCCGGGTCTCCCCACTCTCTGCCATACTCGCAGTTTGTACTTATGCTCCCGTTTGGTATCAAATATTCACAAAACCATTGGAATTAAAAGAAAGCTGTTATAATATCAATGCCTGCGAAACTAACAGCTTCTATTTACTGCTTCCTCATTTACAACCTCGTCTCGGGCATCATGGGTAAAAAAAAAAAAAAAGCGCAAGCAACATCAATGCGTTTATTAACAACTTGTCAGTTTCATAATATTCGACAAATCAGGGCGGTGCCGTTTTGTAAAATATTTAAATAAAATGTTTAGGTACAAATCAGCTCTCGTTTTGCAGAGGTTGTTTACCTGCAGAAAAGTGACGTACATATTCTAGGGAAGTTGCTAGAAAAGTGAAGGCTAAGGGGTGTGTCTACTTTGAGGACGCACTGTACTGCGCATGCTCTAATTCAGCTTTACAACAGTGAATGGAGTGAGTAATAAATTTTACTCAATCTAAATATTTTACAATGCTCATTGCCCTTAACGGTGCAGTAGTTGTCAATTGCAGTGGTGGCATTGTGTGGCTACTACCGAAGTTAATACATTGAATGCAGTTATATTAAATACTGAGCTAGCAGTGTCATATATTTGGACAAACTATTTACTACACATTTGTTGAAAGTTATTGTTTGAATGTGATGGGGTTTTTTTTTTTCCTTCAAAAAACTAAAATAAGGGAATTTTAGCAAGTGATATTATTATGGCAACAGGGTAGAACAAACAGAAAAAACAGATTCTGGCATCTTTTCCATTTCTCGATAAAGCAGGCAGACAATTTTCTGCATCAGCCTAGTTCTGGTTTCCTGTTGAACATGGATTTTAAAATGACCTGGTTCAAGTTGGTTACAATACTTTTAAATGTGTGAAAATAATCAAAAGCCAAACTGGGTATTTTTTTATGAAAATAGTGTGGAGTAGTAAAACTTTAACAGTTGTCCTGTTCGTTATAAAACATTTAAAATATCAATGTGAATCAAACAGCTAATAGCTAGTAATTTGTTACAGTAATGCAGCAAGAAAATGTTTCTTAAAGATTTGGTTATTATCCAGATGTTTATAAGGAACAAATGGAAAATAATCTCAGTCAGCAATACTGTATATAGGACAGTATAAAGCAACATGCAGCTTTATTCAGAAAAAAAGTAGGCCTAAACTTTATTTACTTACTAATGAAAGACAACACTGTAATTACATGTTTTGGTCTTTAAACAAAAAAAAAAAACAATTATGTATTGCATTTGGTAAAGTTGGTAGCTTTTATTAGTATCACTTATTGGTTAACAAAAAAATGCAACAAACAGAGTGTTTATTCAAAGTCTAAATAGTCCAAACTGAGTTAAATGCTGCAGTTATATGGTGTATGAACTATGTACAGTATAAATGAAGCCCTGAACAAAGGTTGTTTTTTGCCATCAGCTTTGTCCCTTAAGTCTTCATGTATCAGGCTCAGAGTTCTTTTTACCTCTCTTGTTGCCCTGCAGACCAAAGAAAACACAGAGTCACAATATGTACAAACATGTGTGTGTATTCATAACTAGATAAACAGAACAAATATATACAAAAAACTGAACTCTGAAAAATTTAAGAACAGTTAGTAGTGTTTTAAGTCATTTAATTGAAGTCCTGTTTTTTCAGGACAGAGCAGGTTTTTTTTTTTTTTTTTAACACAGTAACAGGTATATTTCAGTTACTGTGTTTCAGCGATATTAAATGTGAGATTTTACAGTTTTACATACTGCTGACTACACTTGACAAATCTTCAAAACACAGCTCTAACAGAGAAATACTGTCTAATCTATAATGATCACTTCAATTACTGTACATACAATTACTGATTATAAGTTAGTCAAAAAAGTATTTTGGTGTATTTAATGAACTTCATTCAAGTTACCAAAGTGGGAAATAACTGATTCAATTCAACAGATCAATTAAATACATCTGAAAGAAGTTCAGTCACATCAACCTGTTAGAAATTAACAGATCAATTAAATACATCTGAAAGAAGTTCAGTCACATCAACCTGTTAGAAATTAACAGATCAATTAAATACATCTGATTATATTGTTACCTTTTTCATGAACAATTTCTTCATCTACAAAAGCAAGCACATTTCTGCAAAGGGTTATAATCTTGCTATTACATTACACCGTGTAACAATTTATTTTATTTTTTTTTGTTCCTGGGTAGTAAGTGTAGTATTTACAGTATAATCGTAAATCTCTAAAAACTACTCACTTCTAAATCTTTTGTAGTCATTTTTGTATTACTTTAGTATAAATACATGTTAATTTGGATTCATATGTTGTTTTTTTCTGACTTTGTGAACGAAAAGACACACATTTGCCCGTTTTCCCATTGGAAATAGTGATATTTTTAAATATCACTGTCCTGGTCACAAAAGCAAAGTTTGTGGGGAATAATAGCCATTTTCTATACTTTTGAGGCATAAGCAATTAGGAAATAACACTTACTACCCAGGAACAAAAATTGTGTTGCATAGTGTTATATATTTTCAAGAAAGAAAACTACAAAATACAACTAAAAATCAAACAAACTTTTATTCTAATTACACAACATTCTTTTAAATACTGGTATTTTACAGCAAAGTGTTTATCAAGTAACTTTAGAAAAATATATCCCTAGCCTAAGACAACTAATTATATAGTATAAGGGCCTACAGAAGGTTAGTCAATCGTCTTTAGTGGTTATCTTTCTATCAGTGTATTACAATAGTAGTCTGTAGTTGTGTGTGAAGTTACAGTTCTGAAAAATTAACATACATTACCTGATGTTTTGGCTGATCAGATTGTAAGCCCTTCACTTTAGATTTTTCTTGTTCAAGGGCTGCATGTAATGAGGTGACCTATGCAAACAAACACATTGATCATTTTCTCTGAAGAGAAGCTATTACTGTTCAATAGTAACATGTTTATGGTATTCCTGGGGATCTGTGCAAATATAAATGCAGTCATGGAAAAAGGTTCTTGTATGTAATTTTTTTTTTTTCAGATTACATAATTGAAAAACATTATATATGATCTCACAATGCAGGGCTCTGGGATAGGGATGGGAATTTAAAATGTTTAAAATGTATAAACTCTAAAGTGATTAAACATTGAAGAATATGTTAGATGTATAACCGGTTACGTGACAAATTTCACCAAAATCATATTTTATAATGTATTAATTTTAGCAATTTATCATCATAGGAGACAGCGTGGTCCAGTGGTAAAAGTCCAGGGCTTGTAACCAGAAGGTCAATGGTTCAAATCCCACCTCTGCCACGGTCTGACTCACTGTGTGACACTGAGCAAGTCACTTAACCTCCTTGTGCTCCATCCTGCGGATGAGATATTAAATCAATGTCCTATTGTAAGTGACTCGGCATATAATGCACAGTTCACAGCCTACCTCTGTAAAGCACTTTGTGATAGTGGTCCACTATAAAAGGCGCTTTATAAAAATAAAGATATTATTAACATATACAGTAGTCGCGTATCCAACTGCTGTGGTACCACAGTGGACATTTAAAAAAGAAAGGGGTTTAGCAATTGCCTCTAAGTTTTTTTTAATTGGTGCAACAGAAAGACTGACTCTGGGGCGGGTTTTATTCTTGGTCGATCTGGCGCTTCATTGATGCACTCTGGTGTTCATGCTGTAGTGGAAGTGGTATGATATGGGATTCAGTCCACTTGGGGTAAGAAAAGTGTTTTCTCTGTCGTTTGTTATATTTTTTTAATAAAATTGCATCTCTAAACAAAGGAACAAGGCAAAACCATGTTTGGAATTATTCTGAGAAACCAGACGAGAAAACCGTGGTATGTAAATAATTATGCCATGAGCCTCCATGACCTGAGTTGTGCGCCACTGATCTAGACGGCGACTGTGAATACGTATAATAGGATTTTAAGGCGATGCATTGATTTATCCACAAGTATCGATAGTCAAGCATCTGTGGAAAGGGTTTAAGCAAAGTTTTTTGTTTTTATTAAATTGGGAATCTGCAATAATTTTTTGCATTAAACACAGAGCTTCTCTACTCCCTTCAGTTCTGACTTACTGAGTCTGCATGTGGTTGAGCTCACCTTCTCCCCTCCTGCCCCGCCCCCTGTGAGTGTTTACTGATGGGATTGCATCTGTGCAGGAGTCTTAAAAATAACAGAGCAAGTTAAGAGTGTTGTTTTAGAATTAAATACTGTATCGATCTAGTTATAAATACAATGCCTTCCGATGTCTGGCAAATACTTTCTAAAGTAAGATGCAAGAAGCTAAAGTAAAGAAAGTAATGTTTGGGATATTCCGGTAACACAACTAATCTGCGTGACCATTTAATGAGATGGCACCCTACAAAACTTCAAACAAAATCTGCATTTATTCATCTGAACTACCCCGGAGTAAAAAATGAAGTAAAACCACCAAGATCTTTCCAAAAGTTGTATCTTTGGTCAGAAGTATTAAGCATCCTGGCAATACCAGTCCCTAGAGAGCAGGTATTCAGTAATGCTGGGCAGATGAGCAAGTGCCAGTCATCTCTTAAATAAAAACAAAATGTGGACACTGTCATGTTCTTTAAAACAATTAAAATATAAACACTCTTGTTACTAAACTGCTGTGGACAGTGATACCCACCCCCCCCCCACCCCCCTTTGATTAGTTGTTACTCTGACCTGGTTATGGATTTTAACAACTATTTTTTTTGGTTTATGCTTTGACCCCCAAACTGATACAAATCAACACGAATAAGGTAAAAAATATATATATATAGTTACTATATTTTTTAATTACTATATGCATAAACTAATGTAATCAATTTAATATGCATAACAGTTTTTAAAGTGATAGTAGCAATGTTACACAGTAATCCACAGCTCTGCATGTATTACTGCAGGGTTTTTGTTTTTAACCCTTTCATAACGTCGATAAATCGCTTTTTTGGAGAACGATATAATGATGGTGGAAAATTAGGCATCGCCCCAGCCTTACACGATTTAAAAAGGATTTAATTTTTTTTTTTATATATATTAATACAGAGAGCGTGTAAGTGTAAATGAATTATGTATAGGCTTTAATTTACCAGTACATTTTAACGTAAATCATTTGTTTTAAAAAAAAAAAAAAAAAAAAGTCCTTTATATCTATGTAATCTGTCAACAAAAGGGGACATTTCCCATTTGTGGCACCGATCCCTGAACAGCAGAGTTAATATAGCAATGTATTGAATCTGTGCATTTGATAGACTCTGTAACATATGTAAGGTGATTTTTTTTATTATTATTGGTTTTGTTTTGTTATTTGAATATAATATAATGTAAAAATAAATAAAAAATAAATAAATAAATAAAATAATAATAATAATAACAACAACTTTAGTTTATTCACTTTGTGACCATAGAGCCAGCACAGGTACATCTCAATAGTGCAGTTCAAATACAAAGAGAGTCATTTACTAGATACAAAATAATAATAGAAATGCTTTTAAAAGACCAAATTGCTATTTATTTTTTTAGATTCCATTGATTTTTCAGTATTACATTCAGTTATGTGGTTATGATCTAAACGTTTAAGTGCCGAAACCTGCGTAGCATTTAAACGGTCACAAAAATGTACCAAAAGCACATCCCTACTGTAGGACCCAAACAGTGCCTTTGTGTTATTTTATTAGTGTTCCAGGTAGAACATGTTTAACATCTTAAAAAAAAAAAAACAATTGAATGTGTACCTGTGAGTGTACACAACAGATACAATCAATGTTAGAATTTATTATTTTATTGTGATGTTGTAGTACTTAATGTCTGCTCATATTTGTATATCACTTTCACTTCATCAGGTTTTCTAGATTAATGTTGGGTAATATGAGAGACAGTTTCCATACCTGCGTTGATAACTCCTGCTTGATATTCATCAATTCATCAACCTGTAGAAGTATTTCTGCTTTATCCTTCACTAAAATCAGAAAAAAATGTAGTCTTTAAAATGCAGTTAAGACCATTGAACTCTATAAGATACCTAGCAAAATTGCTATGTAATTGTAAATGTGCTTAGAGTTCAGCTGTACTTGAATAATTCTAAAATTAGAACCATGTCAGAATCTTTGGAAAAATAGCAAATACGTGTAAATTAGAAAACATTGCTTGAAAGACGCTTCTGGCAATATAGGGTTACTGAATGAGGTTGTGGAACTGGACAGGTGCAGTTGCCTAATTTTTTGAATTTCTCAGATTTATTCACAGACCACAAATGGGGAACTAATGCTCTACATATGTATGTATGCCTCCACTATATCCCTGTGGCAGGGGATAACCATTGCTGTCTCGCCAAATTAGGACATAAATGAGACCAGTTAGTTTCCCCAAATATTGCATGCTCAAAATGATTTGAGAGTTCATTGGGAATAAGGAAGCAATCATTCTGAATTAATACAATGGCACTAAAGTATTTAAAAAAACACAACTTTTAGTACAAAGAACTCCGTTATACTTACTCTCCCCTAGCTGAAGCATCTTCAGCAGCTGTGAATTTCTTGCTTTTACTTCCTTATACTTAGTCTGCAATAAAACCATGTTGATTTATAATCAGATTGTGTTTGCTTTGGCCAATAAATAATTGTGATATTATGATAAACCCTATCACTCTGTTCTATTTTCTGTGTAAAAAGAAAAAAAAAAGTTAAATGATACTTTATTTACTGTCCATAAAATTCTAGCCTGTCTACCACAGATAACAAATTACAAATAAATCTTAAGAGTCAATTACAGTGACCTTAGGGACCTCCCACACAATATTAAACTATAAACATTGACCATGTTGTGTTTCTCATTTAAGAAGCACATCAGCATAGGCTACACAGAACAGAATGAAACTGCAGTAAATATATATTTTAATCATATTAAAAATACCTATTTTGTATTTTTTTTGCAGTGTTGTATTATCATAACCAAAAACCTAAAAATAAAGTATTATTTGTTTTCATGGATAGCAAAAGATAAAGTATGTGCTTCAGACAGATTGAAATAATTTGCCCTTTAATAAGCCGCCCTTTTAATCATATTGCATAACAGAATTTAATGAGGTACATGTATCTGCTTACCTCCCACTGTGAAATAACCTTCTTTAACTTTTCTATCTCCAAGTCTTTTTTTTCCAGTTCATACTTGAGTTGCTCTGTTCTAACATCCTGTAAAAAAGTAACATTGAATATAGTAAGACAAAAGCTACATTTACTGTATTTTACACAGAATACTTAAATGTATATATTTATAATAAGCATTCTAATCTACCATTGGTGTCGTGCCTGTAGCGTTACATCACAATTGCTACACGAAAAAACGGAACCTTGCAACTGGCAAATGCCAACATCCCTGTATATTTGCAACAGAGCCAGGCTTGAAATGGACCACCTAATATCACAGTATCATACCCCCCGAGCCTGCCACATTCATAAATATACCTCAATATAGATAGGCCATACTGTACTCCATGACAAGTAGAGTACCTAACCTATTCTCTTTCTTTGGTCACCAGACAGTTTGGATAAAAACACACCACAATGGCTCTCATAGCAATGCACAAGATGCCAAATGAATGACTGATTCCGTTGCAGTCAGTAAGATTGACAGCATAAGCAGCGCTTCTCTTTTTTATTCATTTATAAAGGAAAGTCAAAAGCATATGTCAAGTGACCTCAACAATAACACAGCTTCCTTAAAAAAAAAAAAAAAAGCTAACCACCTTGAGTTACTTACTGCATTGCATTCTCATCAGACCCTGTGGTTAGCCCTTAATTAAGCCACTGCATAAAAAAGAAAATGGAGGAAGTTTTTTTTTTTTTTTGAGCATAATAATGTCTCCAGTATTACATGACATACAAGGTTAGACTGTAGCTTCTCCATCCCATTGTGAAAGCAGTAACCTATAACTGCCAACTGTAGGCGTCTCTTGCCAATCCTAACTGCTCCAGTTTTATATTACCTTTATTAAAGTGTAACCCTGGCAACTGAATTATATAATTTGTCAACACACCGATTCCTGGTCATTGGATGCACAGTTTTCTATTACACTGGAGCTGGTTACTTGTTCTCTTCTCTTCTCATTCAGCAATATTTTGCTCACATCATCTTTCAATTTGTTAAAAAAACGGTCATCCAGGGTTGGTGCATTCACAGGCTTTATTTCCTGTTAATTATATGTGAAAAAACAAAAACACAAAAACTTTGATTTACAATCTACCAGGAAAAACATGTTAGTTGCTGCATTCATTTTGTTTAAATAATGAATTACTTATGCTACAAAAATTTAACTGTTACACTTTTTGCAAAAAAAAAAAACAACAAAAAAAAACAGATTTTAAAAGAATTTTCATAATGAATGTGAGTACACTGGGTGCTACATTTGAGACCTAGCCCAAAAACTATGGCAATTGCTTTGTTACTGTTTCTATTTGTTTATATATATATATATATATATATATATATATATATATATATATATATATATATATATATATATATATATAGTACTCACCTCTTGTTTTTTATTAAGGTGCTCTGTAAAAAAAGAAACAAAAAAAGCAAAATAATTAGAATCACTAGCTAAATCTTTTTATAACACTAAACAGTTTAACAACAACAACAACACCCCCCCCAAAAAAAAAAATAACGTACCTATATTTTCTTCCGTCTGGAAGTCTTTTAAAGACACTCTTACTGGTTTGTCTTTGCCTTGTTGGATCTTTTTTTTCTCTTTTTTACCCCCACTTTTGGATTTTGGCGATGTAGTTCCAACACTTTCATAATCCTAGAAAGAAACACCCCTAGTTTAATCTGAGAGTCTGAGGATTCATTTTAGTCATTTACAAAAGACTTCCCTATTTCAGCCAATGACACTGTTTCAAACTGACTGTCTAAAAATCTTTTCTTGACAGAATCATAACAGCCATCATGAATATTTGGCAATGTCCACCAGACTAGGTATGTCTTCACTGTGTTCCAGTCAGACCCCCTGCGGTTTCGGGCATTATAGCCCCCTGTCGGTAACAACAGTCATCCCTCGGGTCAATAATTTTCTACTAATAGCCCTTCACTCGTCCAGATTTACTATATATGTAAAAATAAATGACCCCCAAACCAAAATACGACCCCATCGTGTTCAGGGTGGGATTGTCCTGTAAATTACCCCATCGCGATGCAAAAAATTCACTTAACCCGAACCCGACCCTTCCAAAAAAACAAGATTACAAACATTACAAAACAATTTACATTATTATTATTAGTAGTAGTAGTATTTTTTATTTATTTTTTTAACTATCCGGATTACCGAAAGCTAGGAAAAACAAATGTGTTTTTAGCAGTGCTTTACATTTCAAGAGAATGAAAGCCTCTCTCAACTAGTGGCAAAGAGTTACAAAGTTTAGGAGCACTAGTGGAGAAACTTCGACCTCCCAGAGTGACACACTGGGTCAAGGGAACAGCCAGCACCTCCCAGAGTGACACACCTGGTCAAGGGAACAGCCAGCACCTCCCAGAGTGACACACCTGGTCAAGGGAACAGCCAGCACCTCCCAGAGTGACACACTTGGTCAAGGGAACAGCCAGTATCTCTGAACTTGAAGAGCACAGCTGAGCCCTAGGGATGTAGGGATGCAGCAAGTCCAATAAATATTTAGGGCCAGTTCCCCAGACAACCCTAAAGGTCAACAGAAGAATCTTAAAAGGCATCCAATGCAAAGTTTCCAAGATAGATGTAATATGTTCAGTTCGTTTTGTACTTGTTTATATTCTTGCAGCAACAGCATTCTGGATCAGTTACACTATTCAGATTTTTTTACTAATGCTATTATGTGCTAGAATTAAACAAATGTAAAATATTTAGGTTATTATTTGATGTGGTATTTTAACCTGAAAACAGCGAAAATGATGGTACTTGTGTTCTGCATAGCTAATGTGATACTGTAGCTTCAACTGGAAGACTGACAAGCACTGTGACATTGCTGCTTACTGCTTGAGTTAGGTTGTGTCTTCGGATGATCTTCTTCAGAATAAGAAAGATTTCGGGGTTCTAAAAACGTCAATTAACCCCAACCCGATGTTGCTGACCCGATCTAGATGGGGACGTATTTTGGGTTGGGGTCCTGTCACATATGGCTTGAGTGGTGCGTGTGGATGGTGACGTCAGGTTCAGGAAGCAGCACAAACACAAATGATACAGGGCTAAAACGGCCCCAGCTGTAGCTTTATTAAATAAAACAAAAGATTTAAACAAAACACTCCAAAGAAAAGGGCACATTGGCCAAAATAAAATAACAAAATACTAATACTAATACTTATCAACAACGAGTACCTTTGTTCGCTGGCATTCACTCTCGATCTCAATTCTCCTAACTCTCCTCTCAACTCTTAATCCGAAGTGGGTCTTTGATACTGTGGCTGGAGCTTTAATTACCTATTAAACAATTACCTTACTAAAACTCCAGCCACATTCCCACGGCCTTTATCAGGATGGGTATTTAACCCCATCCATTCCAGCTACCCTTTATGAGACCAGCTTTCGTCCGTCAGCAAACAAACACATACAATAATAACAACAACAACAACAACACAAATGAAATACATACATAAATAATCCCAAGGGGAGGGAACCTCGTCACAGGTCCTAACACACACACACATATATATATATTTCTTTGTAACACCAAAAACAAAATGATTCTCAAGGAAGAGATTCTGACAATACCTTCTTGTGCTCTTCATATTCCAGTTTGCTTAAAATCAACGCCTTTTCAAGCTCCGTTTCATATAGTTCACTTGTTAACTGCAAACAAAACAAGATGAAACTAGAAAAAATGTAATATCTAACTACTAGAAGCGCACAGCATTTAAATTTGAACTTCAGTTTCTGAATCTCCTCCACTGACATTTAACCACTGCACTGGCTGGTATTGTGAGTAATAATAATAATAAATTACAAAAAAAAGATTTTAGCCATAACATTAAGATTTCTGCATATCCCTTAAGTAAACTAGGAAGGTGAAGGATCTGGACTCAGAAACAGACAGGAACAAAACAAAACAAAAAAAAAAAACAAAAATCGGACAGCCAACCAACAAAGGAAGGCATGGTCCCAAAATCTATTCCCCCCCTCCCAGATATACTGAAAGCACATCAACCCAGATTTCTGTGTAAACCTCCAGTACATTGTTCATACCACTGCAATAATAAATGGAAAGAGCCCCCTTGCTTCCCTGTCGTCAGATACCTGTTCATCCCTTTGTTTCCACTGCTGCCAGTTGGGTCCCGGTGCCTGGTGCTCTGCTGTGCTGTGGTGGACCAGATCTGCAGCAATGTTCTGAAGACTGAGGCCTGATGCTGCCAGGGATGATTTCTGTGGAAGCTTTTTAAATGCCAGACTTCGCAACTATCAAATCAAATAGAAAGAAGGTTCACTCACTCATTTTTTTACTTTTTGAATTAAATTAATCCCCAAATCGTATACATGTTGAAAGTTTCCATACTGTATTTTCTCACACAGTTTATATACAGTGGTATTTATTTAAATTAAAATCTGTACAGAACTAGTTCACCTATTAAATACAGTACATCCTTGCTATAACGTCCTTCATTCTAACGAACCTGGCCCCTGGACCCCAAATAAAAAAAACAAAAAAAGATAATATGAAACACACACTGTCAACATCCTTGTCTGTATGTATGGGATGCCACCTCCGCTGTGAAGTCAACTCTTATGTTAGTAAAAAGCACATGCTGTGTAACTGCCTTCAAAACGAAAATCATTGTATGTTGCAACAAAGCTGAAAACTATATTGATCGCTTGACAAAAGCAGTAACACAGGCATATCTCTGTCATGAATATAGGTTGTCAAAAAGCACTCTTTTTTTTGGCTTGTTCAGCAACCATGCGGCAAAGCAAAACTGAGTAAAGAAAAAAAAAACTTGAGGATCTGATGAACTTTTCATGTCGAGCTGACATGAAATAAAATCTCAGTTTGGGATTCTTGCATGTTGGATTAAGATTTGGTGCACTTCGAAACGATTCATGTCAGATTGATTTTGAATCAAAGTTTAGCTTCATTTTGGGATGTATGCTTTTTGTACTGTGTTTTAATTCTTTAATGAATTGGATAAAGCAAAGGCAGAATACTGCATACATGAGACAAACAGGTACATGTAATTGCTTGTTTTATTCACAATATCACCTCATTAACATACTCCAACAGTTTATAGTTCATTTTGATTGTCCTTTCGCTATAACGAACCGCTCGATATAATGAACAAAAGGCTTGGACCCCAACAGGTTAATTACTTACTTAACCAAACCCTCAACTAATAATGTGCTTAATTAGACCTTTAGTTGTTCTCATCTCCTAAAAAGTTGCCGATTTCAAGTTCCTTATAAAATGGTATAGTTAACTTGAAATCTCCAACTGTTTAAAAGCTGAAAACAATTAAAGGCATAATTCAGCTAAAGTTCAATTAAGGGTTTAACTAAGTAATTGAGAACTCAGTTGGAATGAAAACTAACAGACACATGGGTCCCCCAGGACCAGGATTGGGAAACCCTGTCCTAAATAACTCAGTAAGTTCATAGTAACCTGTTTTCTGGATATTTAAAACTCTAAACTAATTTGCATCACCATCAGGGGATAATGACAGCTATCGGTACAATGGAAAAGAACAAAAAAAATACATTCACCTTATGTAATATTTAAAAATGTATTCCAACTGTGACTGTCACAGAAACATACACATAACATATAGCCCGATATTTTCAAAATATGTGAATAATTGTGCAAAAGAATCTCCTGGATAAGTGGTTCTCTGCAAAAATGTAAGACATACAGTACATACATGAACAAACAGATACCCTCAGATGCTGATGCTCTCACTGACCCGCAATAAAAATGTGTTAGAATCAGTGTGCTGCTGCTCCTTCTTTACCTCATTGGCCTCACTTTGCTGTTGCTCTCTCTTCTTCTTTCTCTTTTCTTTTTTCTTCTCGTTGTTGTTAGATTTACTCCCAGATGCTTTCCCAGTCCGGGACTTGCCTGCATCCCGACCACCTTTCCCCTTCCCAGGCTCAGAGTCAGAGTCACTGTCACTGTCCACTTGCAGCAAGGCAAATCTGGATGCAGTGGTGGGAACAGAGGAGATCACGGCTGACGTCATTATTGCGTTTGAACCTGTGAACTGAAAAAGTCACAGATTTACCATAGAGTACGGTTCTGTGCTGTAATGACTGCATAACCCGAATCAACTCAAAAACCTCAAAATTACAATGTCAATCTGCAATACAATTTCTTGAAATCTGTAAAGCATCTTACAGAACTGTATGCAAAATAACTAGAATTGTCTTATTTGTATTCTGTCACATGTAACCTTTTTCCTCAGAATAACTGAGGATTCAATCGATCCATAATAGAGCTGATAGAAAAGATGGTGGCAGGTTGGTTTACATTGCACTTAATGTCCAAACTAATGTCTAATAGGGGGCTGCATTGGATCAATTTAACAGTTACTGTTAATGAAACTTGTTATGGGCATGAAATATCAAAAAATAATTCTTTACATTTCTAGAATTTTGTGTTTCACATCCTGTAGACTTTTTAATAGCACTTCTGATGCCTCAACAAACAGCTCTAGAATGCTCTAGAATTAACCTGTCCCCCTGAAACACTCTGCCCCTACTTCTCAATTTGTTCAATGTGGTATTTTTCACTGCATGTATTGCTTACCTCTACTAGATGAATTATTGCAAGGGGGTAGGTAGCTAAAATCTGGTGCACCAAATGTACTTGGAGGTTAGACATGATCTCTATTGCGGCAATGTGTATGTTTAAAAAGTCACCAAGACCTCACAACTGAAACAGAGTGGTATTAGGCCCACACTTTGGAGGTATTTAGGCCAGTACTGTACAGTTTATGATAGAGCAGTTTATCCTGTTTCAAGCACAGAAGTTTGACTAAAATACTTGACATTCCATGCGGCATCAAAATACAAACTATGTAGGCCCTACATTTACACAAACAAATAATCGTTTGTGTCTGTGAAAAAAGGGGGTATTTAGTTAAAATTGCTGCATAATTATAGTGTTAAACTTCACTTGATAAGTAATACAAAACACCAGTGATTACCCTCTAGGAAATTAATACAGTATGGTGTGGTGTTATGAAATGTGTTAAAAAGTGGTACACAGGGTACTGCGCTTGCCTGGGAATTCACAAATTATTTTGGCTCAGAAAAGAAGAAAAAGCCTATCTGAAGGGGGTACAATGTACTGAGTTATTTTTAATATATACATTTTCACAATTCAACAAATTTATGTGACTACTGATAAGCATCAAATTGGGTTATCTAAGACTGTAAAGACATAGGCTGCGATTCTGTGGTGTACTAGTTTGTCTTGTTTGTAGTGATTTGTGCTGTAGTCAACCACAACATTGACAGTGTACCATTTTCTCGCGTTAGACGGGTCAGTTTTTAGTACGCGTACCACATTCTGACGATGTATCATTTTCTGGCCCTACACCGGTAATAATCAAAACTACGAAACAATGGTTAAACAATTATTAAATCTAACAGAAGCTGAGTGCAATACAAAAAAGCATCATATTCACGAATATTACTTATCAACAAAGTAAATCAGAGTTTGGCATCACTAACTTAACTGCTGCTCTAGTTACCACAAGACAACTAACGAACAGTCCTTTTCAAATGTAGAAACAATGAGTACATCTGACAAGACATTAACGTAAATAAATGACAACATCGTCTATTAATAAAACATAATGTTAACACAATCATATTAAACACATCTATGAGATTGCAGCTGTTAAAATTAATAAATAAAAACGTTTCTGAACCTGTGTGAGTATCTTCTGTTTCTCGCTTCTCAGCACGCCAGCCGAAGGACTGAACTACAGTGGCCTGGAAGTACAAAACAACACTGCGTATCGCCATCGCTCCAGAAGGATGAGCTAGGCCATGACGTCATTTTTACGTTCATTTAGAAACGCCATCTTATCTAGGGTATCAGTACATAACTGCCGCAGGAAATATTAAGGAGTCGCGGGTTGATAATGTAATTAGATTAGTCGTATAACTCTAAAAGATTGAACTGTTTTCGTGTTTGTAATATTGTTTGGGATACAGTACCAGCATTAGTATTTCAATAAAATGATCACACTGTAATTCGGTTGCTGGTCTGGTGTGAATGTTGATTTGTCCCTTGAGAGCTTCGGTACGAATTTGTTGCTAGTGACGTGTGGATAAACTGTACTGAGGTTCGTATTTTTTTATCAAATTTATACTAGGTATTTTTTCTTCAACTTTTGATTATTATTTTTTGCATAGGCCTACGTGTTAATAATAAGCTTGCTTTCAGTTAAAACAAATAATTTGGCTATTTTGGGGCTATTTTTAAGTAACATTGGGCTATGAACTTTGCAGAAATATGGCAACCCTGGTAGTGTTTCAAAGCTACTTATCAGCTGCAGGTGTGTACGTACAGTGGTGTCGTTTTTCTATTTTTCGTTTACGTATTATTTCTAACGGTTAGCAGTCTGTTATGCTTATTTACGTCGTTTTACTACTTACAAGTAAAAAATTGTGTATTTTACGCAAAGTAGGAAATAATACCTTTTGAGGCGGTAATAAATTATACGCACCAAGTCTGTGGAATCTAACTGGACTAGTTTCTCTGAGGGTATTTCTAAGAAATCAGTCTGTTATATTAATTATATACGTCTGTTCTCTTTCCATTTTATAGTGTTTGTATTATCCGACATGCCTGTCTATTGTGGTGCTAATTGTTCAGAACTCAGCAAGTTGAGAAGGGCGATGACCTTTCGGGTAACAAAGAAATAGACGTATTTACTTTATTGAATTATTTATAAATAGTGCTTTCTTGCTGGTATCTGTATAAATGTTATAAATATATAAATGGAGATCGGTTTAAGCAGTAATTCAGCATGTATAGTACACAGACGTTTTAATTTATTGTTTTCTTAGAAAATATAGACAATTGAACTGTGTACAAAGCTCTGCCCTATTAACAGTTATGTTAACAATTTAAAGCAAGTGAATATGCGGTAACAAGTTTAAAAAAAAAAAAAATAATCCAGATTTAATTTAAATCTAGATTTTTTTTTCTCACTAGCTTTAAACAAAAATGTCACCCCCCCCGCCGCCCCCAGATTTATCTTTATACATATTTTTTTTTAACAAAAACGTTAAGTTTTGAAATTTGTACTATATGTTATAAACATTTAAAACACAAGTCACAAATAAACATCTAAAATCAATTTGACAATTAAATCTGGGAAAATAAATTTGGGTTTTGTCAAAATAAATATTTATTTGGCAAGCTTTGGGGGTTGGGTCAGATTGTGGGGATTATTTGCATGTTGGCTTCAGATTTAACTTGCAAAAGAAACATTTATTTTGTGTCTGCACGCTTGTAATGTGACCAAACTTAATGGCTGCGCAGACAATGTCCCCCAAAGTGAAGTGGTAGGTCAAACACAGCCTAAGATGATGATGATGAGGAGGATTTAATTTCTTAAGAGGATGACCTCTGAGACTGCCTAACAACTAGTGTATTTCCAGCCCTGCAATTCTGTGTTAAGACACTAAAAGTTTTCCGGTGATTTTCAAAAGGGTTTTGTGGAAACTGAGTCCCATTCAACGTTTGACCCGCCATATAAGTTTTCAACATATTCAGTCACCGTGTAATCTTAAATTGGAAACGCGATTAAAATTTTATTTGTGCGATAACAAATACACATTTAAGTTTAGCAATTGACAAAAGATCAGACGTTTATTCTGGAATAAAAGTTTTCAAAAGATTTTGGTTTTTATGTGAACTTGCTAATTGTACAGGGAGAACACTTGTGTTGACACTCCATACTGAGCTATATATATATATATATATATATATATATATATATATATATATATATATATATATATATAATCTACAATGGACAATACCGAAGCGCTTCCAATTCCTCGACTGCAGCAAGAGAGGGAAGGGAGGAAGAAAAAATGATCCTACACTAAACACAGGATATTACATCCCCGTCAGACATTTCTAGATCTAACTATACTGAGCATCAAAAGAAACTTACCACTTATATTTGGATAAAAAGGCAAACTTAGTTTTAGAGCAGGTGAAGTGACTTTTTATTCTGCTGATTAACAATTGACATCACAAAAATGAAGCAAAATGATCTGCTGATCTTGGGCAGGTGTCTCCCAGTGTGTGGCCTGTCATTGACAGAGTGTGTCTGGTTATACCGTCTTGACAGGTTTGAAATTGCTGGCTGTAAGAACCCAAGATGGCGTTTACGTTGTACTCTATATGCTGCCCTAGTCCAGCCTCCAACATGCCGATTGCACGAAGACGCTGCTCTCTTGACAGATGTGGCGTCAAAGCAGATACATAAATAAGTAGTTTACAACATTACTTGCCAAATTGTTTTTATTTTAAATAAATATGTAGCACTTATTTATGCTTTTGTAATTATATATATTTCTTAAAAGCAAGGGCAGTCATTTATTTCAAATCCCAGGTCTCGCCCTTAGCGATATATAAAGCAGCTTTAAACCCGTGTTTATGGCCAGTCATAGGACACACCTTTGAAAAATATGTTTACTATAAAATGAAAATAGATATTATTCATAATAATTTAAATATAACATTTAAAATAAGTGCTCTTACAGAATTTTAAATAGCTTTCAAACCAGCAGTTTTTTTTATTTTTCAAATTGGGAACACATGCAAGTACTTCAGAGGATCCAAGAAAAATTTGTTACTGGGCATTTCATATGAAAGTTTAATTTGTCACATTACATTCTAATACTTTAAATTCCATAAAAATGACAAAAAGCAGAGTTTATATATGTAGATTTATTTTGGTAGCAAAAAATCATCAGCATCATTCGGCATTGAATTCAAATATGTATCGTAATATATTGCAATACAGATCCTCAGTCCCAATACCTACCCCTACTAAATAGCTCCAGTAAATTAACCTTTATTCTTGTTCAACACCTATTATATTTGACAGAACTTGTTCTTGCGCTGCTTTTAAACTTTTTCGCAAGAATGAAAGTGCTGTAATGTATACAACTGCTGATTGTATTTTGTTTTTACTTTGACTTTCGATCTATGGAATGTGTTTTGTGCACTGTTAAATTAATGCTGTAAAACTTTTTTCTAAGGCCTCCACTTAAGTGCTTACTAATCCTTAAAGTCAGAGGATTTTCATGATATTTCAATGGAGTCTTCCTGGATTGAGGTCACACTGGTTCCAAGGCTGGAGTTTCTGGTTGACAGTTCTGATGCAGAAATCTGCCTCAGTCCCCTCCTCGACACCCTGACTGGAGTTACCCCAGGGAGCTGTGCTGCACGGTCTCCACTTTGTGGAACTGATGAAACAGCGGTGATCAAATAAGGGGCTTCATCTCCAGCTGACTGTTCCTCATAGCTGGCTAAACGCCTCCTGCTTGCAGAAGTGGGAGTCTGGGCTATTTCTGTAATCTCATCCCAAATTCTGCTGTTCTGTGCTCGGGCACTTGTTGGAAGACTATCACTGTTCTTTTGAGAGTTTGCATTAGCTTTGTTACTTTCAAACTTGGTAGCCCATTTGTCTTCTTCTGAGATGCTGACAATTTTTTCTAGGCCATCCCCATTACCTAAGGAAAAAAAGAAATCATTAGAAAAGCACCAAATTCACCACATGTTTTTGTTTTAAGGTATAGGCACTTTTTTTCTATAAAACAGACATTGATTGTGTAATGCTGGTACAACAACAGATTCATCAGAAAAGAAAAGTGTCTTAATGAAAAGTTATTAATGCATTCCAGAAACCAATCAAATTACAGATGGAATCTAAAATATTGTTTGGAGATGGATTTTGTTGTTCGCATGCAACATTAACAGAACAACACTGTCATTTTGAAAATTCTTAATAAAAAAATGGGTATGTGAAATACACACTGTTCTTTGTATTCTTCTGCAATAATTAATACTTTACCTTTTGTTGAAGCACATTGCTGGTTCAGCGAATCTGCCACTATTTCCTTCAATTTCTTCTTTAGCTCTCTGCTTGTTTTCTTGTAGAAGAACAAATCTTTCTCCAGTTGCTGAACTTTAGCTTCATAAACATTAATATGTTCTGCAAGACCGTAACTGCCTTGTTCTGTAAAGGACACCAATAAAACTTGAGATATCTGTCAGACTATATATAAATTTGTATATCATGCACGTATTTTGATAAAGTCAACACTTGGATATCTTTTACCCGGATACACGTCAGTCGCCCTTGCATTAAGAACAAAATCAATCCCCATTCTATATATATATATGTAAGAAATTAATCCAGCTGATGAAAATGCAGCCAAAACAAAGCTAACTAGACAAGCTATGGCAACATGTTAATTATTATACAGTTTTAGACACTGTGATCTTTGGTTGGTTTTGTGGATTTTCATTTGCAAGTGAACTGTGACATTAGTGCCTTATCGAGCACTATATTCTGCAATTTTGAATACTGACTTTGGATACTGTTTTAATTCTGGAAATTTTTTTTTTTTTTTTTTTCTTTTTTTTATCTTTTCCTAAATTGCATTACCTTTTACATTGTAGAATGGGGAATTTTACACACTGCTACAATACATACCAGATTTAAAAGTATGTACTGTATTACATATTTTCAGAATCATATCATTCCGAATTAAAATACTACTTCTGTTGAAAATATAGTACTGTACCAACAAAACCAATACAATACATCTAAACAGAAGCCTACTTATTTTAAAACAGCCCTTTTAGCTATGTATTTTTTTACATTGTATGTTTTTTATGTTCCCTGAAAAATGTCACTGAAGTCAAAATGTTATGTCCTGATATGTGAGTGCTGACTGTATTGATAATATTGAAGTCTTCCAAAATACAGAAAAATATAATAACACAATTTCAATAAGAAACATACATACATTAACAGATACAGGTAGTGGACAAAAAAATTGAAACACCTGGATAAATGACGGGCAACAAGTATATTGAAAGTAAGGACTTCCACACAGGTGTCGCTCATGCGTTAATTAAGCAAATAACATCCCAGCATGCTTAGGGTCATGTATAAAAATGCTGGTTGCCTACAGTTATGGCTAGCATGGCTGCCAGAGGAGACCTCAGTGACTTTGAAAGAGAGGTGATTGTTGGCACGCGTTTGGCAGGAGCTTCAGTAACCAAGACAGCTCAACTTGCTAATGATTCACGAGCAACAGTGTCTAAGCTGATGGTGGCATGGAATTCTGAGGGAAAGACATCATCAGCAAAGAGCAACAGTGGACAGAAGTGCATACTCCAGGATCGTGAT
This sequence comes from Polyodon spathula, assembly GCF_017654505.1. Lineage (NCBI taxonomy): Eukaryota > Metazoa > Chordata > Actinopteri > Acipenseriformes > Polyodontidae > Polyodon > Polyodon spathula. Next base: position 67,275,871 of record NC_054535.1, read on the forward strand.
ATCCATGCATTAATTCAAAGTGCAAGACAAAACAGGTGAGCAACTGCACATCAATTGACTACAAATGTCAACCTGGGGCACGAGCAGCCAATTTCATCAAAAACGGTTCACTGAGAACTCCACAGCGCGGGATATCATAGTCGGGTTGCAGTGCACAAACCGCTTATCACACCTGGCTTTGCATGACTGTGAGTCCAGTGGTGCAAAGAGCACAGGCAATGGACTACCAAGCAATAGAGAAATGTGATATGCTCAGATGAATCATCCTTCACCATGTTCTCATCAAATGGACGAGTGCACGTGTGGCACCAACCTAAAGAACTCTACAGCCCTGAGTGCTTGGTTCCAACAGTGAAGGGTTCTGGTGGTTCTGTAATGTTGTGGGGCGCATTTTCCTGGCAAGGTCAATGCTAATCGCTATGGTACTAAGTGATCATCTTCACTCCATGTTGCAGCATTTCTTTCCTGCCGGGGGGGGGGGGGTCTTCCAGGATGACAGTGCCCCCATCCACAGAGCACGTGTGGTCGCCCAATAGTTTGATGATCATGACACTGACGTTATCCATATGTCATGGCTTTCTCAGTCACCAGATCTGAACCCAATCGAGCATTTACGGGATATTCTGGAACGACGCCCGAGACAGCGTTTTCCACCTCCATCAACCAGGTGTGAGTTGATTGACTTTCTGGTGTAAGAATGGTGTCGCATCCCTCCTGAATTCCAGATGCTGGTATGCTACGGCACATACAGGCTGTACTGGCCGCACGTGGTGGCCCAACGCCCTATTAAGCGACTTTCCATTTTTTTGTCCACTACCTGTATTTACATATGAAAAGCAATAACTTACTTTAATTTAGTGGTGCATTGCTTCACAATATCCATGGATAAAAAAAAAAAGGTCTTGTTATATTGTTTTACTATTTCATCATCAACCACCTCAAAACCAAAATATTTCTATACTTCACTGCACACAGACCGGGGTTGTTAATTTTCTAGCCAATCTGGAAGTAACTGAATCTTCAGTTGCTCTGAGTATAAATGCTGGCTCATGACACCACTAAAGATAGTAAGTACGGTGTTATGCTGAATTTTGCATTATTTTGAGATATGTTTTGATTTAGTAAAAGTACGTATCTTTTAGAAAATCGAAAGTTCACATTTTAAAAATATATTAATAGTGTAAGTAATCACACAGACAAAATGCAAATGAACCACTGACGCATTTGCAGACTGTAAAACTTAAAAGAATTGCCTGTCTCCAATACGCACCAGGTCTCCTGGCAAACACTGTAAATAAATGCTGAGTCTCTATTAAATGCTGTCAATGCCATTGAAACCAGGAAGATGAGGAGCACCTTGAGCATAATGAATTACTAATAAGTGACAGCAATGAAAGTGACGCTCAGGATTAATAAATAACAGCAACAAAAATAACTAGAACTGCCAGGCAGTTTTACGGCTCCCAAGCCCCAGTATCAGTACCTGTCTAAGCGTGTTTAGTTCTCAATATGTCCTCAAATAATCACCAAGTCTCCAATACGCTCCCAGTCTCCTGTCAAATACTGTACATCAGAGGCGTTTAAGTGAAGTTTTACAGTATCTCAAAAGAATCTGCATGCAAATAGCGTTTGGTACCTAAATACCAATCAAGGGAATAAAATGGTTAAATAATACTTTAGTGTGTGGCGTCTGCCTACGAGACTGACAATGATTGGTATGTACAGTGCTTATATCTTAATGTAAAATAAACTTGATTATACTGTTTGTATTTCACAATAAAAAGTCTGCGAGTATACATGAATTTTTTTAAACTCCCATGATATCGCAATATGGAAATTATCATTGATATTGTTGCCCACCCCTAATATATATATATATTTAATTTAAATCCTACCAATGTCGATTTGCAATAAAATTGGACACATTGCATGGGCTTGCAAAGCACAGAGACCAACCACTGCATCACCGCGGATACGATCGTCACAGACAAGTACCTGTTATTTGGCAAAGAAGGACTCACTGAACTGGCTGGTGTTACAGGCTACAATGAACAAACCGTCCCAGAGGATTGTGAGAAGCCAGGACTTTCCAAAACGGACCGGGCTGTGTCAGTATGTAAAGCCATACTATGTCATGTTAAAAATTAATGATGTGCTTACTAAAATGGAGGTTGATACAGGTGCAGCAATGTCTGTAATTTCAGAAAAACTGTAGAAGAGAAAATTTAAAGGAGTAAAAATAATGCCAGCCACACACACATAGCTTAAGCACATACACTTTACAGGTACTTGAGTTATTGGGAACTAACAAACACGTGAAGTTAGAAGTGGGGATGGTTGGCTAAATTAAAGCTGTTGTTATCAAAAGAGAATGGGCTAGCACTCTTGGTCAGAAACTGTAAACTGTAGAAATAAATTGAACTGGTCCAAAGCAAACAGCTTAACAGATGCTGTGGGAAAATGTTGTGAAAAATACTCTGCTGTATTTAGTCCTCCTTCTGGGCTGCTGAAAGGCTGGTGCAGAGCCTTAAAAAAAAGCTCTGGATAAAAATGTACATTCAGGGTGGTCACTACAGCACTGTGTGGCACATTTTCTGTTTAATTATAGGAACACACCACAACAGGAAAAACACTTGCAAAATTGTTTCTGAAAAGACAGGTTCGTACTAGACTGTCCCTGATTAGACCAAATTTCGCAAGTGGTATTGAAAGTCAGACATTGGGGGAATATGAGAAAAGAGACAGGCATCAGACAGGACTTGAGGATATTCTACCCAGGATAGGTGGTACTAGTAAGAAATGACATAGGGGAGAAAAGTGGAGTCAAGGTGTGGTAATGCGAGTTTTGGATCCTGTAACATACTTGGTTGATGTAAATGGAAAATGCAATTAAACTCATGTGAACCAAATGACTGAGAAGTGTAGTCAGGAGCTAGCTTGCTCAGACTGGGATGGGTAAACAACTGGAAATAATACCAGAGCTGGCAATTGAAGGGAATACACAGATTCAAAACCACGACCCTTCAGAGCACATTACAGAATCTATTACTTCTAATGAAGGGGGAAATTGTAGGCCAAAAAGAGTAATCAAACCTCCTGTTAGGTTAAATCTGTAAATGAGGAAAAAAGGTTTGTTTGGTATATATGTTACGGGCAAATCACTCCCTCCGTTCTTTCACTCCTGTTATGAGTGACAGGCAGACCTTCGGAACAAGGAATTAACATGAGAAACCCCAGTGACACTTGCATAGTACCATTGGCAACAGCCAGACAGGAATCGAGATATATATAAAACCATGGAGCAATATAACCTGCTGCATGGGAACAAAAATTAAGAGAAACCCCATTGACACTTGCGCATAAAAAGTACAGTTTACAATAATTATAATTACAATAATAATAATAGAGTTGTATTGAACTGTCCGATCAGACAGATAAATGCAGTTACTGGGTGGAACGTGAATGAGAGGTGGAATGTTGTATGAATATATATATATATATATATATATATATATATATATATATATATATATATATATATATATATATATATATATATATATATATCAGTGACGAGGAGTGTAGTGTTGTGTTTAATGCAATGTTATTGTAATACATTTTCCTAACCTGACTGTCTAATGCTGGTGCACACTGCAAAATCTGGTTGTGTATAAAACTGTACAAAATGCACGTTTTTCATTGGGTGCTGTGTTATAACGTTAATAAAAGGACTAAATGTACCTTCAACATTCTGTCTCGTTGATTATACTGTGTTAAATACCATGATGTCACATGTACACAACAGCACATCACAAAATACTATGGGCTGATTTATTAATTGGCGGATCCCGGGCTATTCAATGAAATAACGCTAATAGTGTTTTGAGATTGAATTACTTCTGCAGCAACCGTGTGCATTAAGCATAATAGCAAAACTGTCACAAGCAAAGAAAAGTATCAAATGACAACTGAATAAGATTTAGCACATGTATTACATCTGACTTTATTATTGTGCTATATACACCTGCAGGGGAAACATTGTGCCAAGACAAAGCAGTATTGTCTGTACTGACATTAATCACGGTGGCATTTGTGCTACTCCGCCTGAGCTCCTGTTGCACCTGTATCTCACAACATTGTCACACGTACAACAAGCTCTTCTTCTTCTTCTTCTTATCATCATCATCATCATCATCATCATCATCATCATCATCATCATCATCATCATCATCATCATCATCATCATCATCATCGCTAAATTGCAGTTGGTTGAATGTACATCTTTTTCATAATCATGATCATCTGGCATTTCCTTCAAAAGAACAGTGTTTTTACGACAATTACTTGTGCTGTTTCGGAATGTTATGTTTCTTCGGCAATGATTTGATGTTGTAAGCACCACATAAACCAAAATAACACATGACAACAGCACGATCACATCATGTGAATTATTCTCCATGTTCGGCATGATGGAAAACGTTTTCCCAGAGAGAACTTATGTACTTGTAATCAGCAAGACAGTCAAGTGCGTTTGAAAAAGTGCAACTCTAGTCTGGATGAAGCTGCAACTGAACCAAACAAAGGAATCTGAATGCACTTTAAAAGAAACTCATGTTCACTTTAACTGTTCTTGTGTGAAACGAACCGAAGCAAGCTTGAAAAAATTGTGTTTGCAAGTGAACCACGATTCGAACAGTTTGTTTGCAAATGAACTAAGTCCACATTTCTCTACATGGATAAAGACATGATGACAGTTGTCACTACAGAACTTACAAATCAGAACTAAAAACCTTACTCTGGTATCACTGGTGTTGTAATTTGAACCAGTGGGCACACTGCCGTCTCACCCAGACAGCAATCACAGCAACATTATAATTTGCGTTGCTCATGTGAAGGAGCTCGCTCAGAGGCATGTTTGCACACATGTTCTGTGGTGAGTGAAATAATCAAAATATGTACTAGTTAGGGGAATGTAAATATGGTATGTATGAGAAGTGTTGTTAAATAAGAGAATTTTTAGGTTTTGCACCAAGCACCATGGTATTGGATTAGGCCCATCAAACAAAATGAGGTTGACACACCTGCTCTAAACAGCGTGAAGACAGCCTAACTTCGTTTTTTACAGTACCCACTCTAATCTATTTGTTAAAAAGCAGAATAAATGAAAGACATGCTCCCCCTTAGCTTTTAGAGACAACACCGCTAAAACTTTCCCAGACTTTGTTCACTTCCTCTGGTGAAGTTTATTTAACCTGCCACCATTTTGTAGATTCACTCCCTTTACATAAAGGTACTAGGATCCGACTTGAGACTTTAAACTCTGTTTGCAGCACAAGGACTTTTTTGTGGTGCAAGACAGGATCCTATACCTGCTGTACAATGAGCAACGGGCTTTGCCAGGGCTGAAGTTGAAACACAATCTAGTCAGAAATGTTAGAGGAACTAGTAGGATTTACGTAATGTTTCTTTTCCCTTTTTCTAACCTGACTGGATCGCAGTTTCTTTATCTCCAGCTGGCTCATTCCTTGTGATAGGGCCTCTTTTTTGGCAATAATCTCCTCTCTCTTCTTCAGCTCATCTTCGAGCTCGGCTAAAGTCTGTCGTTGCCAAAGAACCTTTTCAACTTCATCATCAAGCAATTTCCGCTGCCTTTCTAATCTCCAAACAACAAAAATATTTAATAATATATGTATTTATCCATGCACTGTATCTTTAAAAAAAAAATATTGTTTTTGCAAATACATTTTTCACACATAGAATCCAAAACATTATCTCATATGTATGGTAATTTAACAAACATCACTAAATCAACCAATTAATGTTTTCTTCATGACCAAATTCAAAGCTTCAAAGAAAAAAATTGCTATGCTAGTCTAAAGCCAGGTATGTGAGAAGTAAAATACTTATTGGTAGGGTACAGAATGTTGGAAAGTCAGTCACTTTATTATCCGTCTGTCGTTAATAACACAGTATGCATTATGACTGAATAATTAGTTCTTTAAGGCTACCATTGACCTGAATAGTTATCAAAATTGTATTTGTTAATCACAATTCACATTTTCTGCAGGACAACTGCAAGTAATAATAATGGGCTAGTACCTGCTGTTCATCCGGAGTGTTGACAGCACGTTTCCTTCTTTTAAATGCAACTATTTCTTTGGTTTTCAGTCTCAGAATTTTCTGTTGCTGCTCTGTCTTTAACTGCAGATCCTGGAAGATAATAATAAAATAATGGTGACCACAAATAAGATGCTGCACAACTAGTTCTTTAGGGAACCACAGACACAGTATTTCAGACAAACTGTATAAATCAAGAATGTATCGCTACTTGTCACTCATTAAAAAAAGTAACAAATATTCCCCGCCAAAAATTTTATGCAAATTTGGGAAAGTTGCAAAGAACAAAGTTAATTGATTGTTTCTCTGCTTATTTATTTATTTACTTACTTTTATACGCTGCTGTTCCCTGTATATCTCTGCCTCCAGTTTTTTCTTTTTTTCAGTCTCCTCCCTCAGTTTTTTGTGAAGCTGGGTTTGTTGCTGTTTCATGTGGTCCACGTTCTGCTCCAGCTCAGTCAGCCAGTTCTCAGTCTGAGATGACAGAGATGTCAGCTTCTTTGTGTCTTGCTGCTTCTTCTGCAGCACCTGTCAGACATGAGAAATTATTCAAACTAACACTCTCCAAATTTATGTATCATTATCACATACGAAAACTAGGTCAGGAAATGTCCATCTATTTGTCATTTGATTACTCTCACCGAGCAATCGATAAATCCATCAGTTGTATACACTGTGTACCCAATCTAGAAGGCAACCATATCAACAACAGAGCATGTTATTTAACTGAAAACTTAGAAAACTAAAGACGCTTTGTCTCCATGCTGAAACGGCGATACAACCCAATTGCCACTGTTTTTAATCCGGACAGAAAATGTTATTTATTAGATTTTAGTTTTCTTACATTATTAAGAATATCTCAGCTGTAACAAGCAAATGTTTCTGACAACAGACTATTGTAAAGAAAACAGTTGATACAAACTAGATAACTGTGACGGTGATTTGTAAACTGAACACACCTGCACTTTGAGCTTAGCTGTATCCACCTTCTTGCGAAACTCTTTCTGTAGCCTGACTATCTCTGTACCGTCCTGAACCTCTCTGCTCTCCAGCTCCTGCAGTTGTTTCTGGGTCTCTGCCAGCTCCTTCTTGGCCTGGTCAGCCTCCTGTTCCAAGTAAGCAATCTTCATGGAATAGTATTTGTTCACCTCCTGGGCATCTTTACCTGAAAGCATTGGATCAGAATACAGCTGAAGTTTTATTGTGCATTTCTCCCTTAAATAAGTACTAGTTACAACAAGTTTCAACCAGTTAGACTGTTCACGTTTTTTAAAATGGAGGCCACCAAAAAGAGACAGATAGATAGATAGATAGATAGATAGATAGATAGATAGATCAAATGAACAAAAATATACATTCACCTGTTTTCACTAATTCTTTGATAAGTTCCTCCTTCATTCTGATATTAAGCGCTAGTTTCTTTGTCTTCTGCTTGGCTTCTGTAAGTCTTAATTCAGCATCCTTTAGATTATGTAGATTTAGAGTTTGGCTTTGTCTGAGGCTTGCTTCCTCTGCCAAGGCTGTCTCAAGCTCATCCCCTACAAAACAAACATTATTGTTTTTGTTTTTCTAAATTTACAACTACTGAGTGTAAATAGTTATGGATGATATAAATTATTTTAAACATATGTCATAAAAAAAATTGAATTTAGCATTTTTAAAGAATAACCGGTTTAGAATATCCCCCTGCCTTTTATATTAAATAAATAAATACGTTTTTATATCCAAGAGTGCTTACCTGTAGTATGTATAGTCTCAGGATCATTCTCGTTCTGGATATTGTTCTTTTTATGGTTAATGAACAAATCGCAGCAGTTCAGCTCAGTAACTAATGGAGTCTGTCTCAGAGTCCAGGTATGACTGATAGAACGCCTAGTAAAAGCAGTTTATTTAGGTGACCTGATCTGTACATAATTTTTCCTTTTGTACACATGTCCTTAAAACCAGTATCTAAGTCATTTGTAGGTTTATCAGAGTGGATACTAAAGTAGGCATTGTCCTTGTCTCTACAGACACTTGTTTTCTTCTAAACTTCACATGTGGCAGCAAGATCCAAGGTATTACAAATTTACTGGCAAGACACACTGGACACTTTGAACTTCTAAGTCAGTGTTTACAAATGCAATGCCAGCATTCGTTATTAAGTACAGCAGGTTTTTCCTGTTGAACAATACTGCCTGTTTGTTTATATATTGTTTTTAAATCATTGTGGCAAATACACAGTAGTTTTGAGTTCGGTCAATTAAGGTTTTAGCACCCTACTAACAGTATGGTACAATCAAAAGTGCATTCTTATTTCTCAGAATATGGTCCTAAAAAAAGGAAAAGGGTACAAAGAAACATCACAAGCATTACCCACAGAAGTTTAAGTTGGGAGAGAGAATGAATCTTAATAAAGAAGCTGCATTGCAGATAGACAATTCCTATAAAGGGCAGACGGAATGGCCTTGGTTTAATTAAACTCGTTTACATGTCTAGCCCTAAAAAGGAACTGACCTGAATGACAACTTCCCTCCTTTTTCCATCTCATCATCCTTTTCTTCTTCCTCGCTGCTATCGGAAATCCCGTGGCACAGAACCCCATTTTGCTCCTCAATTTGTGCTAGCAGCATCTGGCTTTGGGTTCTGAATGCTGCCATTACTCTTTCCAGGGAGTATGCAGGGGGGCTGGTGTGCACCTGTGCAACAAACATGCCGACCCATTAAATTTCATATGGACCAATATTTATTGCATGCGGGACGATATTTATTTGGATTTAATGAACAAGTTAATTGTTCCAAATACTCATTGAACTATCTTTTTTTTTTCATTGCAAAAAAAATTGTCCTATTATAGACTTTACTGTAACTTTCAATAATCATGACTTAAAAAAAGAGGTGTGACTGATTCTGAATAGATCTCCAGCATGTCAGGAAAACTGTTTTAGAAAATGTAGTTAAATTAAAAAATATAGATGAAGAGATTGCAGCTGTGGAAAAGTAATTTGAGTCAATTACAGTTAGAAAAAGACATCTTAAACTAATGACAATCCCACTTTTTTTATGCATTAGTGTACCTTTCTGGTGTCTGGCCTGGGGATATTCTGAAAAGAGTCTGGCTGGTGTTTGTTACTTAGGGGAACACTGTAAGGTCTTTTGGAAGCGGTCACGAAGGCTGCTGCATCTGCAGCACCATTCACACAAATACAGGACTTGCTCTGCTTGATGTTCAGTAATCCTTCCCTCAGTTGATCTATTATTAGTTGCTTTGGCCTTCATCATTTATTAGCTCCTACCCCACAAATCAGCTAGTAAAACTCCAGTTTTACCTGTATCCATTGTTTGCTATCTTCATCTTCCTCATTCTCCTGGAGGGGTGACTTAACCTGAGCTTGTAATTCCTTTATTTCAGCTTCTTTCTGAATGAAAACTTCTTCATCTGTAGTCAAGGCATCCTTAAAAAAAGATATAAATTGCCAAACATTAGTCATTGAGGACTTTTGAGGCACTGGAAAATATCATTAGATTTTGTAAACTTGTGCAAACATTGTAATATTTTACTTTACTCCACTACAACAACGCAGTTTCTCATTTTAGGTCACTACTCCAGTAAACACCAAATCTGAACAGAAAAGAATAGTCTATATTGTGCATAATGTATCCGAGCATCTTGTTGTCCTTTTTATAGCTTCCCCACATTGTCTAGATGAAGATATATCTGAGTCAACAAAAACTCCTAGGTCTTTTTCATAGATTCCTTCTCCAATTTCTCCCATATGATATTTATAATGCACATTTTTATTTCCTGCGTGCAGTACCTTACACTTTTCTCTATTAAATGTCATTTGCCATGTGTCTGCCCAGTTCTGAATCTTGTCTAGATCATTTTGAATGACCTTTGCTGCTGCAACAGTGTTTGCCACTCCTCCTATTTTTGTGTCGTCTGTGAATTTAACAAGTTTGCTTACTATAACAAAGTCTAAATCATTAATGTAGATTAGGAATAGCAGAGGACTTAATACTGATCCCTGTGGTACTCCACTGGTTACCACACTCCATTCTGAGGTTTCTCCTCTAATCAGTACTTTCTGTTTTCTACATGTTAACCACTCCCTAATCCATGTACATGTATTTCCTTGAATCCCTACTGTGTTCAGTTTGAGAATTCATCTTTTGTGCGGGACTTTGTCAAAAGCTTTCTGGAAATCGAAATAAACCATGTCATATGCTTTGCAATTATCCATTATCGATGTTGCATCCTCAAAAAAATCAAGCAGGTTAGTTAGACATGATCTCCCTTTCCTAAAACCATGTTGACTGTCTCTCAGGATACTGTTACCATATAGGTAATTTTCCATTTTGGATCTTATTATAGTTTCCATAAGTTTGCATATAATAGAAGTCAGGCTTACTGGTCTGTAATTACTGGTTCAGTTTTGTTTCCCTTTTTGTGGATCGGTATTACGTTTGCAATTTTCAAGTCTGTCGGTACAAGAGACTGTTGCATGATCTTGGTTAGCGGTTTGTAAATAACTTATTTCATTTCTTTGAGTACTATTGGGATTAGCTAACAAATTTGTTTTTTATTGCATTTTGTGGGGTCTAATTTGAGACCACCAAACTTCATAAAGTGAAAGGGCATGAAAGAATAACAAATTAGCCTACATTACAACCAAGACCCTTTATTTTCTTCTAGAATGCTCTCTCTCTCTCTCTCTCTCACTATATATATATATATATATATATATATATATATATATATATATATATATAGGATATATATATATATATATATATATTTATAAAGGTGTTGACACACAATTTTAACGTGTTGACAACAAAGTAAAATTGTACAGAAAGCTGAAAAGCTATGTATTTGGTTGTCAGGTTTTAATTGAAGCTTTTCCTGCTAAGGGAGGGTTTAATATCATGTACAGTGAAATTATTACAAACTGGAAATTTGATAAGAATCAAACTGAGTATGAAGTCAAAGTATTAAAATAACTGGTACTGTACTACTCTTGTTTTGTATGTTGCTATGGTCACTACAGTAAAGTTCAAAAGTTTACCATCAAAATAGGAATCAGAAAATAGGGCTTGAACGATTCCTTGTAAGCACTTTAAAGCTAAATTATAATTTTAAAAAGAAAATCTTAATGGCGGCAAAAGCCAGTTTTTTAGAATGTCATATGTTTATTTTCAGTGATGCCTCTATTTGTAAAACATGTACCCGTGTTTCCCTTTTCATCCTCTCTGATGTGCATGTCTTTGAAAGAAGTTTCAAGTTCCAGCAGGTACCACAGTTCCTCCTTGTAGACTTCTATATAGGACACCTTTACCGTAAAGACTGTAAAAAGTTGTGGTTTTCAGAGATGCTGTGGAAGATTTCCTGGATAGCGTCTGGAATAATGCCTTTCTCTTCATCAGATGAGGAAACTTACAAAGATCAAAAATACTGCAATTACATCAGACTGTACAGCATATGGTTTCCTTCCATTTAAAATGTTTCATGCATGTAATACAACAATGCAAAAAAATAAAAATAATTTAAAAAATCAGCATCAGGAAGTTCTTGTATAATGTATTTTTAAAGTGCTACATATTCTTGCATTAAGGAGGCCCCGTTGCTGCAGAGCAAGATAGTAGTAACAAACACACCATTGAGGTATATAAGGGGTTATTGCCATGCTAAGAACAGTTCCTCACATTTTTATTTTGTGTTTCATTTTCTGGTTTTAGAATTGTGTATGCTGTGGAATGTCGTATATATCCAGCCATAAAGCTAATGAAGTCTCAAAAAAAATTAAAAAAAAGTAAAATCTCAGTAATTTATAGGTAATTTAATAGGTTATAAGGTATAAATTAAAAAAAATACACGAATGCCTTTATGTGGTCCGTTACAACTATTTTTGGTCTGGTGCAGCATGTTCCAACCATATACAGCAGCAATACTTTTCTGCATGCAAATGGATCCTGACACACATCCTGGACTGTGATTGTTAATACTTGCTACATCTAAAGACATCTCAATGTAGACCTGCTCCACAAAGGTGATCATGATTTCAGCACTCAACAACATGACCTCCGCCGATGGTGTGTGTCTTTCTTGATCCAGTCTGCCCGTAATCAAACACTGTGACAAACCTGCTGATTGTGGAGGATCTCCTTTGGAAGCAGAGGCCTTATTCGCACAGCGACCTTGGCAGGAATCTCTTCCATGATGATTGTGTGACATCAAAGATAACTCTGATAATGTTCTGCATAATATGTGGTATTCTAAATGTTATAAAAGTAAAACATACTGCATGTTATGTACCGTAGTACAGGTAGAACAAATATGTATCAGACCTGGTACTTAAAGGCAGATTATTAAAATGGTAAAATGATATCCTTTTTAAATTAAATTTTATTTAATTAACGTAGTTTCTCTTTTGGATTCGTCACATTTTACAGTGACAGACATCAGGGCCCTGTTGCATCAAAATACTTTTAAATATTGTATTGCAATTTATTTAACTAAATGGAAAACCGTGTCCTAATTCTATTAATAGAAATTGCATGCTGCAAGCTGTCAAATATTTTGCTCATGAGCGAGTGATTGCATGTTACTGGACCCCCACGACAATCACTATATAGCTTATTTTAACTTTTCGTAATCTTTTATATCGATGGACTGTTAAATTATTTGTTTCAATGTTCTTACTACACAAACATTGTGCATACATACATCCATCTGATTTATACATTGTATGTATTTGCCTAACCGTTTATTAAGCGGTCATCTGTTTTTTTTTTTTTTTACATTTACAAAACTGTCTGTCTTACCAGCATCCGTGTTCCCTTCAGTTTGCAGGATGATTTGTAAAACATGTTGTGGACAGATGTTTACCAAATATACAGTAATCTTTTTTTTTTTTTTTCAAAACGATGACCCACCAAATCCTTATGTCAGCAGAAACAGGCGACGCTATTTTTGTTGGTGAAGGAGATTACGTCTCTGATATGCCATTACTACCCTTTCTGCTTCGATTCTCTTTATTGTTTTTCACCATTACCTGGCAACCACTTAAAGTTACTGGCTGCGTTCACGTACACATATTTTCCTAATGCTGCGCAGATTTTGCGCAAAACCGGTTCAACTTTGCCATCTGTGCAAACTCATCCGGAAAAGACGTCATCAGGGCACGCATCTCCAGAGCGTGGTTTCTGCGCAGATCTCGTATCTCCTGACAGGTACTGCGCTGGAGCAACCACGGCTTCAAACAAGAGGGAACAGGGTCGAAAACCACAGATATAAATAGTCATTAAACAGCCTTTGGAGAAATAGAAACACCCGATACCATTTTATAAAATGTTATGTAATAAAAGCAGAAATGTAAAATTATGATTTTCTAAAAGTGGAAAGTCTAAGGAGAGTATGTTAGAATGTTCAACTCAATCGGCTTCCATGTTTGTTCTCTGCTTTGCGGCAAACCTCCAAATCGTGTCCAAGCTCCGGCTGCACAGACCGTGCCATCAGACGCAGACTCCCGTCTGCAATCTATCCGTCAAAAAAGTATCGTGAACGCAGCCACTAACTCAGCCAACAAGTGAGACCCAGAACATTACAGCAATGACAATGTCACACAAGAATAGCACAGCGCCGCCGAGTCGTGAAACTGGTAATTATTTGTATGTTCCTGTAATAGCAAACCCATTGGGCGGGCGGTTCTACTGAACAAAATGGCATTATCTGTAATACGCCTTTTGCTTTATTCTGTTGGTAAAATGATGAAGGTATTTTATTTATGCATTTTTTAAACTGTAGTGTATTTGTAAGTTTTTAGTTTATATTTTAAAATAGGCTCTAACCAATGGTATTCAAGAAAAATCTATTTTGACAATCGAATATGGTTGGTTTAACAAATAATATTAAGATTCAATTCATTAAATAAAATTTTGATTTAAAAAACAAAAACAATCGATCAAACCTATTCAATTTTCTCCAACAAGACATCAACACCAATCCCTCCCCCTGGCCATACCTGACAGATGATATAAAATACTAGTTGCATAAAATGGCACGTTGTTTGCATTCCTATTTGCTGAGTTTGTTCGCTTCACTTAATCACCAACACATCCTCTACCATACTCAGTTAAGGGAAGTTGTTTGTTTACCTAACTTTCAGGTAGTCTTGCACTTTGTGTGTCATTTCCCCTATACAGGGAAATTGACCGTCCCTTTAACATCTTCTTTACCTGCTATAAACCAACTATCTAATTCCCCCAATGACTGACAGGATTTGCAACCAGTGGCCACCAGTGGTTCCAAAGACACTCCTGAGGTAAAATGACACAAAGTGCAACAGAGCACAGCCCTACCATGAATTATCATACTGTAATGCCAAAAATATTTGGTGAATCACACCCATAAAACCTATTTTGCTTCAGAAATGTTGGTGGCCTGTTGCAATATACAAAGTAAAAATGGTTTTTGGCATGATAGCTTTACAGTAACAGAGAGATAACATTGGTGTACTTATTATTATTATTATTATTATTATTATTATTATTACTATTATAAATTCATCAAAACAGACATTTAAAAATAAAATGTAATTGTGTTTGGACTAGTAATAAATGCAGCGAGTGTGGTGGATTGGAATGTGTGCCATTTCCGCATGATGCTCCTTGGCAAAGTACCACAGGTAGAAATCAATAACAGCTGAGTTGACATGTTCCAGTTTGCACCCTTCTCTTTGTTCAGCAATATCCCACAACTGCTGCTTGATCCTCTCAACACACCAAATGGAACAGCCCCGGATTTCCACTTCCCGTCGATCGCCAGATGCCAAAATCACCCCTACAACACACAAAGATTGTGCTTGAAAGTTACCATACACATTTGCAAGAAGTTCCAGTATGTCAGTAAATATACAAAATAATACAATAACCCTGTTATGTTATTATGCCAAAGTATAATGGCTTTGTTGTTTTTTGTGTCTGCTCTCAAGGTGGATATGCAAAAACGGCACATTCTTTTGGTTTCAGAACGTGAATGGTTGAAACACTTTGAACCAGCTACAACAGTTGTGTTATAACCCAAGTAAGATCAGTGTTACAAACCTTCCTTGAGAGTCTTCATTAGCTCACTGGAGTATCTCAGCGCCCCCATGTAGACGAGAGCCTGTGGGACCCGGTAGTCAGCGAACATGGTCAGGTAGCCAATGTCAGGAATGCTGGCCTCTCCTCTTGCTTCCAATATGCCCCAAAAATCTGCCACAAGGATCTGTGCTCTTTTGTAAAAAGCAATTTTTTTACCCTGAAGTAAAAATGGTTGAAATACCAACCAGAAGGATGTTAATAACTTTTTTTTCACTTGAACAGAGGAACTTACATCCAAGTATTGCGTTCCTCCTGCCAATATGCAATGTTAACAGGCTGCAACAATAAAAACTAGATTTGAATCTATTTATATAAAACACAAGTTACAACACAAATACCAGACTGCCACATCTAAAAATGTAATTTTATAGTAAAGTTCCTTCCGACAGTTGAAAAATAAGCTCACCTCGAAAGTAGCTTCGTCTCTGTAAGATGGTATTGTCTCCACAATGAGCTTGATCATTTTTTCAGCGCTGTTACCCCCCTTTCTAATAAACTTAAGGAAAGAGCCATCGTGTTCCAACAGCACTTTTCCAGCCTCGGTAAGGGCTTGATGCCTTTCTTTAATCATGGGCATTGGCACGTTGTTGTCTGAACGCAACACATGCTTCAAATCATCCAAGGTCATGTTTGCAAAATAAGATGCCTCTGTGATTGGAATACCTGAAAAAATACACTATTTCGTTAAAGAGTAAGTTACATTTTCTCATTTATCGTTCCTTACATTTTGTATGAGGTTTGCAGTGGTTCTTTTACAATTAGACAAATGTAGTGTTTTTGTATAAGACTGTTTTATAGTGCTTTGACTGAGTTCAGTGCTCTTCAGTTCTTGTTGCCTGCCACATGTTTACTGTAGGTTAGATCAGTAAAAGTGTCTTTATATTAGTAAGCACCAATCACCATCTAGATCGCTTCTGTTTATTGCCAGCAAAAACAAAAGTGGCAGCTCACTAGATGGTGCTGGCTCTTACTTTACTAAAGACTCTGGTTCATCTAGCCGATATTGCATGCATCTATGGCAGGCAACTGGAAATTAGCTGCCACTCCTGAACTGAGGACGACTGCAAACATCATAAAACAGTAGGGGAAATAAAAATAGATAAAATAAAAACAAAAGTTGAAGCTACTACATTTAAAAACATTACTTATAAGCTTGCCAGGGATGAAAGTGGAACCATGTAGCCAAATAGATACTTCTAGTACCAGTAAAGCTAGGGTATCATGAGCTACACCCCCAACTGTCTTACAATTCTAGGTCATCGATCAGGGAACTAGAACCGACGAGCAAATTCTGAACTCATGGGAAAGCACCTTAACACCGAATTATTGAAAAAATTGCAATAAGATCCACCTATTCATGTTAATGCTGCAAAAAGCAATTTGTGTTGACATGGACAAGACCAAGACATCAGTAGTACAGGATCATCTGCAGTATGACCTCAGTTTCTTTAAAATGATATACAAGTTTACTCTAAAAAGCCAAATCCTGGCTGCAATGTATTACCAGGCCATACTAATTGGTACATTATGTTTTCAATTTAGTTCAAACAAGAGGGAACAGGGTCGAAAACCACTGCAACTTACCTTCATCCATTGCCCTGCTGATAGCAGCACAAAGTGACATATACCCACTGTAAGTTTTATCCTTGTATGTCACCAAACACTGCTCATCATCTTTATCGGGCCAGAAGGAGAAATTAAGAGTGTCCACCACAAACACCCAGTTAACTGCTTCGTCATTCATGCATATCGGAGCCAGTGGGTTCATTTGTTTCCAGCCTTGCGCAGTGAACCCTTCACAGCCTCTTTTAGCATACAGCGTCTCTGCTATCTTCTTAACTCCTTCCTCTTCAATGAATACATCTTTGCTGTTCTCTGCTACACATTTCCCAGATTCTCTTGGAGACAAAGGTGCTTCCATTTTCCTTCCTCTGAAAATCAAGCACGACAGAAACATTCAATGTACCTATGGTTTTGTAAACAGCTGTGGTTACCAATACTGTATTACACTTCTACAAATGTATCGTTAAATTTAATTCTTCCATTTAAAAAACAAACACATTTTTTCTACCTGAAGCCCTTGTTCCAATGGCTTTTAGACATGGTTTCCCAAAATTCAATGTGCACCTTTTTCATGAAAAAAACAAACAAGTATAGCAGTAACATACATTGCCATTCAACATTAGATGTTGCATAATTAACAGTACACAAGGCATATATCAACAGTATGTGCAGAATAGTAAAGATTTAGAATTAGTAATGAAATGTTTCACCTGGGAGCGATGCTCCAGATACATGCACAAATGTAAGTATAACAGAGACAGATGGATGAACTGGACAGACACTAAAAAACTCATCCTCATTAATGTTAATACCAAGTTTTGTGACAATTGGCTAGGTGGTTGTCCAGATACATGACCAGCTCCAGTATATCCCCTTCACATGGGATTCCATCCCTAGTGGGGGATACAGACACTAATAATTTAACTAAGAATTCAAAAGTATTTTGAAAAGTACTAAAAGTACTTTGTTTTGTTGCTATTTCTGTAGGAAACACTTAAATGTGTGGGACACATGCTTTTTTTTATAAAATCTAAACATTTTTAGAAGAAGAAGAAATAATATACCGTATTTGATGGAATAATATCCCAAACTGTTCTGGGAATAGCCATGCTTCAATATGTATAATTTATACAACAACATTTTTTAACCCATATCCACAATATGTGTAAGACAGTGTGTCATATTTAAGTCTCGGTTTAATCTCAATAAAATGCAAGCGTTAAATACTGCGCTGCACTCTACACTGAGACGACCTCTGTCGTGGGCAAACTTTGCACTGGAAAAGAACAAGAGGCAATGTTTATTATACCATTAATCTGCTGATCGAAACTAAATACTTGTGTGCAACCGCATACAGATAACAGCACTAGATAGGGTAACAAAAAAAAGGCTGTTAGACAAAATGTATTACCAATGTAGTGCAAAACACGTTAGTATCTATAACAGTAGCAGTATCTATAGTATTTCGATTCATCATCAACATACATATAATTAGAATTTAGACGGAAAAAAACAGTTTTCATAGTCCTTTAATAAACGTTTTCAAGATTTACGACAAAAGAAACCTAAAAGCACACGTACCATGCACACCACATCTTCCTCTGGCAAAATGGAACTATAGTTTCGGGTTCTCTGTTTCCAGAAGCTTGTAGCTCTGCCCACCACTACAGCTTAATCCTCCAGCCTCTCGATTGGCCCAGGCAATATGTGACTTCGACGTGTTTGGATTGGAGGGCCAGTTGACCAACAGACTACATAATTAACTGTAGCAGTTCTGTTACGCGCACGTTTTGTATTACTTTGATTATGTGTAGTAAAATACAACAAAAACTAACTAAGCCCTACAATCCGGTATTACTACTCTCCCCAGGACTCTCGTCCAGCTAGTTACATCAACAAAGTAAACTGAGAAAAATAAATAAATAATACAAAATAAAAATAAGAAGAGCTCGGGTTCATCGTAGTTCAAATGTTTCTGAAACATTTGTGGTAATCTGTGGTATACCGGTGTAGTGTTAGAAAGCGGTATATCGTCAGAATGTGGTACCAAAACTTGACCCGTGTAAACAGGGAACAGAAAATCAATTTCTCTAAAATGAAACAATTCACCACGAACGAGGCAAAATGAGAAGTCTACCGCACAAGACCCAGTGTATTGCATGTGACAAATATTTGCATACTATTTTCTAATGGTGGAAAAATTTGATAAATTAACGGTACATTACCAACGATATAAAAGACTGGAGAATATGTTCAATTTAACTAAAATGTAAAACTGCATAAAATACCAGATTTGACTGGGCACTTCACTGCTTTCTTAGCGGAAGTTGTTTAGGCATTGCTTATGCGCGAGCAACTACAGTGCGGTGAGTACCACTTTTTACTGAGTACCTGAAAATAACACTACACTGGTAGAGTATAGTATATAGAGGGTTTACATTCAGCCACAGCTGAGTTCCGATAAATATTACCACACCTTTATGTAGTGGTATTATGTAGTGAAAACAAAACAATATATTTTACTATCAATAATTACGCACATTTATTTTCACGAGAACTGTAGCAATTCATTTTCATGGCAATTATTTACAAGTGAAAATATTTACGTACAGTATATAGAGAGCAGCATAACAGGTGCGCCACTTCTGTATGTGTATGTATGTCCTTTTTCCTGGTTGTTTGCTTGTGCTATGTGTGTGTGCGTATCTTGTGCAACTGTAAACGACTTAACTCACTGCTGTGTAAAATGGACACTTTTTTTTGGAAAGGTGTACAATCTCTTTATCATATTTTATTGATAATCATAAACATCAGGGTATTATCCAAAATAGCATTTATACAATTCACCAGTTTTACAGATTTTCATGTTTGTGCAGGTTCAGAAAGTCTACACCCCCTTGAAGTGCCTCAGAGTTTTATGCATTTAAATGAGGATTTTTTTTAACCACTTATCTACACACCATACTCCACACTGTTAAAGGGAAAAAAGTTTTTATTGAGAAAAAATATACAAAACTGAAAGATCATAATTAGATAAGTCTAACCCCCCTGAGTTAATACTTGTTGGCCGCACCTTTGGCCGCAATTACAGCAGTGAGTCTGTTGGGATAGGTCTCTACCAACTTTGCACACCTAGATTTGGCAATATTTGACAATTTTTCTTGTAACAGGACGAGTAGCCCTGTTCAGTTATTTTTAGAATGGGGTCTCCCCCTCTGCACCCGTGTCGTATTTTATTAATAAATAAATTAGTAAACTGGTGCAGATTGTGGCCGAGGGGTAATAGAGTAATTACTACCTAGTTAAACCCCTCAGCCAGGGTTTAAAAAGCCTGCAGCTCTCCACGTTCGGAGTGGGTGTACTGAGGAGCGAGGAATGAGGAGACTTCACTTCGCCTGGAGTTGCCAAAGGTCTCATTTCGCCTGGGGGTGCCGAGGGTCCCGCTTTGCCTGGAGTTGCTGAAGGCTCTGCTTCGCCTGGGGTCGCTGAGGGCTCTGTGCCTCCTGGGGCTGCTGCTAGTCCTGCAGGGCCACAGGAAGCAAATGTCGTGGAACTTTTCAGGTCCGCAACTAAAAGAGGAACTGCACCAGGTATTCAGAGATACAAAGCTTTATTAGTTTGCACAAACGAGAACAGCTCAACACATCAGTGTTAGGAAGCCCCGAGCAGTGTTCTCTCATACAGAGTTAGCATAGTTATTATACCTTTACAGAGAGACAGGGTAGTTTCCCTTTCAACCAATAAGCTAGAGCCAACTCAGTTGGTGTAACAAAGAAAGGGAGACAGGTATTTACGAGGTAGTACAATAAAGGTTAGGTGGAAAGGTGGGTTCGCCCTGATCAACCGATAAGCTGAAGCCATGTTCTTTTTGTCACACCACCTACAGTTTGGTTTTCAGCTACACGTACCTGCAGTTTAATACATTTACTGTATTTCTATAAACATAATAGATCATAAACTCAAAATGCTTTAAAGCGTATAATTCAGTGAATAATTGTAGTACAGAGTAGCAACAAACAGGTCCAGGAATGGTTCTATGCAATTATTCCATTACACACCAGGGCTGGCGCCTCAGAAAAGGGGGGGGGGGGGGGGGGGGTCAGGAGACCAGCTGCGCTTTTGCGGCAGGAAGTACGGTGTGGAGCCCCACAAGGGGAGCTGCCGGCCATGAAGAAGGTGGGGGAGGTCAGGAGAGACCAGTTCCCGCTACAGTCCGACTGGAGTCCTGGAAGAGGGAGCTTCCAGCCAGGAACACACGCACTCATAAAATCGATATCCTCTGGTATATCCAAGATGATCTGCCACTTTGTCATATTATTTGTTTGTGGTATTTTTGAGTTAAAGTATTTTCTTACAAAATGATTGTTGCGTTTTACAGATTGCAATGTTAATCCATCTATTTTAGGTTAAATTTCCTTGAATATGTTGTAGTTAGCATTATAACTATTTCATTTTTTTATACGACTAAGCAAACTGGTTGGAATAACTTTCTTAATCATTTCATATTCTCCTTGATATAATATGGCTTTGATCTTTTCTATTAGGCTGTTATGCAAGGAAGTTCCCAACAACACCCACAATGTCAGTGCTGTATTTGATACCTGAATTAAATCAACTATCAAGGAAAATAGATTTTCCCTTATTTATGATTTTTAATAATTCCAAATAATAGTTTGTGAGAAATAAGTATTATAGTTTCTAGCTTGACACCATATCTCTAAAATTTGCTTATGAAATGGTGACAAATAGGTAACTTTTGAACCTGTCACATTGCAACAGGAACTTGATACCTCCCACTTTATTTAGTACAGCATTAATAATTGCATACTATATATTAATTGTTAACCAAATATTTTCATATCCAACCAATTTTAAAAGATTTATTTAGAATTTCAAAGTTAATCATATTTAACCCCCAAATTTTAGGGGACCAATGAGAACCAACCTTTTGATTTTATAGACTTTTTCCAGAGAAATAAAAAAAAAAGTGATTTATTACAACTTTTGGTACTGCCATTACTAGTAATGGACATACTATTCTAGAAATTCCTTCTGCTTTAATTACAAGAGATCGGCCAAATAATATAGCCACTCCATCTGAGCGGTTAAAAGCATGAGAGAAATAACACTCCCCACAGCATTAAGCCTTCCAGAATTGTTCATCTGACTGACATGAATGTGTTTCCATGATCAAATTTGCTTCCTGATCTTGCAAAAAAAAAAAAAAAAAAAAAAGCTTTTCTTTTAACTATGTGTTGTATACCCTGTATTAAATAAGTCATCACTATCATCAGACCTGAAATAAGTTATCAGTTTGGTTGCCTGAGAATGTACAAGCTCAACTAGTTTGAAACAATAACAAATTAAAGTACCTGATGGCCTGACAAACGAGTTAGAACACTGTCAGCACTAGTTTATGAAACCTTTTTTTCCCCCCTTTTAAAGCAATTTGTGAATCTAACACAGAATAACTGTCTTTCTATAGCAACGCAATTTACTTTGTGTTGGAATACAAAGTACATGAAACAGCACTGGGGGGGGGGTAACTTCTATCAGAATGACCATGCACACTTTGCAATGTGAAGACATCTGAAACTATGGTCTGACATTGAGCATCACTTGAAAATGCTACCTTCTTCAGTGCTTGCGGTGGACATTAATGAAAAGGATTAGAAACACTTTTGGAAAGGTAAGCAACAATCTTAATCTTATTTTACTTTTACTATGTTCATGTAATGTGTAACGCAGTGGATATTTAACCCCAGTATTTAATGCTACCGCCTAGTTAATTACAGGAAGGCAGCAAGATGACGACATAGCTGCCGTGTGTGCACTGTCTGCTGGGAATTTTCTCTGATCGTTCCAGAACATGTCCTCAGCGTGGTTACACTAGGAAATAATCTGGCTGTGCCAATATCTAACCCCAAACTTTTGCGAGGATAAGAGGACGTGCTCGTTAGGGTTCACACTAGCAAAATCTTCCAGTATACACAGTCTTGGCCATTTGTTGTGAATATTTGTGCAAGTGTAAATGCACCTAACTTCTAAGTTCTATGATTAAATTTTTTGTTCATGAAGTTAAGATTGGATTAGTTTTTACATTTTTTTCCTCTTGTTAAAGCATGTAAGAATTGTTTTTAAGATCAACCCATACAAATAAAAATATGATATTTTTGCTAACCCAAAGTTGTTGCTGCTTGCTACTAGTTTTAGAAATCCAACACTCAATTAAAATGAGCTTTGTTTGCAATTTTAAAAGAATGTTCTAATAATGTACAGATCCATTTTTTGGTATTTTATTTGTTAGAACAGAAATACCATGAGCAATACAAAATATTAAGTATACACAAAGGGACTGGACTACAAGTTAGTTCCCATTTAAACTGCAAATAACATGTACTTATGAACATTGTATGAAGTGCAGTATTTGTTTCTTCTGAAAACTAAACAAAATATAGTAGAAATGAAAATATATTTAAATCCTGTACTGTTTTGCAACAGAAGCCATGAACATGATTACATCTTATCAGTGGTGGTTATTGAAGCTGAAACATATGCCAACAATAATCATATGGATGGTGCAAGATCGCATTTATATTCAATAAAAAGGCTCTTGGTGATCGCTTATTTCATATTCCCTACAAAAAAATATTCTGAAATGAATTAATCATTTTTATAGCAAATCTGTGCAGAAAAATAAACATATGACGTAATACTTATGGCTGCCCCTCAAACAAGAATTTGCTAAATAAGTCAAAAAAGCTGGTATTTACGATGCCAAAATAGATCCCAGATTCTCTCAGAGAGCAGTCATTCTATCATGGCAACATTTACAGTAAATTAGGTAGAACTGACAGTTGGAAACCAGGGTACAGTAAGACCAATGTAGTTTATTCAGTGAGATCAAAGTGTAGGTTAAAAAAAAAAGAGAAACTTGTGCTCTACAACAGGACTGAATCGTATTTATATGGGGCATATAGTTTAAAAGCCATAAAAGGCAACAGGCAATGATCTAAATACACTGTTGAATCCAGATGATAGATCTAATTTGACTGATTTTGGGCTTTAAATCATTTCTGTTTTGGTCCTAATAGTTCTTATTTACTCCAATCAGTACATCAGTATGGAATATAACCCAGGGGAAAAAATGCAATGCATAATTCCTTTATGGAGATTCAAATTCTATAATAAAAAAAAAAGTCTTAGAAATTACTACTGTATATTTACATTTCTTTATACAGTCCCTAACCTTTTAGTAACTGAAATTGCAAGTAGTTTACTAAATTTATTTTAAAAATCATAAAAATGTTCCTTACAAAACAAGATTACATTCTGCACATTGTACTGAATGGATGTCTGGCACATTTAGACCAGTACTTTTGCCCATACAGTGTACATAAATAATGAGTCTGTTCACCATTTAGTTACAGAAAACACATTACAATAAACCATCAAAACAATAACAAAAGTAAAATACAGAATCCACTCATTCTGCTGCTATTTCAAAAATTCCAAACATTTAGTAAGGTTCACTAAGAATTAAAACGTTACACTGGATGGAAAAGAAGCAGAACTTGAACTACACCCC
The DNA here is from genome assembly GCF_017654505.1 of Polyodon spathula. Classification (NCBI taxonomy): domain Eukaryota; kingdom Metazoa; phylum Chordata; class Actinopteri; order Acipenseriformes; family Polyodontidae; genus Polyodon; species Polyodon spathula. The sequence goes on from NC_054535.1 coordinate 67,300,262, forward strand.
AAATGCAGATCATCTACCGAAGGCAGAGGAATGTTGGCTCTTTAAACAGAAGCAGGGACAGGACAAACCAAGCAGCGCAGATCTCCTTCAATCACACTCTCCTTTAGAAGAACCGACCAGAGTACTGCTTCACACTGAAACATAAAAAAAACACATTAACACATTAAATATGCAAAACAAAATGTATAAAATGTTTAGATCAAAAGCATTACATTTTTACCTGTCTAACTAGCGAAGACATCCATCACACTAGTTAGTAAAAAACAAAACAAAAAAAAAATTACATATAAATAACTGCAATGCACTTGTTAGAAAGAAGCCCCCATTAGTACGTGTGAAATGCTGCTTTAAAAAAAAATACATATTTTCTACTCGTCCAGATGAAGCTAGGCCTGTGCCATATGGCAGACTGTGATTTGTTGTCAATTCAACTAGCTAAAAACAACAAAATCACTAGTCTTCCACACAGAACTAGGCCAATTTTCAGATCTTCCAAGTTGTCTTACTTGAAATGTCTTTTTTCTTTAAATTATTTATATTTGTTTATTTTTATATAAAATATACAATACAGCAGCAGTTTCACAATTAGGAGAAAGCCTCAAAGTTGTCCCCCAGGAATTAGTAGAACATTAAGAAAAAAGGAAGCAAGAGTTGTTATAAAATGTAGTCAGGTAGAAGTCATTTAAAAGTTAGTTCAGTAATAAAATGAAGACACTTGGACATGCATATCTGTAAATACTTGCCTGTTCTGCAACAGATACTGAGCATTTTGGATCTGATCCTGTGTGCCTGTGATAGTAATAATGCGATCCTCAGATCCCTGCAGAGGTTCATCAATTTTGATTGATGCACCAGACTCGTGTCGGATTTGCTTGATTCGTTGACCGCCCTTCCCAATTATTGACCCAGCCAGCTGAAAGAAGAAAGGGCAAAATAGGTTAGGGCGTACCAGAAGGTTAGGAACTGTATTAAAAAAAAAAAAAAAAGTAAAACACAGTACTCATTGTTTTTTTTAAATAGAACTTGAATCTCTATAAAGGAATTATGCATTGCATTTTTTTTTCCTGGGTTATATTCCATACTAGTGTACTGATTGGAAAAAAGAAGGACTATTGGGACCAAAACAGAGAAATGATTTACCAGTTTAAAAAAAAAAAAAAAAAAAAAAAAAAAAAAAGCACTAGATTAGAAAACCCTTGGGATTGTGTACGTTTGCCCAGGTTTGAACATTAAAACAGTAGGTCTTTAACAGAGTGTAACTTTTGACCTTGGAACACAAGTTCAACATTTCAGTAAAACTATTTACTTGCATACCAACTGCATCGCCAGGTACTCAGTCTGCAAGGTCAACTTTGAATCTGGCAAAACCATTGAAACCAAGGCTGTCAAATGTCTTCTCTTTGCATGAATTCAATTTATTTTAATATATCCATGTTTGTCTCCGAGACTGAGCCATCAAAAAGCAAAAAATGCAACTGCTATTTTGTCAGGAGACAAACTTACATCTTTGGGGATGGTAACTTGAGTTGTGATAACAGGTCCTCCAATATCTCCATAAGAACCCCGGCCACCTTACAAAAATAAAAAAAATGAACATTCAGGTTTTTTTCCTTTGGTATTTCACTATAGTAGAACTAATATATATATAAAAAAAAAAAGAGGCAGAGCACCTAACATATAATGCAAAGCCCTGGTGATTACAGTATTTCTACATAATTAACTACTCAGACAAGATAAATGGTGTAACATGTCTGAAATCACTGGCTAAACATTAACAGGAACTTTATTATTCCCAACTGTTAAACCTTTTACAAGAAATTTACAATTTTTTTAAAATGATATTTACTGTCAAAAAATTAATAGTATGAAAGAGACATGGTCATAGCAAGATTAAAACGTTCTTACCTGATTGAAATGGTTCCCACGATGAATTATTATCTGAGACAAAACAAAACAAAAAACAATTAATCATGAGTGAAGTGCAATACGATTTTTAGAATTGAATGATTCAAGTGTAAGACTTGAAACCACATTCCAACAATACATCTTTCCAACTTATTAGAATTAAATGCACTATATCAAGTAAAATGCACTCACCATATCCAGCCCCACCCTGTTCCATTCCCATTGCATGGAGCAAAAAAAAAGAAAATGGATTACTAAAAACACTTTAAATAGACAGGATTTCTATTCATTACAAATGCCAATAAACAGAAAGGTCTTGATTATAATAGATACATCTGTTACACAGGTATAGCTTATACAGTCACTTTCAAAAGACTTGTTTACAATTACTATTTTACAAGCTCAGAATTCATTGTACAGATGTAGGCTTTTATCTACAAATTCAACTGTTCCTTAGTTACTGAAGCAACCAGCAAAAATGTATTGCCTTGCAATGAAAAGCAGAGCCAGCTTGCACCACACATGTACATATTTATCATACAATTAAGTGACTCAAGTTATGTTAACCTTTAAAGCTACAGATTTTCAGCACATCACTAATGTTTTTTCTGGTAACAAAATATATTGCTTAAATGCGCTTCTATAAATTACATTACCATTCCATCGTAGCGATCACCAGGTCTTCCTCTTCTATCATTACTTAAAAAGAAAGGAAAAAATCTTAACAGAAATTCTCTGAAACACTTCCTTTTAACCCATTTTATGAATACACCTGCAGGTATAGACTGCCTCGCAATTTATTTCCAAGAAAAAAAAAGGACATTTGTTTTCCAGTTATGTGATTGATTCTCTTTTGGTAGTTGCACTTTAACAAAATGTGCAGTCAAAACTAAAAACAGGTAGCAGTAAGACAATTTATACAATTTCCATGGTATGATAAAATCATGACAAAAATCATCATAAATGAATAGTTTCGTTACCGGTTGTACAATATGCAAGATGCAAAATGAACACTTACTCAAAATGGAGAAATATTACAGTAATTCATTTCATGGAATGCTTTAAAACTTTGTCTACTTTATATTTCATGATGACCAAAAGCTGAAAGTCATAGCAATTAGTGTTTTTTTTTTTTTTAGACAATTTAAAACATCCTAAGTTGTGCAATGTGTTACACATTTTATATCAACTATATAGTTGTACATATATAGTAATATATATATATATATATATTATATATATTATAAAAACACATCCATCTATACATTATATATATATATAATATCAATCTTATAATAAATAATCTTTACGGAAATTTTGAACCCATAGGAAACAGTTTTGTTACACCACGACGTAAAATATCTATTATCCTAATGTAAAAAAAAAAAAAAAAAAAATCCTTGTTTAGTTGATGGTAAATAAATTTGGGAAATGATTACACTGCTTAAAAACACACACTTACTAACAAGTTATTTAATAGTGCAGAACAGTTATTTTTGACAAGGGTTAAAATACGTATAGCAACACCATTACATTTTATTTTAACACCAAGATGTTTGTTATTGGTTTTATATCTGCAGTTCATGTGACACTGCAAATAAGCATACTATTGATACAGTTTGTACAAAAAAAATGCAACTTTCCTAAAAAAAGACTGAATACTGTAATAACTTATTTAAACAGAACTTCGAAAACACAGTAGGCTATCCTGCTGCAGTCGCTTGCCTGCTAATATTTGCGGTGTAGCACAACAGTGCCAATACAGCAATTTACCTAAACCCCCCGTAAACCTCAAAACCTGTATACCAACTCACCCTTACAAGGAACCCTGACCATTCATAAAGACGGTCTCTTTACAACATAGAGGTGTAAGATTTCTACTAAAACACGGTTTTCAGTAGTAAATTTTAATGTTGGGAGTTTTAAAATATACATACGTTACTCGATTACAAAACCAAGACAAATTTGTGAGGCTAGATGGGTAAAACATTTCATTTTAAGATAAGGATTAGTTTGAGTGAGAAACACAGCAAAATACCACACACACCACAAGCGAGTTCAAAGAAGGAAGTAGAACTTCTACAGTAAAACCTGTACAACCTGTCATTACTTGGGTCCAGAAAATTGCTTGATTAGACAGTGTGCTGGATTACAGGAATTACTGTAAACAAATACTGTACCTAATCGCAAAACTATGAATGCTTAAACAATAATGCCTCAAAAATCTTTACCTGTTATTAGTACAAGCCTATTTAACCCATTAACATAGAAAGACGTTCACTTGGTACAGTGCATCTGCAAGCGGGATTCAGGTGCTTTGTTGGCATTAAGGTTTTCTGCGTTGCTTTTACAACAGGCTTTTGTTTTTCTTTTTTTTCTTTTCTTTTTTTAAGAATGTCTAAAATGGTTTGCCGTGTAATTTAAATTTTCACAGAGCTCTTTGTAGGTTTTGGAAAACATTCAGCTTTTTTGATAAGTGCATTTTTTTTTTTTTCCATGACATAACATGTCTAAACATCCACACAAGTTATTTGCTGTTCAACAACTATAAAATTAAGAAGGACGCTGGTGGGACAAGTGGGTATATATGCAATGTCGTCTTCTTGTTTTTTGTACCACAGACAGGTTCCAGATTGTATCACACTATATATTTCAATAAGGATTTAAATAATCATGCCAAATTAAATAGGATGTCAGAGGGGCTGGATTAGACAGGTTTTACCGTATTCAATAGTAGTTTCAGAAATGTCACCTTAAATACCCCACCCCCAGAAAGGTCATACCTTTGCATGCTACAAATCCTTTTTTTTTTTTTTTTTTTTTTTTAGAAACAATATTTGTTCTCCAGCATTTGACCATATCTACCAAACCTGTGACTCAATACATGTTACATGTTTTACAGATGGAAGTAGTTTACAAAAACAATTGCTTTGCCCATCAATTCTTTCGCACACAGACAGCAGTTTTTCCAGTGCACCCAATTGCGGGTAAAACAACTTACTCTGCTCCGTCGTCTGAACTGGCAGGATAGCTCTCAAAGGAATACGGCTCACTTCTGTAAATAATTTGAGAACGGGGAATATAGAACCTTGTAACTTTAAAATGCTTAATACCCATATTGTTTTGAACTATAAACATTAAAATAAATTATATACAAAAATACTGCAGAATTCACGAAGGCCAGATTCTACTAATATCAAAGTGATTGTCTGTTGAACTAGGAGTCATAATAAACTTCTATTATGATCTCTGTGAACCTTGGACTTAATTTATGTCTGCGGGGCAGACAGAGACTTCAGAAGTTCTGCCCAAGAATTTACCCCAATAGAAAAGGCAACCGTGTGATGTTGCAGTCAGTGAGCGTGTGGGACAGGTTTCTTAAGTATGCAAATACACAAAACAAAATGTTAAAAGCTACAGACAAAATTGAAAACTTGAATGAATATGGGCAAAGTAATACATACGAGAACAGCATATTTTAAAACTCCTTACAGGTCTGTTTATAAAGCCAACATGCTTCCATATGCTTGACCTTCAGAATATGCAAGACAGATGGATAAAATAGCAGAATGTGAAGATTCAGGTTGAGGCTCATTTATCAAAACCATAACATGAAACGAACATTCTGCTACACCTATCCCTAGTGTTCTTACCCTCTTGGGGGCGGTGGTGGCGGGAGGGGTAGATTGCGAGCCCGGCTGCCTCCTCTGCCACCTCGGCCTGGGGGAGGGGGAGGGGGAGGTGGTCCTCTGCGGGGGCTCATGTCATCGTAATCCCTGCGAGACTGATGCATGGGTCGGCCCCCTCTTCCACCAGGAGGCATGCGATCAAAGCCCCCTCTACCACGCATAGGGAAACCCATGGGACGCCTTCCACGGTCATCGTACATCATGGTGAAACCACCATAGTCGTATGTTTCATCATAAAAGTTTGGATCGTAAGGCTGTGCGCGCCCTTTAATAGGAGACTAAAAAATAAGACATTCAAATGTAAAGGTTTGCCCTGTTACACATCAAGTCAAAATAAAAAAATAAAAATAAAACTGGGGAAATCCGTATGTACACTGGCTTCAATATGCAATATAACAATGTGTAAAAATAATCTTACCTCTGATATCAGTTCAAGAATAACCTTAATGCATTCCACAACTCTGTCAGGCTTTCCTCCAACAAGCACTACTCTGTCGGTCGAGTGAGGACAGCACTCTTGGAACAGTTTGATTGTTGTTTGGGTGTTCTGGAGAAAAAAAGACAAGTAATTTATTATTTATTTATTTATTTTTAAAAGGTTGCACTGCTGCCAAATATTTAGCTTTTCCTACAAAATGCAAAAATGTAACATGTACACACATACATAAGTGGGTCATTCAATTTCAGACAAATGTGTTGATTTTGAAGCATCTGTCTGTTCCAGTGATCATGTACCACAGCAATCTTATTACACTTAATTACTATTACAAGCAGGTCTTACATAAATATTAATGTGTGAAAAATCCCAAGGTAGCCAGATCAACGAGTGTAATAAAAAACACCACAATGGAGGACCAGATAAATTCAGTACGATTGTTGGAGGCCACTGAAATCATGAAAAATGTGAATTTGAACAGTCAGTGAAATCTTGGAAATGGATGTAAAAACACATTTAGTTATGCATTTCCTTTAAAAATGCAGTATGTCATGCAGTGAAAATACAAATTAGACCTGTAAATTGCTTGGTTGTGAATGCACGCAGCATTTAAGTGTAGATATGTAGGTCAGTGAATGACATTTGTATTTTGTAGCTGAGCAAGCACATAAATTAACAGATTGCATGTTACTGTAAACTCGGCTGTGATCTTCACACCTACCGCCTTAATTTATTTTGAAACGAAAAAGTGGGCTTGCATCTTAATATTAATTCATACTTACATTTTATTTCTAATCTGTTGAAAATAAATACTCAAGCTAAACATGGCTAAATAAAATATTTCAGACTGAACATCTTTTTTTCCTGCAAACTATAGATAAAACGAGAGGTTTCTGTTTAGTCCTTTGGATCTTTGTGATGCCTGTCTGCGATTTGGCTTTTCAACTGTTTTTTTTGTTTGTTTTTATTTTTAAAGGGGCAGTGCTCTGTCGGCTACTTGGAAACACCCATATACACACCGCTTCATTTTAAACACCGATAAAAACAATTGACATGCTGATTTTGTGTGTGTAATACATATATATATATATATATATATATATATATATATATATATATATATATATATATATATATACACACACACACACACACATTATATATATATATAAAACATTTATTCAACAAATTATTTAAACTATGTATTGTGGGCTGTATTTGCACCTCTTTCCACTTTGCTGATGGACTCATTTCGAATTCTCTTTGTAAATGAATAGTTTCGTTACCAGTTTATTATGAAATTCTCATTTATGCACTGTCTGTAGATGCAAATCAGGGTTACTGACTTATTTAAATGATTTAGATTATAAAACTATAGCTAAGCTATAAAAAGCAGTTCTGGAGATAAAGCAAGGAAGGTAGCATCACAAATATTGTAGTAAGGTTAATGTCTAGGTTGTTAGTGAGCCAAAGTAATATAATAAGCACACAATAATGACTTGCTTCTTATCTGCTATGCTGATCAAACAAAACTATTAATCCATTGCATTCCTATGTTGGACCAGGTCTGACATTACAATTTTCTTACCTCTCTCAGCTCCTTGATCTTGGCTCCTTTAACACCAATAATGCCTCCTGCCAGGCTTTGATGAATGAGTAGTCTCAGCTCACTATCAAAGTCAATCCCTTTATAATGCTGGTACTATTGTAAGGGAAGAAATAAATGAAACACATACATTAAAAATAAATTTAAAAAAAAAACACCTACTCTGAAGACAACATGTGGCATAAACAGCACACTAAAGCCTGGGACACACGAGTGGCACGGCTAGCGGGGAGCAGTGAGGAGCGATACCACAAGATTGGTGGACACACAACAGCATATGCAGCAGCGGTTTCCAAAGTAAATCGTGCCCCTACCAACACAGCCAAACTGACCACAAATTAAATATGCCGTTGAGTATATGCAGTTCATTTATTAAAGAAAATATTGTTATTTACGGACCAGGAAAGAAAACTGGAACAATTTAAATGTTACAAAATTGAAATGTACTATACATGTATTGCTTCAATGTGTTTGACATTTGTTACATTTTAAATAAATAGCAATGAAGGAGGTGTTAATTTCACAGGGTAACCCTTAATTATGCTTTTAAAAAAAATTGCCTTGTTTCCAAAAGCTTCACTGCCCCCCTTTAACTTTCTGTTCTTACAGAATTCAATATCAAGAACTGTATTACCCCAACAGGAACCAAATAACCAGGCCAAAAAGTTCTGAATGCAATTCAAATGTGTTCTTGTTACTTGTGTGTGGTGAAGTAGCATAGGATATTAAAATCACACAACTCCCGTTGATGGGATAGTCTGATGTTTTCATCCAAAAACGGTATCATGCAATCCAAAACCACCCATCTGATAGGTCACAGCTAGCTGGAACTATGGGAAAAATCTCAGCTGCAAAATATTGCTCGCCTAGTGATATTTTGACGTCCTAAAATTCTGCCGCTGTGATACTTTTCCTACTGCGAGTTGTCTCAGAAAGAAATGGTATGGCAAAATGCTGCTTCACATTCCAAACAGACTATTCACATTCCAAACAGATTGTGTGTTACCGTAATCCCCAGTTGGGATTTTCATATATAGCTCTTGATTTATTTTTGAACCCAAAATGTAGGCCAACCTTTATCAAATAATGATTCATTCATATTTACGCTATTACTTTTTTTTGTACAATGCAGCGTATTCATGTGATTCTTTCTAACATTCATTCCCCTGGTCCCATCCCAGGTCTGCTGAAAATAAATGTAAAATTTTCTCCAAAACAAAACATAGCTCAATTAAATACTTCAGACTGGGTGAACATCTTTTCGCAAACTGGATAAACCAGAGGTTTTCTCTTCCGAGGTGCTTGCGTCTGTTTTGTGAGCTTTAAACTGTTTGTTTTTTCATTCAGCGGGGTAGTCCTGTAGCCTACTCAGAAACAGCCATTTACAATCTGAATGTTATTACTATTGAGGAAAAAACATTGTTTCATTTTGAACACGGTAATAAACAGTCTTGCCACACTGATTTTTTATAAATATTGGTTAAAGTACATTTATGCCTGACACAGACAGAAATATAACCAGTGTATTTTAGAGGCTGTGCGTTTTACGCTACACAACCGTTGTGAAAGGCTTCACCAGACATGTGAAGAGCTTGCTGTGAAACCACAGTTAAGCCTCACACACAGTTCAGTACTGCTTCAATTCAGAGCTACTTTTACCCACAAACATATTGGGTAACAGTTAAGAAAACAATTACCAATAATGCATTTACAATCCAATAATCTGTTGTTCTAACACTAGCATGCTGTATTAATTTATACATTACATTTAGACTTCACTTTTGCCGTTAACATGGTTATTGTTATTTAATTGCCAACCTATGGTCAATCTTTTAGAAATGCTAAAAAAAAATGATATATATATAGATATTATATATAATATATATATATACCCCTATTATAGATAGATAAAAGTAGCCTGTTCTCAAATGAGGACAATTGCACAACTACATTTAGATCTCCTACAAATGAACAAAATTCATACCTCTTCCAAGGTAGGGATGATCTTTAGCAGAATCTCGCCAATTGTTTCGATGTCAGCGCTGATACTCAGAATACTGTGAAATACCATTAATCACAGGCATTTTAGAAAGGGGAAAAATGAAAAAAACAATCAATTGTAACTCAGACACACGAGATTCAACTATTACACATCACATTTACAGTCACCACATTTAATGATGAATTTAGAAATACAAGTTACACACTCAAGAGTCCCCATCAACAACATAAAACTAGTTACAGAATACAAACATGCATATTGTTTTTAAACCTAACATACAGTAAAAACAAATGACAGGTCTTGAAGAATGGGCAACTGGAAGGGCTCAGATTAAGTGGGCAAGAAAACTTCATAGCCGAGACCAGACAATGTTGAATTTCATTAAATTCCCCACCACCAGCAATTTAGGAAAAAAAGTCTCGCTATCACGTTCGTAACACTGGCACACCTTCTCATTCGGTGGAAAAAAAGCAGGAGTGTATGCAAGTGGTGAACATTGTAGAGGTGCTGGACAGAAATCTGGAGCAAAGTTATGAAAAAAGTTGGAAGATACAGCATTACTGATGGGCCCTTTGAGAAACCAAATACGAATGCAGGACAAAACAAAACAGACAACACTAATGAGTAGTGAAACAGTGGTCAGAACGCCGGCATATTTCTCATTATAGATTATGAACAGGTGATGTTGGGTAGGGGGGCGCGGGGAGGGGGAGCAAGGTGGGCCACAAGGACAGAGCGAAAAAGACTGCTTTGAACAATTCATCATTAACAACGCAGCAAAATATGCAACACTTCAAGCTGTGCTCCTTCCATTCAAATGAATTAGTTGATCTCTCTGTTGGGCAACTCACGTAATAATTGCAGCGTCAAAAAAAAAGACTTAATGGGGAAAATAAGACAGAAAAAAACAACAGTACACCGTCTTAAAAGGGGATACTATTAAACAAATAAAAAGGCAGGTTATTAAATACATTTTTCTCTGTCTAATCAGGCAGTGAGGCATAAACTGTTGGGACATACCGCTCGGGGCCACTGCTGTCTGGGACTGATACACTGGCATTGTACTGCATTGGTCATTGGCGTTCGTGGATGTTGGCATTGGGTATGGGCATTCAATCAGTTGTCAAGTAAGGTGCCCGTTTGGCAATGAGCACATTTATGGGCATGGCCAACCAGGGTTTCACATGGGCGTTCAGGGGTGGATGGGCCAACGTCATGATGGGCAACGCAGGGGCATGTCGATCCAGAACATGGGCAACGGAGATAGGTGGCCAAAAAAAAAAAAAAAAAAAAAAGGAGAGGGAAGAGGGGGAAAAGGAATACATTTTAATTTAATACAAACTATACTCATCACTATTAAATCCTCTATAACAGACTCAAATCCTGAGGAATGAACAAGAGCAGTTCACGGTTTCTTCCTTTGAATACGGCACAGCTTTATAAAGGCAACAAAAATGGACTGAAGGACTACTGCTTAGATTCAGAACTATACAACCAACATCTAACCAAGACTATAGGTCAGCTCAGGATAGTAGAGACATGTTTAATAGAGCTTTTATTTGGGCAAAAATTTGTATTTTTTTAATGTAAAACAAATTTAATAAAACCTTACTATTAAGTGAGTATTTAGATTTTTTCTCTTTTGCCAATCTGCCCTTTAAATGTGTGTTTTTTTTTCTTCTTTTTATGAATAGTGTAACTGAACACAAGAAAAAATGTCTGGTCACATGAGCCAACCTATAGAAACATTACTTGGGAAACTTAATATTTACTAATTTTGTTACTAAGTGTTTAGAATTGATTTATGATCAATATTCATTGTAAATCATGAAATCTTTACATAGGCTTCATATACAATGTTCTATTGAAGGAAGAATAGGCGGAAATGTTATGAAGAAAAAAAAAAAATTAACAACTCTGGTTTAGGCCAGCCACCGCAAGGGATTATGTATTATTTGGAAGATTTGTTTTAAGGGAAAATATGTAATTAAAAGGGTGCATCAGCATTGCGTCTGCCACTAATTGAGATTTAAATAACAGCTGGAGTGTAATTATCGTATCGTGTTAGTACTTGGGAGAAGTTGAATAAAAAAAAAAAATGTTGAAAGTCAAACTGAGGTGGAAACAGTGAAACCCTCAATCCTTATGGACTCAAATCACTACAAATGGCTTGCAACAGAAGCCACCACAACCCCCCCAAAAAGTGTATGTTATTTTTTAAATCTCCAATAGTACTGAAGGTATAACGAGTAAGTTACAAAAGCAATACAAAATTGCTTTCTTTGGTGTATAACTTATAATAAATACTCACGTCTGTACGTAGTGCTTTAATGTTTTTGCCACCTTTGCCAATCACAGCTCCAGCATTCTTAAACAGAAAGAAATTCAAAATTAGTTTGGTATTAAATATGTATAAATGGAATCATTTAAATAAAAAAAAAAAATGTTAACTTACTTTGCTTTGCAGCAAAACACGCAATTCCACCATTTCATCAGTATTGCGGGACCTTTTGAAGACCTGCTCTTCCTCCATATCCTCTGCTGGGCGCTTGCCTAGGGAATATGCATATATTGCATTTATTATGCAAGCAGGAAGGACACCCCCCCAATTGTGAAAAGAATGCATGATTCTCACAACAAATGCATTTTATGCCATATTTTTACATTTAAGTTCTGTATGGTAACTGTTGACAGGTTGTAGAAATACCTAACAGCAAAAAGGGTGAAATGTACATTAGAAAAGATGACAGTAAGGTTATTCATGCACAGCAAAATGTAAGTGTAATACTACTGTATGCCAAATGTGCCCCTTATTAGATCTGTCCTAGATTACAATGCTCTTTGGAGAGCCTCATCTGCAAATTAGAAACACTGGACATGTTCAAATGTATACAGCTTTTTCAAAAACAATAACTGCCAGTAGAAATGTAAATGACTGCTAACTAATGAGCTGCATTTAATTAACAAGCTTTGTGTCAATGTGAAACAACAATGTGAACCTTTGCTTTAGTTATTGGCATAGCAACCAAAGAACCTCTACCCTGCTACCACTTTCCTGAATCATGTTCCCTTTCAGACACAATACAAAGGCAGACAATCATTCATTTACAGAACCTTAGTGAATGTCCACTTAACTGTCCAGTTCTGCATCGACTATGTACTGAAAAACCCATGTCTCCCTTAGAAGTAAAGAACATTAGTTTTTAATCAACCTGTCAATCAGACAGCAGTAGCTATTAATCTAGGAGCATGTAACACAATATACAAATTTTTCAATAAATAAATAAACACATTAGTAAAAATCTGGAGCAGTCGTTAGTTGACCTTCAAATAAAGCCACTGATCAAATGTATTTAAAAAACCAAACAAAACATTTAATTCAGCTGTCACAATTTGTCTAAATTTCTATTACGAAGATGTATCGGTTTCTAGGTACATAAACCCAACAGACTAATCTAACTGCTCAGCTAGCTTTATGGTTTATGGCTCAACTTAGTAAATATTGAACAAAAGCAACTGTGCCAGTAAGAGAAGCAAAATCTCATGTGCAAAAGTGTTTTTTATAAAGTACCTTTTAGGTTATATTTTAGTTTCCAAATAAGGCAGTCACACAGCTGGCATCACTCATGCTTGCCAAACTGAATTAGATGCTATTGTGAATAACACAACTTCAACATGAAAATGGTAAAGCAGCGATAATTTTACCCTCACCGTTTGTGTCTGTGTTGCTGAAAGTTGTCTCTTCTTCCTGCTGTTCAATTTCAGTCTCCATAGTTTTTTGGTCACAAAATTAGACAGAAATTGGACTCTTATCAGCGGCCAACTGCTAGAACCTGTTATAAAAATTTACATGAAAATAAAAAAATTAAAAAAAGAGTATGACAAAAAGCAAAACTAACAACAATAACCTTACCCATGTTTGGAGGAACTGAATTTGATTCAGGCACTTACCGGTATTTATTTAGTCTGAATGGGCGTGTTGTGGGCGGAAACTCGTCTCTTAGAACTGCTTAAAAACTGAAAAGGAGAGGCAATATTAATTAAATTTTCCGATTATAAATTTAATTTAAAATGCTAAATAAACCACTCTTTCTTGGTCAATGACCGTTTGTTTACAAACCTATTTGTTGGATAAACTGTTTTATTAATGACATATAATCCCCAATCCCAAATATATTATATATCAATATATTCTATATATTATATATATATATATATATAATATACAGTTTTTTCAAGTACATTTTTTTTCAAGCAAGATATTTGATCAGGTTTACATAAAATAAATTAAAAATCCCCAAGGAATTTCACGATACATGTAAGTTGGGATCATTTTTTTCAGATTTTATTTTTTTCCCCCAAATGTTATCAACGACCCGATACATTTATTCTCCAAAAAAGATTAAATACAACTTAATCAAGTGTACTGCGCCTTTGCTTGTTTCACCACATTATAAAAACAATTACAGTAGAATAATAAAACGACCGATTGCTGATGCAACAGGGCCTTGGGGACACCAAATATCGCCATGGCAAACATCTGAATGTAAATAATCCGATTTACTACTGTACCGTATTTATAAATATCAGGTATTACATATGTATCACCTCCTTTCTCATCTTATAATATAGCCACTATTTTTGAGGTGGTCATCAGCTTGAAAGGCATTTGCATTAAAATACAGCGTAGTGCGTACTTCTGATCAACTCGCAAAAGTAAATGGCTGCTCTAATTTACCAGGTATTGGTCATTCAAAACATTGCATTCTAGCGGGTGTGTTGTTTTCATAGATTTTACACATAGGGGGTGAACAGACTTGTGAGAAACTGCACTATGCTTAACTGATTTCTAAATTACTTTGGCCATTCGCATTTGCACAGTATTATTTTATCTGCACAGGACAAATTTAATAACTCGTTTGCCCGTGCTCTGTACTGAAGCGAAAACCCCACAGGCTTCGTCCGTGCAGGTACTTGTATATCTGCACAAACACATTTAAATCGAATTAATAAGACTAAACACAGAAAAGAGGGTCTTGCACATTATCCCACGATATAAAATAAACAGTGCAAACGTAAATTTGATTACAATAGCAATTCTATCAGGACTATACCAGCCAATATGAATATGTAGGCCTAGTTTTGTGCAATCTGATAGTTACAAAACGAATTATTTGCTTCCCTTACTAATAATAAAAGGCGATACATCTGGACACATTAGATAATACCCTGTAGGCTCTGAAGCGTAATGCAGTGTAACATAAATCCACTATTATAGTTTATTATTACACAACAAAGCCTTTTTCTCTCCCCCAAACCACCACGCCGTAATCTACGGCCTAAAAACATAATGATTTTACTTATTTTATTCCATAATTGAACTGCAGAATCTATTACATTGTGTATTAATTTACCTTAATTAAAATATTAGATGTTGCTGGGTATTTTGTGTAATCGATCTATTTTACTTACTTACTTTGATACCCTCTTCCTAATCTCCTCGACAGGTTTTACCATCGAGACTGATACTGGGCAAAGCTCCGTCCTAGTCACAGCGCGGAGCACTCTGGTTGGAAGGCAATGGTTCATTATGACTGCGTTTTGTAACGTAATTGGTCAATCAGAACGCCAACATGTTAAAGACACGGACTACGGGCCAAGCTAACGTCGATTGTGAAAGTAGTTTGGTTGGACACGCAGAGCACCGTGTTTCTTCGACACGGTTGATCTAAATAGTGTCTGCTGAAATGTTAAACGCAGTTTGAAAATACAAGAGTTTCAAGGTTCGTATGGACAAATGAATAAAATTATAATTATTTTTCTTTGGTTGTAGACTAAAAAAATAAAATAAAAAAGTAACGCCCACATACCTAACTATTTAATCTCGCGTTGTTTCGGTTGTTCGGGCGCCAGTTTGGCGCCTGGTTATGTTGAAATAAAATTTGAATGTGGTTTGAACAGAAACAAAAAATGTGCTGTACTGGTGTGTTTATTAACGTCAACACAATAATTTACATACTGTCAATGACCATATGCCAATGCAGTTAAAATATTGTAATTGTAAATACCAAACAGGACAGTCAATCTACTTGTACATTATGTTTATTTAACGGAATGAAATTGTGTTACAAACGGTTACAACATGTAATTTAACCATTTTAAACATGTATTCTCCTTTGTGGAGTTTACTGAATTGAATATTGTTTTTGTTTATAACACACCTAAAATTAAAAACTGTGTGTCTGATTTAGATTCCATTTCATAAAGATTATTAAAGAAGACATGAACATTCCCTGGAATATCTGAAGGATTTTGTGTACCAGTTTTGAAAAATGACACTGTCATTTAGCCATAATTATTGATTCTGGTCCCATTTGTTTTTGAGAAACTTTTGTTTAGTTTACTGATAGCCAATATTGGGTGTATGATATGTTTACTTGTAGACTTTTTAGATGAGGTAGATGCTAAACATCCTGTTTATAAATTCATTCTTGTGTTATCATGTTGCATTTCCTTTTTTCAGGAACTTGTCATCAATGAAATACTACAACAGCCTTTATTTTCTGACTTGAAAATGAATCCATCTGGTGGTATACAAAGAGTGGAAACTAGGCTGCAGGCAACATGGCATATAAAAGCCCCTTTCCAGTGACTTGAAACATGTATCAACTGGATTCAGCAGGAAAATGCTAGTACAAACCTTACACAGGCTCAGATTAAGTTACAGGTTTTTGAGCAGTGGCTTCTAAGCGACCTCAGAGACTTACAACATCCAGTCTTGCCTGATGACATTTCACAGGCTGCAAAAATGGAGGTTAATGGACTTTATTGTCTATATATAGATTCCTTGGTTGGTGTGAGTCAACCTGCATACTCTCAGATTCAGAAACTGAGAGGTAAAGATGCAACAAATTAAAATGTTACCGCAGTTATATAAAGGCATCGCAAAAGCCCTGGGAAATAAAGCCCAACTGCCTGCTGATGCTTCAGCTGACAGATGGAGTACAGCAGCTTCAGGGAATGGAATACCAGCCTATTCCTGTTCTTCATGCCAACCTCCATCCTGGTACCAAAATTTTATTACAGTGGGAAATTATTTATCATCTTAGGGTTCTTCTGCTTAAACCTGGCAATGTGAAAGTGATACGAGGCGAAGTAGAGGTCCTTGTGGAAGAATTTACAAGAGTTCTCAGTAGGTTACTTGGTGAACCAGAAAATGCTACAGAGAGACCAAATAAGAAGTGAAGAATAAGGATGAAGAACTGAGAAATGCGGATGATGTTATACATAACAATGTAGGGCCATCAGATGAGGAGTTACGTGCCAGCCTTGAAGCAGATGATCAATTAGTAATGAATAACTAAGTTGATTATAAAAGTGGCTCTGGTAGCAGGAGTAAACATTCAAGCGTTATTACTCTGAATGCTGCGTCTCAAAATAATCGCTCATACATTGGTGACCAAGGTTTTGGAACAAGGACCCCACAGATATTCAATCAGGAACTGGTAGAATTTGACAATGCTGATTTTCACGATTTTCCAGTGGAAGAATCGGATGAAGTAAACTTTCAGCAAGAGCTGCATGCTGTTTCTAAACAAACATCAGTGCCGCAGCACCTCAGCAGCAACCCGGAGCCTTTTTGTTGTTCCTTGCCTGCCCCAAAATTGCACTAGGCCCAAAGCACTTCCAGTAAAACTGCAAACTAATGCAAAGACTGTTGAGAGAACTGCAGGAGAGAAGTGAAGGTTTTCATAGCAATAGAAATGTCATTCTGGAAATTCCAAATCGAGAAACGCTGTCCTGGGAATATAAGAGGAAATATTCCTCAGTAATAGGATTGACAAATGTAGCAAACTGCCCAGAAAATTTTTAAATAAGATGTTATAAAAATGTGAGCCTTTTGGTAACCAGCCTTTGTGGATTGCAACAGCTTACGGTTCAAGCACAAAAGACAGTAGTGCATCTTCATCTTTAAAAGAAAGGAATTTAAGTTGCAGTCTGAGTAACATGAACATTGATATAAATTCCCTCCCTTTTACCTACCTTTCTGTGCTATTGACTAAAAAGCCAGTCACTGTTTTTAAAGCTTATATTGTTACCCTTCTTGGAATCCTATCAAACAGCATGGAAGCTAGAGCATCTAAGCCAAAATTCCAGATGGCTCTAGATATTTAGATGTGGAGCTTGCTAATCAGATTCTTTATTGCCTAATTGGGTACTCTTGTAGCAGAAATAAAAGTCTTAAACAAAGACCCAGTTCAGCGTAAAAATGTGATGGCAGGGTTGCAAAAATGCCAGCAAGAACTTATAGACCTCTGCTGCATTATGACAATTGAGTATGACCCTTCGAGTTCCAACCCAGACCCAGGGACCAGAAACCTAATCCGTACCGAACAGGTTTTAGGGTGCAAACTTGTCACGCAACACTTGGGTCAAGTCGGTTTGATTTTGTTTACTCAGAATACACAAACTGTTGGTTACTATTAAAGAGGCTCTCTTTGGTATTAAAAATTATTGTTTATACTTCCTGTTGTGTGGATTGGCTTCCCCCAGTAGCACATGACATGGCTTGCAGGGCGCAGCAGCAGACACGTGACCAATATCAAAGGGGTTTCTTTTACGTCATTCTTAAGAGTAATAGATTTGTTTATGAAGGGCGTGAAAGAATAAACTTAAGAAAAATGAATTCCATGAACAAAAGAAAAATGCAAGTCTGCAGTGTGGACAAAGATATTTTACACAAACATAGTATATATTTAATTTTAGTCCTCTGTGTAGGTTCCTGATGGAATAAACAGTGTCTGTATTTCTACCAGACATCCAGGTTGACTGGAAAAATACTGCTTTAATACTGTATCTAGTCAGTGCATATACTAAGTTGGGGATAGGAAAAATGTTCCACTGTTATTTTTTGGGCCGGGTCTAATAATAAGAATTCTACATCGGGTCCGGTTGGGTTGATTCATTTGGACCAGTGAAGATCTCTGCAAGACATTATGTTGGAGAACCAAAATGAATTAGAGAAAAAATGTTCTAAGCAAAACAGCAGTTTAAAACATAGAAGCTCCTTGACATGTAAGAGAATAAATACAGTTGTTAAAAAATAAGTACATGATCATTACTATACTATACTTCTATAAAAGAAATGGAGGCTATTAAACAGTTTTAGAAGAACAATACACATGCCTAGCCTAAAAATGTTTTTTAATGTTCAAAATTAAGACTTTTTGCTTAATTTTTTGGTGTAGACAAATGTTGTATTTTCCTGACTTGAATGATATAGTGTGATAATCCATTGAATGTAAGAAGAAATTAATCATTGGTTGACAATTTTAAAAAATAACCATTATGACAGGAAAATTTATACAGATTCTCAAGCTTTTTTTGAATGGAAACTAGAATTTTAAATTCATACCTAAGCAAATTGTATGGAAAACTATATTTATATGCATTGCCGTGTCTTTGCAGTGTGAATTTTGAGTTTCTAACTTAATGTTCCTATTTTATTGTGCTCGGAATCTTTTGGTAATTTTCTTGGGTCCTTTGTAATTGGTTACAGTATGTAATTTATGTAATGAGTTTAGAATCAGTAACTGTGTTCAGAATAGGGGAGTGTAATATAGATTGGTATTCCATGTAAGTTAGACCAATTGCAAGGTCATTTTGAATTCAAACTATTCATTAGGAATTTGACTGTATTTTAACTTTATTTTATACATGACCCTTTAGCTATGGGCACACCAAAACAGCCAGAAACAAATGTAATTCCTGACATTCTGTTAAGAACATTTGTTGCTTACTGTAGGAGGGAGGTAGAAAGCCCTGTGTGACAGGAAATGGCTGAGTGGTGACGTCAGGCCAGAAGGAGGAAATGAAAACACTGGCAAGTAATGCAGTAAAAAAAGAGACGCGTTGCGCCATTTATTTAACACCAAAAATAAATAAAATATTTAAACAAAAAACACTTGCTCACAGAGCACAAATAAAATAAATAAACAAAAAAACAACTCTCGAACATAAATAGGTGAGGCTGGGCAGTTGCTTTCACTGTTCCTATATGTTTCTTAGTTTTTTAAATTCCTCTCTTCTCTCCTCCGTACACTCACCTCGAAGTTCAGAGAGCTGTAGGTATTTATACAGGTGACCATCTCCCAATTAGCAACAAGTTAATCACTTATTAATTCAGGAGATGCCCACCTTCTGCACAAGGTTTAATAATCAACGTGGACGGGCTTCCCATCCAGGCTTGAAAAACAAAACATACGTCTCCACCGTCATTTACAATACATAAATACAATTAAAAAAATCATAATGCACAAACACACGGCTTCCGCCGTCACACACACACACACACACACACACACACACACACACATATATATATATATATATATATATATATATATATATATATATATATATATATATATATATATATATAAACAAATACAAAATAACACAGGGGCGGAGGGGGAGACCCCGTTCTAAAAATAACAGGCAGCTCGCCATGATACACCCTGCTTAAACGTATTGTTTGTTTATTTTGATTTTGTATTTTGGTCTCCCCTGTGGTGTGTTTGTTTATTATGATTTATTTATTGTATTGTTTCTATTTAAATGACGGCAAAAGCTATGTGTATTTATTTGTATTAGCCTATTCACATTAATTTAAAAACCTTGTGCAGAAGGGGTCCCTCTCCCGAGAAATGGCCACCTGTATATAAACCCACTGTTCTCTGCACTCTGGGTGTGGAGAGGAGAGGAGAGGATTAAAACGAAACTGAAAACTCAGAAGTGCCGTGAAAGTGTTTTGTGTTTTATTTATTTTTTTGTCAAATAAAAACGGCGCACTGCGCCTTTGAACTGTAGTACTTGCCTGTATGTTGTTCTTCCGACAATCTGGTCTGACGTCCCCACTCAGCGTCATCCTGTCAAACTTACCAACAAAGTTTTTGCCCGATATTTATTAAACTTTGCATGGGTAGTTTTTTTTTTTTTTTGTTAGGTATTAATTACTTTCCCAAGTAATAATCCCTGACTTTAGTAATAGCATAATTTTTTGGGTTTTTTTTTTTATATATTATTTATTTAGTTATTATTTAAACCACAGGCCTTGTTCTGCAAACATTACTTTTAAAATATATTCTTATCATCTTGTCAACTGAGAGCCTTTATCTATGCACTTCTTTTTGAATTGCCATTTATTATCCTTATTTTGTGTACTTAAAGCCTCAGCAGAGGCTCTGTGTTTTTATTTAAATGGAGTGTTGTGTCTGCACGAAAGACATCCTAGTCTGAATACATTACTCATTAATCAGGTTCAACATCTAAATTGGTATATTGCATTGCATTTCATCATGCTGTTATTTGCTAATTACTCAGCAGCATGTATTTAATGTCAACTAATATGATAGTGACTATACATAATCTTGTAAAATTTCTCAATTATAAATTAACTCAACAGATAGACATTTGAAAAGCAGTCATTTTCATTGCTGTTTAATCCTAGGAAAGTTGACAATTAATTCTTAGCGTTATATGCTCAGTTGTTTTGGTGTGGTCTGTTTGTAATAATACCACACACATTATATCGTATGGTATCATATTCATAGCTCAGACATTTTTGTTTACTCGAAAAATACAAGTTGCAAATTATTAAAAAATTCCATAATGGTGAAAAATCTGAATTTGACTACTCAATGGAATACATATTTGTAATTTATTTCTGTTTAATAAAGGGAATCCTTTAAAAACCTTCACTTCTTCCTTTGCACCTGAACACTAATGAAGGTAATTATAAAATACTTGTATTAATTGGATTCTAAAATTCAGTTCTTCCTATTTTTAATATTTAGATCAATTGGTTTCCTACTAAACTACTTTTTAAGTATTTGGATTGGGTTTGTGTTCAACTTTTGACAGTGCATGCATTTTTGTACAAAAACTGTGTAGCTGTCTTGGCTAATTTTATAATTGCCCCAACCAACAACCTAATGTAACCTTGCAAGCCCAAGAAAAGAACCACGGATGTCATTTAGGTGTGATAGAATTGAGGATAATGAAAATTCACAATTTCTTGTCTTTGTTTAAATGTCATGTATTTCTGCAAATGAATTTATTTCTACCCACCCATGAGTTTTCTGCATTAGTTTGGCAGTAATTAGAGAGAAAAGGCTGCTCTGCAAATTGGCTCTACAAAACATACAGTTCATTATTTTATTGTGAGACCAGAAAGAAAAATGCTGCTAATCAATCCACTTCAACTCTGGTCCCTTTCAGTCCCGAGATGTTTTTCGTGGATATAGATGATAAAGAAAGAAAGGTATTTGTTTAGATGAGCAGCTGCAGGGAAATGATGGAATCTGTATGAGTGGAAGAGAAATACATTTCATTAATGCTGAAGGGTTCTTAGGAGACATAAGTGTTTTTAGTTCACATTCAGCATGTAGTATATCTTATTAATTAAATCAGTACTACAGCAGTCATAGACCATAATACAACTAGTGTTCTGTATAATTTGCCTTTAGGAGCATGTTCAAAATTGTTTTGACAAATTGATAATTATATTAACTTATTTCTGTTTTTCTTCAAGAATTGAATTTTTTGTAAACTATGATTAATAACGACTGTTCTAAAGTTTGCCTCCACAATTTCTGAAAAACAGTTATATAAGGAATAGTGCACAACCACCTGTACATATTTAGGTTGTGTTTCCTTTTGGGTCTTTGACAGATAAATGACTTGAGCTACATTCATGATTTATCAGTGTCACCAAAATCCAGAAATGTAATTACACCTACTTTTCTCTTTGTTAAAATTGATTTGATGAATATCTCTAGTTTCTCACATTTGTATTACATTTGTACATCGTTCAAGTTTTTTTAATTGTTACAGCATTTTCTTGAATTGTATTCATTTGATCTGTTAATCTGATTAAAAGTTAGTAAAGATATTTGTTTATTTTTTACAGGAGGCATGCATCCTTGGCTAATGTGAGTGCTCATGACTCAACTATCAGAAAAAGACTGAACAAGAATGGTGTTCATGGAAGGATAGCCAGGAGGAAACACTGATCTCTAAAAAGAACATTGCTGCCTGTCTGAAGTTCGCCAAAGAGCACATAGATGATCCACAAGACTTCTGGAACAATGTTGAGGTCATTGCTGCTCAAGGGGGTGCCACCAGTTACTGAATCTAAAGGTTCACATACTTTTTCACACATGAATATTGAATGTTGAATAATTTGTGGATAAATAAATGCTGAAAAAGTATCATGTGTTTGTGTCATTTGTTTATTCAGGTTACCTTTATCTATTAATAGGGCTTAGATTAAGATCTACTAACATTTTAGGTTTGAAATATGTGAAAATCCTAAGGGGTTCACATATTTTTTCACGGCACTGTATATAATATACTAAAATAACACCTTATTGGGAAGAGATACTAAGATATTTGAAATGAGCAGGCTCTGTGGTTGGGCATATGGATACATCATTGTAGTCTTTATTTAACCACTTTTTATAATGTGCACACTCCACTGATACCTACACAAAGCATCCACAAGCAAACACAAACAAATTGATTATATTACATTGGTTAGAATGTAATTTGTGGTTCCAATCGGGGACCAATGGATCAATTCAATTATTGTTTACTGTAGGTGGTCAAAAAACAGTTCAGGGGAAAAACAAATTCAACCAATAAACAGTACAAATGTATATCCATTGTATTCTGGTTTGCTCAAAACATTACCAATATATACAAATGTAGGAATGTAAATATAACCTGAATGATGTATTTTATTGCATTGGGAACAATAAAGAAAACAATACAAAGGTAACATTATTATTACTATTATTATTGTTATTATTACTATTATTATTGTTATTAGTGGAAATTCTTATTTTTATATGGCAGGCACCTTTATTCAAGGCGACTTACAGGTGTTTGCAGGGGCGGAAAACAATAATAAATACAGTATAGGGCGTAACCCTTTTGAATATTTAAATACAGTATAGTTTACAGTAAGTGCAAATACTACTAGAATACAATATGAAATAACAAGTATTTACAATTTGTACCTAAAATGACATAATAGTGCTCATCAGCTGAGGAGAGGAGTCAGAGGAGGGAGAAGAAACAAGAAAGTAAAGGAGGTCAGATTTAGAGGCTGAGTTTAAGGTAACAAGTTAGGATTAAAACAATTTGTACCTAAAATGACATAATAGTGCTCATCAGCTGAGGAGAGGAGTCAAGAGGAGGGAGAAGAAACAAGAAAGTAAAGGAGGTCAGATTTAGAGAGGCTGATTATGGATAATTATATATTTCCACTGACTGTACAGAACAATTTTTTCCTGTACAATTAAAGGAGGGAGCATCAATTGTACTGCACGATTAAGAAGTCCAAACTTTTTAACAGTATTATGGATAATTATATATTTCCACTGACTGTACAGAACAATTTTTTCCTGTACATAGCACACTCTATTTTAAAGTGCACCAATATTTATCCCCTGCTGGAGATAATTTGTTCTTTCCAGGAAGAAATAGTTCTATAAGCCATTGTGACAGAGCCAGAATGATTCTTGGTAATAAATCTCCCTCCCAATCTGTGAGGGCACTGTGTAAAGAGAACAGAGTGCCCTGGACTGCAAGGCCAGACAATTCATTCCCAGGGATAGGCGGAAGTCGTCCATGTAGAAAGGGGGCTGAGCTACGGTACACTAAATCATCGACCTGGAAGGGAAACGATATGGCAGCTGCAGATTGGAGGAGCAGTTGTACTCATTAACAATGGGGTCATGATTGATGGTACAAACGGGGACGTAGCGAAGTGATCTGTTCCTTTCTACAGTTAATGCTGAACCAGTAGGAAAACCCATATTGTTATTGTGAGTGTTTTGTTTGGTTCTGTCGTGCTTAAAGAATTACTTGTTTGTTGTTATTAGATGGCTAACATGATTCAGAGCTGTCGCTAAAGGCTAGCACTTACCCAGACATCACTGTACCACCGTTCACAATTAACTGTATTTACACCACGAGCGCTATAACACTCACTGTGGACTTGTGATTGTGTTTGTGTTACATGTGGGTGTTAAAATATCAGGACCATTATTTCAGGACAAACCTGTGGATTATATGAAGCATTACACAACGTTGTACTGCCTGTTATCATAATTGTTTACTGTTTTGTCTTCAGACTTTGGATTACACCGTGTAACAATTTTTTTTTTTTTTGTTCCTGGGTAGTAAGTGTTATTTCCTAATTGCTTATGCCTCAAAAGTATAGAAAATGGCTATTATTCCCCACAAACTTTGGTTTTGTGACCAGGACAGGTAAATTTCAAAATATCACGGGCGCATTTATGTCTTTTCAGTCATTTACTGTATTTACAGTATAATCGTAAATCTTGAAAAACTACTCACTTCTAAATCTTTTGTAGTCATTTTTGTATTACTTTAGTATAAATACATGTTAATTTGGATTCATATGTTGTTTTTATCTGACTTTATGTAAATGAAAAGACACAAATTCGCCCGTTTTCTCATTGGAAATAAGTAAATTTCAAAATATCACTGTCCTGGTCACAAAAACAAAGTTTGTGGGGAATAATAGCCATTTTCTTTACTTTTGAGACATAAGCAATTAGGAAATAACACTTACTACCCAGGAACAAAAATTGTGTTACATAGTGTTATACAAATAAAACACCATTGCACCTGGATTATCGTTGTCTGTCTGTTTATTGATCACTGCAGCACTCCTGCACCTGCACACTCTTAGCCACTTTGCCACAGCCATGCATTATAGAAAAAGAGAACAAAAAAGGAATAGCCTCCACAGTGAATAGCAATATATTTGAATAGCAATATATTTCTACTCCATGGGTAAAACATCATATTTCATTGTTCAAGGTTGAATATTACAGAATCCACATGCATCTCATTCATCTTGAATGCAAAGAAGGACATTTGAAACTGTTGATGGTCTTCTTCTGTGTGTTTTCTGCATGTTCATGAAGCAGTATTTGACTGAAAAGGCTTTGATCTGAAAAGAAAACCATTTTATCAGGAAACAATAACTCGGAGAGGCATTGTGAGAAATTATAAATCAGGTTTAAGAAAGGTCAGAGAGCAGGAGTTCAAATTAGTGTCACTCAGAATTATTTCCACACCACCACAAAAGGATGCAATGTAACACTGAAAGTCAAACTCACCCATTTTATGCATACAGTGAAACGTCGTATAACTGACCGTCACATAACCGCTATGATCAAATAACTGCCTCGCTAAATAAATAAATACAGTTTAAAAGTAGGCTATGAGAGTAATGGCATTGGCAGCAAATGCAGCTTCTGCGATGGAAACAGAAAGAAAGCGTTATAGCAATCAGCCTTTTGGTGTGTTCCCCTTTAAGAGAGACGGGCTGTGTGCGTGTGTCAGTCAGCTGCATGGAGTAGTGACATTTCAGTACACCAGTCGAGAACGCTTTTTTGTTTGTGCAGTGTGTATATATGACAGAACGCATGCTTTCAGATATTGGCAGCCTGTTGTTGTATCTTTTAAATGTATTTAATTTCTACAAAGCAAACTTCATAAACGCAATGCTTATCAGCCGTTAGTTTAAAATATCAGCTGTTGGCAATATCAAGATGAAAGTGACAGCGATATTAAGAATTCAGAACCAGGAAGGCAGGGACTTTTTTTTTTTAAGCTTTGTGTGGAGATGGCTTATACAGCAAACTACATAGTAATACGGTGTATTTGTAGCCTAATTAATCTTGTTAACATTTGCTTACTTTTAAAGCAAAACATTTCCCCCTGTTTAAATCAGTTTGCGTGTTGTTTTTGTTCACTAAGCTATTTATGTTATGTGTAAATGCTTTTTCTATAAATATTCGCAAATCCGACTTTTTCACAAAACCGCCCATACCCCCACCCACAGGGGATTGGATATGCGACATTGTACTGTACTTCTTTTGGTGTATAAATTATGAAGAAATATTTTCCAAAGTAATTAAAGGATCACTGTGACAGAAATACAATGAATCTTGGTTGTAAATCTCCCTCCCGACCTGTGAGGGAACTAAGCGAGGACATAGTTTTTTTGACGGGCTGGCTTGACAGTTCTTTCCCCGGGTCAGGAAGTCGGTCAGTCTGGAAGAAGGTGAGACTCTATTGCAAGAACTACTGACCCGAATGGGAAACGATGTAGCAGCCACAGATTGTAGAGGCAGCTACCCTTGTTTACTAAGGGGTCATGCGTGACAGCATAAAAGGGGACAGAGAGTCGTAATCTGTTCTTTCGCACTGGTTTGTAGTGAGTAAAAGCCGAGAAGGATAGTAAAAGTGAATAAATTGCTGAAATCATCAGTGTTGTGTTTTTTTGTTTGTAATTGCCTTGTCTTGTACGTTACCAGACAGTTAACACAGATCCGGAGCTGTTGCCATGGGCCAGCACTAAACCGAACAACACTGCACATTTGTCACAAATATAAACCTGTATCACCCATCACGAGCACTACTGCACGCACCCAGGACTGGTGACTGTGTTTGTATTATTGTGGGATGGATATTGTTTATTATTTGGTACTGTCTGTTCTTGTATTATACATTGCCTATAGAAAGTCTACACCCCCTTTCAAATTTTTCACCTTTTGTTACCTTATAGCCTGGAAGTAAAATGCATTAAAATAGTTTTTTTTTCATTTATCACATATCCTACCCCACAACTTCAAAGTGAAAAATATATTCTAGAAATCTGTAGAAACTTAATATAAAAATAAAAACTGAAATAGCTTGGTTGGATAAGTGTCCACCCCCCCTTGTAATAGCAATCCTAAATTAGCTCAGGTGTAACCAATCTACTTCAAAATCACACAGCAAGTTAAGTGGCCTCCACCTGCGTTAAATTGTAGTGATTCACATGATTTCAGGATAAATTCAGCAGTTCATGTAGGTTCCCTCTGCTGGGCAGTGCATTTAAAAGCATATACTCAACCATGAGCACCAAGGAGCTTTCAAATAAACTCTGGGACAAAGTTGTTGAAAGGCACAGATCAGGGGAAGGGTATAAAAAAATATCAAAGGCATTAAATATCCCTTGGAGCACGGTCAAGATGATTATTAAGAAATGGAAGGTGCATGGCACCACCAAGACCCTGCCTAGAAACTAGATGACCAAACAAGAAGGAGACTGATCAGAGAGGCTACCAAGAGGCCAATTGCAACAGGCTTTTATGGCCGAGACTGGTCAAAGTGTGCATGTGACAATAATATCCCAAAGAACGAAGAATAATATGGCAAAAACGAAGCCATTACTCAAGAAAGACCACCTTGAATCCAGTTTGAAGTATGCAAAAAAAACACTCAGGAGATTCTGTAGCCATGTTGCAAAAAGTTTTGTGGTCTGACGAAACTAAATTTGAACTATCTGGCCTAAATGCAAAGCGTTATGTTTGGTGCAAACCCAACACAGCGCATCACTCAAAGAACACCATCCCTACTGTGAAGCTTGGTGGTGGCAGCATCATGTTATGGGAATATTTCTCATCGGCAGGGACTGGGGCCCTTGTCACGATAGAAGGGAAAATGAATGGAGCCAAGTATGGAGAAGTATATGAGGAAAACCTGCTTCCTTCTGCAAGAAAGCTGAAACTGGGACCGAAGTTCACCTTTCAGCATGACAACGACCCAAAGCACACAGCCAAAGCTACACTTGAGTGGCTAAGGAACAAAAAGGTAAATGTCCTTCAGTGGCCCAGTCAGAGCCCCAACCTAAATCCAATGGAAAATTTGTGGCATTACTTGAAGATTGCTGTCCATCAGCGCTCCCCAAGGAACTTGACAGAGCTTGAACAGTTTTGTAAAGAAGAATGGTCAAATATTGCCAAATCTAGGTGTGCAAAGTTGTTAGAGACCTATCCCAACAGACTCACAGCTGTAATTGCTGCCAAAGGTGCTTCCACCAAGTATTAACTCAGGGGGGGGGGTGGAGACTTATCCAATTATGATCTTTCAGTTTTATATTTTTAATATATCATTTTTCTCTCAATAAAATATTTTTGCTCTTAACAGTGTGGAGTATGATGTGTAGATAAGTGGAAAAAAAATCCTCATGTATAAAACTCTGAGGCACTGACACAACAAAATGTGAAAAAAGTTCAAGGGGGTGTAGACTTTCTATAGGCATTGTATACCCCTTTATGTACACATTGGTGTTTACTGTCGGGGAATTATTGTTTGGTCGCCAGACCTGGAAATACAAAATAAAAATATTTCCCAAACTGGATTGCAATTCTCTTTGTCTGCTTCTTTGATGTACTGCATCACCCCTGCACCTGTATACAGTCAACCACAATCATTTACTGTCATTCAACATTTTTAAAGGAATTAAATACAGTGATACCAAGAGATACATTATTATTATTATTATTATTATTATTATTATTATTATTATTATTATTATTATTATTATTATATTTTTATCCAATACTGAGTAAAACAGTTAACACTTTTAGGTCATTGTTTTTTCCCTAACATTTTTCAAATGCAGTAAGAGCATCTATACATACAGCTCTGGAAAAAATTAAGAGACCACTGCAAATTTTTCTTAAATCAGCATCTCTACATGTACGGCAGCCATTCCATTCCAGTGTCTGTTGAATTCCAACACAGGCACACCTCATTCTACTGAATAAGGTACTTATTAGGGGATCACCTGAACCAAATCTTATTTAACGAGGAAAAGTATAAAAAACACTCCTGTGATCATCACTATCCTCTTGCATTAGGACCAGCTGGATGGAAAAACAGTGCTAGTAGCACCTCAAAAGTAATTGGAATCAAAAAATAACTATTGACCATGCCCAAAGAGTTGAAAAGGAAAGTTTTGAGTGAGGAAAAGAAGGGTTCAGTTTTGGCTTTACTGGCAGAGGGATACAGTGAGAGTTGGGTTGCTTCCATCCTTAAAATTTCAAAGACGGCGGTTCATAAGAACAAGGTCAAGCAGCACACATTGGGGACAACATAAGGATTGGACCATAGAGGACTGGAGTAAGGTCATCTTCTCTGATTAGTCCAATTTTCAGCTTTGCCCAACACCTGGTTGTCTAATGGTTAGACGGATACCTGGAGAGGCCTACAAGCCACAGTGTCTCGCACCACTGTGAAATGTGATGGAGGATCGGTGATGATCTGGGGGTACTTCAGTAAGGCTGGAATCTGGCAGATTTGTCTTTGTGAAGGATGCATGAATCAAGCCAAGTACAAGGTTGTCCTGGAAGAAAACTTGCTTCCTTCTGCTCTGACAATGTTCCCCAACTCTGAGGATTGGTTTTTCCAGCAGGACAATGCTCCATGCCACACAGCCAGGTCAATCAAGGTGTGGATGGAGGACCACCAGATCAAGACCCTGTCATGGCCAGCCCAATCTCCAGACTTGAACCCCATTGAAAACCTCTGGAATGTGATCAAGAGGAAGATGGATGGTCACAAGCCATCAAACAAAGCCGAGCTGCTTGAATTTTTGCGCCAGGAGTGGCATAAAGTCACCCAACATCAATGTGAAAGACTGGTGGAGAGCATGCCAAGACGCATGAAAGCTGTGATTGAAAATCAGGGTTATTCCACCAAATATTGATTTCTGAACTCTTCCTAAGTTAAAACATTAGTATTGTGTTGTTTAAAAATGAATATGAACTTATTTGCTTTGCATTATTCGAGGTCTGACAACACTACATATTTTTTGTTATTTTGACCAGTTGTCATTTTCTGCAAATAAATGCTCTAAATGACAATATTTTTATTTGGAATTTGGGAGAAATGTTGTCAGTAGTTTATAGAATAAAACAAAAATGTTCATTTTACCCAAACACATACCTATAAATAGTAAAACCAGAGAAACTGATAATTTTGCAGTGGTCTCTTAATTTTTTCCAGAGCTGTATATATATATATATATATATATATATATATATATATATATATATATATATATATATATATATATATATATATATATATATATATACAGTGGCTTGCAAAAGTATTCAGACCCCTGACCAATTCTCTTATATTACTGAATTACAAATGGTACATTGAAATTTCGTTCTGTTTGATATTTTATTTTAAACCACCTAAACTCAAAATCAATTATTGTAAGGTGACATTGGTTTTATGTTGGGAAATATTTTTAAGAAAAATAAAAAACTGAAATATCTTGCTTGCATAAGTATTCAACCCCCACACATTAATATTTGGTAGACCCATCTTTCGCTGCAATAACAGCTTTAAGTCTTTTGGGGTAAGTATGTACCAGCTTTGCACACAGTGTCGGAGTGATTTTGGCCCATTCTTCTTGGCAGATTTGCTCCAGGTTGTCACGTTGGTTGGACAACGCTTGTGGACCACAATTTTCAATTCTGTTGCTCTCCAGGCAAAACCACCAAACCCCGTTTTCTGGCAGGTGAGTGTATATACTGTATGTCCATTTTTTAAACCTATCCATTCATAAGCAGTACCCACTAACCCACCTCTGAAGAGTGGTATTTGTTTAAAGTATTTCATTTATTGAACTGAAAGCAATCAATTAAGGCTTGGACCGTGATAGAGAAAATGCAAAGACAATGCAACTATGAGTAAACATGAAATCCAGCATTTCCTGAGGACATCTAGCAGTGCTGTAGTCTATCACCTTTCCAGAACATCCTGCTAGGTAACTGTTCTGCAGTCGCTTTATATCAGTTCTTAATGTAATTCTCAGGTCACTGGGCTCAGTGTAGAACACTGCACAGTATAGTAAATAATGAATTACACTGACAAATAGGCAAGTTATTTGCAGCCAAAAGGGCTTTCTATGATTCGGGGCGCTCTGAAATCATATCGGAGAGCAGAGCGCTGTCCTGCTGATGGAAAGGGTATCAGTCCTACTATGCCCGAAACTTGATCCCAGTGGCAGATAGAAACAAGGCATCTGATTCTTTTAGTTGTCAGTATGGAAAGCCTATGAATAAAATAAAGAGCCGCATGAGGCATGAACTGAGTTGTGTAACTGAATTGCAGGTGGCATTCTGCCTCACCTGTTTAACTGCCTCACTGATCTGCACAGCAGCACTTGATTCTCAAATTCATAGTAATTACAATCTGAGCGGTACCACACGATTTCAGAAAGACCAAGAGTTGGGTTAATTAGATAATGCTGCGTAATGCTGGAGTCTGCAACACTCCAGAAAACACAAAACTGAATCATGCATTTGATCCAGGTATGTGCAGCAATGACTGCCAGAATATATACAATAAGAGTACGAAAAACAATACAAATTGAACTTATATAGTGCCTTAAAGTAACATAGAAGTGGTAATCTGTTTTTTTGGGACTTCTGTTACCTCTGAACCTAGTTCTCATCTAAAGTAGTGTTTCTTCAGTATCATGCCACAGAAAAGCGTCTCTGTTCATTCACAGAATGCAACTCAATAGATGTAAAAATGCTGTTCCCAAGGCAACACCTATTTGAGAGCATCTAATTTTTTTGTACAATGTTTGTCAATTTCCTTTCATTTTGTTATATAAAGCTACTACATGCTGATTAAACATAATTTCAGCCAAATGATGAGAGTGGAATGAAATTATGGGAATCATTCCACTATTTTCATACAATTCAAGCAGGATGCAAGTTGTGCGAAGCAGTTTAAATCCTTGAGTGGTTGAATGAATATGCCCACCTTGTGGTACTATGCTACATTCATTTGTATTATTAAAAAATATTGCATTTTGGAAAATGCAATCTATTTATGTTCTATTTATGTTCCAGAATTAACGATTCTGAGAAGCAAACATCTGAATATTGGTTCTTAAATTGAATATCCACACATTAGGGGTCATTCCAGGAATTGAAACACGTATGCAGTCATACTGCTTATGCTTTGGGGAATATAAAATCTGCTATTAATTACATATCTATCTTGCCATCAGCCTATGCAATTTTACTAAAAGAAAAAATAAAACACCAAGGAAATCCAGTCGTGCACTGAAATAAAATGTATAACTAAATATATTTTTTATGTAACTACATCTATTCAATATCACCTGCTGTTCCATTTCCACAGCAGAATTAATGTATATAATAAACTTCATTTCAAGCTCAATGGGGGTCCGGGGGTGTAGCTTCCATGGGTAATATATCAAATTAATGTTTCATTTCAAAATTGTAATGGTAGCAGGGTGCTCCAAAGCCTTCCATTTTAAATATGGTTTACAATTACCAATATTCTCAACAATTCCCTCCATTTTTTCCATGATCTCACAGAGCAAGAGGTGATTACAGTTTGGTATGTTAAGTCAAATTAGTTTTATATACATTCATAATTTGTTAACTTTAGTGGGGTTCGGAGGGTGGAGGCCATGGTTGCGTCTCTTCCTATTTTCACCTGCCTTTCATCCTAGACTTCCTATGTAAACAACAGTCCAGAGAGAGAAAGAGAGAGAGAGAGAGAGAGAGAGAGAGAGAGAGAGAGAGAGAGAGAGAGAGAGAGAGAGAGAATAACTAAATTCATATTGGGAATGAACCATGTCTGATTTCATTTTTGATTCCTGAATTTTTGACTTCCTGATCTGGCTTTGAACTTGCAGCACGACTCCTTTCTAATATCCCCTCTATCCCTTTCATATGCAAAAACTTTTGTTCAGCTTCCTCTGAGCCCAGAATCACAGAGTTTCTAATTCAAGTGGAAGTGGACAAAGAATTCAAGGCCTGCCCCTTCCCAGCTCCTCCGTTCCCTGTCTTCAGGCTTAGCCCGTCAAAATATCGGGGAAAAAAATAAAAATCTCGTCAGAAACAATGACAGATATCAGAATGTGGTCCACCTTGCTGCAGCACTGGAACAGCCTCTGATTATTCTACAATGATGACATCTGAACCACTCATGATCTATCCCTATTTACCGACGCTTCATCCATAGGATTCAGGGTTTTTTTAATCAAAGAGTGGTTCTATGGTACTTGGCCCCCCGAAATTCAAAACTTATCTCCCCATCTTAAGTCCTCAGCTCTGTTTGAAATGTACCCTATCGTCACGGCAGCCCATCTCTGGGGGCACTGTTGTTCCAGAAAATCGATATTATTTTTCAGCGCCAACCAATCAACCGAGCACGTCATCAATAAAAGCAGATCCTCCTCCCCTCTCATCGTGCAACTACTTCATCATTTAGTCTGGATATCAGTTTCCCATAATTTCCTCATTCAGGCTTCCCAACTTTCAGGCTTCCGCAATAATGCAACTGACTCTTTATCTCGTCTACAGGTAGCCAAGTTCTGCAGCCTGGTTCCAGCAGCAGTTCCATCCTCCCCTCCAAGTCATGCTGTTCCAGCAGCTTATCTTCAACTAAACCCAACCCTCTCCAACCTCCTCCTATCAGCAAGAACCTATATGTTAACAGTCATCTCATCATCCACCCGCTCATCTTAAGCAAGATAGCTTTCATTGTTCACACTCAGGACACACTACATTCATCCCCAACCTCTACAAAAACCTACATTTCAGGAATTTAATTCCAGTTTCGCAGCATGTCCATCCCCACGCTGACCCTTTTCTATCCCAGTAGTACGTCTGACACTCTGAGGAATCACCACAAGCCTCCCCCCTGCATCTCCTTCCAGACTTCCCTTAACCACCGATATCCTGATATCAATCTCATGTCAGGATGTTTCAATCCATTCGACGACATCATCATGGAAGAAATGTACCTAATTGCCTTCTTTGGATTTTTGCAAAGTTCAAAATTCACAGTCCCCTCATCACCCAGTTTTCCAGCCATAGGCATCCACACCTGCGATCTCTCTCTAGTTTCAGATCAACATCCTGTTTCTGAGAGCATCCAAGACAGACCAACTTCGGCAAGGTCAATTCATCCAAAGATCAAAGGTAGACTCTCCTCTCTACCCCTTCTCCACTCCACGTTCCTATCTAGTAAAAAACTTTTAGTTCCCTAGACCCCCTCTTCATTGATTGCTCCAAAAACATAATTACCAGACACTGGTTCTCTTCTTACCTCTCTGTTCTCATCACCAGAGCAGGACTTTCTCCCTAATTGTACACCACACACTCCATCAGGATCGCTGCAGCCTCTTCAGCAGCCAGATCATGGTTCAACCATCACCTGATCAAGACCAGGGGCACTAGTCTTCTTCAGCAGTTAGCGCCCACATCTGATCGCTGCCATTCGATACACTGCAGCACACCAGTCTATAGCTAGCATGCGCTTAGTGGGAGCACCCTCTCCGGCAGGACCTAACAGAGGGTATTTTCCCCTCTCTGCCGAGCAGATGGCTGACACAGAGCTTGTTCGTCTAACCATTTATTTATTTAATTATTTATGTTTGTCATTGTTTGTCTCTTATTGCTTTTATGTTATACATTGGTACACGGTCTTTGTTTGTCTTCACAGGTGCGGGTTCAGCGGGGAGACAGTAGTCCATCTTTTGGGGGGATAGAATCTCACTTCCTCAACCTAGAGTTCCATTAACTCCACAGGTTCTTCGTGTGGTCAGAGGGAACCACCAGCCACACTATTCTTTTGCAGCTCATGTGCTAAATCTTGCCTCAAGAAAAAGGCTACTTCCTCCTTTATCCTACTGGGACGTGGTCCTCATACTCTTAGTGCTTGAGTCCTATAACTAAAAATGATTTGTTTTTTCAGATTCTCTTTTCTTCCTTACTCAAGGCTTTGTATGAGCCATTCCGTCTTCTGAGGGTTGAACTAGGTTGTTAACTGAGTTTCGAAACAATGCCTACAACGACTCAGAGAAGTCAGATGACTCTGTATTTTTAGGGGCCCGGGGGCCGATAGGGCTAGCCTCGACTCCATATGGAAGGCTCTCTCGTTCTCTCTCTCCCCTGTTCTAGAGACCGAGCCTCCAGTCCTAAATTACCAAAACACTCCCTTCTTCTCGCAGCCCTGGCTCCCGTCCCATGAATTCTAGATATAAAAAATAGAAAGACTAGAAACACACAAATAACAATGGTAATACCAGCATTTCTACACCAGGTTTTAAATAAAAACATTTATAATTATTGTATGTTACTAGATCAAAATCTTAACTTAATTCAGCAATTTTAATAGAGTACATTACTTAATTATGAAAGTACATGAAAACCTCATCAAGCTTTGTTTGCCAGATGTTGTATATAATACATGAATCCGCTTTCCAAATCACCGCTACAGTAAATTCCTTTCCTTAGGGGCAGAATAAATGTAGATGCTTCATTAATGTTGTAAATAGCATTAACATAATTCAGTCCCAACAAAGCCAAGTTCAATTTTGCAGCATTGCTGTTAATGTAGAAAATGTAGAGCAATGTATTGCTCTGTACACTGCTATCTGAAGTGTTCTGCAGTTGCTAGGAAATGGTTGTGTTGTAGCACATGGAAATATAGCACAGAAGAAAATGTACTGGAGAAGAATCATAATAAAATAAAATGTGCAAGTACATTATATTGATACACAAATAAAACATTGTGACACATTGTTATGTGCATGTACTAGGACAGATGAATAAATAGAATTTGCATTTATTGTGTATTTTGCCTAAGTTGCAAAGGTACAACAAATATAGATTTCAGCAATATTGTCATGTCTGATACCCTTTTGGTGTAAAATGATTAACAAATGTTTTTGTAAATTAATATTTAAATATCACTGTCCTTATCTTTGTCAGCTCATTCATTAATGTCAAATATAGTCAGTAATATATATATTCATTATATATATATATATATATATATATATACACACACACACACACACACACACACACACACACACACACACACATATATATATACACACACACACACACACACACACACACACACACACACACACACACACACACACACAGTGGCTTGCAAAAGTATTCAGACTCCTGACCAATTCTCTCATATTACTGAATTACAAATGGTACATTGAAATTTCATTCTGTTCGATATTTTATTTTAAAACACCTAAACTCAAAATCAATTATTGTAAGGTGACATTGGTTTTATGTTGGGAAATATTTTTAAGAAAAATAAAAAACTGAAATCTCTTGCTTGCATAAGAATTCAACCCCCACACATTAATATTTGGTAGAGCCACCTTTCGCTGCAATAACGGCTTTAAGTCTTTTGGGGTAAGTATGTACCAGCTTTGCACACAGTGTCCGAGTGATTTTGGCCCATTCTTCTTGGCAGATTTGCTCCAGGTTGTTCAGGTTGGTTGGACGACGCTTGTGCACCGCAATTTTCAAATAGTGCCACAGATTCTCAGTGGGATTGAGATCAGGACTTTGACTGGGCTACTGAAGGACATTCACCTTTTTGTTCTTGAGCCACTCCAATGTTGCTTTGGCCTTGTGCTTGGGATCATTGTCCTGCTGAAAGGTAGATTTCCTCCCTGGCTTCAGTTTTTTAGCTGACTGAAGCCAAAAAGCTTTATCTTGGTCTCATCTGACCACAAAACCTTTTCCCACATCGCGGCTGGGTCTCTCTCATGCTTTCTGGCAAACTCCAGACATGCTTTCAGATGGTACTTTTTGAGTAATGGCTTCTTTCTTGCCACCCTCCCATACAGGCCAGTGTTATGCAGAGCTCTTGATATGGTTGACTGGTGCACCATTACTCCAATCCCAGCCACTGAACTCTGTAGCTCCTTCAAAGTGATTGTTGGCCTCTCTGTGGCTTCTCTCACAAGTTTCCTTCTTGTTTGAGCGCTGAGTTTTGAGGGACGGCCTTTTCTTGGCAGTGCCTGGGTGGTGTGATGCAGCTTCCACTTCCTGATTATTGATCCAACTGTGCCCACTGGGATATTCAAACACTTGGATATTATTTTGTACCCTTTCCCTAATCTATGCATTTGTATTACTTTATCTCTAACTTCTGTAGAATGCTCTTTGGTCTTCATTTTCCTTCCGTTTCACAGCCTTACCAGTGATCCTTCAACAGTGGGGTTTTAATCCAGACAATGTGACAGCAACTTTAATGGTTCACAGGTGGAGGCCAATGATAAGGTAAATGTGTCCTCGTTAGGGCAATTTCTTTCAGCGGTGCAAACTGGGAGCTTCCGCAGCACAGGGGTTGAATACTTATGCAAGCAAGATATTTCAGTTTTTTATTTTTCTTAAAAATATTTCCCAGCATAAAACCAATATCACCTTACCATAATTGACTCTGAGTTTCAGTGTTTAAAAATAAAATATCAAACAGAACAAAATTTCAGTGTACCATTTGTAATTCGGTAATATGAGAGAATTGGTCAGGGGTCTGAATACTTTTGCAAGCCACTGTGTGTGTGTATATATATATATATATATATATATATATATATATATATATATATATATATATATATATATTATTGTGAGATAGCAAGGAGGGGGTTAAAATCCTCCCTGCTAAAAAAACAGGTGAATGGGCTAAGGGTTTAATTGTTTAATTATTTATTTGTTTTATTGTTTAGCTATTCACTGCACCTGGTGTTAATTGTAAATTAGAGTCAGGTGCAGGGCATTTAAGAGAGGCAGCCAGTCTGCTAAGGGCTGCTGAGGGAAGAGCCCGACTGAGGTGGATCTGCTCCTCCAAAATGGGAGCAGGCAATAAAAGCCTTGCTGTCGCTTCCAGAGCCCAGAGAGGTGGAGCCGCCTCTCCCAGAGCCCAGAGAGGTGGAGCCGCCGCTCCCAGAGCCCAGAGAGGAGGAGCCGCCGCTCCCACAGCCCAGAGAGGAGGATGCGCCGCTCCCAGAGCCCAGAGAGGAGGAGCCGCCTCTCCCAGAGCCCAGAGAGGAGGAGCCGCCGCTCCCAGAGCCCAGAGAGGAGGAGGTGAGGTGCCCACCTCCATCACCCCAGCGAACCAGTCCGGCACTGCCAGTTGCGGTCTCGTGCCCCTTTCTCCTGGACACCCTACCGGTTTTCCTAGACTTTCCTGCGCTAGACCTGGAGCCCAGGAGTCCGCAACATTGGCCACAGCTCTGCCCCTGGTTCCCTGCTCTACTCTTCCTGAGCACCCAGACGTCGCTGGGCTGCTGCCAGACGTCGTTGGGCTGCTGCCAGACGTCGCTGATGCTCCCCCTGTTTGCTGCTTCGCTCCCCTTGGGTGATCGGACATCTCTGCGCTGGTCCCCAGGGGAAGATCTTTGTCCACTGCTGCATCCTCCTGTTCCCTCGGTCGGCCCTGTCATCCAAGTGGGGTCCCTTGTCGCCGGTTCCTGGTCCCTTCCTGGAAGTGCCGGAAGGTCCGACCCACCCTCAAGTCCGCCCGTGGAAAAGGGTGGAAATGGACATTTCAGGACTTGAGTGTGGGTGGTTGTGTTGGTGGCCTTGGTATGGCTGGTCAGTGTTTTCACACTTGGGGGGGAAGATATGTGAGATAGAAGGGAGGGGGTTAAAATCCTCCCTGCTAAAAAAACATGTGAGAATGCACGTTTGGGTGAATGGGCTAAGGGTCTAATTGTTTTATTGTTTAGTTATTCCCTGCACCTGGTGGTAATTGTAAATTAGAGCCAGGTGCAGGGTATTTAAGAGAGGTAGCCAGTCTGCTCAGGGCTGCTGCTGAGTGAAGAGCCCGACTGTGTGTGTGAGCAGTCGTTAAAAGGTAAAGTGCAGAGTGAAGCCCGTTTGTGTTTTGTGTGTTTGTGGCAGGTAAACGGCGTATCCGTCCTGCAAGCTAGTCAGGAACCTGCAACGAATGTTTAGTCAGTGCTTTGAAGGAGCTAGGTGTTTGTTTTGTTTTTGTTTGTTTTTGTAATTAAAAGTGCGCATCAGCGCTATTTTTCTTTCAATCCTGTGTGTCGATCGTGATTTGTGAAGGGAAAAGAACCCAAGCGGGTCTGTTTGGTGAGCCGGCCCATATATATATATATATATATATATATATATATATATATATATATATATATATATATATATACACCCACACACACACACACACACTGAGTGTACAAAACATTAGGAACACTTGCTCTTTCCTTGAAATAGACTGACAAGGTGAAGCCAGATGAAAACTATGATCCCTTTTTGATGTAAACTGTTAAATCCACTTCAATCAGTGTAGATGAAGGGCCAAGGTTAAAGAAGGATTTTTAAGTCTTGACACAATTGAGACATGGATTGTGTATGTGTGCCATTCAGCGGGTAAATGGGCAAGACAAAAGGTTTAAGTGCCTTTGAAAAGAGGCCAAAGGAGGCTGACACGAATTGTGCAGAGCAACAGACAGGTTACAGTTACTCAACTGACAGTCCAGTACACCATTGGTGCCGAAAGACCCATAAAAGAATGCACAACTTGTCGTACCTTGACACGAATGGGGTATGGCAGCCGACGACCTAACAGAGTTCCACTTTCATCAAAACACAAGAAACTGCAGTTGCAGTGGGCTAAAGAACGAAAACACTGGACACTGGAGGATTGGAAAAACAATGCCTGGTCTGATGAATCCCAGTTCCTGCTGTTTCATGCTGATGGGAGGACTAGGGTATGGAGAAAACCACATGAGTACATGCATCCACCATGCCGTGTGTCAACATTGCAGGCTGTTGGTAGTGTGATATTGTGGGATGTGTTTTCATGGCACACATTTGGCCCCTTGATAAAAGTGGAGCAACGTTTGAATGCCACAGGATATCTGAACATCACTGCCAATCAGGTGCATCCCTTCATGGCAGCAGTGTATCCATCTGCTAATGGATTTTTTCAGCAGGATAATGCCCCATGCCACAAGGCTAGGATTGTCCAGGAATGGTTCCACGAACATGACAGTGAATTCAGCTACTGCAGTGGCCTGCCCAGATACCAGATCTCAATCCAATTGAGCATCTGTGGGGATGAGATGGAACGAGCTATTCGGAGTAGAGATCCACTACCAGCCAACTTGACACAACTGTGGGATGTATTGGAGTCAACATGGGTCAGCATCCCTGTGGAACGCTATCGACACCTTGTAGAGTCCATGCCCTGATGAACCGAGGCTGTTCTGAGGGCAAAAGTGGGTGAAACTCAATAGTAGGAAGGTGTTCCTAATGTTTTTGTACACTCAGTGTGTATGTATATGTGTGTGTGTGTGTGTGTGTGTGTGTGTGTGTATATATATATATATATATATATATATATATATAATATATATATATATATATATATATATATATATATTATATATATAATCTTTGGTGTTTGACTGCAAAACCTAATTGTTTTACATATTCACCAGTCCCAATATATACTACATACACTGAATAAAAAAGTAAATGCAACATGTAAAGTGTTGGTCCCATGTTTCATGAGCTGAAACAAAAGATCCCAGAAATTTTCCATACGCACAAAAAGCTTATTTCTCTCAAATTTTGTTAACAAATTTGTTTACATCCCTGTTAGTGAGCATTTCTCCTTTGCCAAGATAATCCATCTGCCTGACAGGCGTGGCATATCAAGAAGCTGATTAAACAGCATGATCATTACACAGGTGTACCTTATGCTGGGGACAATAAAAGGCCACTCTAAAATGTGCAGTTTTGTCACACAACACAATGCCACAGAGGTCTCAAGTTTTGAGGGAGCATGCAATTGGCATGCTGACTGCAGGACTGTCCACCAGAGTTGTTGCCAGAGAATTGAATGTTCAATTCTCTACCATAAGTCGCCTCCAATGCCGTTTTAGAGAATTTGGCAGTACGTCCAACCGGCCTCACAACTGCAGACCACGTGTAACCATGCCAGCCCAGGACCTCCACATCCAGATTCTTCACCTGCGGGATCATCTGAGACCAGCCACTGGGATAGCTGATGAAACTGTGGGTTTGCACAACCGAAGAATTTCTGCACAAACTGTCAAAAACCGTCTCAGGGAAGCTTACCCGTGTGCTCGTCGTCCTCACCAGGGTCTTGACCTGACTGCAGTTCGACGTCGTAACCAACTTCAGTGGGCAAATGCTCACCTTCGATGGCCACTGGCACGCTGGAGAAGTGTGCTCTTCTTGGATGAATCCTGGTTTCAACTGTACCGGGCAGATGGCAGACAGCATGTATGGCGTCGCGTGGGCGAGTGGTTTGCTGATGTCAACTTTGTGAACAGAGTGCCCCATGGTGGCGGTGGGGTTATGGTATGGGCAGGGATAAGCTACGGACAACAAACACAATTGCATTTTATCGATTGCAATTTGAATGCACAGATATACCATGACGAGATGCATATCTGTATTCCCAGTCATGTGAAAGCCATAGATTAGGGTCTAATGAATTTATTTCAATTGACTGATTTCCTTATATGAATTGTAACTCAGTAAAATCTTTGCTAATCTTTGAAATTGTTGAAATGGAATACAATTATATGTGTCAAAGCTCTGGGTCTTTATCAACCAGAAATTAGAGTCACATCACTACATTCACACAATATAGCAGTATAGAAATTGAAGTCAATGTAAAAATAACAAGCACATTTACCATAGTGTAAACAATAACCCTGAAATTATGAAGTCTGTATCTTAAATGGTCTCTCACATGTTGTGTGTTATCAGAGTGGCAGCAACAGATTTGCCAAATGTCTGTTCTGAAACATTATTATTATTATTAATAATAATAATAATAATAATAATAATAATAATAAATAATAATAATAATAATAATGTGTGGAAAGAGTGTTGGTGTTGGCTTATTATAACCAGAAAGATGTACAGAAGACAGTAGGTTGCTTCCATGGTTCTTACATAATATTATTGCACATTTTAAAGTTTAAAGACATTACGAAACTGCAGAGTTTTGGGAGTTCAGTCAAAATGACAGGCCTTATAAAAGTAATAAAATAAATAACACATTCAGCCACCAGTGGGCACTGTGTCAATCCCTTGATTTTCAGGTACAAATTCAGATTTGTTTACACAACCCCACCTCACACCAAAGACAACCTTTACAGAAACAGTTAAGCATATATTTTAGTGAGAGTTCGTGGTCCTTAGCAGTGCAAACCAGGACTAATTGCTTTAATGGTAGCATGATGTATTCTAATACTATGGGATAACTGATCTCTAACGCATTCATCTACATATTTTTATTTCAGAAGCGGTCTATTTAGAGACTGCAGTTCTTGTTAGAAAAAGATTGTACTGTTTTTTTTTCTTTCTTTGACTGAAACAATGTCATGTGGGGTGATGTTTTTCTTAATATTTAGGTGCCACTTACACTATTGCTTAAATCAAGGCTTCTCAAACGCTTAGACTTTTTCTTTTGTCTAATTAACTAATTATCAGTTCAAAAAAGGGGTCTAGTTAAGTCATTGAAAACCAGCAGCCACAGGGGGTCCTCAGGACTTAGAGAGTCCTCAGGAGTTTGAGAACCACTGGCTTAAATTATTTGGCCATCATATCAACTACAGCAGCAGTAGATAGTAAAGGAAAAGGTTTTATGAAGGGATAGGTAAGCTTACCATCCCATGAGTCATAGACTGCACACATTAACCCATTAAAGCACAGTAAAGACTGAGTTTTTTTGAGAATCAGTACACTGAGTACAGGTCACATGCTCAATGCAGTGTCTGAGGTATGTTATTAGAGCCCTTCAATGACCCATTAGCCAACTCTCTTAGTGTTTTCTGCTTTTAAGCCATTTCTCAGCCCAGAGTCAGGACCATTTGCCTACCTCGCTGGTTCACTTTAATATTTTGTTAAGTTGGAAATCCACCTTGACCCTTCAAAATGAATTTGGCGATTGCCAAAACTGGTTATAAGAGCATTCAACTTTTTACCCACCTGATAAAATACATTACATAATGTGTGACAAAGAAAACTTAAAATATATAACAGAACAAGAAAAGCAGTTCTGTACACTGAGGACCCCAGGCAACTTCAAAAACTGTAACAGAGCCCCCAGTGTTTGGAAGTTCAGAAATGTCCCTTTATGATTGTGCTGTCATCTTGCTTCCAGAAACCAGTTTGATGAATGACAGTTAAAAAAAAAAAAAAAAAAAAAAAAAAACAACACAAAAAAAAAAAAAAAAGCAAGAAATTTGTTATTCAACACAATTATATTTCTCTAACATACAGTTTTTTAATGAAAATAAATAAATAAAAGCAAGGAGACTGCACCATTAATACTCTTTGTACATTTATGCTGTACCACCATTTCACTGAATTTTTTTTATTCTGCTTCATTTTTTTGTGAATAATTTAGCAAAATTTTATAAAAGATAAATTGCTTATACTCACCAGTTTTGTATGAGAATATAACTTAAGTAGAAAACCAGTCAGTTAATGAGCTCGAAGTATAGTTTTCATCAAGAAAGACATCTGTTTGGCTGTTTACCACTGTGCTAAATATTTGATAAGTTTAATCAATACATGTAACAAGCCACGATTAAAAAGATGTATGTTCTGTATGTATACCTCTTTATGACACACAATAATAGGTACACAATAATATAAAATGGATTATCCAAATTTTCATGACCAGCTATTATCCAAACAGCCGTTATAACAGTCAACTGTCATGTTTTGGGCAATACACT
This sequence comes from Polyodon spathula, assembly GCF_017654505.1. Lineage (NCBI taxonomy): Eukaryota > Metazoa > Chordata > Actinopteri > Acipenseriformes > Polyodontidae > Polyodon > Polyodon spathula. Next base: position 67,344,419 of record NC_054535.1, read on the forward strand.
TCTGACACATCATCACGAAAAATGCACGAGCCAGCCTTCTCTTTCTCTTGTGTTTATATTACTGTATGTTACATATTTAATTGTGAAAAGGTTTTGCATTTTACAGTAAATATTTGATTATTTGAACAAACCAATTGTTTTTGGATAATAGAGGTTTCACTGTACAGCCCTAGAAATATCTGCATTACCCAATTATGTGTTTAAAAAGATTTTGTTTTAAAACAAATGGTCAGTTACTTTTTACCTTTTTTTTTTTTTTTACTGTCTCTGCTGATAACATGCTCATAACATATAATGTATACATATACATATTTACTGTATGTTACATATTTAATTGTGAAAAGGTTTTGCATTTTACAGTAAATATTTGATTATTTGAACAAACCAATTGTTTTTGGATAATAGAGGTTTCACTGTACAGCCCTAGAAATATCTGCATTACCCAATTATGTGTTTAAAAAGATTTTGTTTTAAAACAAATGGTCAGTTACTTTTTACCTTTTTTTTTTTTTTTACTGTCTCTGCTGATAACATAAAGATATGTAAGTATTTATTGTAGTCTGACTGTATTAAATTAATCTTTCTCTTTTTTTTTACTTTGAGGTGTTGTAACTGGACAAATATTATGGATGTTATTTCACATACCTGTTAAAAAGATCAGTGTAACAGTTAAGAAACTGTGTGTAGTTTTTTGTGCAAACTTGAATTCAAACTCAGTGAATTTATAAGAAAAGTGTAACAAGGCACACCTGCTTCAGGAATGTACAGTATTCCTGCAGAAATAAAACTGTAAAAAGGTTGAAGTAAGACTTTTAATGGCATCTAAAAACATTTATTGGAATAGATTTATGAATTGGTGACATACATTTTCTGTGTTACTAAATAAACTTCATGGAATTGTCTTAGGCGTTTCTGTCAACCAATGTACTATAACCAGGAAACCATTTTAAGTGAGTTATCACTGGATCAATTGACAGGTATTAAATAAAAAAAGAAAAATGATTGACAAAAAACAAGAGAAAGTAAAAATGTGTGCGATATTGTGGCAAAGTGGCTAGTGGAGGGGAACAGGTATAGCGGTGATGCGATGCAGGAGTGACAGGCAGACAACAGTTTCCAGTGAAAAGGTGCTTTTATTTATAATCCAGGTCTGGTGACCGTTAAATAATAAATCCCCGGCTATACACAACAATGTGTAAAGCACGGGGATAGCAATAATAGGACACAGTCCCGAACAAAACGAACACACGGTCACCAGTCCTGGGTGAGTGCAGACGTGCTTGTGGTGGGTGAAGACACTGTATTTCGTGACGGTTCCGTGCAGTGGTGATCCGGATTGTGCTGACCCTGGTCGACAGCTCCGGATAGGTGAGTTAACTGTCTGGTGGTGCAAAACGCAGACAATTACAAACAAACACAACACGTAATTCCTCTTTACAACGAGAGCTCCTCTCTTGATCCTTCTCTCTCCAAGCGTTAACCCAAACGAAGGAGAAGACCAGCGTTACCCTGGCCCCTATATGTAATCCCGCATGATATTGAGATAAACGGTTGCAGCTGCCTTATTACTTGCAGCTGCCTCTCGTTTACCTTTCAAATCAATACGGTCTTACAACAGAGTCGCGCTTCCCTCCAGGCTGACCCACTTCCCTGACCCGGAAACGAACTGTCAGGCCAGCCCTTCCAGATACTTCTCCTCCCGTTCTTTAGCGCCCTCACAGGTTGGGAGGAAGATTCATCACCAGAACTCATCTTTTCGTCACATATCCCACCGCTCAGAGTGGAGCCGAAGGAACACTCGGCTAAATCTACCTTCCCCATTACTCCCCCCTCCCGGGAAAAATAATCCGCATTTTGGTGGTCTTTCCTTTCATGTGATACATGAAGGGCTGCAATGCCAGATACCACCGAGTTATTCGGGCATTGCTGTCCTTCATTGTGCTTAACCACTTGAGTGGGGCGTGGTCTGTGACCAGATCAAATGAGTGTCCCAGCAGGTAGTATCGTAAAGAGTGAGTAGCCCATTTAATGGCCAAACACTCTTTTTCGACTACGGAGTAGTTGCGTTCCCGAGGTAACATTTTTTTACTGAGGTATAATATCGGGTGTTCTACTCCAGCTACTTTTTGGGACAAGACTGCACCCAAACCTACATCCGATGCGTCGGTGTGGAGGATGAATCTCTTGGTGAAATCCGGTGTGATAAGAGTGGGGGCCTGGCAAAGTGTACGCTTAATAGTATCAAACGCTCCCTGACACTCAGCTGACCATTTAATTAAATTTGGAGCACTCTTTTTGGTGAGGTCGACTAACGGGTTAACCACTGTGGCGTACTCGGGGATGAAGCGGCGGTAATAACCGGCTAAGCCCAGTAGTGACCTCACCTGAGTCTTGGTTTTGGGGATCGCTGCATCAACCAAAGCCTGTATTTTGGTGACTACAGGTCTCACCCTTCCATTCCCCATTAAAAATCCCAAATATTGAGTCTCTGTTTTGGCAAACGCACATTTCCTCAAGTTAGCTGTCAGCCGGGCTGCCCTTAGAGACTGAAGAACGGCTGCAACCCTAGCCAAATGCTCTCGCCAGGTGGAGCTGTAAATCACCACGTCATCAATATACGCTGCTGCATATTCATGATGTGGGCGTAAAACCTGGTCCATCAGTCTCTGAAAGGCAGCGGGCGCACCATGTAGCCCAAACGGCATGGTTTTAAAGTGGAACAGCCCTTCTGGTGTTGAAAATGCGGTTTTCTCTCTGGAGCTGCGGGTTAAAGGGATTTGCCAGTATCCCTTCGTCAGGTCCAGAGTGGAAATAAACCTCGCTTTTCCCAGTCTGTCTAAAAGTTCGTCGACCCGAGGCATGGGATATGCATCGAACTTAGCAATAGCGTTCACCTTTCTGAAATCCACACAGAAGCGGTTGGTGCCGTCTTTCTTAGCCACTATGACGATCGGACTGCACCACTCGCTCCTGGAAGGCTCAATCACCCCAAGCTCGAGCATATCCCATACCTCTTTGCGAACGCCACTTCGTCGACTTTCCGGGATCCGGTACGGTCTCTCTCGCACTGTGACACCTGGTGGAGAGATAATGTCATATTCAACTAAGTTTGTCCTGCCGGGCACGTCAGAAAAAACATCGCTGAACTCCTCAATAAGCTTACGCAGCTCTCTTTGCTGATCCGGAACCAATTGTTCCCCCATAGAAATCGCTCTTGTGCTCGGGGTCTCTGGACAGGGACCTAAATCATCCTCCATATTGCCTGGGGCTATAAATAAGACCTCCCTTGCCTGCCAGGGCTTTAACAAATTGACATGATAAATTTCACGTTCATTTCGGCGATCGGGCTGTCTAATTTCATAATTTACTTTCCCTATAGCCCGAATCACCTCATACGGCCCCTGCCATTTAGCACACAGTTTCGATTCTGAGGAGGGAAGTAGCAGCATTACCTTGTCCCCTGGTCGAAAGGTTCGAATCCGTGCATTTTTGTTGTAATGCTGCTGTTGTCGGTGCTGAGCCGATCTGAGGTTGTCTTGGGCCAAACGACCGACCAAATCCAGCCGATCTCGTAGTAGGAGCACATACTTCACTACATTTTTAGACGAGCCTTTGTGCTCCTCCCACCCCTCCCTCAGCAGGTCGAGAATGCCGCGAGGCTGCCGGCCGTACAGGAGCTCAAAGGGGGAGAACCCCGTTGAACTCTGCGGCACTTCTCTCACCGCAAAAAGGAGGTAGGGAAGAAGCGATGCCCAATGTTTCTGCTCCTGTGTTACAAATCGCCTCAGCATCGACTTTAAGGTCTGATTAAAACGTTCAACCAAACCGTCCGATTGTGGATGATAAACGGACGTCCTGATGGGACGTATTTTTAATATTTTGTACACCTGCTGTAACGTATTGGACAAAAAATTGGTTCCGTGATCAGTCAAAATCTCCTTGGGGATCCCTACTCTAGCCATAATCTGCGCTAACTCGGTGGCTATTGCAGCTGCACTAGTGGACCTCAATGGAACTGCCTCTGGGTATCGCGTTGCATAATCCACCACTACTAATATATGCGTATACCCAGAGTCAGAAGGTAGCAAAGGGCCCATTATGTCCATTGCAATGCGCTCGAAAGGAGTGGAAATAATCGGCAGTGGGACCAAAGGAGCGGGGCGCACTCGACCTGGCGCTACTCGCTGGCAGTCTGGGCATGTGGCTACATATTTCGACACATCAGTATGAAGACCGAGCCAATAGAATCGAGCCAATATTCGCTCCCTCGTCTTCTCGGCTCCGAGGTGCCCCGCAAAAGGGATATCATGCGCCAGCCTCATGACCTCGGTCCGACAAGACGGGGGAACCAATAATTGTGTTACAGGCTGTCCTGTGCCCGCGGCTAGGTTTACCCTATATAGTAATTGCCCCTTTATACTGAAATGTGGATATACTAGCGGCCCAGCGCCATCAACATCCTTACCTTCAATGGACCGGACCTGCCCCCAAGCGTGCACCAGTGACGGGTCGTTCTTTTGGCCCCACACTAGGTCCGCGCTTGAGTACCACGGGTCCGGTATATTGAGAGGGGCTGGAATAACCTCTGCCCTAGTCGGCCCAGTAACCTCGCTCTCTCGGTCACACTGCGTTCCCACTCCCTTCGACTGGCGTTTGTTACCATTACAGCACTCTCCCACCAGACCCCAGCCTTGTCTCAAAGACGCTCCCTCCCATTTCGCGGTCCGTCTCTCCTTATTTGTTTTTCTAGGACGGAACAGAGGGGAAAACATTTCAGTATGAAAAGGAAACACATCACCAATCCGTTCCTTTTTCCCTTTTTCTGCCACGTTTACGTGTGTGGCTGAGACTGCCATTATTTGCACCAATTCTTTGAATTTTGGCCAGTCTCATAAGAACATAAGAACATAAGAAAGTTTACAAACGAGAGGAGGCCATTCGGCCCATCTTGCTCGTTTGGTTGTTAGTAGCTTATTGATCCCAGAATCTCATCAAGCAGCTTCTTGAAGGATCCCAGGGTGTCAGCTTCAACAACATTACTGGGGAGTTGATTCCAGACCCTCACAATTCTCTGTGTAAAAAAGTGTCTCCTATTTTCTGTTCTGAATGCCCCTTTTTCTAAACTCCATTTGTGACCCCTGGTCCTTGTTTCTTTTTTTCAGGCTGAAAAAGTCCCTTGCGTCGACACTGTCAATACCTTTTAGAATTTTGAATGCTTGAATTAGGTCGCCACGTAGTCTTCTTTGTTCAAGACTGAACAGATTCAATTCTTTTAGCCTGTCTGCATATGACATGCCTTTTAAGCCCGGAATAATTCTGGTCGCTCTTCTTTGCACTCTTTCTAGAGCAGCAATATCTTTTTTATAGCGAGGTGACCAGAACTGCACACAATATTCAAGATGAGGTCTTACAAGTGCATTGTACAGTTTTAACATTACTTCCCTTGATTTAAATTCAACACTTTTCACAATGTATCCGAGTATCTTGTTAGCCTTTTTTATAGCTTCCCCACATTGCCTAGATGAAGACATTTCTGAGTCAACAAAAACTCCTAGGTCTTTTTCATAGATTCCTTCTCCAATTTCAATATCTCCCATATGATATTTATAATGTACATTTTTATTTCCTGCGTGCAGTACCTTACACTTTTCTCTATTAAATGTCATTTGCCATGTGTCTGCCCAGTTCTGAATCTTGTCTAGATCATTTTGAATGACCTTTGCTGCTGCAACAGTGTTTGCCACTCCTCCTACTTTTGTGTCGTCTGCAAATTTAACAAGTTTGCTTACTATACCAGAATCTAAATCATTAATGTAGATTAGGAATAGCAGAGGACCTAATACTGATCCCTGTGGTACACCACTGGTTACCACACTCCATTCTGAGGTTTTTCCTCTAATCAGTACTTTCTGTTTTCTACATGTTAACCACTCCCTAATCCATGTACATGTGTTTCCCTGAATCCCAACTGCGTTCAGTTTGAGAATTAATCTTTTGTGCGGGACTTTGTCAAAAGCTTTCTGGAAATCTAAATAAACCATGTCATATGCTTTGCAATTATCCATTATCGATGTTGCATCCTCAAAAAAATCAAGCAAGTTAGTTAGGCACGATCTCCCTTTCCTAAAACCATGTTGACTGTCTCCCAGTACCCTGTTACCATATAGGTAATTTTCCATTTTGGATCTTATTATAGTTTCCATAAGTTTGCATATAATAGAAGTCAGGCTTACTGGTCTGTAGTTACCTGGTTCAGTTTTGTTTCCCTTTTTGTGGATCGGTATTACGTTTGCAATTTTCCAGTCTGTCGGTACCACCCCTGTGTCAAGAGACTGCTGCATGATCTTGGTTAGCGGTTTGTAAATTACTTCTTTCATTTCTTTGAGTACTACTGGGAGGATCTCATCCGGCCCAGGGGATTTGTTTATTTTAAGAGCTCCTAGTCCCTTTAACACTTCTGCCTCAGTTATGCTAAAGTTATTTAAAACTGGATAGGAACTGGATGACATGTGGGGCATGTTGTCAGTATCTTCCTTTGTAAAAACTTGTGAAAAGTAATCATTTAACATATTTGCTATTTTTTTTTCTTCCTCTACGATTTTGCCATTTGTATCTCTTAAACATTTAATCTCCTCTTTGAATGTTCTCTTGCTGTTGTAATATTGGAAAAACATTTTGGAATTGGTTTTAGCTCCCTTAGCAATGTTCATTTCTATTTCTCTCTTGGCCTTTCTAACTTCCTTTTTGACTTGCATTTGCAGTTCTGTGTACTCTTTCTGTGTACTTTCTTTTTGGTCCTTTTTTAATGCTCTGTAAAGTGCCTTTTTTCGCTGAATATTTTTTTAATTGATCTATTAAACCATTTTGGCAATTTAGTTTTACATTTAGATTTGTCTACTTTAGGGATATAATTGTTTTGCGCCTCTAGTACTACGTTTTTGAAGAACAACCATCCTTCTTCTGTGGGTGTTTTCTCTATTTTACTCCAATCTACTTCTGTTAGTCTCTGTTTCATACCTTCATAGTTTGCTTTTCTAAAATTGTAAACCTTAGCTTTAGTCTTTACTTTTGGGGATTTAAAAAACACTTCAAATGAGACCATGTTGTGGTCTGAGTTTGCCAGTGGTTCTCTGACCTCTGTTTTAGTTATTCTATCTTCGTTATTTGAAAAGACTAAATCAAGGCATGCCTCCCCTCTAGTGGGTGCCTTCACAAATTGTGTTAGGAAGCAGTCATTTGTCATTTCCACCATTTCTATTTCATCCTTCGCGCTACCCACCGGGTTTTCCCATTTTATTTGGGGGAAGTTGAAATCCCCCATTAGTATGGCTTCTCCTTTGCTACACACATTTCTAATGTCATTGTATAACAGATTATTGTGCTCACCGTCTGAATCTGGCGGTCTATAGCATGCTCCTATTATTATGCCTTTTGAATTTTTGTCTGTTATTCTGACCCATATTGATTCGGTTTTATTTTCTTTGTCCAGGTTTAACACCTGGGCTTCAAGACTGTTTCTTATGTATAGCGCTACCCCTCCTCCTCTTCTGTCCTGCCTGTCTTTCCTATACAGTGTATACCCACAAATATTATATTCGTCCCCATCACTCTCAGACAACCAAGTTTCTGTAACACCTATCACATCATAGTTACCTGTTAGTGCAGTAGCTTCAAGTTCTAGAATTTTGTTTCTGATACTTCTAGCATTTAGATAAATACATTTAATGGGCCCAGAATAACTGGGTGCGGCAACCTTTCCGCCACCCCGACTACAAGGTGACGTTTTATCGGTCCTACCGATAAATATACTTTTAGGGTGGGGTATGCCGCCGTGTCTCCATGGATACAGGAGATGGCCACCTGACCTTGTGGCCGCCACGACATACCGCCCAAGAGAGCTGTCCTGATCAAGGTTTACTCACACCCTGTGTCCATTAACGAGTGGGTTTTCACATTCCCTAAAACCACGTCAATCAGACAGGGCCCCTCCCAACCGTTTTCCCCCTGCTTACCCGTTCCAGGTATCCAGTTGCATGCAGCCACGTCACACTCCATAGCAGCGGGGCATGACCTGGCCCTATGTCCTGGCTGGTTACACCTAAAACAGAGTGGAGGGACAGAGGGGGCATAGGTTAAATATCTGTCCCGCTGCTGGTAGGGCAACGGGGCAGGGGCAACACCTCTACCCCAGCTGGGGGCCATCCTTGGTCTCCATGGGGGGGAGGCAAGGGGGCCCAACGGGGTCGGCGGTCTGGGAGGTCTGGGTGCCGGGACCGAGGGTGATGGTGGTGGTGTTGGAGGAGAGGGAGGGAGAGGTTGGTTCCTGAGCAGGGCAGGGGCTGACAGGATCCCGACCCGGGCTGACAAATCTTCTGCCAATTTGACCGCCTCCTCCAGGGTGTCAGGGTTGTGGCGCCGTACCCACGCCTGAGTTTCAGCGCCGACCACATGGCAGAATTGTTCCACCACAATGGCTTCACCCATTTGTTGAGCGGTCTTCTTCTCTGGGGTCAGCCAATGGATCATGTGGTCGCACAACCGCTGTGCCACCATCCTGGGGCGTGTCTCCGGGGCTCTCCGGTACTCGCGGAACCGCGTCCGGTGGGTCTCCGCGGTGATGTTGAGACGACGGAGGATAGCCTGCTTGACTAGGTCATAGTCAGTGGCGTACTGGTCGCTCAGGGCTTGGTAAGCTGCCTGCGCTTCCCCGACCAGGCAAGGTCCTAGCTGGCTTGCCCAGAACTCCCGAGGCCATCCCGCCGCGGTTGCCAGCCGCTCGAACGCCACCAAAAATGCCTCCGGATCATCCTCCGCCGTCATTTTCATGGCCCGTGCCTTCGGGGCCGACATCAATGATGTTCCGGTAGGGGTCGCTCCTGCAGCAACGATCAGCCCTACCCGTTCAATGAGCGCCGTATAGCGCTCCTCCCTCCGTCTCTCCTCTGCATCCCGTCTGGTCTCCAGTGCCTGCAGCAGCTCCGCCAGCGCGTTGCGGTCCATAATCCCACTTCTGACACCACGTGTGGCAAAGTGGCTAGTGGAGGGGAACAGGTATAGCGGTGATGCGATGCAGGAGTGACAGGCAGACAACAGTTTCCAGTGAAAAGGTGCTTTTATTTATAATCCAGGTCTGGTGACCGTTAAATAATAAATCCCCGGCTATACACAACAATGTGTAAAGCACGGGGATAGCAATAATAGGACACAGTCCCGAACAAAACGAACACACGGTCACCAGTCCTGGGTGAGTGCAGACGTGCTTGTGGTGGGTGAAGACACTGTATTTTGTGACGGTTCCGTGCAGTGGTGATCCGGATTGTGCTGACCCTGGTCGACAGCTCCGGATAGGTGAGTTAACTGTCTGGTGGTGCAAAACGCAGACAATTACAAACAAACACAACACGTAATTCCTCTTTACAACGAGAGCTCCTCTCTCGATCCTTCTCTCTCCAAGCGTTAACCCAAACGAAGGAGAAGATCAGCGTTACCCTGGCCCCTATATGTAATCCCGCATGATATCGAGATAAACGGTTGCAGCTGCCTTATTACTTGCAGCTGCCTCTCATTTACCTCTCAAATCAATACGGTCTTACAACAGAGTCGCGCTTCCCTCCAGGCTGACCCACTTCCCTGACCCGGAAACGAACTGTCAGGCCAGCCCTTCCAGATACTTCTCCTCTCGTTCTTTAGCGCCCTCACAGGTTGGGAGGAAGATTCATCACCAGAACTCATCTTTCCGTCACACTAATATACATTTATACTTAGCCCACAATTACATTTTCTTATTAAACAAAACAAAAAAAAAAACACACACTCATAAGATAGAGGCAAAATGAATATTTAACTATTGAACTTGTTAGTTGTTTGGCTCTAGTTTGGTTGAATAAAAGGAACAGATGATTTTTGTTCAAAAAACAGTTGTAAATTACAGTTGCGAGTACAGTAAATTCACTGGTCATAAATACATAAATAATACATTTAAACAAGGCTTTAACAAGAAGATTTTTTCAATGTCTTACTAAATGCTGCCTTACCTGCAGTAAAGGCTGTCATGAATCAGGCTACAGTTCCAGTGATAAGAGCTCTAATTGAACAGCTGGCTATATCACCTTTCCTTACTGGATCCATGGATGCTGAGGAACAGAAACAAAGCATTATAGTTAGGTTAGCTATGGAAGAATATTGGTCTCTGTTTTAAATAAAGTGTTATTTTTAGTATTTTTATAGTTTTTCTGTAAAAGACAGTGTTAAATGTCTGTTCAAATATTACAACAGAGATAATTCAAATGTCTGACTTTAAAATAAACTATGTACAAATTAAAACTGCTAAATGGTTTGCAATTAGTTTAATGTGTAATATTTACAATACACAGAAACAAAGTACCTCCCCACCTCCAACCACACACATTTAAATTCCAAGTCAATCTTATTAGTGCAAAGAGGTAAAACAAGAACTGATCATAACTTTGGAGTTACCTAAATGTGCAGAGCACTGGAAATAAGGAATTAAAGGTAGTGTTCAAGTCACAGGACGCAATGATTTGACTGATAACATTTAAACTGAGAAAAAATTTAATTTTTGGCATACAAGGCTTCTTATGTAACCTGCACATGTTGTACTACCTATGTCTCCCCTGTAACTGGTTGAGGACCAATGGCTCCCATAAAGGGGCAGAGCTATGATATAAAATGGGGTAGCACCGCCAATTATGGGTTGTTGTTGCTGTCCTGCTTTGGTTGTGTTCCAGCAAGCAGTGAAGCAGTCAGAGCAGTGCTCTCAGAGTGGGTGCTAGAGATTAGCGCCCCAAAATAAAAGCTTTGGAACTGATTTCAACGTGTTGTCTCCCTTCTTCCCTGCCTGCCCGTGCACAACGTTACATTTCTGTAGCTATTACAGTAAAAGCAACATTTCACTTCAAAATAATCATGTTATCTACTGGGAACAATTAAATGTGGATTGAATAGGCTTGATCCACTGGTGCACGTTTTCAGTATGATACAATTATTTGCCACGCCCATTTTACCATCAACACTTTTTTTGTTTCAAAGTTAACTGCAGTGAATGACTGGTAAAGTTACTTTTCTTCAATATGACTAAAGTTGAGAGAAAAAGAAAATTATTTTAGAATTAAGCAGTGAAAATGAAGCAGAAACTACGGTTTTATATAATGAAATTACACAATGAGAATCCGTTAGTGCTGGCCAATTAAGAAAAAGTGGGTGGCAATAAAAAAGCAACTGACACAGCTTTAGAAAACAACTGCAGTACTAGCAATTGTCCTTGCTGTGATCTTGATAAAAAAAAAAGGTTTTGTTTTCTTGCCATAATTATTGAAAGTTATTCATTATAAAGTGTGCAATACATTTAATACACATTAAGCAATTAATAACTTCACACAGATATATGGTTTATATATTGTTTAAAAACTGTTTTATTTGATCGAATATAAAGCGTGTGAGGTTTTGAGGCAGGAAATCTATAGTATCATTAATACAAGAGCCTTGGTCATCCTATAAGCCAATTACCAGCAAGTTCTCATCAGCCTATAAAGTATATAAATATAATTTGCCAATAGTCCTGCAATGCATTCGAATTACCACCTCCTCCCCAATCACCACCCACCACCTCACTAGCCTTGTCCGGAGGAGGGAGTATACGATGCTCCTCTGCCTAATATTTTTTGTTCACCGGGATGAACACGGTGCATAGATTTATTATTTTATTGCTTGTTTATTAGCAGGTGGCACCAGGATGCTCCGAAGGACGAGGCTGTGCTCCAATTATTTTTATTCAAATTTTTCTTATTTCTTTAACCATTGTTTGGCTTCAGAGTTTTTGTAAATCTGTAAGATTTTGTATTTCAGTAAAAGGTGGTTATTTAAAGCATGATTGTCCTGACTGAAACCTATGCTTTTCAGACCAGCACTAAAGTTTATGAAGCTATGAAATTAATATGTCATACTGGAGAGCCGTGTTACAAGGCATGACAACTTTAGCAGTGACATTTCCTAAAAGCTGTATTGGAGGTTATCAATAATGCTCAGTACAAATGGCCTTTTAAGGAGGTTTAAGGAGAAATATTCAACTATGTGTATGTTGTTAAAGTAATTGTAACCAACAAAATACCCACATAAATCTCAAAATGTACCAGAAAACGAAAAACTAGCAAAAATAAAACATTTCATTTAGTTATATTTAAGTATATATAATATATATATATATATATATATATATATATATATATAGTAATATATATATACATATATATTATATCTATATATCGTTGAACTCTAGCAATCAATCTATTAAATGATGAAAATACTCCTCATTTACAGAAGACCTTTTCACTGTATTTCTCATGATTTATGTTCTAGAAATTGCAGCTGAATAACAAAACTGTTTTCACAAGTAAATTGACCAAATATATAACAAGTCACTTTGACTAGTAACCCTAAATTGCTAAAAGAACAAGTTTTTCAAATGCATGGTCACTTTAATAAATTATGTATTTTATTTTAGAAAAATGTTTATGGATTTCATTGTAAACCACCTTAAGAAATCTAAACCCTCGAACTCTAGTGACCTTAGTGACCTGCTTTCCTGTTTTTAAAACCAATTCTATGAACCTTGTTGTTTTGTGAGTTCCTGACATTCATTAGCTGAATTTTGATGTCCATTAACAACATATTGTGCTTGCACTAAGAGCCATAAAATGCCTATCATGTTTCTAAGATTTGCAGGAAAGGGTTGTGACATAGAAAGGCCTATTTTACAGGAATAAAGTTTTTGCACTATTTCTTGCAGTAAATCATTATGCAGTATTACCATAACAACATAGGACACAACAACTGTAATTTAGAATGTGGTTTATAAGCTCATTCTTAACCCTTTCAAAGTCAGAGCAGCCAATAAGCCCACTTGTGGCCAGCATTACAATATTATAAACAGTTACCACTATAGATTTCCAATTTTGCACTTTTTTTATATTTACATTTACTCTGCTTTTCTATAGTTAACTATGTTTTTGTGCGACTTTATCATAATTATCACTGACCACGCTTACATGTGCTCTACCTTGCATTCACTATGATTTTACATTCGTATACTTTGGTATGCTTTTACTATATAGGGAGGAAAGGCATTGATGAGAAACATGGGTTAACACAGTAGATGGCTCTCTTTATAAGAAAAGACAGGGTATTGTATTGTGTGGTAATGGAAAATAACGCATGGAACACATACCTTCTTGTAATTTGCTACATTTAAAAAAAATGGGATAACATCAGTAATAAAGCGACCTCGTAGCGGGGAGGAGGTTTAAAGGATAGAAATGATACATGCAGCTATATGTTCTTTAATGAACCTGCTCCTGTACATTACCGACTGTGAAATATTCTCCATCCATTGACTCATTTAGCCTTCTGGTTTGCAGATTCATGTGAATACTAGTACCTTTCATGAGAGGCTGTTTATTATTTCTATTCAATTATTCAATAGGAAATGTACTGTTTTGTAAGCGAGTGTAAATATTTTTAATACGAGTTGTTATTGGGGTCCAGTTGAGGTTAATTGTTGTAACAAAAAACAAACTCAGGGAAAAGAATGTTAAATGGGTCTACAAAAGCACCGTCACAACACTGAGGTGCCAAATGGTAAACTGAACTAGCAGTACCCTTTACACCTGTTGTAAGAGGCAATTGCAGCAACATTTGGTTGTAACAATGATATGACTGACATCTGCTGGAAGTTTTAAATACTGTCAAGTATTATTTTATATATATTTATATTTAAATACATTATATACACACACACACACATATATATATATATATATATATATATATAATATATAATATATATATATATATATATATATATATTATATAGTTATTTATATACAATAATTATATACTAATACATTTATCAATAATTCGTCAATTGACTGTCATAAATATATATTATATATACATTATTATATATATATATATATATATATATATATATATATATATATAGTGAACCAGCTCACAAGTTCACCACCAGGAGGCGTTCATGACAAGTTTGGTACGACCCCACAGGTGCTATTCACCAACTGGACGTGGTTATCGGTCCAGTTGGTTTACATCGGCATTCTTCTGGTTGTTTTGTTTTGTTTGAAATCTTGTTTGAACTGTTTAGTTTCTTTTTGGATACGTCTCGCAAACACAGCTGGCATTTCAGTATAAGAGTGAGCCTTATTGAATGCCTTGTGAACTCTAATAAAAACTTGCTTTATTTTGGAAACCACTGTCTGTTTTCTCTGTGTCACAATGTTTTCAGTGAGCCCACATGATAAGGAAGATGCTGCCTGGCCAGTGGGAGCCAATGGAGCTGCAGCAGGAGTCGCCGTGGAGCTCACTGCTACAATGCAGCATTTGCTGACAGCCATGCAGCATCAACAGCTACAGTTCCAGGAGCTTGTCCTGAAAACCCTGGGGATTCATCGACAAACGGGACCCAGCCAGGTGTTGTCCAAGATGACCCCCGACGACAACATAGAAGACTACTTAAGGGTCTTTGAGTGTACCTCCGAGAGTGAAAAATGGCCCCCGGCAGAGTGGGTGATCATACTAGCGCCGTTCCTGTGCGGGGAGGCACAGAAAGCCTATGTCGACCTACATCAAGAATCGGCTTGCAACTACCCAAAGTTAAAAGCAGAGATCCTGGCCTGACTGGGGGTGACTACAGTAGTTCGAGCTCGGCGGTTCTATGACTAGCAATACAACCCTGAGCGGCCGGGGCGTTCCCAACTATTTGACCTGCTACACCTGGCGAAGAAGTGGCTTCACCCCGAGCTCAATTCACTGGTTGGTGTAGTTTGTTGGGGCGTATTTGGATGATGTCGTTATTTAGTGATGACTGCCTGACCAACTTACAAAGGCTGCAGGCACTGCTAGACTCGATCAGGGAGGCAGGTTTAATAGCAAACCCAAAGAAATGCTGGTTAACCTTTTCCGAGACGCAGTATCTAGGGTATACTATGGGGCAGGTGTGGTTGAAACCCCAGGAAAAAAAAGGTGGAGGTCCTTCATAATTACCCTCGTCCAAAAATCCAGAAACAGGTTAGGGCATTTTTGGGACTGTCGAGGTATTATAGGAGATTTATCCACTCATACTACATCCCTCACAGAGCTCACAAAAGGGAGAAGGAATTAACCTGTGTGAAGCGGCATTTCAGGACCTAAAACAGGCTTTGTCCTCTCGCCCCATGTTGCATAACCCAGATTTTTCTAAACCATTTGTTTTACAGACTGATGCGTCAGATGTTGGCTTGGGCGCAGTTTTAGCGCAAGAGGTTGGGGGTGAGGAGTATCCGATTATGTACTTAAGTAGGAAGCTCCTTCCCCATGAGCGTAATTACGCCACTATTGAAAAAGAGTGCTTGGCTATAAGATGGGCCGTGGAAAGTCTTAGGTATTACTTGTGGGGCCGCCGTTTCACACTCATCACCTACCATTCCCCTATTAAGTGGCTGTATAGCCGGAAGAATAGCAACCCACATCTTACAAGCTGGTTCTTGACCCTCCAGCCTTACTGTTTCGATGTAAAACACCAGACTGGTAAGGAACATGTAAATGCTGATGAGCTATCATGGCTGCATGATGACTCTGTTTTCTTTTCCAGGGATATGCAGCTGCAAAGGGGGATGGAATGCAAGCAAGCTCACAAGTTCACCACCAGGAGGCATTCACAGCAGTCTTGATACGAGCCCACAGGTGTTGCCAGTAATGATCCGATAGACCTGTGGGCAGAATACATGCCTGCCATAACATTAAGGAGTTAACGGGCTGACAAGCTGAAGGTGTGGTTAGGTAGGCGATTATGGTTTCACCATTGTTAGATTATCATTAGCCTTAATTGGCCCACACCTGTAGCCTGTAACAGCCCAATGCCTGGCTGGTAAAAGAAAGCAGGTACCACTAGTCTGGGGGGTTGTTTGTTTTGTTTTCCGACCTGAGAACATCCTGGATTTATCTATAGAAGAGCCAGAATGGAATAACTGGAATCTGTGTTGGACAACGCTGTGGTTCTTTGTGTCTGCAATTTCCCTGTTCTCTACAGGGGCTACGAGGAATGACCTGTCCGCTGCTGGAACTAACAAAGGACTGGACTGCCGAACAAGGGTAGGAGAAGGGTTTCCTAAAGAAGCCAAGCAAGTTAGAATAACCCCAACCCCACGGCTGAATTACTTATTCACCAACTGGACGTGGTTATCGGTCTAGTTGGTTTACATCATCATTCTTTTGGTTTTGTTTTGTTTGAAATCTTGTATCAACTGTTTATTTTCTTTCTGGATACGTCTTGCCAATACCGCTGGCATTTCAGTATAAGAGCGAGCCTTATTGAATGCCTTGTGAACTTTAATAAAAACTTGCTTTATTTTGGAAACCACTGTTTGTTTTCTCTGTGTGCACCCATCCACGTCACACATATGGACGCAATAATATATAGATCATATATATATATATATATTATATAATGTATATATATATAGAGATATTTCAACGTTGCAAATTCTCTCTTGCAACAAACTGATGGAATAGTTATCAATTGATCCAGAAACCTATGCCATAGCATCCATTACTCTAAAATTACTTAAAAAAATGTATCACTGCCTCAGCTAAAATATTTAATATCTAATATATGTTCTTTAACGTTTTAAAAAAGCATCTATAATCTCCATAAGAAAAATAAAACAAATTACAATTGGTTGTGTGGTTCTGTACATATATGCACGTATAGATAAATGTACCTGATAACCCCAGATTCTGAAACTAATTAAAATACATATATAAAATGTACAATAACAGCCTATGTATGGATAAGCTTGAATATTGTGCTAGAAAGCAAATAAATCAAAGTTACCCTTTGCTTTCAGAGGACAGTATCTTAAATAATATAACTTTTTGTCAACAAAGGCACTGGAGACATCTACTTGTACCTATTTTTTTTATAACAGTGTATTTTATTATGTGTATTGATTAAATAACTCAGAGCATACATAATTTAAATGACAGTTTTCTTTTGGTTAAAATGTTCATGAGCAATTACTTTTAGATGTACTCTGGACCAGTTATGCAGACAGTAAAGAAAGACACAAGTGCAGATGCTGTTAGCCTTCAATTAATAATAGATTGGCTACAGTCTGCTATTTACAATTTAAAAGTCTAATATTTGCATCACTCTTGTACATTAAAGGATTGGTGTTAGACAATGCTAGATATCTCAAACTCTGTCCATGGGATAAGTTCAGTATTTTGTTATACAAGTCATTCTACAATTGACTGCAAAGAAGAAGAAGAAGAAGAAGAAGAAGAAGAAGAAGAAGAAGAAGAAGAAGGCGGCTCTGATCTGTTACAGGAAAAAATAATGTCCATATAATAATAATAAAATAATAATAATAATAATAATAATAATAATAATAAAATATTTTGTATATAGGACTGTTAAAGATAAAATCCAGATTAATTGAAACATTTTTAATAAATATTTACTAAAAATGAATGTGTTTTAGCCTATGAAAACTGCTCATTTAAAAAAAAAAAAAAGACTGGTTTTAAAAAGAGTGATTTCACTCCACGACTGCTGGAATTTGACTGCAGATATAGTGTGCTGTGGGATCTTAACAGTCCCCTGGTATAGGTTTAGTCCTAAGGTTCCTCCAGTATGGTCTTTTAAAATAAATTCAATGTGGATTAAAATTGTTTCATAAAGGTTTAAGTGGTCTGTGTCCGGTGCAGTGTTAAACTTTTTTTAAAAGCCCCCATGCATTACAAGTAAAGTTTTTTTTTTAATGTGCTTTTAAAGATCTGCTTGGAATCTGATGTCCATATGAAGTGATTTAAAGGTTTTATTGGAGTATGATATAATAGCTCATGGATCATAATGCTATAATATAGTGCACTTAAAATGAATTTAAGCACTCATTAAACTGGAGACAATCCCAGATTTGTAGATATGTAGTCTAATAACATATTATACTCAGTTTAATAGTGATAAACTATATATATCCCACACATGGTGATGTAAGTGCATGCTTTTTATAATGTAACTATATAGTCTAAAAGCTCAAATTTAAAAGTACATATACATCCACTTTTGAATATTGTAGACTCTCACTAATCTGAACCTGTTGGGACAAGACCCTGTTCAGATTTTCAGATTTTTGTTTTTTTGTATTCTGTATTAATCTGAAAAGGTCTTGTTTATTGGGAATGAAACCTTGAAACAGGGCTTTTGCCCTTTACCTCATACTTACTTACTAAAGCTCTTGGTATCACTAAACAGATAATCGCAAAATATTTTACTGAGAGAACATCTCTCTTAAATGCAGTCATTCCCCAAAATGTTATGAATGTTCTTGTAATACAGAACCATGAGAAGTAGAGAGTTTATTACATATTACACTCAGACCCTTGTTTACTAAATATCTCACGTCACAGAAATCTAACCCAGCTTAAAAATATTTCAATAAGTAAGGAGTGCCATTAGTGAAGTGGCACCCTGCATGTTATTTTTTTTCTACCAATTCAAAAGAGTAATAAGTAATATTTTTTTTTATTATTTGCCATGACTGGTTCAACATTCATCATTCTCAACATGGGTTACACACGTGTTTTTTTTAATTTTTTCATAATGCATGGCACCTACCTTGGAAAATCTCAGAGGGTTTTTTAAGGAAACACTACTACATTAATCCTGCAAGGCTATTTTTCCTGTTAACCCTTGTGACAGAGATCGAATGACGCTTGGTGTTAGATCTCCCTCCTGACCTGTGAGGGCACCATTTGAAGGAAACAGAGTACGGGACTAAAAGGCATGACAATTTATTCCCGTGGATGGGTGGAAGTCAGCCGGCTAAAAAAGGGGCGGAGCTATGGTACCCGAACTCAATGACGACGTGGCATCCGCGGATTGGAGAAGCGGATGTGCTCATTAACCAAGGGGTCATGAGCAAGGGCATAAATAGGGGTCATAGCAAAGTAATCTGTTCCTTTGTTAATGTTTGGTTTTGACCTTGAAGGAATACCATATTGCTGAAAAACCATGAGTGTTTGTTTTGTGTTTGTTAATGTTGGCTGTAACTGTTGTTTGTCTCTATAGACTACTAGTATCACGATCTGGAGCTGTATCGCAAGCCAACATCAACCAGGACATCACTTTCACCCCTGCATTTCACGCAGAACTGTATTTACAACACTAGCACCTAATATCACTCACTATTAACTGTTTGTGTTGTGTGTTTAGTGTGGGTGTGTGTAAAACTTGGACTTTTGGTTTTGTGGGTCAAATCTGGGGATTACAATTACAAGTGATACACGCCGCTGTATCACTCCAACATTTATTATTTCCAGGAGTCTGTCATAAGGCTCTGGACATTGTTAAATCATTTCAATAAACACCCTTGAACCTGAAAGTAATTGTCTGTCTGATTCATATCCACTCTACACTGCACTCACCTGTAGTCACTCACCACTTTGCCACAACCCTTTGTAAAACAAGTTTGAAAAAAAAGTAACATAAGTAAGTAACATCCCCAGCTATCGCTACAGCTATAAATGCTAAATAAGAGCTACCAGCATCATGGATCACATTGACCTTCATCCACAATAGGCACACATTTTCTACAACATGATATAACTTGTGGCACAATTGTATAAGGGTTATTTTTTTTTTTATTGTGCCAGGGATAAGCAACCGCAGCAGGGGATTAATTACAGAGCATAATCAACAGCAACATCAATATAGTAACTGGTTTCCACTGCATTTAGATTATGTTGTTTTTCTTTTCTAGTACTTCTTTGTAAAATGCTATGAGATATATTTTTGGTTTTGTAAGCAGATAATAAGTGACAAAATGCCTGGCATTTCCTTTCCTGTTTGGTTACAGTAGCTTTTGGCCAAATTCCTATGGATATTAGTTGCTGTGCTATAGGTATATTAATGTCATTTGTCAGCAAAGAGAAAGACACAAACTTAACTCTTTCAACACAAAAACTTTTTACAGGTCTAGGAATGATGACACCACTCACAACAGCAGAGTTGAGATCCTTCTCCATTGTTTAAACAATTAAGAAATTAAATATTAGGAAAAATCAAGGTACTGTTAAAAAACATAAGACACTGAAATTAAATATTACACTCACAATAGGTTATATATGCAGGCTTGTTCAACATGTTATGCCACATGCAAGGTGTTACACAGTAGCTGTCATGTTAAAAAAAAAAAAAGGTTCCTTTGAAACTTCAGTGGAAAACAGAAAGATGTTTTTATTACTGCAATGATTAGATTAACCTGGTGATGGCTTGTATTTCCACAATAACACTGCTGTTTATTTGATTTAATCAAAAAGCATGAGTTAGTCATTGAATCATACAGAGATACATCCCACTGAAAATCCATTTAATAATTGTAGACAATATATTGCACACTTCAGTGTTGTCAATACCCCCTTCCCAGAAAACAAAGGTCAGAGCATTGGATCACATTTGCCAACAGCCTTTCTATAAACACTGTCAAATTATGGGACAAGTCTGAGTAGGTCTAGAAGGGAAAAGTTGTATTAGGGTTGAATGACCACATTGATGGGAAACAATCCCTTGTGCCATGTTCTCTGAATTACATGGGCAGCACCATTCCCATCTCATCCTTGAGGGTCAATCAGTGTTCAGAAATGTATGTCATTTACCTACAGCACAAAACATTGCGCTAAAATGCTACAAACAGTAAACAAGGATGGTACATACAATCTACACACATTGAGGTTAGGAAGAAAGCCACAGGGCCACACAAGTATATTATTATTATTATTATTATTATTATTATTATTATTGATTATTATTATTATATATATATTATTAATATGATATATAATAATAATAATAATAATAATAATAATAATAATAATAATAATATAATAATAATAATAATAATAGTATTAAAAGAAGTGGACTGTTTCTGCTACTTAGGAGTCAATGGCTTGAAAATGTGTCAGTCTTTCCAACTATAGTGTCTTGTCAAAGAAAGAAGTATTGTTAACAATTACAGTCCAGTTGGTCACGGTTTAAAAAATGAATTATTATTCCTCTTGTAACAAAATTAATACTGTAATAACAAAAATAAAACTGGACTTTCAAAGACTGCTTAAAATGATTTACTGAAACATATTAAAATGAAAGGACACACTTTCTTCTCTTGACAAACTATTAAGAAGCTATTAAAAAAAAAAAAAAAAGTTTTATGCATGCACGTTTAAATATAACTGTAATCTCTTGTGCATATGATTGTAATGAGCAATACAAGTTAGATGACACCCCGAAATGTTCTCCTTTTTCAAGGAAGACAGTAAGACTGAATATGGGGAGTGTGTTGCCGGGTGACCTCACTCAGACTACTTACTTACTAAATATCTTATTATCTTTGAAGAGACAATCGTCTCCTTTTTAAAAATATACAAAAGATTTCAATGAGCAGTCTGCTCCACAAGTGCAGTGGTACCTCAAGTATGATCCACTTACTACCAGTGCGGACTGACAACTTACCTTCATTGTACCCTCAAATATAAGTTTCTGGCTCAGGACTTCTAAGGACAACACTACATTGAATATGGCACCAGGCTTGACAGGCACCCCTCAAGAAAATCATTTTTTGGGGTGTAAATTAGAGAACAAATGCTCCACCCAGTCATTCAGCATTGATAGAAAATCATATTTAGGGTAGCACTGAACTTGTGAGATGGACTGTTCGTTGCATATTTTTAAAGAGGAGATGGTTATCTATTCAAAGATACCAAGATGTTTAGTGAGCAAGTAGTCTAAGTGAGGTTATGTTCATTAAAATTGTAGATCATCTTAAGTACAGTATGCAATGAGATTTGAAAATGGGATACTATAGCTTACGTTCTTTGACAGACAGTATTAAAAGGTGCTTTGAACATTACGCAGGGGATGCTTAGTCCTTTAAAAAAATCCATAAATGACAGAATGTAGTGACTTTCCAAACCATCCCATTATCTGTAATATTCTGCTGTCTGTTTGCTTATTTGTTTATTTGACAAGCAGGGGTATCTTGTTGACTTCAGTTTCTTTTGACAAAACTATTTAATGTCCTACTTAAACAGAATTTGCTGTATCATATATACAACAATCCCGTTTATTCTAAAGGTTATTCTGCAGAGTAAAAACCTAGTAAGTGAAAGGTCTGCTATGTGAATGAGTTATTATATAACTATTTAACGCAGTTCGTCAGATACAATGCTTTATGTCAGCAAATTTTCTTAGATAGGAGACAGACCCTGAAGTGGTGACACCCTCAGCCAGCAGCCAAAGCACCCTAGAATATAAGACAATGAAAGAGTATAATAGCATAGCTAGTGTCAAAACATTCAAATAAAATAACATAAAGAACGAAGCGCGTTAACTTACAAATACCGAATTGCCGCTAGGTGTCAGCACAGCTCTTTATATCCCAATACTGCAGTGCTATCTCCCTCTACTAAATTACCGCGGTAAAAACTGGGCGCTGGAGCCGCAAATGAAACGGTGGATTCCCAGAAATGTCATTTGGCAACCCCTAGAGCTGTTAACAAGAAGTACGGTTTATTTTGTAGTCGTTACAGTGCTTGGTTTACAAGTTTTCCATTTCCCGGCGGTGGACTACTTGCATTGTCTTACATTGAGGGTATTATAAACGGGGATAGCCACCAAGAAAAAGCAAACGACTCAATTTAATTTAAATAGTTGTTCTGTTTTTGAAAACGAACAACATTGGTTGCTTATGTAGCTACTGTATTGTTTTAATGCATAACGATATTGTACACGTAAAATTTTACCGTTGTAAAATACGTATTTGCTTTAATAATGAATTCTCGTTATAAAATACATTTATATCAATAGTACTGAAATGTCTTGCTTGTGTCACGCTACTGCTTTATTTTGTCTGAGTGACAACAGCACAGCTCTCTGTATTTGATCCTGCTGTTAATTGTTATTGTACACATATTGTTCCCGATTGCATGCTAGCCTTTTATTATTTTAAAGAAATCATTTTCAGTCAGTAATGAGCGTGAAATGTACCCGCTTTCAGTTATTCAATGGGATGTAATCTCCAGAGCATTAGTAGTTAAGATGTGTGTTAATTTCTCTCTGACCACGTCAGTGTCATTGTGTTATTATAATTAATATGTATTAGAGCTTTTTGATGTGTGATAGTTGTCTATAGGCTACTGTTGGCACTTAGCCGTACCTCCAGACCGCACACGCACGCACTCGCTCACTCTTTCACTACAGCATCACACAGACTCACACGAGAGTGCATCTATCATCTCTGCATGTTGTTCCCCCCCCCAGCCCTGCACCAGCCAAGAAGCAGGAGCAGGAGCAGCACCAGCAGCAGCAGCAGCAGCAGCAGCATTTTTCTGTAGCGTATGCACCACTGAAATCAACCAAACCAGCTTTGGTACTGAAGGAGAGAGAAATAGAGTGAGGTAGAGAGATAAATAGATAGAGACAGAGAGCCCACACATAGGAACCTTTAAAAATATCCGTATGTGACTTGTTGCCAAGACACACACATGACCATTCTATCATAGCCTCACCTTTGTCAAAAGGATTATCTCATGGTGTTTGTCTGTATTTTTGACCGTACCGCCGGGAAGGTATAAGGAAGAAGGATACTTTGTTTTCCCAGAATCTGGATTTGGCACTGAGGGATCCAATATGATCGCTTTTTGGAGGTGTCATGGAGCCGCTGTAATGTCTCTTTGGGTATTTTGTTGGTTTTTGCTGGGGCTTTGGAGGCTCACCGCCGCTTGTCCTTCTTCTTGTACATGCAGCAGCAGCAGGATCTCATGTATCGAGCAGGATCAAGGGATCGTGGCTTTCCCAGTATTAAGTTCTGCTATAGAAATGGAAAATATTACCGAAATGTGAGTATCATCAGATTCGGTATTTATATAAGGATCACACGCAATGAAGTGCTGTATCGAGAGGTAACTAAGAGCAGCAAACTAAAACAGATATTGTGCGGTGTAACATAAGAAATACGGAGTAATCACAAATGTAGGTTATAAATGACAAATGTCATGATTAAATTTAATACCAGAAAATAAGCATGCTTTAAAAGGTATCTGGATTATATGAATGCTAATAGATTAGAAAAGATGAAAAGGGGTCTATGTAAACCATGGAAAATGTATAGAGTTCAGGTGGAGATAACAGTAATTGATTACAACGAGAAGTAGTGGATTATCTTGGCAGATGCTTGGCAAGATGCTTTAAAATAAGATGATATAGGAGAACTTCTGCGTGTTGAAATGCACTGGCTCAAAGTGGATGGATTCGTGTCTGAAAGCTTTGTATGATTTAATTTAAACATGCCTTATGGAATTTTAGCCATTAAAACTGTAACTGTTTTATAATTGCATTTTGATTATTTAAATTAAAACAGATTTTAAGATTACGGGCCGTAATTGCAAGAATAAAGGTAAAATCACGATAACAGGCTGCCTTCCTTAACCGCGTAATCGACTAATTAAATTTATAATCAGCATTTGTAACATCTGCTTATTGCACCATTTCAGAAAACCTATACTGATGGTGTTGGCGAGTAAGTGTTGAAATGCTGAATTGCATATCAGCTCTAAATTCCCCAATAATAATAATAATAATAATAATAATAATAATAATACTCATCATCATCATCTCGGTGACCATAGGTTGCAACAATTAAATCACTGAGATGTATTAAATAATACACAGAAACGAGCACAGTGCATGTTTTTAAATAAGCCTGTATTATCGTTTTACAATTTCACGCTATCTTTGATCCAATTAGATCCTCGCTACAGCATATTCAAGGTAAAGCGTTTGCAAGTTAAACACCACTTGGAGGTACTGTATGTTTAGAAAGTAATAGCAAATAAAGTCATATTATTTTATCAGTTAATGGGGAAATTGCATATACTACTATATCATTATGTAAAAATATACCTATGTATACACGCAGAAGAAGTTTTTTTTTTCTTTTTTTTTTGTTGTAGCATCCCTTGCTAACATATTTGCAATAGGACATTATTCTAGGGATTACTTGCTTTATTTGTGGTATCCATTGATGATCTGGACACCCTGAAGGGAACATACTAAAGAAAACATTCAGTAGGCGTTACTTTCCCTGGTCAATCGATGTCTAGGGATTTTTATGAACCTTTTAAAATTGTAGGCTACATCGTGTGTTACCAAATGTGAAAAATATGATATTAAAATGTATTCAATAAATGGTGTTGCTGTGGAACAGTTGCGAACGCTGGTTTAACACATCCCGTGTGATGTGCTAACTGATCCAAATACTATAAATATTGTGCTACATCTGCTTTGTTTATTAAAACAATATTTTCTTTCAAATTCTCTAGATAATAATAATAATAATAAAAAACAAACAATAAAAACAAACAAACAAACAAACAAAAAAACCTTGGTTAGTTGAACAGCTAACCCTGCACGTTTTACAATGGCACAAAGTACAGTAACAGTGATTATATTTATTTTTTAGCCCAACACACCACTAAGTTTGACGAGAATATGCAGCACTGATCAATTGCGCAAACGTGAAACGTGTTACTTATTTGTATTGGGTCTTAAGGGTATTTAACTATTAAAAAGTCCATCCACGGTCCATGATTTAACTGTAACGCTGTAACAGAGTTTTCATGAAGAACACATACACAACACTGTAAAGTATGTATGCCTACCTAGGATCAAGCACGACTTACTGGAGAGAAAATGTAATACAATGCTATGACTAAACCGATGAATTTTTACAAATTCATTAAAAACAATAAAGGAAGATTTGTGCCCAGATATCTTTACTAATTTCTCATTAAAGTTTTGTAGGTGGGTTTTCTTAAATATATATTTTTGTTCATTTATCATTGATAAACAGATACATTGCAAACCAAAGCCAGTTGCGCGCCATCAATGACATTGACGTGGAGGCGTACTTGAGCCTGAGGAATTTGTAAGTAGCCTATTTAATAATAATAATAATAATAATAATAATAATAATAATAATAATAATAATAATAATAATCATTTTGTTTTCTTACAAAGAACTGTGACAAATTCTGGACTGTCTTACGTGTCCCGTCGGTCATTTCAGAAGACTCCCAATCTCCAATATGTGTAAGTGAAAATATTTTTGTGGTGTTCCGTGACAGCAAGCCTTTATACTGCTTGGGTGTGCAGCATGCGTAGAAATATACCGGGTGTTTGTCACACCGTTATCTTTAACTTCGAATTTGCTTAAGTATAGGGTACAATGTCTATTCTAGTATTTCCTCTGAGAAATACATTATTAAAGGGGAGATGTTGGTTTCCTAAATTGATTATTTTTAATGGTAAAAAAAGTAATATATTTTGTGATTCTTCCCATAAAAATACATAAATAAAAATTCTGAAATAAATCCGTGAGTATGTGATTTTGGGCCCTTTAATAGTACAACAAATGTTTAAAACAAACTGGTCTAAAGATATTAATGATGTATGTAAATGCCTACAATTTCACATACACTTATTTTACATATTGGCTGCTTCTAGGCAGATTGTAAGAAAAGCTGATGAGAAATGAATCTCTGCTTTTTTCATATTTTCACCTCTACTAAATAAATGAATAATACATGCCTCCATGTACATGTGTGAAGTAAAGAGCATCTTCTAAATGATGGCTGCTTTTATGTAGTTTGACAAAATCATCACATACCCTTCACCTTTGTTTTTTACTATACAGCATGTAGGTGTTGACACACTAGTGCAGTAGCAAATAGTGCTAGTACTTTGCATCACCTGGAATGTTACACCACAGTTTATCATCTTTTATTTTTTATTGCAGCAACCTAAAAAACAATAAATTATCTACTTTATCTTGGAAGACCTTCAGGCACGTAAACTTGGCATATCTGTAAGTAGTACTCAGTAAAAGCATTTTAACATTTCTAAACTGTTTTAACAAATGTACAAACAATGTTTTTTACATGTTTTGCATAATGAGTTGGATCTATATTACGATTCAAATGGATCAAAGGGGTAGGCTTCTGCACATTTTTTAATTCTCCTTGCACAAATTAATTTACTGTTTTGCTGCCCTGTTATATTTTGTTATGATTATTACATGCATCTGAACAAGAGAATAGCATTATTACATTAATTACATTAACCCTTACAAAGAATTGTTTTTGTAGCCAATGTACGTGTGTTTTAAATGTACATATTGCTTGAGTTTCAGTTAACCCCTGGTCTTTTTAAAACTGTAAACATGATGCGTAGAAATATTGCGTTTCAAATTTGGCAGACTCATGATCTGATTGCTTTCTACTGAGCTTTAACAAGAAATGTTAATGGGTTTCATTTTGTCAGAAAATTGTAATAACAAATTAACAAAATTAACAAAAAATAACCCAATAACAAATTGACAAAATACATTGTACCATCATGACAGAATGTTCATCTTGAGTTTAATATTGAAAGTAACCCTCCTATGAAAGTTAATGTAGCTGATGTGCATGGCTGCATACATGTACCAATACCAGTTCTCGGTACAAATACACACACACACGATCTATATTTCAGGCTACTTACAGGAAATCCATTCCAGTGCTCTTGTAATATTCAATGGATCAAACTGTGGCAGGAGAATGAAACGGCCAGTCTGGAAACTCAGAATCTGATGTGCAAGGATCACAGCAATAAGAAGTTCTTACTACCCGAAATGCACATTCCGGATTGTGGTAATTATTCTTATTTTTTAAGCAAAGACATTGTTATAGTTCAACAATGTATGTTTTTAGTGTGACTTGCTTTTTGTTTCAATCTTTTAACTTTAGCCACAGATATTTACAAAGACCTTCGGAAAAAGAAGTCAAGTTCCTATGCACAGGGGTTAAGCAAATCCTGTTGTCTTTAAAGGGAAACCTATTATACATGCAGTCACCAATGAGACATTGACGTTGTTTTACAACACATGCTTCAGACTCAAACAATTGCTGTAAACCCAGCATACAAGAAATTTATTTATGGAAGTGTTTTCAATACACAGGTGATCATTCTAGCTATACAGATTGAATATTAAGGAAAGCATTCTTATTGCATTGTGTGATGCCACTGTCATAATAGAGACATCTTTAAATGCATACATATTAATATCGTTATCATTTTTTGCACCTGTCTAGAATGTGTCATTGTGAATAGTCACATGATCAATGAGTCTCATGCTCAAAGAACCTCTCCTGATTGGCCACAATATGGGAAAAAAAACATAATTTTGGAAACATACACTAGAACCATCCAATAGACATAAAGAAGCATTTTGACTCATAACATACAACAACAATTTAGTGAGTTAATAATTTGGCACATTGTTTCTTAAACAGGGACCATTAATTCTGTATCAATGTTGTATCTTAATTTAAATTTTCTTTTATGAAAATGAACAGTATCTCTTAGTGATTGGTTCAGGTGATAGACGGTAGAAATGCTGACTATGCATGTTTGCTCGTCTGGTATTTAAAAAATGCTCCTAAATTAGTTTTGTGGTCATGTGTTAAGCATCTTTACATCAGTGTCATATTGGCTTGATTCCAGTTCGTGGGATGACCTTTTTATGTAAGATGTTACCCCCCCCCCGATGAATAAACAGTAATAAGTAATAGGGCACAGTAATTAAATCAGACGTTTGCTGTGCTTGTGTTGGTGAAAAAGATGTGCAAAAGATATGAAGTCTACAAAGTTGTAAAACATTTAATAAAAATATATACTTGATTATACAATGGTAAATTGATGCATTGATATACTGATGCTAATGGTCATTGATGCCTTGATAGTCGGAACGATCTAACGAACGTTGTGACGGGACTTTTTATTTCCCACTGATGCATACTATAATACCACTTCCTGCTATATATATAATTGAATATATATATATATATATATATATATATATATATATATATATATATATATATACATATACACACACACACACACACACACACACACACACAGTGGTTTGCAGAAGTATTCACTTTTTGTTGAATTACAAATAACGTATGCACAGTTTTTCAAACAAACTTCTTTTTATTCCAAGCTGTAGTGGTTAAATGGAAAACTGTTATATGAGGAGGAGGTTAAATGTCAGAAAAACTTGACCTTTCAAACAAATCATTTGCACCTGAGTTGATTTAGGGCTGCAGTAGCAAAGGTGTTGAATACTTATGCAACTGAGATTAATCTGTTTTTCTCTGTAAATCTTATTTATATTCTATATGAGTTTTTTTAACTTTATTAATGTGGAGTAGTTTGTGTAGATTTTACACGTAAAGTCTAATTTGAAATCGTAGTGGAGAACGCTCAGGTGCCAGCAAAATGTGAAAACTTTGCAGGGGTGTGAGTATTTCTGCAAACCACTGTATATTACTTTATTCTAAATTTATGGAATACACAAAAAGGAATGTAACATCTAGTAGGTTTTTAATTATTTCTTCAAGTGCACAGATGGTTAACCAATGGAAATTATATATATATATTTTTATGTAAAGCATGATTGTGAGAGACTGCAGCTTTAGTGCAGCTTTCTGGAGGAACCTGCATGCAAAAAGGATGCCTATATTATATTAACATGTGTACCAAAATGTTATTACATTAACATTCAAGGTGGCACTTAGAGGATTAATTTAAGAAAAGTTCTTCACATTGGGGTTCTGTAGTGATTGTTTCATTCAGTGTGCCTCAAATGTCCTTTAGACTGAAAATAATAGGGACCTAATTAAAATGCAGGTGGAAATTGCTCCCTGCATAACAGTAGACTGTCTCTGAAAATCTTGCCCAACATAAGACTATAAATTATGCTTGCTTAATCAAGGTCAGCTGTGACAGGCCTGTACTTGGAATTTAAGGTTCTTGAGCCAAAGAGGTTTATATCTTTATTCTATGATGCTTTTAGTATCCTGATAACAGCTTCAGCATCATCAACCCACCACAGTTGAGTAACCTCTTCTGTCCTAGACGGAGAGACTGTCATAAATGAATGATGAACTGATAGTTCACACCCCAATATACCTAATTATCTACATTTGGGTTATTTTTGCATTCAAAATTTAAAGGGGATGTACAGTACAAACCTGGGAGGTTGTTAGTTAAAGTGTGACCAAAAAGTGAAAGGAAGGCATGCAATAGACGTGTTGAATAATATGTGAAATTCTACGTGTTAGTATGGGTGACCCAAAACTCTAGTCATGAGTATTACGTCAACATTGGGTACAACAAGTAGTCAAAAGTTGCTAAGATACACACTAAGATACCGGTTGATAGGTATTTTCCAAAATGGCTTAATATTGATATGCAAAACTGAAAAGCTGGTAATGTTTTACATTTTACTCAGAAATATGTTTTTCATATAGAAGCTTGATCCTGGTGGTGCATGTTTTATGATATGACATATATATATATATATATATATATATATATATATATATATATATATATATATATATATATATATATATATATATATATATATATATATATATATATTTAAATAGGAAGTTACACATTGGATTTAATAGATTTAAAAACTGTGATTTGTCTTTACGACAACTTACTGAGACTGATCTTCGGAACAGAAAGGTATTTTTCCGATTCAATTTCAATCTATTTTTATAGCGTTGGTTTTGGAGAGTGTTTTTTTTTGTTAGATGCCCTACTGTCGACAAATGCTATTGGCAGCAGCTCAAACATTTAAAGTGGTGTTGATGGATAAAAACATTAGGGTTTAAATCCGTTATGTGAAGTGGGAATCGAGAGAAAGGGGGTGGTGATTAAGAATGATAGCATGTTTTAGATTTTTGTATTTGTATTTCAACAGGCTTAAATGTACCCAAACTTTGACTCCTGTAAAACCTTAACACCAAACCTATGGGGTTTGCCTTTCAAGAAGGTATTATAGGGAATAGGTCATATCTTTTAGTGTTGAAAGACATTTAAACATTTTTCTTTTAAAAGCATAATTATATATCTTATAACATATCTTATTATTTAACTTGTTTTATAAGCATGCCCAACACAGCAATGCAATAATTAGCAGCTGCTAGGCTGACCTCAGAGACAGTTGAAAGGCAAAGTTAATGTATAATAACTATTTCTAAAACGTGTTTTTAGGGTATATTTTGTATTAGATAGGCTGGCTTGAAATGTTGTTTAAGAGATTCAACATTCTAAAGTCCTGTTAGCTTTAAAGGGCATCTACTGTAGAATAATGACAGCTCTGCTTGGAATCCGACTAGCTGAGCAGATATGAGATTTCTAATTTTGGCATGCGTAAAAGCATCATTTTTTTTTGTTTCTTTTGTTTCTTAATGAACAGTGATGCCTACAGCTAGTATAAGCCCTTCCAGTGTTACCTTAATGGAAGGAAGTGACATCAATCTTGAGTGTAGAACCTCTGGAACACCTTCTCCAGACGTAAGCTGGGATCTAGGCAACTTGGTCACAAGTTATCAGGTAAGCCATTTACCAGCTAATTAACAGATATACAACATGTACGTTATGTAGTATTGCACTCATGTTGCAGGAACAGGACAATCAATTGCATGAATTATTTGATACACTGCAACATTTTAGAATGGTGTTAATTTATTAATAGAACATCCTTAATGACTTATAGTGTGCATGCAAGAATATTTTTGAACCAGGGTAGACTTTGTACTTCAAAATAAAGCTGAGGGGACACTTGTCTACATGTTGCTAGAAAAATGTAGAAAGGGTTACTTTTTTTTGTAGAAAGTGCAGTGAAAGCTGCAAGTTTCAAGCAACTGTATCAAAGGACTGTTGATTTTGTAGCAGCAACATTACATCATAGAATACATTTGCCAATGAAAGTGATGTAAAAAGTCATGTGATTAGCTTCTTCACTGATGAAAAAAACTAAGAAAAATGCCACAGAAAACGAATGCGAAGCCGGTGTGGGATTGTGGCAAAGTAGTGAGTACGTGCAGGTGAGTGCAGTGCAGAACGAATTAATCACACAGACAATGATTCACAGGTGCAAGGGTGTTTACTAATGATTATAATGTACATAGCCTCATGGCAAAACCTGTGAAAAATAATAATGATGTAAGTAGTACAGCAGCGTGTGTCACTTCTGTTTGTAAATCCAACGGGTTTGACCCGAAACCAAAAGTCCAGCCTTTTCTCACCCACACAAAACACTAAACACATACACAGTTCCTACAGTATGGGAATTAAGTGCTTGTGGTGCAAAGACAGTCCCTCAGTGAAAAGTGAGTGTTGATATCCGGGTTTGATGCTGGCCTGCGGCTGCAGCTCTGGGTCATGTTAGTAATCTTGAAACAGACAATACAAACAAACACCCACGGTTTCTTTCACAAATAACAGGGACTCCTCCTAGGTTGTTGCTAACCATATACAAAGGAAAATATCACTTTCACTACGCCCCCTATTTCTACCCTCGCTCATGACCCCTAGGTTAACGAACGCATCCGCTCCTCCAATCCTCGGATGCCACGCCGTCTCCCGTCCGAAACTTGTTGAACTTGGGTGCCGTAGCTCAGCCCCCTTCCTAAATGACCGACTTCCACCTACCCTAAGGAATAATTTGTCGTGTACTCCATTCCTTTTACATGGTGCTCTCACAGGTTGGGAAGGAGATCTAACACCAAGAATCGTTCGATCTCTGTCACAGGGTTATTGTGAGGGAGGCTCTCCTTATCTATTTTTTTCAGGGTGACAGATTTTTTTCTTCTACAATATGTAGTGGAGCACCATTAAAGTCAACATATTCCTAGAAAAAAATGATTTACTATTATGAACCATTTAAAACATCATGTTTTGTTATCATTATAGTCTTTATTAGAAATTACAGAAACATCGGTTTGGTACCGATGTGAAGCATTAGATTATTCTTGTTAAACTGCAATTGTGTGTTAACTGTGTGTGAATGGTATGTTGAAGGTGTTAATGGTGTTACGTTTAAGTCACCAAGTTGTGTTTTCATTGGTAATTGTTTCAAATAAAGGCTTTCATTTGGACTTAATAGTAATTGATAAAGCGAGTCCTACTTTGTTTAAAGCTATTTGAACATGCAGTTCAGCAGACACAACTTGCAAATATTGTTGCACACAGTTACTCTCGTTTACAATTAGTTTTATTTACACAAATAACTGCAAAACATTCAAGCAAAACATTCAAGCTAAAAATGACAAATTCAGAACAAAAATGCTGAGTTTAATGGTCACTATTACCAATGCAATCCTAATACACATATTTAAGAGTGAAGTATTTTATTATATTAAATTCTGGTGAAAATTATGCAGACACTAAAAACACTAAAACTTTGATAGGAAATATCATCTATGTATTGTCCATCAACATTTTATCTACAATGTCTGCATACTGTAGATTAGTGTCCACTGACATCAATGTAGAAGCAACAGATTTCATTCTACATTTTCTAGCTACATGCAGACTAGTGTCCCCTTGGCTTAAGTTAAGAGTGTCTCATCATATGTCTTCTCAGATTCTTTCACAAACACAGTAAGTCACATTTAAAATATAATACATTCTATTTTTTTTCCCCTAACAGCAGTACAACCTGAAGCAACACTATACAACACTCAAGATGATAAATGTTTCTTCCAATGATACTGGAAAAACAATATTGTGCACAGCAGAAAATATTGTGGGGGAAAGTGAATCTTCAGTTATTCTGGTTGTGCATTGTAAGTAAAAAAAACAGCAAATGTGTTGTACTGATTCTGTTGATTTGATATGCAATCCCCTGCAAAGATAATATAGTGGAGGTGGAGGTGTACATACCATTGCAGACAAAAGGATTGGCACCTGTGGTGGGGTGTGGTGTGTGTATAATGACCTTAGACCGAGTCCTGGGTTTCTGTATAACACAAAATATTTACAACCAAACAGTGCACACAAGTATTTGCAAAAATGCCACAGTGTCGTCTTCTCTTGCCTGTCCAGTTCCAGGTTTCACTCCTCGGCCATGCTTCGAACCACCTTGGTTCAATGATACTTAGCAGTGTTAGTCCTCCTGGCAAGACAACCATGGTTTGTTTATATTTGGTCCACTCCAACTCACTCCCAAACCAAATTCCACCAAATGAACCACCAGACTCATCTAAACAGTTCCCTTATAAGTACCAAGCCCCGCCCCATTAATCCGCTAGAGCCAATCACTACTCGATACAACTTCTGCTGAAACCTCGGTCTTAACTAGCAGGAAACTCAGTACACCTGTATTGCCGACCTTCCCAAGATGGCTGTTGCAACCGGACTCTATACCTACTGCATGCGCCATCTTGTTGAAGTCACATCTGTCTGTCAACCTAGCGCCTCTGTCTAAGCCAGTTTTTCCACCTTCCATCTTAACTCTGTTACAGCATCCTATGCGTATTATACCTTAATTTAAATTAACAGATTAAGGTTAACCACTTTTTCATGAATCAAAAAGCAAAATATACAATTTATAGTAATTTAACAATTTTTTTTTTTTTCAAAAAACAAGCACACTTTTTTCATTTAAAGTATATGTGCATCACAAAAGTATTGGCAACCTGCTATTGTAGTTCATATATTCTCCTTTGGCTTTTATTATGGCTTTCAGACATTTCTGATAATTCTAACCAGTATTTTACATCTTGTTGATGAAGTCTGGGCCAATTCTGTTTTGGATATTTCCTTCAGCTAGACACAAAAGCATTTCTATTGGATTGAGGTCTGGTGATTGTGAAGGCCATTCCAGAAACTTTATCATATGCTTTGTCTCATTGTTGAGTTGGAAGATAAACTGTCTGCCAATCTGCCTATGAGCAGATGGTATCATTGTATTTTGTAGAATGTTTTGATACATGGCTGCATTCAATCTGTCTTCAATCACACGAATGTCTCCAGTCCTTGAACTGCTAAAACACCACCATATCATGACCGGACCACCTATGTGATTAACTGTTGGTACAAGGTTTTCTTCA
This sequence comes from Polyodon spathula, assembly GCF_017654505.1. Taxonomy (NCBI): domain Eukaryota; kingdom Metazoa; phylum Chordata; class Actinopteri; order Acipenseriformes; family Polyodontidae; genus Polyodon; species Polyodon spathula. The sequence goes on from NC_054535.1 coordinate 67,379,507, forward strand.
CTGAAGGCTTTTCTCCAAACATACTGTGACTCATTTTTGGTGAAAAGTTATATTTCAGTCTCATTGGACCCGAAAATTTTGTTGATGAATGCTTCAGATTCCTGTTTGTATTTCTTGGCAACTTTTAGATGGTTTGTGCACAAAATTCTTCTGTGTTCATGTATCTTTCTACAGATCATGCACTATTAAGCCTGATGCTTCTTGAAGTCCTTGGCTGTTAATCTTGTTTTTTTTTTACCTTCTCTGACAATTCCCTTAGTTTTCTTTGGACTTCTACGTCTTTCAGGCGTTACAGTTGAATTTGTTCTTGAGTGTGGATTTTCTCTGATGCTGTTCTGTAGCCATTCCCTTTGTTGTTGTGTGCTACGAGTGCTTTTCTTAAACGTGAATCCAATTCCTTTATCTTGACCATCATCTGCTGTGTTGCCAAAACATTCTTCAACAGATGTTGGAAATAATGACCCTTTTTTCTGGCTATTGACTTTATAATGCAGCTTAGTGATTGTATAAAGGCTTTCAATCAATTAATATATTTTTTATTTGTTCTATTACATTTTTACAGACTTTTAATGAAAAGGTACCAATACTTTTGTCATGAACAATTATTTGAAAGAGATTTTTTTTAAAATGTTATTTTACAAAGATTGTTTGTTAAACTACCTTGAAATTGTGTATTTTGGTCTTTGTCATATTAATAGTGGTAATGTTCATTAAATGTTTGTGTTTATCACGTTTTCTTGAATTATCTTATGCCAATACTTTTGTATGTGACTGTATGTACTTATGTCACATGAGACTTGCTAGTAACATAAGTTATTGAGAATATCAAATTCCGGGGATATAGCCGTTCATCCATCCACCTGTATAGCACATTTTTGGATTCATCTGGAGAATTGTGATTTTGCTGCTAATTCTTACTCTATACTATTCTGTAATACTGTTGATATATGTCATGGTTAATTCTACTGATAGCTCTGATTTTGAATTTACAGCATGGTGGGGTGTGTATTTTAGTGACATACCTGTTATTACTAAGCATTCTACAGCTAGCTCAGGGGTATAGCCAACCGTTACAGTGTTTTTGGTATTTTGTAGAGTAAAGATTTATGTTTTTTTTTTTCATGATTAGAATACAGATAAACGTTTAATTGTTAAAAAATGGCTTATGTTACATAATGAAACAAAGTAGTAACTTTCAAACTAAAGCATACATAAGATTTCTTTGAGCAGCACTACCTGAATGTGTTTGTTTCAAACACATATATCTTTGTATTTTTTAAGGTTTCATAGTGATAACAATCTGTTTTTCTCCTCCTGTTTAGTTCCACCAAAAATAACATTTTTAGGCCAGGCAGTACTGGACCACCACTGGTGCATTCCATTCAGTGCAAGAGGGAACCCAAAGCCAAAGCTAATTTGGTTCTATGAAGGGGCTGTTTTAAATGAGACCGACTTCATCTGGACTAGTATTCACCTCGCCTATGACAGTGAACACCACGGCTGCCTGCAACTAGATAGCCCCACTCATCTCAACAATGGCCAATACACTCTGCTGGCAAAGAATGAATATGGGACAGATGAACGCACTGTTTCTGCTCATTTTATGCCAGATCCATGGCTTGGTAAGTAAAACTAAACCACATTTATTTTAATTGTACCAGTTCAGGATTTATGACTGGATTTACAGTATATATTAAGACCATTTTATTTTTTTTCTGGATCTGCATTGCAGTTCATTCACAAGAGGACTTGTATTTCTCACACAGCACTATAATAATTATTAAATCCACAGAATTTCAGGATTGGTAAACCCCAGAGATAAAGTTGAAAATTCTGAGACACATCTTTGTATTTACTTTATATTTACAATAATTTTTTTAAATGAAACAAATGAAACTTTATGCATTTGGTTGCTGCAGTGTCTCACACGCACAGTGTTATCAGTAAATAGTACAGTGAGTAAATGGAAATGCTCTGTGGCAACACTATATAACCTGGACAGAGCTCAATATGACATGATGCACTGGCTCCTATTGTCAGTGTGGATTCTTTGAATTTGCTTCCCCTCTTGAATCATTTTTTACTTTCAAATCTGTACTGCATGTGTCAATGGCTTGGTTTACATGCAAGAACAAAACAAAAAGTATTATGTTGTTTTCATGCTATTTGGGCAGTACATTTGTTTTTCTTAGGGGAGAGATAGTCCAAGTTCAAATGACCAAAATAATATTAAAATATGGGAAGATATATTGGGCCCTATTTAGCAACTATGTGCTCTGCCGCTATGGCTCGGGCAAAAATGACAGCGTTAGCGAACCGCAACGATAGCGCACGAGAACGTGGTTTAGAAGTCAGGTATCGTGTGGGCTAACGCACATCAAATAGCGAATCATGTGAATTTTCCGGGGCCCCATAAGGCTAGTATGATCTGTGCTGTGCTCAATCTGTATCTAGTTAATACCTCCTCCTTAAGTGAATATGGTTTGCATATCAAGTGGCTTCCTTCGCTGTATTTTGTGACGTGATTTGCATACATTTCCACACATTAACATTATTCATTATATTTAAATGACTCAGACACTACCTTTTCCACACACTTTTTTTTCCACGTGTTAGGTTGCCTGCCACTTGTTAGTGAATACAGCAGGTGTACAAAGCACACAGTAAAGGGGCTTACTGCCTGCAAAACACATTACCACTGTTTAGTGAATGAGGCCCTTTGTTTGGCCATGTAGAAATTATTATTATTATTATTATTATTATTATTATTATTATTATTATTATTATTATTATTATTATTTTCTTAGCAGACAATTGTTACAAAATCACAGTACAAAGTATCACATTGTAAAATATCACTTTAATCCAGTGCGATTTACCGATTTACCCACCCTTTGTAGTGTGAGAAGGTGATCTACCCACCCTTTTTAGTGTGAGAAGGCGGTTTGCCCACCCTTTTTAGCTGCACCATATTTTTGTCACGCACTTTCTACAGCTTGAGGAATGTGTGTGCTACATCATATTGTCATGACAATGGATAAAGGATTTTACATTTTTATTCTCAATGTAAACCAAGCCAGTGACACTTTCTACTTATATACATATTAGTATCAATGAAATTAACCATTTCAGTTATTTTTACTATTATTATTAGTTATTTATTTTGAATAGAAAAAGTCTCAAAAACAGTAAATACTGTAACAGTCTGAATAGTTATAGATATGAATTATTGCCTTAAAGCCATGTTTATCTATCTATCTATCTATCTAACCTATCTACCTATCTATCTATCTATCTATATATCTATAGTATCTATCTCTATATCTATATCTATATATATATATATATTATATATATATAATAAATAGTATATATATATAATATAAATATACATATATATATATTTTATATATTGGAATGAATGACTAACATATGATATATGATACACAAAATAACCCAAGTTTGATGCCCTCCCACACTATTTTATGATTGGAAGAATGAATTTGGTTTTAGGAAGGTACAACTGTGGGCCTGACATTACAGGTGTAATATAATTTGAGTTTACAGCAACACACGACTTTGGCAAAGGTGGTTTCAGGAAGTAACCACATTGTAGACAAAAGGACAGAAAGTATTTCATAACTGTAGAGTTATATGAGTTGTGAATATGATACTTTGCAGGTAAAAGGACAGGCCTAAAGGCTACTACAGTAAACAGATGATTTTTCCTGGTTCATTTTTGAGGTACAATAGTTTAAAGCTTATGGTTATAGTATAGTATTTAGCAGGTGCTCCAGTGGCTTTGACATATGTAGCTAGCTTCTTCACGTCTACTTGCTACCATTCAATATTATTATTATCTGTACAATAGTTTTATGACACATTTGAGGGTGGAGTCATCCAATGTGAACTCATGTTTACCACACCTGAAGCAAAAAGTCAAGATGGTTTAGCCTCTATTTCTGGTGCCTCTGCAATCAAGGAGGTTATTGCATGAAATCCAAGTTGTACGAGACGAGCAACCAGAAGGACTCACTCTTGAAACTTCAATCACGCAAAAATTGTTGTTGGCTTTGAACCACCAAATAGCCAGGGGATTGTTGACACTTTCAGTGTCAGAACATCAGAATCAATGAAACTATGCAAGATGGTCACCTGAAGAAAGCATGCTTCCAAGTTCACATACTGAAGTTAACTAAAACCTTTTTCTAGCAAATGGTATTTAGCCAATTGTCCTCTGCCTGAATGGTGCTGTTGTAAATAGCCTGGCTGCTGTGTTGGGAGGTTGAAACTATACACCTGCTAGAATTTACCAGGCCACTGTTCTCTCATTTTTGGCTGCTCATCAGATTCCAAATGCCAGAGCTTTTTGTCCCAGAAGAGAAAGAGGTGCTGCAAGTCTATACTTGAAGCACTGGCCTGGCCAAAACTGATAAGAACACTGGCCTGGTTGAAACCAGACACATCGTCTTAGTGCAAACTGTGACAGAGTATACAATATCTGCCTGAAGTCCAAGTTGGTCTTCACATATTTTGACGAGTATTACACAACATAGTGATCACCACCGCTGAACACCATTTTTGTGGTTTGCAGAAAAAATACAAATACTACTTGTATGAAAGGGTATAGGTTATTACAGGTAAAATTATTTTTCAATGTATTTGATTTTAATATTCTAGATATATTCAACCAAAACTATTTATTGTTTTGACCACACAATGGATTATTGTGTGATATATCATATGTTACAAAAACATTTTTGTATGCAGACTTTTTTGTTGATGTCTTCAAAAATAGGAAATATGTAAGTGTTTATCACAGTTAGCTCTAGGCTCAGTCTAACATTTTTATTTTTTTATTTTTGTTTTGTAGATTCCACAGAACCTCCTTATTATGGTAAGTTTGGTTGGGCATAACAACATTTTAAAAAATCAATTGAAAAATGCAAAATGTCCCCCAAAAATGGTTTGGATCATTATCCTTATATCCCAACCAATTTGGCAAGTGTATGCATACACATTAATATTACTTCCAGAACTACCTGAAATGTAGAATATAGAAATAAGTAGCTGTTTTACTTTTTTTTTTTTTTAATCAAATAAAGAATACAGAAATAAATAGATTTGCTTCAAGTATAGCAAACCTAGCATTGTTGATGCAACATTTAGGGTAAAATAAGATGTACAGGAATGCTCAGGAATCTAACACTTCAACTAATCAAGACAAAAAATGTTAAATGGCTTCAGCTAGCACAGAAAAATATATATTCATAAGCTGTCAATATGGTGCACAAAAAAGGAGCATAGCAGAAATGTGATACTCCTAAGTGCCTTCTTCAGTCAAGATCCATCTAATTTAGCTTGGAGTGCACCCCTCAGAAATAACGGCTGTATTCAGTTGCATAGCTGGAAAGAGCTCTCAGAAGTCTCTTCGCGCAGGTAGTTTTGTAGAGCAGAAACAAGTAAATAAAAAAAGGTTGTCTCAGAGGTTGTCAAAATAAATCATCATGGTTTGTTACCTGGCAACATCAATATTGAAAACAGTGTGTTTGCCCCTCAATGTCCATATTGTGGACTGTTATTTTATATACATAAATATGTTTTCATTTGTTTTCATTTCTTCAGGAACATTGATAGTGATGTTTTTCTTTAATATATATATATAGTATATATATTATATATATATATATATATATATATATATATATATATATATATATAGATATATATATATATATATATTTATAACTGCAGAAAGTCTGAACCTGGATTTGTTTCTCTTATACAGACTATACCTCTGATCCTGCACCCACCAGTGTTCCAGATGTGGAACCAGACAGCATTGCTGTAAGTATTTGTAAGCTAAGGCATTTGGTATGTAGTACTGCGCAGAAAGCCTCTATTATTTAGCAGTGTTCCTAGATGGAAGAACACCGACTTATACAAAGAGACTATACCTGAAAGGACCTGCCTAGTTGGCTGTTTTTTTAACGTACACCTTTATTCAATTGCTCACACAATAAAAAATAACATAATAATTAACTAGGTTAATATCCGCACTGTTTAATCTTATCAATTGGAACGCTACATGATTCTGTACATATTTTCAATACCATAATTTTACTATAACAAAATGTAATCTTTATAACATGCCCTGATAATGTAACTGATTCTCTTTTTAGTTAAAGATGGAACGCAGGTCAGGTCACTATTGTAGCTTTCCTCAACAGATTCATCAGATAGGGGCCCATTTTTAAAGCAAGTGAAAAGTAAAAGTTCTGAAATAAGTATCAGACTTAAACAACTGACTCAATATGGCAAACTAGATATAGTATATGTCGGCACTACCTAGATTAATCCTAATGCTAGCTCATGCAACAATAGTGTAAATTGTACTTGCACATAAAACCAACATTTTATTAAAACACTAAAAAAATGATTAGTGTTCAGGCCGGAGGATAAGATTACAATAAAGTATATTCACTCATGAACTCACTCATGCTGTTTTCAGGTGTATGTAGTGGTAGGCGTTGCTGCTGTGGCGTTCATAGGATTTGTGTTGATGTTGATCGTCCTGAAATTTGGAAGGAACTCCAAATTTGGAATTAAAGGTAGGATATGCCATTTTTACAGTGATTAGTATTTAACTATAAATAACTGAAAATGGAACAGCTGTGGAAAGTTAACAGAAATGTTTACGGAAACTGTCTCATTTTATTCCTGTGTGACTGTATCGCTTCAGATAATCTTTCCGCAGTGCTTCATTTAACAGCCAGGTTTATTTATGTAATGATAATTCTCAATTAGCAATGTAGAATGATTTTTACCAGGGATAAGCATTTAAAATGAAAAACAATGTTCTTAACAAGTTCAGTTTGTGATGTGAATACTCAGTGCAGCAAGAAAGTACAGGCTGGAATGGCTATCGTAATGTGTTCACCATTGGCCAACCTGAAAATACAGAACTGAGCACCACTTAATTTAAGCTAATCAGGACAAATATCTAGCTATAACCCTAGATACTTGTAAAATAATGTGATATATGTTGTTATAAAGAGGTGTGTTATTTTTTTTTTTTTTATCTTAAAAAGTGCATCTGATGGCAAAATGCCTAATCTTGGATGGCTATTTTGGTATAGTTGGATTTCGTTATCTGCATTCGAAGAGAATATCTGATATTGGTTGGGGGTTAACTGATGCACATAGTAGCATTGTGATCCTTACATGTCTTTGTACTGTTGACCACATTATTTGTCTTTAACACTGGATTTTTTCTATGAGTTCCAAAGGTATGTTTGGTAGACCTTAATAACATCACGATCGGGGGAGAAGGGGGTGTGGGTGGGGGCAGGGGGGCAGGGATACTTCTGAGATCTCGGTAATTAATTATATGGTAATTGCAAGTTACCTCCACTGATTTGCCTTGATTCTTGACTGGTGTGGACCAAAGCATTTTATATGTGTGCCCTTGGGCTGTTGCATAGGCTATTGGTATGCACAGTATCAGTACAAGCTTTCACAGCTATGATGCAATACAACTCTTTGCATTGAGCCTGCTGGGTAATTGCTTGCATAGAAATGTGCTGTATATTTAAAGTAATACATCTTATGTTCACAAGGATTTGCTTTTCTTAATATAAAAGCATGCAGGTGGGCAGCAGCTTCAATGCTGTAGTTACAGCACTTCTAAAATTCCTATAAGAGAAGAGGATCCTGGAAAAATAGAAAAAAAAGTTGATTTGTTAATTATGTTGTAAACATGTGTTTGTATTATTGCTATATTTAAATACTTGCCCTATATTTCTGAGTTGCACCAACTTTTTACATACAGCATGATCCTGAAGTGTTAATTTAATACTCTTTCTAAGAAACAAGTACATCTTTTAGTGCATGTTCGATGTAACAAGGAAGTTCACTTCTTTACATGGGTCAATGGGCAATATACTAATTTCCCCTTGGAGCCCAACCCATCAAGGACAGTGTGGATAATTCGGACCTATTGCTTTTGGAAAACTTTACACGTTGAATCATCCAAGCCTATGAAATAGAATGGAAGGTCTTCGTTTTCAATCATTATTGTTTTACGTAGTCTACTGTGTCCCTTTGTTGTATTGAGATTTAAGAACTTGCTCAATTCTATACTGTAGACAAAATAGCAGTTTCATTTGTTTCATGTATTGTTAAGGTAGCCACCTAGCAGGAACAACCAGAGGTTTACAAGATTAATTAAAGTGTGTATTATTTAAAAAGCAAGCCCTTGATATTTTTATCAGGCCAAATGATCATTTGTGATTAATATCATTTTATTTTCTGCTGATTTCTCTGTATTTACTATTTATTTATTTTTGCTGGCGTTAGATTTATAGATTGACTATGCTAAATATGGAACAGAAAAATGAGATTTTAATGGGGCATCAGGTTCTATTTTTAAATGCATGTCTAAACAGGCCACTTATCAATTGTGTCAGCAGAAGCCCACAATCTTATTAGAGCAAAGCACTCCTTTTGTTGAGGCTGTGTAAAAGCAATCTGGATTAGATTTCACCTGTGCTAAGAAACTTTCACCTTGAACTAGTGGATTAACTCCCTCTAAATGTGTTTACTGGGAGACAGTATACATTATTGAACAATATAATAGAAAGGACATTTAGTGCAAAAAACAAGCCTGTCCTTCTTATAGTAAAGTGTGTGTGTGTGTGTGTGTGTGTGTGTGTGTGTGTGTGTGTGTGTGTGTGTGTATAATAGATGTAAATAATATATAAGTATATATATAATACGATATCTATATATATATATATATATATATATTATACGTTGAAGGTTGACTCCAACTTGAAACTTACAATATAGTTGTTGAACCTTGAAAACTTACTTACTATAGTTGTTGAAACTTGACCTTACTGAGGCATTTAGTTGTCTTTTGAACACACAACAATTGGTCAGAAGAAGGGCACTGACTCTCTTTAGTGCATTAGCACATTACTTTTCCATGCTCTTGGATGCAGCCTGTGTTTTCTCTGTTAGGCAAGGTGTGTGGGAGTAAGCCCTTAGAAAGGGTACTGGAGGTACACTGGAGTGAAGTAGAAGCATACCAATTCATTAATGATTCAGGAGGACCGGTTTCAGCTTTCTCTCCGTTCGAAGGAGTGCTGGCTAATCAATAAATCACTCTCAAGGTCACAAATGACTCTACCATCCCAATGTCCCGCAATATCTTCTAGAGCACATTGGTACTTAACATGGGTAATATTTTGGATTATGTTGCTTCTAGGGCAGCACAATCACTGCAGTTTATTAGGTATATATTTGCCCTTATCTAGTATGTGATTGCAAAAAATAATCTATGGTGGCATGTTTTCTTGGCGCCGCTATGATTTACAGTCTTAAAGATATTGTTTGATGTCGAACAAAAACTGCAGTCATATTTTATCAAGTTGATATATCTTCAGATCCTAAGGAAGCTTCAGGAATGTTTTTAGAATATTTTCTTAAAGTCATGAGGCAATGCACAAAAACGGTGTCCTGTTTTTTGTTGAACTCACTGCTGCAAGAGCTTTCCTGTTACATGCTTTTACAGTCAGTCACAGACACAGTAGCCACTTCTCTACAGTATGATATTTCTGACATGGGAGCATGGGAGAGAATCTACATAGGATACAATTTGATTGACATTTCCCAGAGTTATCATTTCTGTGGTGTGATCTATTTGTTCTGTTGTATCTGTAGCACTTCAGAACCAATGTTTGCTCTTAGGTGGAATGGAATTAGCTTGTGTGTGTGTGTGTGTGTGTGTGTGTGTGTATATACATACATATGCAAAAGTATTCAGACCCCTGACCAATTCTCTCATATTACTGAATTACAAATGGTACATTGAAATTTCATTCTGTTTGATATTTTAATTTAAAACACTGAAATTCAGAATCAGGTGACATTGCTTTTATGTTGGGAAATATTTTTAAGAAAAATAAAAAACTGAAATATCTTGTTTACATAAGTAATCAACCCCACACATTAATATTTGGTAGAGCCACCTTTCGCTGCAATAACAGCTTTAAATCTTTTGGGGTAAGTATGTACCAGCTTTGCACACAGTGTCGGAGTGATTTTGGCAAATTCTGCTTGGCAGATTTGCTCCAGGTTGTTCAGGTTGGTTGGACGACGCTTGTGGATCTCAATTTTCAAATAGTGCCACAGATTCTCAATGGGATTGAGATCAGGACTTTGACTGGGCCACTGTAGGACATTCACCTTTTTGTTCTTGAGCCACTCCAGTGTTGCTTTGGCCTTGTGCTTGGGATCATTGTCCTGCTGAAAGGTAAATTTCCTCCCAAGCTTCAGTTTTTTAACAGACTGAAGCAGATTCTCTTGCAGTATTTTCCTGTATTTTGCGCCATCCATTCTTCCTTCAATTGTAACAAGATACCCAGTCCCTGCTGATGAGAAGCATCCCCACAGCATGATGCTGCCACCACCATACTTCACTGTAGGGATGGTGTGTCTTGAGGCATGGGCAGTGTTAGGTTTGCGCCACACATAGCGCTTTGAGTTTTGGCCAAAAAGCTCTATCTTGGTCTCATCTGACCACAAAACCTTTTCCCACATCGCATCTGGGTCACTCTCATGCTTTCTGGCAAACTCCAGACGTGCTTTCAGATGGTACTTTTTGAGTAACGGCTTCTTTCTTGCCACCCTCCCATACAGGCCAGTGTTATGCAGAGCTCTTGTTATGGTTGACTGGTGCACCATTACACCACTCCCAGCCACTGAACTCTGCAGCTCCTTCAAAGTGATTGTTGGCCTCTCTGAGGCTTCTCTCACAAGTCTCCTTCTTGTTTGAGCGCTGAGTTTTGAGGGACGGCCTTTTCTTGGCAGTGCCTGGGTGGTGTGATGCAGCTTCCACTTCCTGATTATTGATCCAACTGTGCTCACTGGGATATCCAAACACTTGGATATTATTTTGTACCCTTTCCGTAATCTATGCATTTGTATTACTTTATCTCTAACTTCTGTAGAATGCTCTTTGGTCTTTATTTTCCTTCAGATTCACAGCCTTACCAATGATCCTTCAACAGTGGGGTTTTTATCCAGAAAATGTGACAGCAACTTTAATGGTTCACAGGTGGAGGCCAATGGTAAGGTAATTGTGTCCTCGTTAGGGCAATTTCTTTCATCGGTGCAAACTGGGAGCTTCCACAGCACAGGGGTTGAATACTTATGCAAGCAAGATATTTCAGTTTTTTATTTTTCTTAAAAATATTTCCCAACATAAAACCAATGTCACCTTACAATAATTGATTCTGAGTTTCAGTGTTTAAAAATAAAATATCAAACAGAACGAAATTTCAATGTACCATTTGTAATTCAGTAATATGAGAGAATTGGTCAGGGGTCTGAATACTTTTGCAAGCCACTGTGTGTGTGTGTGTGTGTGTGTGTGTGTGTGTGGTGTGTGTAATATATATATATATATATATATATATATATATATATATATATATATATATATATATAATATATATATACTATATATACAGTGCCTATAGAAAGCCCACACCCCCTTTCAAAATGTTCACCTTTTGTTGCCTTATAGCATGGATATAAAATGCATTCAATTTTTTTTTTTCATTTATCTACCCTTCCTACCCCACAACTTCAAAGTGAAAAAAATATTCTAGAAATTTATAGAAAACTATTTAAAAATAAAAACTGAAATAGCTTGGTTGGTTAAGTTTCCACCCTCCCCCCTTGTAATAGCAATCCTAAATTGGCACAGGTGTATCCAATCACCTTAAAAATCACACACCAAGTTAAGTGACCTCCACCTATGTTAAATTGTAGTGATTCACATGATTTCAGGATAAATTCAACAGTTCCTATAGGTTCCCATTGCTGGGCAGTGCATTTCAAAGCAAAGACTCAACCATGAACACCAAGGAGCTTTCAAAAGATCTCCGGGACAAAGTTGTTGAAAGGCACAGATCAGGGGCCTTGAAAAAGCCTTGAATATCCCTTGGAGCACGGTCAAGACGATTATTAAGATGTGGAAGGTGTATGGCACTACCAAGACCCTGCCTAGAACAGACTGTCCCTACAGTCTGGTTGACCGAGCAAGAAGGATACTGATCAGAGAGGCAACCAAGAGGCCAATGACAACTTTACAAGAGTGACAAACTTTTATGGCCAAGACTGGTCAAATATTGCATGTGACAACAATATCCCAAGCACTCCACAAATCTGGCCTGTATTTTACCTTGAATCCCATTTGAAGTATGCAAAAAATCAGGAGATTCTGTAGCGGTGTAGCAAAAAGTTTTGTGGTCTGAAAAACTAAAAGGCAACTTTTTGGCCTAAATGCAAATCTTTATTTTTGGTGCAAACCCAACACACCGCATCACCCAAAGAACACCATCCCTACTGTGAAGCATGGTGGTGGCTGCATCATGCTATGGGGATGTTTCTCATTGGCAGGGACTGGGGCACTAATCAGGATAGAAAGGAAAATGAATGGAGCAAAGTACAGATAAGTCCTTGAGGAAAACCTGCTGCCCTCTGCAAGAAAGCTGAAACTGAGATGGAAGTTCACCTTTCAGCATGACAACAACCCAAAGCACACAGCCAAAGCTACACTAGAGTGGCTAAGAAACGAAAAAGGTAAATGTTCTTGAGTGGCCCAGTCAGAGCCCCGACCTAAATCCAATCAAAAATATGTGGCATGACTTGAAGATTGCTGTCCATCAGCGCTCCCCAAGGAACTTGACAGTGCTTGAACAGTTTTGTAAAGAAGAATGGTCAAATATTGCCAAATGTAGGTGTGCAAAGTTGGTAGAGACCTATCCTAACAGACTCACAGCTGTAATTGCTGCCAAAGGTGCTTCCACCAAGTATTAACTCAGGAGGGGTGGAGACTTATCCAAATATGATCTTTCAGTTTTGTATTTTTAATATTAAATTTTTTCTCATTAAAAACTTTTTTCCCCTTAACAGTGTGGAGTATGGTGTGTAGATAAGTGGAAAAAAATCCTCATTTAAATGCATGAAACTCTGAGACATTGACACAAGAAAATGTGAAAAAAGTTCAAAGGGGTATAGACTTTCTATAGGCACTATATATATATATATATATATATATATATATATATATATATATATAATATATATATATATATATATATATATATATATATATATATAAACAGTGGTTTGCAGAAGTATTCACTCCCTACCAATAATGTCACGTTTTGTTGAATTGCAAATAAAGTATGCACAGGTTTTCAAACAAACCTTTATTTTTTTTTTATTCAAAGTTGCATAGGTCTCTACTAGCTTTGCACAGTAGGATGGTGAAACTTTTGCCCATTGTCATGGGAAAATTGCTCTAGTTCTGATAAGTTTGTTAGAAATCGTCGATGGACTGCAATCTTCAAATCTCACCATAAATTTTTGATTGGATTCAAGTCAAGACTTGGTCTGGGCCACTCAAGAACATGAAGGCTCTTCTTGCTCAACCACTCCAGTGTGGCTTTGGCTTTCTGTTTTGGGTCATTGCCCTGCTGAAATGTGAATTTCCTCCCCAGTTTCCGAGTCTTGGCTGACTCAAACTGGTTTTCCTCAAGGATTCGCCTGTACTTTGCACCATCCATTCTCCTCTCTATCCTAACAAGCTTCCCAGCCCCTGCTGAAGAGGAGCATCCTCATAACATGATGCTGCCACCACCTTGCTTGAGAGTTGGGATGGTGTTGACTGGGTGATGTGCAGTTTTGGACTTGCGCCAGACGTAACGCTTGGAATTTAGACTGAAAAGTTACATTTTTGTTTCATCTGACCACTAAACCTTTTTCCACATGTCTGGAGTATCATCTACATGCTTTTTCGCAAACTCTGTATGTGCTTTAAGATGAGGCTTTTTGAGTAATGGCTTTTTTCTTGCCATCTATCCATACAGGCCAGCTTTGTGTAGGGACTGGCTTATTGTTGATGTGTGAAAACTGACTCCCATCTCAGACACAGAACTTTGCAGATCTCTCGAGGTCATTGTTGGCTTCAGAGTTACATCCTGAACCAGTTTCCTGCTTGCCCGGCTGCTCAGTTTGGGAGGGCAACCTGATCATAGTGTCTGGGTGGTATGATGCATCTTCGCCTTCTTAATTATGGACTTCACTGTGCTGAGAGGGATAATCAACGCCTCTTGTACCCTTCTCCTGCTTTGTGCCTCTCTACCACTTTATTCCTGACTTGTTTCTAAAGCTCCTTCGTCTTCGTGGTTGCTTTCTTGGATCACTATATGAGTTGCAGATTGAAAGTGTTTATATACCTGAGGGAAATTATCTACAAGTTAAACCACTTTGAATACACACAGGCTGAAACTATTTCACTCATTTTTGTGACCTTTCAAACAAACCATTTGTACCTGAGCTGATTTGGGGCTGCAGTAGCAAAGAGGTTGAATACTTATGCAACTGAGATTAATCATTTTTTTCTCTGTAAATCTTACTTATTTATATTCTATATGCATTTTTTAACTTTATCAATGTGGAGTAGTTTGTGTAGATTCTAGATGTAAAGTCTAATTTGAAAGTGTTGTGGAGTACGCTCAGGTCCCAACAAAATGTGAAAACTTTGCAGGGAGGTGAATACTTCTGCATATATATATATATATATATATATATATATAATATATATATATATATATATATATATATATATATATAGTGTATATAGTGTACTTCTGTCCCAGTTTCAGCTTACTTGCAGAAACTCTGTCCTGTCCTGACTTCTCTTTGCTCCATTCATTTTCCCTTCTATCCTGATAAGGACCCTAGTCCCTGCCGATGAGAAACATCCCCTTAACATGATGCTGCCACCACCATGCTTCACAATAGGGATGGTGTTCTATGGGTTTTGCGCTGTGTTGGGTTTGTGCCAAACATAACACGTTGCATTTAGACCAAAAAGTTCAATTTTGCCACATGGCTACAGAATCTCCTGAGTGTTTTTTTGCATACTCCAAACAGGATGCAAGGTGGGTTTTCTTGAGTTATGGCTTCCTTCTTGCCACCCTACCATACAGGCCAGATTTGTGAAGTGTTTGGGATATCGTTGTCACATGCACACTTTTACCAGTCTTGGCCATAAAAGCCTGTAGCTCTTGCAAAGTTGCCATTGGTCTCTTGGTAGCCTCCCTGATTAGTCTCCTTCTTGCTCGGTCATTCAGTTTGGAGGGACGACCTGATCCAGGGAGGGTCTTGGTGGTGCCATACACCTTCCACTTCTTAATAATCATTTTGACTGTACTCTCAGGAATATTCAAGGCCTTTTATACCCATCCCCTGATCTGTGCCTATCAACAACTTTGTCCCAGAGTTCTTTTGAAAGCGCCTTCATGCTCATGGTTGAGTCTTTGCTTTGAAATGTACTACCCAGCACAGGGAACCTACAGGAACTGTTGACTTTATCCTGAAATCATGTGAATCACTACAATTTAACACAGGTGGAGGCCACTTAACTTGATGTGTGATTTTGAAGGTGATTGGTTACACCTGAGCTAATTCAGGATTGATATTACAAGGGGGGGTGGACACTTATCCAACCAAGCTATTTCAGTTTTTTCATTTTTAATTAATTTTCTACACATTTCTAGAATATCTTTTTCACTTGGGTAGGATGTGTAGATAAATGCATTTTAGTTCTTGGCTATAAGGCAGCAAAAGGTGAAAATTTTGAAAGGGGGTGTAGACTTTCTATAGGCACTGTATATTAGGGATCTGATGAATACAGAGGTTCCGAATAATTTTCCTTTAATGTCTCACTGAACTGACACATTTCTATTCAAAGCCAGTTAAACTTTTAAATCACACAGTCGGGTTGTGCTGTGTGTATAATCTCCAAAGTGCTTTCAATTATAAACAAACTGCCGCCTTTTAATCTGTAAACAGGTGAGTTTCACATGGCTAATGCAGATCCACATTATAAACACACAAGCATAAAAATAGTGTGTAATGTTTTTAGGTAGGGTTTTAAAAAAATCCCTCTCATTACAATTCTTCGATCTATTGATGGTGAGCTTTAAAAGTTTTAAATTGAGATGAGGCAAAACATACATGGTGATAATTGTCCAGTTAAAAGCCGACAATTCCTTTTGAATTGAAAGCACTCTGCAGAACCTAATGACATAATTTAAGAGCATCACCATATTCAAATTAAATGTCGGTTCCATTTGTTTTTGTTTTTTTTAACCGTAAATGAAGACATTATACACTATTGTTATGCTTGTGTGTTTATAATGTGGATCTGCATTGGCCATGTGAAACTCACCTGTCTGCAGATTAAAAGGTGACAATTAGATTTTTAATTGAAAGAACTTTGGATATTATACACACAGCACAACCTGATTGAAGTGTCAGTTCAGTGAGACCTTAAATAAAAATTATTGGGAACCGCTGTATTTAGCCCATCCCTATATATATATATATAGATATCAGTGCTGTGAAAAAAGTATCCCCCCCCCCCCCCCCCCCGTCCCCCCCGTCTGATTTTCTGCATTTTTGCACATTATTCACATTGAATTTGGTCAGATCTTTTTGTTGGTTGAATTAGTATATAGAGGGAGTCTGAGAGAAAAAGTGACACCAAAGTTTGGTGCTTCTTTCATTTGTTTGGTGTGCAAGGTAATCAAACATGCAATCTTCAGGTGTGAAAAAGTTCTTGCCCCCTAGTTAACTCAACCCAATTAAGGGATAATTAGGGTCAGCTGTTTGAATACTTTGGTTAACAATCAGGCCTGATTTGGGCCAGCTGTGCCAAATATAAATCTGACTAACTTTGGCCCTTACCATCAGAGTGAAGTTGTCAGCACACAGGTTCTAGAGGCACATCATGCCCCGATCAAAAGAAATTCCTGAAGACCTCCGGAAAAAAGTTAATGTCTATCAGTCTGGAAAGGGTTACAAAGCCATTTTTAAGGCTCTGGAGCTCCACCAAACCACAGTCAGAGCCATATTGTGCAAGGTGTAATTTTGTCCAGGAAGTCACAAAGAACCGTAGAACAATATCCAGGGATCTGCAGGCCTCTCTCACCTTGGTTAATGTCAGTGTTCATGACTCCACCATCAGAAAGGGCAAAAATGGGATTCATGGCAGAGTAGCAAGGCGGAAACCACTGCTCACTAAGAAGAACATGAATGCTTAAGTTTGCCAAAAAGAACCTGGATGATCCTCAAGAGTTCTGGAACAATGTTCTATGGATAGATGAGTCAAAAGTGGAACTTTTTGGCCAACGTGGGCCCCGTTATATCTGGCGAAAACCGAACACTGCATTCCACAGTAAGAACCTTATACCAACTGTCAAGCATGGTGGTGGTAGTGTCATGATTTGGGGATGCTTTGCTGCATCAGGACCTGGACGACTTGCCATCATTGACGAAACCATGAATTCTGCTCTGTATCAGAGAATTCTATAGGAGAATGTGAGACCATCCATCCGTGAGCTGAAGCTGATGCGCAGCTGGGTCATACATCAAGACAATGATCCAAAACAAACAAGCAAGTCTACACAGAATGGTTGAAGAACAAGAAATTTAAAGTTTTGGAATGGTCTAGTCAAAGTCCAGACCTAAACCCCATTGAGATGTTGTGGCAGGAACTGAAATGAGCAGTTTATGCTTGAAAACCCACAAATGTCACTGAGTTGAAGCAGTTCTGCATGAAGGAGTGGTCCAAAATTCCTCCACGGCGTTGTGAGAGACTGATCAATAACTACAGGAAGCGTTTGGTTGCAGTTATTGCTGCTAAAGGTGGAGTAACCAGTTATTGAGTCTAAGGGGGTGATTACTTTTTCACACAGAGGCATTGGGTGTTGCATAACTTTCTTTAATAAATAAATGGAATAAGTATCAAAATTTTATGTTATTTGTTCACTCACCGTCCCTTTTATGTAATATTAGATTTTTATTGAAGATCAAAAATATGCAAAAATGCAGAAAATCAGATAGGGGGCAAATACTTTTTCACAGCACTGTAGATGGAATATGCTTATTAAAAAGCAATAGATACAATTGCTTTTGATGCTCCAGTAATGCATTACTTATTCAAATTTTAACATTGATCTTTGCACAATAAAACACTAACCATTATGTAATAAAATATTAAGTGTAGCATCTAAAGTGTGGTAAATGGGCAAGTAATAATTATTTCATTACAAGCAATAATGTTATTACCTTTTTTAATGTGTCTAATCCTCCACTGAGGGATGTATATTAGAGGTGGTCATACGTTTCTCACACTTAGAGTTTTGCATATACATTGTTGAGTGTATCATAATCTGAGGTGTATACAGTTACTACAGTATACTAGAGAAGCGCTTATTCCGTCATGGTGAAGCATGTAGTATATGTAGTTGCCTTTCTGTCCGTGTGTATGTCAAAATTACATTTTTACACGTACATACTGTAGATATAGGTCATGGCAATCGACATCATCAAAGAAGTGGCAAGGGTGAATGTTTCTGACATGCTGGGTAGTGCAGCCTACTTTAAAACGTCATAAAACTCACCTCGTGAACCCTGGTTTATACAAACTACCTGCTGGTTTAAGGCTTAGTGACAGTTCATTGTGCGTGATGGCATTTAGAAGCCTCTGCTAGACTAAGTTTGGCATACTGCACATTGATCCCAGCTCAGCAGATTTTATGAAGTCATGTGCTTAACTGTGGTTATGTTGTAAGCACATTTTGTTCTACACAGATCTCACAATGTAATTAACTGACAGCATCTTCCTTAATAGATTGAATTCTCAAGGACTTACCGGAAGCACCATTACATTTCACATTACTGAAATGTTTGACTCAGTCTTAGTCATAGTATTCTAGCAGGGCAGTGCTGGTGCTAACATCGTCAGAATGCACAAGAGATGGTTACGTTTTATTCCTTTTTTTGTTTGTTTCATGGAAACATCAAATTAGGCTTACATAACAGTAAAGAGTAGAGGTGTTTTAAAAGTCGATGTTAAAATGCTTTACTACTTTATTTACTACTTTATTAACTTAAACCATTGCACATTTTTTATTTTATTGCCAGTGTTAAAGGTATATTGTTGATAATTAGTAAATGTCTTAATGATTGGTAAACTGTGGTAAATTATACTGTAAGTGATAACTGGTCCTGAAAATAGAACCAATTTCTAGTGACATAAACTGGTTATTAGAAGGTACCAATCATAAATGGTTCTTTAAAGGTTTTTTTTTTTGGAAGGAGCTAATGATTTTGGATTTTTTTTCCACAAATATTTGCTTTTCTACAGTAAGATAAAATAAATCTAGTAATAGAAAATCTGAATTTTATGTACTTAATTCTTGTGTCGTAAGATAAACAAATGTGGGATTTATTACTAGACCTAAGACCTTTAAAATCTGACCCTAAATTCTTTCCATAGCCATGCAACTCATGTATTACAGTCTGTTATACCAGGCTAACTTTGACTTATGTGTGGTACTCATAGATACATGATGTTAAATAAAAGATCTAAATTATGTTCATATAGTTATTTTTTTGTCTCAATCCTAAAATTCTAGGTGATGCTACACTTTTGGCCATAGCTGTAGATAACAAAAAGCTTTTTGTTCATGGGTACCTGCCACAACCTTTCCTGGAACAACCCTTATAAAAGTCGTGTGCAGTAAGTTTACAGGTTTCCTATTCTTTTCCCATGGTTATACGATTCATTTACTTAGTTTACCATGGTTTTCAAAGTTTTTTAATAGGCCTTGCCATACCTATCTGGGCTTTACAGTGTTTATCTATGCTTCAACATGCTTTAACTGTACATTATCACTCTTATTAAACTTTCATAGGGATTGACTGAATATTCCTGGAAAATTGACAGTGCTATCCCAATATTTTACTGCTTGATCAATGTTTTTAACTTGATTGTGTCAACATTAATTGGATACAAGATTATATTGAGATTAAAACTGATCATGTTAAATTTTAGTCCTTTAATGAATTGTACTTTAACATAAAGGAGGAACACATTTTGTTCTGTCAACTTTATGACAGAAACTGACAAGAGGTGTTTACCATATTTAATTAATTGCTGCCAAGTCAGTTATTTTGAAGAAGATCAGGTCAGATAACCCATAAAAAGTTCACAGCTCCATTTTTAGAATAATTTACAGAGTTTGTGCGATGTGGATGACTTTTGTAGGAAAACACCAGATATTTGAAGCAAGGTGTGTACTTCTGTTTGTCCTTATGCAATGCTAATCAATATAAAAAGCAACAAGCAAAGCAGACTTACTTGGAGGAAATGGCTATTGAACATTCTTGCGGAAAACAGAGGAATACTACACTGTGTACAAAACATTAGGAACACCTGCTCTTTCCATGAAATAGACTGACAGGGTGAATCAAGGTGAAAGCTATGATCCCTTATTGATGTAACCTGTTAAATCAATCAGTGTAGATGAAGGGGAGACGGGTTAAAGAAGGATTTTTAAGCTTTGACACAATTGAGACATGGATTATTTATGTGTGCCATTCAGCGGGTAAATGGGCAAGACAAAAGGTTTAAGTGCCTTTGAACGGGATATGGTAGTAAGTGCCAGGCACGCTGGTTTGAGTGTGTCAAGAACTGCAATGCTGCTGGGTTTTTCTCGCTCAGCAGTTTCCCATGTGTATCAAGGATGGTCCACCACCCAAAGGACATCCAGCCAATGGCAGGCCAGTGGTCGAAAATGGCTCATTGATGAAAGAGGCCAAAGGAGGCTGACACGAACTGTGCAGAGCAACAGATGGGCTATAGTTAGTCAACTGACAGTCCAGTACAACATTGGTGCCAAAAGACCCATAAAAGAATGCACAACTCGTCATACCTTGCCATGAATGGGGTATTGCAGTCGACGACCTAACAGAGTTCCACTTCTTTCAGCAAAACACAAGAAACTGCGGTTGCAGTGGGCTAAGGAACAAAAACACTGGACACTGATGGATTGGAAAAACATTGCCTGGTCTGATGAATCCCAGTTCCTGCTGTTTCATGCTGATGGGAGGACTAGGGTATGGAGAAAACCACATGAGTACATGCATCCATCAAGCTGCATGTCAACATTGCAGGCTGGTGGTGGTGGTGTGATGGTGTGGGGTTTTCATGGCACACATTGGGCCCTTGATAAAAGTGGAGCAACGTTTGAATGCCACAGGATATCTGAGCATCATTGCCAATCAGGTGCATCCCTTCATGGCAGCAGTGTATCCATCTGCTAATGGATTTTTTCAGCAGGATAATGTCCCATGCCACAAGGCTAGGATTGTCCAGGAATGGTTCCACGAACATGACAGTGAATTCAGTTTACTGCAGTGGCCTGCCCAGTCACTAGATCTCAATCCAATTAAGCATCTGTAAGATGAGATGGAATGAGCTATTCGGAGTAGAGATCCACTACCAGCCAACTTGACACAACTGTGGGAAGCATTGGAGTCAACATGGGCCAGCATCCCTGTGGAACGCTTTCGACACCTTGTAGAGTCCATGCCCCGATGAATTGAGGCTGTTCCACGGCAAAAGTGGGTGCAACTCAATATTTGGAAGGTGTTCCTAATGTTTTGTACACTCAGTGTAGATTTCTATGAGGTACATACAGTAACTTCCTTTTTCCAATTATGTCATTAAAAGGGACCTGTCATTGATGGAGCAGTTAAAAGTAAACCTGATTAAACCCTTCACTAGGTTGGAAACCTACTTCCATTAGCAAGATTCACAGGGTCTTTGAAATGCACAAACCAGACAAGGCCTTGGCTTTACATGTTTACATGAAGATGCATATGCTGGACCTTAACATATTTACAGAGACACAGACTACAGCTCACATGATACTACCAGCAATGGCAGACATACAGGGGATTGTACATAAACAAAAATAAAATGCTAAAATAAAAGGAGCTGTGAAAACGACATGTGCTGCTCCTAATACATGGAAATCCCACTTATTCATCTCGCATTCACATACTTTGGAGAGGTCTGAAATCCCTGAACTAATCTTCTCTGTTCAATAAACAAAACCCGACTCTGGCCACTCGCCCGACGGTCGGCGGTTTCTTCTTTTGGCTCCGAGCCTGGTTTCCCCTCACGCCGATCGGAGGCTTTCAGCAAGATGTTTCGCTCTCTTTGTCTGGGTAGCATGGGCAATGTTCAGCCCTTTGGCTTTGCAGCAGCCCTGAGGTAAATAAGCAGGACCTTTTCATACCTGCCGCCCCGCTTACCCCACACCTACCTGCAGATTAATAATCCACAGCTAGCAATCGCACACAGCAGGCAGGCTCTCCCAGGAGTGTCAGGCACCTAATTTATTAATTACAACAGTTACAATAATTCACAGTATTTACAATATACATTTATACAAAAAACCCTCTTCATGTGCACGGCCCCTGCCCTGCTACACTATGGTTTTCAGCTTCATTGAGAGGATGCATAGAAATGTGAACATTGATGTTACAAAATGGTTGTAGAGAAGATTTCTCTATATGGTAACATATAAGATAGTTTGTGTTGCCATTTCTTTTTTCTTTTTGGATGCCTATGAAGATTTCTATCATGCTTTTAACTTAAAAAAATACATCTGAACCATGTAGGAAGTAAAACAGACTGACAATTCAGAATTTATGAAAATACTTTGACGGAAATGCCGTACCGTTTTACTTTAATTACCCAAGTGTGTTTTGTGTTGTTGTTGGCTCGTAACTCAAAGCCTCATTATTATTATTTATTTAAGAAGGATGTATTTTGGACTACTAATATAGATAGTAAAAGATATGGCATACAAAAAGGTTAGAAAGGTAACATTGTTTTCTGTAATGGTAAGTATGTGAAAATCTAAAGGTTGATTAATACACTGACAATCAAAATTACACAACAGAACTTGGCATATGGCAACTGTTGCCTAAACATGTGATTACTGGTTGTATTCATCTACATTTAATTTACAATATTTGAAATAATTGAATAGGACTGTATTTCCTGACTATATTTCAACTGATCAAACCCCTGCAATGGGCACCGCAGCTACTCGAATGTCAGATTTTATATTTAGTTCACTTAAAGGTTTCTTAGGTGAAGGTGAAAAAAAAAAAAAAATGACTTGATTTCATTTTTGGAATATTCTTGGATTTCTTATATCTTTGTTCAGTTTTGTTATATATTAAACAGCTGCTATTCAGGAAGCACAGCCTCCAGTGTCAGTTTGGGAATAGTGTATGGTATTAATTATTTATATACTTTTGGGTCTAAAGTTATTAACTCAGGAGACCTGTGGTAGAGATATAGGATTCAGTTGAATTGTTAAAGTGATACGTCCTTCGATTATTTCCTTTGAAACATAACAAAAAGCACTACAAATCTACTTGTAGTCTACTAAATGTGATTCTAATGATAAATAAAAGTTGTTTATAGTTGGTATGAATATATGACTTTTGACAAAACAGTCCATCATTTCTAGTTTATTACAGAAAGTAGTCCATCAGAACCATCACATACATTATGTTTTATACAGTCACCTGGACATTGTGATATGTATTGCATTGTGACTATAGTATATCATTATACCCCTAATGTCCATTTCCACATCTGTTTCCTTTCTACTGTAGCTGTATACTGTTTTACCTTAATCATGTCTGACCACAGTCAAACACTCATTACTGCCAGATGTAGACACATTCCAATTTGTGAATTAGTTTTGATTGCGGGAAGCGAAAAACTCCAGTTTATAACTGCAACCAAAATGCTTGATTACATACCCTGTATATGGTTCAATGAAGTTGCTACTGTGTATATTACTTGCAGCTTTACCTTGATTTTCCCATGGCTATACTATGCATTAATCATAGTTTACCCTGGTTCAACATCTTTCTTTAATATGCTTTACCATACCTCTCTGGGCTTACAATGCTTATCTGTGCTTTAACATGATTTCATTATGCTTTATTATACTTTGCTATGCTGTTACTATGGTAACATTGTTATAAAGGTAGTACAGCTACTCCAGTAGGAACCAGAATAATTCTACATACAACCTTGAAATTATTGAAGCTAGATCAAACCAAGCAATCCAGACGTGAACATTCCCTTCACCTTTCCCATTCATTCAGCTGCTAACAGCACAGACTCATTTAAGGTGGTGATTTGGGGAAGAGTGGACTTGTTTTTGTGATAAGAAGAGCAATACATTATGTAGACCACAAGTAAATAGGACTGTGGTTTAACAGCTGCACTTCCTACAGCAGTGTCCTACATCCAAGTACTGACCATAACCTGCCTGGCTCAGCTTTGGAGACCTCACAAGATCAGACTTCCAGGTGGTTTGGCTATAGCTTCCAAATGCAGCTTGACAAAAGACTGACGGAACATGAATGCTTTATTTGGTATTTTCCTTTTGACATTACATGTAATAGAGCACAGCTGGAGCAGGATAAGCCTTGATTTTGCACCAATCTTCACCAATATGTTATTCTAGTATAACCTTTCCCTTACTATGCACTTATCATGGGACTATGAAGACCCCCTGTACTGTATGTGTCTGCACTGGTTTATATTTATGTTGAACTAGGAAGTGGGTACACTCCCAGCTGTAACACAATGAATATGGCTCATCCTGATGGAACACGGTAAAGACATTGCAGAGCTCACACCAAGCTCTTATACATCACTGCTCTTAGTTCAGATTAGTTTGTGGTAAAATAGTCAATGCTCTAATGAGACTACTGTATTTTAGAAGAAATGAAAGGTAAACACTGGTTTTGTTATTTTCAGTTGTTTTGACATTATAAACACCATTTCATTTGTGAGATGTTTCTTTTACCACTTTTTTTTATTTCAGCATCTTATTTTTAAATGTAAATCATTTTATTTATTTATTTATTTATTTATTTTTGTTGTCAGCACAAGAAAATCCAAAACAAACTAAAGTTATTGTGAGGTCACCTACCAACTACTTTATTCGTTACTCTCCCGAGATAGCCTGACTCACAAACCTGGACATTCGACGTGTGATCCCTCTGCTTTTATGCTTAAATATTATGTCTAACATTGTGTTGAACACAACTTACATTAACTAAAAATTGTTATAATATAAATTATATATATATATATATATATATATATATATATATATATAGTAAAATAACACAAGGCATTAAGATATATCTACCAAGCTACGCTACATATGATCCAGAATGTGTAAGTCTGTGTTTTTGAATATATAGTGATAATGTCACTACTGGTTTCTCACAGAGACCACTGCTTCTTGACACTTACTAAGGAGGTAACAGTAGAGTTTTTAAATTCACAGAGAATTGATATAGATGTGTACCACAACTCATTTCATCACACATGCTTTCACTATAAAAGACCATTCATCTTGTAATCCAAGGCTTGCAGTATGTTTAGTATACCACAGAGTTTAAAGGAATGCATAGACATGTCTGCTGGGTGATTCAGAAGTAAATTAGGACAGTAAACTGTAATATCGGAAGTGTTCATGGCAAAAGATGATGTGATCATTACCAAGACACAATGGGAAGCAAATACCACAGGTAGGTTAGGATGGCATCACTATTGCATCTTAAATATATATATATATATATATATATATCCTTATATATATATATATATATATATATATATATACTATATATAATATATACTAATACATATTATACTATGTACACCAATTATATATTATGTGATTATGTGTGTTTTGCATGATATTGTTGTTTCTGTTTATATCATTATCGTGGTTACTAATACTCATGGTTACTAATTAATCATGTACAACACACTTAATAGTATATTAAACATGTAAGAAATTAAATGTTTTAAAAATGTACTTGATATAAAACCCTTTAATTCCTGTGGAACGACTTGAATACTTTAACTTCTATGGTGTCCATAATAATTCATATCAACTTCTACCCAAAACCCAGATACAAGACAGTTTTCATATCAAGAAGCCCTTAAATATAAGTTTTTACTTTGAAAATGATTAATATATGCTGGTAATGTGTGTGTGTGTGTGTGTGTGTGTGTGCATTCCACAAAGTCAGTGGTGTTTATAGTTAGGAAAACCATCTTGAATATTATATGCCTAAATATAAGTGGACTATCGATAACACGCAATAAGTCTGATCCAGCATGTACACATCATATTATTATTCAACATGCAGAATATCCATTTACAATATCCCTTAACTATTGAGGTATAACATACACTGTACAACTATGGCCAAATGTTTTGCATTACTTAAAATCTAATCAAAGAAACTACAAAATGATATCACAAAAGTCAACCGGAAGCCATAATATTAGTACAGTATTTCATGTTAGGAGTGTTTTTTTTAAAACTGTGACTTTTTAATAATATGTTACTCATAATGGGTGAAAACATTTTTTTTTTTAATATCTTTTTATACTGAGTGATAATATTTAATGATATTGTATAGTTTTATAATTTTTTATACACACACATAGTTGAAATTGCAAGGATTGTAAACCTTTTTTTTAAATAAGCTAATAAAATAAAATACCTACATATTATCATTGTGTTGTGTCATTTCTGTTTTAGTATGTGTGTGGCTTTCATTAAAATGAGTGTTCTGTAATTTGCTTCTTACCTTTCTGAAACCAAATGCATTAGATTACTATGGCAACTGGATAAGATAGCTAGGTTTACTGTTGATTTTGCCTTTTAGAACCACACACCCAAACCATGAATCTGCTATTTCTAAGTGCTATCACTGGACAGTCTTCATATAGAGAAATTATTGTATAGAACTATCTACTACCAGTTAAAGAAATCAAATTTGAAACGATTCCAGTACCTGAATATCTGATCTTTCACTAGTTCAACCCTTAACAATGTGTGATGTCTTGAACCGGCCCTTGGGAGTAATCTATATGCAGTATACATTTTGTATTCAAATCTTTTGTTTTGACAGACAGCATCTAAACAAACAAGCTCTGTGCCTCGTAACAATATTCTAACTGCTGTTACCATAGATTATAAAATATTTCTTCTGCTAGAAATTATAGATTAATACTAAATATGGTGTGTTGTCATTTGTAATTAAAATGTAATTTTGCCCAATAGAAAAATGTGTTGTAGAGAATAACAGTATTAACAATAATATCTTCTTATTATTTGGTCCAGTGTTGGCATTAGTCCATGGGAAATTCCTAGTCCCTGCCTTGGGAAACAGTATAGGAGATAAGGTTTCCACAGTTTCTGTCTCAATATGAAAATTAATAAATTTTTCTGTTTTTTTTTATGTCATATCTTATGCGCTCTTTTTTTTTTTTTTTATAACTTTCAGTCATCACTTTACAACCTTAACGTTTGCAATTTTGAGTCCCAGACTTTCAGCTCCCTAATGAATGTTTTCCTAGCTCTCATTTTAATTTGTTATGTGTCACAAGGTTTGTCTCTTAGGGACTGGGCAATCAATTAGAAACAAGAGAACTGGGGCAGTGGTTAAGATTGGTGAACATGTTCAGGCATTTGATTTATATATGCATTTTAGGTAAATTGATTTCTAATGTTTCAATTTAAAATCTCTTATTCGATATTTAAAAGATCAGACTGACCATCAAAAAACCCCACAAACCCTCAATAACTGATGATATTGTAGCGATCCTGGCTCCCGCAGGCAGGCGCATCACACAGGGTGAGGCAATCCACATACAGGCTGAGGGTGGGCGCAAACCTGGGATTCTGTACAAAAGAGCCAGCTATAATGTCTTTGTATGTGATTATGTCACCTACCAGCCCTGCTGCTGCCTTCTCCCGTGCACACTACACTATATTATGAATAAAAATAATTGGCATGTAATTTATTCTTTTGAATGCTAAAAAACAGCAGAGAAAAACAGATGGCTGTTTTAATCAAGTAGGCACATTTAGTGTACCTGTTCAGTAGCTGCAACTAAATGATTCCAAATGTAATTAATCCTTTCGATGCAACCCATTCTTACATTCCAACATTTCTTATAGAACGGAAACAAAAAACAAAACCAAATTAATTTTATTACATTCTGGAATGAAAACGATACTCAAGACAAACTTCCAACTGCTAATCTCGCGCTGTGCCGAAAACCCTGCAACCTTTCTTGCCAATGGGACCACACACTAAAATTTTAATACTCAAAACTACTTCAGCCAATAATATTGCAGTTTATTAGAAGGGCGTTTCAAAAGATATTCTATTTAACAAGATACTCGACTCCGCGGAAAACGGCAACATTAGCAAATTATGACAATACGTAATTATTATGAAAAATGCTATTTTCTGAGCACTGTCCTGTTCCGCGGCGCATGTGCAGTAAATACAGTTACTGCTGATCGCATACGTCATTGATAATAATATCATTTGACAGCTTTCGGATGCGGGTAATGGGAAATTTAAAAGCTACATCATATCAGATATATTTTATTACTATTTTTGTGTATGTTAATTATTTGTGAAATTATTTTATAACAAATATAAGGATGAACATTACCCTTTTTTTACCTACTTTGTCCTAGTAGCTACCGGTAGTTTGTTTACTGTACTATATTGCTGTGTCTTGATAATATTTAATGTTGTAATGTTATGTATTTCTGAAGTAACCAGTGTTACCAGACTGTTAAATGATTTAATCAATACGCTTCTTTAGAGCGATGTTTCTGCGCATGCGCCAACGAATAGCATTTTTCATAATAACTACGTATTGTCATAATTTGCTAATGTTGCTGTTTTCTTCAAAAGGCGTTGGGCAAATTTGAAATCTACTTCAAAAGTGTGATGCATTTTTTTTTTTAACATGGTGAAAACCAACAACATTTCTTATGCCTCCACTGACTCTCCATAGAATATTTTTTTCAGTCAAACTCTATAAACCACAGTGCTTTGCACGCAGTGAGACACAAGTCTCCAATGAAAATCAGGGGAGTCAGGTATCTTGCTAAATAGAATATTTTTGAAATACCCTTTTAATAAACTGCAATATTATTGACTAAAGCAGTTTTGAGTGGGGCTGGATTTTCATTGGTTAAAATATTAGTGTGTGTTCTCATTGGCTAACAAGGTTGCAGTGTTTTCTACAAAGTGTAAGATTGGTAGTTGGAAGTTTGTCAGGTTGATTGTAAATTTGCATGTCCGTACAGAATTTTGTATTAATGAATTGACAAATTAATTAATTATTAGATTAATTGACAAATACATTTATGAATTACTGTATGAATTGACAAATTTATGGATAAATTGCTGGACAAACTGACTAATTCACAAATTGACAAAGAAATTGACAAACAAGTTGACAGATTAATGGCTGGATAGTTCTGGCACAAATGGCGCTCCATACATTACATCATAGCCAGCTAATGAAATTCAACATTGCTTTTAGATTTGTGACTTGACAGCTGTAATAATCTAATTGCACATAAAAATACATCTTAATGATGAATTGTTTCTGATAATATACAGAATATCGTATACATTTCTCTTTCGGTAATATTTGTACAAATAACCTATAATGTAAATATCCGGCGATTACAAACGTAAAATGACAACTCTGATGATGGTTTAAACTGGGAATGTTAAATAATATATATTGTCATATTATTTAAAAGTGTTATTATAACGATTTTACACAACAATAATTGCACATAAAAATAAATCGCACATCGCACGACCACGACTTTGTAGCAGCTTAAAGTTAACCGTTATTATTAAATAAAATACAACATGATGCACTAAAAAGTGTTATTAATATTCTAACAATGTTTTTTCGATTTTAACCACATATAACGTAGCTTTAATAAAGATCTTGACAACTGTTTTAAAAGTAAAACAATTTTCTGAATTAAAGTTTACAGACAGAAAATGGAGACGGCTTAACCTTGCTTTTAAATTCTAAAATTGGCGCGTGCGCAGAAAGGCTCAAAAGGCAAACGCTAACTTATTTCACGGCTAAGTTATTTCCCGCGACACTGGTATTAACAGTATTTCATTTAGTTCGAACCGGAATGGAATGAAATCAGCTGTTCGGAACTGTAGCCGAAACGAAATGGGGACAAAAATCTAGTTCAAATTCCGGTATTAAAGTGAGTGATAGTATAAAGAATCCTAGGACATCTGTCCGTTTGATGCATATTTTTACATTACTGTTTAGAATTTGCTTTTTACAAATAGTATTGACAATAAGTATAATAAAGTGAATATTTACATGTAGCAGTAGTGTACCTCATAATAATAAGAAATAAAATATATGATATTTAAAAGTTTCTTTACCTATTTGTGTAGTTTTAGACAACTGTTATGCATACTGTGGAAGTATTCAGGGACTCTGGTGCATCTGACAAGTCAGGTGCATGAGAGATAAACCCATCTGGCTCCTGTGTATCTGTTTGTTTCCTGCCCCTATGGGGTTAGTCTTTATCTCTATTAACTAGCTGGTGTCTGGAAATAGTACATTTGTTTGCCACTTTTCTTTCCACCAGGGCAATGACACTGATGGGATGAGAACTATCAGTGCATCTGCAGAAATCAAGGCAATTACAATTCATTACAGCATGCTTAACAAGATACTTTAGATCTGTCAAAGATAAAGCAGTGCTTGCTTGACCACTTTAATGCCTATTGCAAAGTTCTAAATTCTGAGTTTTTTGTGTCTTTGTCTTCAAGACCTGGCCCTTGTTTGTTTCTGGTTAGTGTTTGATTCCATTAAGAATAGTGACACAATCTTTGAACTGAGACACAAAAGCCTTATCTTGGGCCAGGATCTTATATCTCTTGGTGATGACAGACGTTTCCAGATCTCAGTCATGCCAAGCAGAGCCTTGACTAACGTTCACTTCCTGGTAATGTGGTGATAGGTTTTCCTCTGGATGAGAACGACAAATTACAACAGATACTAGAGTCCTTCACCTCCAAGGTCTTCTCCTGATATAGATTAGTGTTGGCAGCCAGTCCTATCTAGGAGACATAGTTGCTTCCCCACAAAGTAAGCGTATGGAGAGGTAGTAATGTAATTATTCTTTATGTTTATGTTAAATGTGTAGCTTTTAAAACCAATAGGAATTGAAAAGCCCAGTAACTTTTTCTCGGCTCTACTTATTACCATTTCAGAAGGAAAAAGTGAGAACAGACTTTACAGCAAATTCTACCTAAAACGAATTCTGAAGGAATTAGAAAGTTATCATTGCTTAAAAATTATAAGCACCCTGCAGGCATTGAATCAGCACCATAATGGCTGCCCACAGTGGTCTTACATCCCATTAACATGTTATAGCAAGTGTTCCATATTTTTTGTTCAACATCTGTACAGAATGTGTTCTGTTCTGATTTTTTTTGACTCATGCACCTGGATCAATGAATATAGCCTCTACAGTGTTTTGCTAACTCTCATGTGTTTCATTTGACTGCCAGTAATGATAGCCAATAAATTTATCATCAAGCCATGTAGGTCATGACACCTACTGCTGCTGGTATAATGTGCCTATCAAACAGCAAAAATTTATGCAGCTCTTCCAGGATTTTTCTAAGTCTAAGTAATTGGAAATGCATTTAATGACATTACTAGAAATAATGGGAAGCACATAATTATTGCATGGTCGAATGAAAGCAATGCAGCTGGAATGTAGACATTACATGTTAAGACCTCCTCACTGCTGCAGTACAATCATTATTCACCAAGTGCAAAGCAAGGTGATGTTGTTCACTGTGCTTTTGGTGTTCTGTGAGTTGCATGTTAGACTAGAATTCACAGGGGAATCCCAGATACATGGATGTGATCGTAACTGTCTAAGGGTTCAAAAGTAAATTTTTCTAGGAGTAGAAACAACTGACAGGGCACATGTCAGAGTGTTAGTACTTACCAGAACAAATAAGATACTTACAAGAGTAACAAGCGTGTGATGATATTTTTTCGTTCTGCAGAGAATACATGGGAAAACTCAGTATCTTCAGTATGTTATGACTTTATTTACAAACAAAACATGTATTAACTAAAAGCATATTTTTTATACATTTTCACATAAGCAGAATATTTAAGATATACTTACTTTAAACATAAGACTTGGTACCTGATTTGAAAATGTATTCTTTGTTTTCATCTTATAGGGCTGTAAAACAGTTTCTCCACACTAATGATCAAGCAAAACAACAGGTTTTTAAAATTATAAGCTATACTACAGGCTAACCATATGTGTTGTAAAGCCATATATTTAAATGAATGACTCATGCACACCAAATGTAATAAGTACACCAAATATATTCAAGTCTGACAGGTTCACGTCTGTCAAAGTTAATATAAATCCCAGGCAACTTTGACTATGCCTTGCAACTGGCAAAAAAGTACATGTCTTCTCTCTAAATTCTCTAAACACTGTTTCCCTTGTGGATATGCATAAAACATCAGTAAAAATACCATACAGAATAAATGTGGTATTTTATGCTACTGTAAATAATTCAAGAAGATAAACATTTTGGTTAGTGCTATAATCAGTAAAACCTTATATATATATATATATTACCTAGGGTTGCCAACTGACCAGTTTTAGACCGGACAGTCCGGTTTTGTAGTACACTGATAACCAGACATGCAGTGACCACCGGCTGTGTGCCAGTGGCGCAAAATTGTGACAGACTGCTGTGCCTTTAATTATCAATGGCTGTTGCTACAACAACAAAAGAGCTGGACACATTGATGTCACTATGATGTGCAGCGCAATTTCAGCTTTTGATATGTACATCATTTAATATATGCTGCTATTCAGTTATTTTTAGCAAATCACTGTAAAGATGTTGCTAGGAGCCATCCAGAGAAGGAGGTGGTGCCTGTGTTGTAATAGTGATGCCAATTGTCCAGTTTCAGATGGGACATCCTGTTTTAAGGGAATTTGTATACTGTCATGGTGGGGGGGGGGTTTGATGGTGCTGATATCTGGTTTTAAAGAAATGTAAAGTTGGCAACCCTAATGTTACCTTATATTTTGAGTCAGCATTTTTAAGTTTAAAGATGAAGTATAATGTCACTCTTCGTCCAAGATGAACTCGGTTGAAGTCATGCTGTCATATTTATGAAATTGCACTGTACCTGTAAAGCTTAGAAATAATTACTTAGATAGTTTGAAACCCTGTGTCACATCGGTCATTCTGTTTTCTGTAACTTGCTGCTTGCAGTGCTCTTTTTAGTGCTCAAAAGTAGTTACTCTTTAAAAAAACAAAACCAAGCCTCTCTTTTTGGATTCATATTTTTATTGTTGTTTAGTTTTATACAGCATAAAAATAAAGCACAAAATTTAAAATAAAAAACACAAAAAAACCTCCATAAATCAAAACAAAGACATGCAAAAAACATGTGTGTAACACAAAGTCCATCAGTAAAACAAACAAACAAAAAAAATAGTTATAGTTTCCTGAGTTTCTGGCTGTCAATTTTTGTTAATGAAGGGTCCCAGTGAATTCTTGGGAAGCAGGTTATATGAACTATGTGTCGCTAAATGTCTCTCCATATCCTGTTTTCTGTTACAGCTACATCACAGATATTTAAAGCTGTCCATTCCAGAACAAGAGTTTCCAAAAAAGCTTTATCCAGTCATATTGTTACCAATATTCTTTTTGTAACGGTACAATCCACAGGTAGCAGTTTTACCTAGGGCCCTATATTATTTATGACTTTGAAGTATACATACATCTTTTCTAGATATACCATGTTTTACTTTTGTTCTAAAGACAGTATATCATTATTGAATCAGTGTTTAAGTTTTGTTATCCCCTTGTCCATCCATGCAGAACTATATATAGGCTTTCCGCCACACTAGTTTCCCCAGATTGTAGCAGCTGGTAACAATCTCTCATCAAACCCTGTCAACTTGTGTAATGATTTAACTATAGTACAGGAGAATCTCATCATCGGGTTATTTAGATATGAGGGTTTTTTTTTTTTTTGGCAAAACCAAAGAGACTCCAAAGTTTCTTGATTCTCCATTATATCTACTATATCTTGTTCTATTATTTGCCATTGAAGTTAGTCCAGCTCCCCCTGATCTTTGTAAATATTAGGAAGTCCCAGATCCCCACTGTTTCTCGCCCTTTCCTAT
Organism: Polyodon spathula; assembly: GCF_017654505.1. Lineage (NCBI taxonomy): Eukaryota > Metazoa > Chordata > Actinopteri > Acipenseriformes > Polyodontidae > Polyodon > Polyodon spathula. The sequence goes on from NC_054535.1 coordinate 67,413,628, forward strand.
ATGCTCCCACTAATTCTGGGTTTGTTATTGGCCCATATAACTGTACTCAAAGATCTATCTATTTTCTTAAACCAGTCTTCCTGGAAGTGTAAGTGGATTGCCAAAAACAAACATGTCAGCCTGAGGAGAACATTCGGTTCCACAGTATCAACTCTGGCCCACAAAGAAAGGGGGAGTCATTCCACCTGCCAAGATAGTTGAAAATATTCTTAAATAAAGACTGTTAAACGAGGAGATCTCTGCTATCATTTTTCAATATAATACCTACGTATTTCAAATCTCATGGTACCCTATTAAAAGGCAAATCAGAGACACTCACGCCAGTGACATCACGTGACTCCCCTGTATCCTTTCTTCTTTAAAAATGACTATTGTGTATACAGTATAAACTGTTTTATATTACTGTGTGACAGTTTGGTTGGAATGAGTGTGTGCTCAAGGAATAATTTCACATTGGCTGCAGACCATTATATAAGTTAGACCAGGAACATAATAATTTCAGTGTTTGCATGTGTTCTCTCCGTGTTACTAATTATTGACAAGGCACTAAAAGGTACTTAATGACTTAATGATTCAAGCCTACATATGTTAAAACTATAAGCACTTTCAGAGGTGTCTGTTTCAAGGACTGAGAAGCTCTGGACTGCAGTCATATGCTTGTTGGCTTAGGCTTTCAAAATGTTCTCACAGTCACTTGAATTAGCTTTGAATTAGTATCTGAAAAAAATGGGAAATTTCTAAACCGATGGAATGTTTGATACTGACTCAGCCAATCAGCATGCAGGATTGCTGGTCTGTAACTCACTGTTAAAGACTGCTACGGTAAACAAAAAGCCTCATCACCTGTACACTGCCAGTCTACCAAGAGTCCTAGTTAAGAGACACCTTCAACAACATTTTTTTTTTTTGGTTAAACACATCAATAATGTGCTTTCTTTTCTGTGTAGTCCTGATGCAGATGGGCATGTGGGCTCCTTTTACAATATTTATAGATGTCTGCAGTACAGCTAGATATGCTAGCACTGGCAAGAAATATGAGCTGATCCAGTATCTTGAAAAATGGAGCACCAAGCACCTTTAATACTGAAAGAATAGGTTTTATAATAGTGGTAATGACCCCTGTATTGGTTGCTTACTGGCAGTTACTGGCCTGCAGGGTCAGCTACTTAACACTTAATTATATACACAGTGGAATCTCTCTGCCATTCACTTTTACTGGGGATTCCAAAGCCTGTTGCCCTGTGATAAAACAACTTTGGATAAATTGACAGCGTAGCAACTGCAGTCTGTCACAGAGCTGAATGACTGAAATGTTGAAGTTAAACAGAGATGAATAAGTACTTAAATTACTTTATTAAAATCCATAACCTTAGACAACAAAAGAACAAAACCCATAATAGCTATAACTAGAGAATGCATGAAGCATACTTGGAGACGACAGCCTGTCTTGGATATTACCAACTCGATATACATTCTTAAATCTTGTCTTCACAAACAGTAGCAGTAAGCAATGCATTATTGACCATATAAAACATGGATAGCCCTTTTCTTAACCTCTTGTTTCAAAGATCCTTGATTCAGTAGCTTAAAACTTTAGAGTGCTATTTGTAAAACCGTCATCTCCTTCCAATACAATCAGTTTTGTGTAGGAAAATCAATAGTATTTGATGGCGAACAGTCACCTCCTTTCATTCTGACTTTGATAAGCAATTAGATGACCTCACTTAATCAGAATGACATAGTACTTTAGATACTCTTTAAGAAATTAACTTTGGAGTCATGCATTCCTACATTATTCATGAAGAGAAGGTACAGTATCTTGTCATTAAGCAGCAATTTTCACATTGCATTTGATAAGCCATTCAGAATTTCTGAAAGTCTTTTTAAATGCGCGTGTGTGTATCTTTTACATATTTTTATTAATAGACAGCTAATAATTTTAAGGAATGCCATGGAGGAATATATTATTTAATACATTAAAAAAAAAGTATTCTGTTAACAACATCTTAAAAAGCAAGTCAGTTAATAAACATGTTAATTATGATTATTGTTTTTGCTCAAGGCAGGAGGCAAATTAAGTTATGCCTCACATCATTAGTGTGTTGAAATAATAAAAAACAAAAAACAGTTATCAAGCATAACAGCTTATATGTAAGAGTACTTTGTGCAACAAAATACTATTACTGGAAAATCAGGTTTTTGAAATGAATGTAAACAAAGGATATTTTGTGAGTTCTTGAATTCAACAAAAACACTATGTTCTAGGGGAAAAACTAATCCACTTTTAAATGAAAACCAAATTAATCACTGGACCCGACTAACCCAATTAAACCCCACATTTGTAGATATGGTTGTACATTATATATCTATCTTGTTTACCTATGACTAAACTATTTCTGTATGACTTTCTATTGCTGAAATAGACATGAGAAGAAAGTTAGTAAATCTGACCTTTCTCAGGAAACAACTACAAACTACAATAAACAAACTGCACAAAGGTTTAGACAGCTTGTGCAAACCTGGGCCACCGCTGTTGGGCAAACCTGTGAATATTGGATCCTTTAATATAGACCAAAAACATCCCTAATATGACTTTTATTAAAATAATGCAGGCCCCCAATCTCTAATTCATGCAACTCCTGCTAAACTACATAAACACACTTTGACATTTCTAGGGACTTCTAATATAAATGTTTATTACAGAATGTAGCTAGTTTATTTTTTTTGCATCTCTATAATCTGTAACTTTATGTTGTCTAATTTACAAATCCCCCCCCCCCCCCACACACTTTAGCCAGCCTACATATAAAGATAATTTTTTAATGCTTTGACTGGCATGATGAATGACCTGGGTGATTTAAGGATCAATGAACCTTGTTTTATTAAGGTTCGTGCTGGGGTTTAAATAGGCCAGCTTGGATAACGGTATCCGATGTGTAATGATATTTCATTAAACCCAACAGTGCCAGGAAGTAAAACAGGTATCTCTATGTTGAACACACATAATGCATTTCCTATATCCTCTTGAAAACTTAATTATTGGCTATTGTTCTGAATCCAGTCACGTATCTGAACCGTTTTTACCATTTTAATCATTACAACTGATTCTTTACAGTAATGGCATTTAATTTTCATGCCCATCTCGCAAGACAGGTATAAAATAACACAATGCTAATCTTGATTTAGTTCTTTCTGATAATGGTGCTGACCTTATTTGATTGAGTGTAGCCTGCCCTGCAGTATAATTCCTCCTGGCACAAGTACACTCTGTGGAGCTGAAACACTATCACATTAGCCATAAAATGACATCTTATTCAGCAGACACAGCTCTAAGTCTTATAAATAAGGAAAAGCAAAGACAGAAGTACTGTAATGCAGTTGCAGCAGAGGGTGTTGAACAGGGGTGTGGCATGGTGCCCCGCCCCTGTGTGTATTGTTGTGTTTTGTGTTTTATGTTGTGTATATGTATTGGTGCACGGAGTGTGGGTTATGTAGCACAGGTGATTTGAAATGCATGTTTGTAATTAGGCACAGGGATTGCACAATCACTTCACGTGCAGACTGGGCAGAGATTCAAGTGAATGATTGATTAGCAATTGAGTCTCGGCATAGCTGCATAGAAGAGTGAGTGCTTCACACACACAAGGTTAGTGTGTTTGCAGTGAAGCACGGGAGAGAGAGAAAGGATAAATAAAAATGAAGGGAATTAAAATAACAAGTACACTCGTGCTGGAAGGACAAGCACAATACTTGTTTCAGGTTCATCCACTGTGTGTTTTGTCTGTCTATTTATTTGGTGTTTTGTTTAAACGTTTTATTTGTTCATTTAACTGGAGCAAGCAGCGCATTCATTGCACAACTCTGTGTCATTCAGTTCCTGGTCTGATGTCATGACATGAGCTGACATGCACTATTCAGTGCCTCCTCTAGATCTCCCCTGCCAGCCTCAAGTCTGCCCTGGACTTGCTCACCAGGCTACAGTCCAAAGAACGCGTGCCAGGGTACCTGTGTCCACTTCCTGACACCAATGTATCGATCTCGGTTAATGCAGGCATGCGCATCACACAGGGTGAGGCAATCCACATACCACTGTACCAAAGAGCCGGCTCCTTTGCAAGGAGCGTATATCAGGCTTATGTGTTTGTGTGGGATTATGTCACCTACCAGCCCTGCTGAAGCACTATGCTTTAGTACGAGAGGTCCCAGGTTCGCACCCGCCCTCCGCCTGTGTGTGGATTGCCTCGCCCTGTATGATGCGCCTGCCTGCTTTAACCGAGATCGTTACAATACGCTGTACGCAGTTTACAGTAGGAATATCAAATCACCTTTATTTGCTCAATATATACAATATATTTTGGTACGCCATCACTGCTAGGGAACACAATTCTATTGCATGACTAGGCTTGTGTTGTCAAACAAAAAAATGTATATTGGGGTATATCCAATAAACACCGGAAAAACACTGGAAATGGTTACTCAATTCATGTTGACTTGACCTATTTTGCCAGTGCAGGTGGGCAATGTCCATTCTTCCTGACATTGATTCGTTCGGAATATTTTAAACCCACCCCAACTACTTTGGTGGCAAATTCCTACATTTCTAGTGAAACACGCTTGCGAGACTTAAAACAAGATGTTCTTGCTCGCAAGATTTAAAGCTATATTACAGTACCTTACATAGTATTTACACGCGCATGGAATTTATAACAGAATAGCAAATTGTGGCAAAATGTAAAAAAATGCCTAAGCACACAAAAACCCCATAAGAATATGCCCATGACCATAAAGATTTCATTGTGGAAGACAGTAAAGGAAAAATGTACAATTCAAGTTACTACACATATTGTGACAGAAAAAAACGAAAATAACCAAAAACAATTTCATACAGTTATAAAAATGAAAGCCCTGAAAAAAACCATTTACATATAACTTGACAATAACTAAAAATAAGCACTGAAGAATAAAATTAATAAAAACAAAACAAAAAAAACAGTAGCCCTATTTATAACTCATCTAAGTCCTAAAATGTGTTTTTTCTGGGCATGGGCTATGGACCTCATTGGACCTTATTTCATTTGGTTTGGCTTCAAATCTCAATCTAATAAAAAAAAAACCGAAGTTTTAAATGACACACTGTATATTATGTAATCAATCTCCAAAAACAACATTTATTAATTACTGTAGTTCTCAAGAAGAGGAATGTGGTATATAACAGGAAATGTATTTAAAATATCTGTACACATTATTGTACAAGGTGTTTAGGTACAGGGCACTGTTAGTTTATGTCTTCTTAATGGTTAAGGAACAAAACGTGCTCTATTGACTTCAAATGTGTGGATATGGCAAAATACTGCAACTAAAGCCTTATCTAATAGATAGCTTTGTTTTATAATTATTTCAGGAACCTCTTCAGTGATCAGCCACGATGATGACTCAGCCAGCCCTCTGCATCATGTGTCCAATGGCAGTAACACCCCCTCTTCATCAGAAATGGGTTCTGATGCCGTCATCATTGGAATGACGAAGATTCCAGTCATTGAAAACCCCCAGTATTTCAGGAGCACTAACAGCATGCTCAAGTCTGACACATGTGAGTAAACATTTGTTTAACAAATTCCTACCAACGCATGGAATTAATTTACATATTTATCTTGCTGGTGTGTTTGTGTGTATATATGTTTTAAGGTTAGCATTTTGCCCTGGGCATAACCTGGATTGCATTCTGTTATCAACGAATCAGCATGCAGTACGCTGCATTTTATATTGTTTGATTTGTTTTGATTCCAGTGACCAGGGCTAGTTCTTCAAAGGTGCTAAAAGACATCTTCCACACACACATGTTCAAACCCTAGAGTCACCCAGCATACATCAGTATGCATACAAATAAAAAGGTATATGTTTTGCACCCTCCATGCTATTAAGGTATTAAAGTGCCTTGTAATGTCTAAAGTTTGATAGCTGTGCAACATGATAAACATGGCAAGGGCATTGGTAAAATCCTAACATACAACAATGCATTGTAGGCTGAGATTGCAAGCTCATTATAATTAATATATATATATATATATATATATATATATATATATATATATATATATATATATATATATATATATATATATATATATATATATTTATATATATATATATATATATATATATATATATATATATATATATATATATATATATATATATATATATATATATATATATATATATATATATATATATATATATATATATATATATATTTTTGTTTTTGTGCTCTAACCATCTAACAGATCTTCCCTTAATTTGATGTAGGAATTGTTCTGTCTTCATTCTTGATACTGTAGATAAATCACTGAACTGCCAGTTTGCAGACAAGGTTAAAAAACAAGATTGCTGGGGTCAATACAGTACTCTGAGAGAACAGATATATTTGCATAATGGCAATCAGCTGAGAAAACAAAGGTTTCTTTTAAATCTGATTCTTTCATAACAGATCAAACAAATGTATTAATGGAAATTGCTGAATTTGAGTAATATGAACATTGTATTTAGCTAAGGAAATGAAATCCTCTACCATAAGTGATCTGTGCTGTTTAAATTACTCTATGTAAATTTAGATCAAATAATGATTGCATAGGCACAGACTGTGGGTGCTCCAGGTCTCAAGCACCCATGGGGAACAATGAGCACCCACCCACCTCACAACAGTTATTGTTTTTTGTGATAAAAGTGATTAATGATCTGTCATGTTAAAAACGTTGCCCTGAATTCAAACTTTACAAAATGGTTGAAATGTAAAGGTCCTGCATAGTGCAAATACATTTCTCATTCCATATCGGCACAGTCCCACCAAACAGTAGTGCAGATGTGTCACAATCAGAACTAGTGTAGCTGTTTAAAAGTCAATTGTTAAAGTCGAGCAAGTAATGGAATGTTATGCAAATGTCTTTGATGTGCAGAGATTAAAACTTCATCGAGACGTGTTTTTGGATATGTTCCAACAGAAAAATGTTCCAATATTCAGTGTTCATGATGTCATCGCATTTCAAAAACTAAAGGGAATGAATACTTGCGGAATATGCTGCCTGACTAATGCAAATTTGTCAGTGACTGCTCCCGTTTTTATTCTGCGTTGTAGAACGTTCATTCTCCAGCCTCAGAAGACTTAACAACTATCTTCGGTCATTAGTGGGACAGACGAGGCTGAATTATGTTGCTGTCCTAAATATTCACTGAGACCTTACCAGAAATATAGATGTAAACAAGTGCTGTCTTTAAATTAGGACATTAGTGAAGACTGTGTGTGTAATTAATTGTTATAGAAATTCATAGTTATTTAATCAAGGCACCCCCACTGGCACATTTCAATGCACCCACTGGCATAATGGATGGATGACATGCCCCACATGTCATCCAGTTCCTATCCAGTTTTAAATAACTTTAGCATAACTGAGGCAGAAGTGTTAAAGGGACTAGGAGCTCTTAAAATAAACAAATCCCCTGGGCCGGATGAGATCCTCCCAGTAGTACTCAAAGAAATGAAAGAAGTAACTTACAAACCGCTAACCAAGATCATGCAGCAGTCTCTTGACACAGGGGTGGTACCGACAGACTGGAAAATTGCAAACGTAATACCGATCCACAAAAAGGGAAACAAAACTGAACCAGGTAACTACAGACCAGTAAGCCTGACTTCTATTATATGCAAACTTATGGAAACTATAATAAGATCCAAAATGGAAAATTACCTATATGGTAACAGGGTCCTGGGAGACAGTCAACATGGTTTTAGGAAAGGGAGATCGTGTCTAACTAACTTGCTTGATTTTTTTGAGGATGCAACATCGATAATGGATAATTGCAAAGCATATGACATGGTTTATTTAGATTTCCAGAAAGCTTTTGACAAAGTCCCGCACAAAAGATTAATTCTCAAACTGAACGCAGTTGGGATTCAAGGAAACACATGTACATGGATTAGGGAGTGGTTAACATGTAGAAAACAGAAAGTACTGATTAGAGGAAAAACCTCAGAATGGAGTGTGGTAACGAGCGGTGTACCACAGGGATCAGTATTAGGTCCTCTGCTATTCCTAATCTACATTAATGATTTAGATTCTGGTATAGTAAGCAAACTTGTTAAATTTGCAGACGACACAAAAGTAGGAGGAGTGGCAAACACTGTTGCAGCAGCAAAGGTCATTCAAAATGATCTAGACAAGATTCAGAACTGGGCAGATACATGGCAAATGACATTTAATAGAGAAAAGTGTAAGGTACTGCACGCAGGAAATAAAAATGTACATTATAAATATCATATGGGAGATATTGAAATTGGAGAAGGAATCTATGAAAAAGACCTAGGAGTTTTTGTTGACTCAGAAATGTCTTCATCTAGACAATGTGGGGAAGCTATAAAAAAGGCTAACAAGATGCTCGGATACATTGTGAAAAGTGTTGAATTTAAATCAAGGGAAGTAATGTTAAAACTGTACAATGCACTTGTAAGACCTCATCTTGAATATTGTGTGCAGTTCTGGTCACCTCGCTATAAAAAAGATATTGCTGCTCTAGAAAGAGTGCAAAGAAGAGCGACCAGAATTATTCCGGGCTTAAAAGGCATGTCATATGCAGACAGGCTAAAATAATTGAATCTGTTCAGTCTTGAACAAAGAAGACTACGTGGCGCCCTAATTCAAGCATTCAAAATTCTAAAAGGTATTGACAGTGTCGACCCAAGGGACTTTTTCAGTCTGAAAAAAGAAACAAGGACCAGGGGTCACAAATGGAGATTAGACAAAGGGGCATTCAGAACAGAAAATAGGAGGCACTTTTTTACACAGAGAATTGTGAGGGTCTGGAATCAACTCCCCAGTAATGTTGTTGAAGCTGACACCCTGGGATCCTTCAAGAAGCTGCTTGATGAGATTTTGGGATCAATAAGCTACTAACAACCAAACGAGCAAGATGGGCCGAATGGCCTCCTCTCATTTGTAAACTTTCTTATGTTCTTATGTTCTTATAAACTAAAGTCGGCGCCTATGAATGACTGGCTTACCTTTTACATGATTATGTAATATAGAGGTTTTCTTAATCAACGTATATTCGAGTGGGATAAATCTTTTTTTTAGAGCATTTTATAGCACAAGAGAATCCACCAGATTGCATGAACCACTTATTTGTATGGTATTCCAGAGAGAACCAGATTGGTATAGAATGCTATAAAAAAACAAAACAAACAACAAAAAAAATCCAGCTGTGATGTTGACACCTAAGAGTAGACACCTAAAACCCTTTTGAATAAGAAGCATTGTTACCACCAGAATTAGTAGTTTGGGTACCTTAAATCCTAAAATACCTTAGGATTTACTCAGGATTACATGACCTTAAATGTGCACTTAAAATCCTGCTGTTTTATAATAGAAGTATTTTATGTTAATTTTCTTTACCTTTCAGGAAGACAACTGCAATGCATTAAAATGAATCACTAGATGCCAGATGTACTTACTGCTGTCTGTAGGAAGCTCATGTCTCCTGAAGTGCTGACTCTTAATTTTATTCCTTTTTTGGTAATTCAGTTTCATAAACAGGTTCAGGAACTAGGTTTTGCTTCCTTCCTGAACAGGTTGTCAAGATATTAAATTATGACACATTTTACAAGTAGTCTGTCTCCATAGGCATTTTAAATTTGCTATTAGTCTTGTGAGGTATTTTGCAGTGATTGAAACAAAAGGTGATATATTGATTCAAAAGAATATGCCATTTTAGCTGAACTATAATCAAGATTTTGCTAGCTTCTTTAACAACATGAATATCAAATTCAATTTTATTCATAAAAACTGACACCATTCTTTACATCAACATTTGTAGAAAGGTCCCATTATCTTATCGAACAGTGAAGGTGTCTTTGGTTGCGATAGAATGTGGCACATGATATGTCATGTGATCCACTACAATAATGGAAAACAGAATTATCTTAGAGACTTCTCCACCCTCGAATATATGGCTTCATTGACCAACAAATCCACCTACAGTCTCTTGGATGTTTGTAAAAAATAACTACCAGAAATCAGAACTCTGCTCTGAAGCTGATCAATCCTACATATTTTTTCAGTCGTATATTCTACATTTCTAAAGTCACTTTCAGCACTGTTTGGGCACACCTGTTTTCACCTGTTTGGGCACAATGTTTTGTGAACTACAAAACTAAAATAAAAAGCAAGAAATACATTTCACACTATTCATCCTCCCTGGATATATACACTGATTTTCTTAGCCTCTGTGGAGAGCAGCAATCAACACGAATTCAAGCAGTTGTTTCTTTGAATTGGAAACGTAAATTATCCCAATCAACACCATTGACCTGCACCTTGGTGGCAGCACCTGCTTGTTGTGGAGACCTCAATCCCAATATTAGGTTTATGCAGATCTAGTTGTGAAAAATGGCTTGTGGATTTCAGATCTAAATAAAATGTTTGTTGCATATTGCTCAGTTTATACATGTTATTCAGAATATTTTATTTTTAAATATTTTCTTGAATTGGATGTAGTTGGACTGCACAGGGATTTAATTTGTCGCTCACCCTTTATAATGCTATAGAGGGGAGCCATAGTTACAAGGCTGTGTTATTTGTGTTCCGCCTTATAACAAGTATAAAAGGGCTACTGTAATGGCATTATGAAGCAAATGGGCGCCATGACTCTACCGTGTTATAACCGATTCCGCACTATAACGGGCGCATTATAACAAGTGAGCACTGTACTATACAGACAGGGATGTATTTTTGCTGAGGGTGCAGATAAGAACTAAGATTGTCCTTATTAAGTGGCGTATGTGATGTTCCTTTATTTCAAAAGGTCTACCATTTTGAAATCTTTAAACCATCCTCGGGTGAGCTAGACATTTTCATCCCATGCAATAGATTAGAAGTTTTTCTTTTTTTTTTTTTTTTTACAGCATTTGCAGATATCGATGATGAGAAGACAAATACAGAACATAAATTAAGTCTTCAGTAGCAATGTGATGGCACTATTAAAAGCCCTAGTGACACTGTAATATTTTAAAACAAAATCAATTATTTCCATTAGGGAAGAAGGCTGTATTTTTAAGTAGTCCAAACTCACTTAGCCCATAGAAAATAAACAGATACTAAAGGCATAAGTAGAGTATTCCTTTTATAAATCATACTGGATGTAAATAATGATGATCAAGTGTTCACCTTTTAAAATGAGTTAGTATTGGCAATCTAGGGAGAGCTATTGTTAAAGAGGGAAATAACAGCTTTTTTCCTTCTTGTGGTATTACCATGTGTGTCTGTTTATTTTAGATTAGCCCCTGATACCAAAGGGTGAGTACAAAGCTGTGCATTGTTTTCATTTTGCATCCTAGTTTCGCTAAACGTGACCTGACAGCCAAAGCACCAATGAAAATGTCATAAAGGATTATATGTTACTTAATTTTCAAAGTGGGTGCTTTATCTTGAGAAATGACTGTAGCTATTTCTAATCACACGATACAGTATGGCTAATAAAGAAAAGCTGCTGTCTGTTTCTCTACTTATGTAATACATTTAACTTTGACATGTAATTAATTTAAAGTGTCAGGGTGGCTTTGAAGAATCTCTGCCAAATTTAATGCTGAGCCAGAATTCTGACCGTAATTAAGGGAATTGCAGGTCAAATCTAGTAAGCAGTGTAGCACCCATCTAAACTGCTTGTTGATATGGCTTTAGTGCCTTTAAAATGGTGTTTATTGCCCCTTTAAATAATAAAAATCTAAGGCCTAGGTCCAGAGGCACTCAATTAATGTCATAATTACAAAATTGCACTGGTCTTTGGGGAGGGGATAAAAATCAATGAGAAATGTTTGAGAAAATGGTTCTTCATCAAGGATATGTTTGTATTATAGTTACCTTTACTCTGGTTACAAATGCTGGTACAGTATATCTCAGCTGTGGTTGGAGGGATTGGTGCCTAATTTGCTTTCTACAATTAAAATATTTTTTTACATTAATTTATCAGTCTAGACAGACCTGTACAAGTTTAAAAGGGTACATTTTGCAGATCGATTGTACAACAACTGTAAACTAGTTCTGCTTTTAAGAAGCATAATTCCATAGTCATACAAGCAATGTCATATATATATTCTAATTGTCCAAAAAGATACATTGATTACAAATGAAATATACAGTAAACTTGGGAAAGTTTAATTAGTTGTAGTCACAATATTAATAACTATTCCTACCCAATATATATGTGTTTACTAACACTACAAATAGGATTAACAGTCATAGTCAGTTTACTACTACTATAAAAAATAAGGAATAAGGTAAGCACTGGTACAACTTTTTTCTTGACAGCTGAACGTAACTGAAAGTGTGAGTGAGATTATGTGACAAACTAATGGGCTAACAAGCAGCTACCTTGTGTGATCTGGTTGTCCAGAGAGTCTGTATTCAAATCGCAACTCAACCACTTGCTGTGTGACCCTAGGTCAGACCACTTCACCTCTGTATATAATAGTCAGCCCAGCTGTCAAATAAAAGAAAAAAAAAAAAGAAGCACCCACACTTTAAATAGTGAGGCACATAATGAAGGCCTAACCTTGATTAATCATTTACCCCCCCAAAAGTGTCTCCAGGTTGCAAAAATGCCTTTTAGCAATTGTCCATGTGGTGTGGTTTATGGCATGCACTGTATCACATAGATTAGGGTATCCGCTTCTCAACATCTCCAAGTGTTTGGAATTTGCAGCAGGGTTTAAATGATGCATGAATGCATTTCCAAAGATTGTGCTGGTAATTCTTATTGTCTGGGGTATGTGATTAGCCTATTTTTCTTTCTCTCTCTGAATCTTATTGAAGTGAAACGTCTTTTTCGACAAGATGTGGCCTTGCTTTCAAAAACTCACATTGTGTATTCTATCGGCTGTCAGCACAAAACAGAAATCCATGTATGTGCTAGTTAGTTTCCATAGCAACAGAAAAGTCTTAAAGAGAAAATCTCTTTAAAGACACACATTCCATTAATTTACCTAACAGCTTTCAGCTAAATACTGGGCATCTGTAGTATCTCAATTGTCTCTTTGTAGTCTGGTTATTAAACGGAGACCTGTAATTCAACTTTTAAATCTTACTGGGGTATCCCACACAGGTGAGTTGAAATGGTCTTACTATAGTTAGACAGTTGACTTGCATTGCAAGATATAAATCAAGCAAACTGTACTGGCCAATTCTTTTAAAACAGTTTTCTAAATTGGGTGTACAGTGTGTAAACAAGTTTGGGTACTGGGAATAAAACCCAAAACCAGTAGCTGGGATATCATACAATTCAAAGTACAGGTATATTAACTACACCTTTCACCAGCGACACTGTGGCAGTGTTATGTGCACACCATAGTGCGAAATGTGCAATACTGGTTAATTCATGATGTAGCCAAGTGGGTATATTGAACTTTTGGCGCTAAGTGTGTTTCATTTTTGTTCCCCACTGTAATGTTAAGTACAGTATTTTTGTGTGATTTTGAAGACATTGAGAAAGCTTTCAATTATAAAATCATAATTGATTTAGCACTTGCTGTATGCTCCTTTTATAGTGTAAAATCCATGTGTTAAAAAAACAAATATTACATGGGTTACAGCTTCCATTGTAACAGAACCATAAATTGAATTATTTGCTGAGGCCCCATTTTTGACAACTGCTTGACATTGAACACTATAATTAACAACACAATGTGAAAGATATTCACGCCTGTTTCAGATTTTGTCAGCAATGAAATGTCCTTGATCAAAAATATTCAGTAGTGTGAGAGCTCCTGTTGACTGATTAACCTGCCAGCACTTGAATCTCTATGTTTCTTGAATCTATATGAATCTATATGTTTATAAAAAAATGATACATAGATTAAAATGATAAAAGTAACTTAAGATAGATATTGTGTTCACCAGACACGATCAGTGCATAAGGGCTCACATTTTTAAAGACGACCGTAAAAAGTAAATAATAAAAAAAAAAAAAAAAAAACTGTAATGCTGCAGATGTAAGAATGAGAAGCATTCAAATACAGATATATCTGCTGAATCTGTCAAATAAGAATACTTTGATATTTCCAGAAGCCAGGGTCCTATGGAACAACCTACAGCTTCACAAAGATACTAACACATGTTCCCAATGCTTGATTATTAAACAAACATCCTCTCTGTATTGTATTATTTAGTTGATACAGGCAAAAAGAAAAAAAAGAACGAAAGCTACTTAAAATGAACAGGATTTTTACCTTTCTGGATGAATTTGTAGAAGTATTTATAGTATAGAAGAGTACAGACATCAGATATAATTAACCAGTGATGTCGGAGGGCATTAACAGAGCTTATGGGATTTTCTTTTTTGTAGTACTGAGCCTGAGCAAGGGTATTGCTGCATTTATAGGTCAATGAAAACACTGAACATGCTCTTTGGATATGTATTTCTATTTCACAATGATTTAGTCTGGTCAATTATCAGTGATGACTATTTTTTTTAGCCAATAAGCCATGTAAATATTAATAATATAATATTTCATTGTGTGTGTGTTTTCTGATGTCCAACAGTAGTGGTTGATCCACATGTTTCTGCCTTGTCCACAGTTGTCCAACACATCAAGCGTCACAACATTGTCCTGAAGAGGGAGCTAGGAGAAGGGGCCTTTGGGAAGGTGTTCCTGGCAGAGTGCTACAACCTCTGTCCGGATCAAGATAAAATCCTGGTGGCTGTCAAGGTATTCAGCTCTAGACTTCCCATTATTAATTCAATGCTGAGGCTGAGGTTCTTTTTGATAAATCATATTTATATATATATATATATATATATATATATATATATATATATATATATATATATATATATATATATATATATATTACACATGATTGGTTGAAGACTAATGGAATGTCATGAGACCATGCTATCTGGTATCACTGTGGACTATAGGAAGTATAGACAGCTTTCTTACAGATATGACAAAAGCTTAAAGGGTCACAATATTCCATGGCTGTCTAGAAATATGATCACATTAAAGACGTAATGTACATTAAAAATACATGCCACAGCAGATTGGTAGCTCCGTCCCTGTATTCCTGGGGTATTTGATTGATCCATCAGTGCCGTAATGTGGGTCAGGATCTGTACAAGGTGATAGTATTGCTTACATGCACTTTACCACTACCAGGGTAAATGATAATTGATCATTCATTTTATGTGAACAAGTTTATCAAATTGAATTGGTGCCTACCCTAGAGTGTGTTGAGTCTCTCCCACATGACTTACAATTATCATTATTTGCTGTATTTTAAATTAAAGTACAGTATACAGACTTCAATGCACAGCCAAGTCAATGTATATATAGGGGCATATTTTCAAACTTTCTTATGCTGTTAATGAGTTATTATGTTTGAAACTATTAAAAGCAAATCACATTTACTATTTACAAAATAGAATACAACCTTAAGTTAAAACACAAAATCTAATCAAATTTGTAGTTTGAAAATTAAGAGAGTGAATTTAAGCCTGGATACAAATCTAATTTATGACTGGCAGTAGTCATTAAAAACCATAACAAGATCTTCACTTGTATTTAACTCAGAGAGATCATTACTCCTGTATCACTAGTATGTGGAAATCATTATTCCCTTTACAAGAAAATTGAGAATGCTAAATTTCCCTGGATTTATATTAATAAATGTGGGTTAAGCATATCATATGACTTTGCTGTTAATTTCTCTTTCCCTTTGATTCTTTATTCCTGTTATAAAAGTTATTCTGCATGATATCCTTGTATTGAATCTACTCACATTGGATTAGTACATTACCGTGTCTAAAGTGGACCAACTTCATTCTTTACTGTCCCTCAAAACCAGCAGCTGATAGACTGTCAGCAAAGGACTGTTGTCCTTCAGTGCTTAGTGGGATTGTGGCTGCAATGTGTATAAGTGGATGCTGTTTATTTATTGACAGTAAGACCTTTATTGTGACTTGAAATAATTGGTTACCTGTACTTGTCCTCCAGTTAACCACCCATTTTTTTTGTTATTTGTTTGTGATACAAATACATGACTTATTTAATAGACAACAGTACACAGACCCAGTATTTTTATTTTTTTTAAATTGTACTAAAAGCACATAAAAAAAACAAAACAAAACAAAAAACATTGGGTTAGATTCTCAAAGCTTTTACTCAATTCAGTACTCAAAATCATAATTAGAATAAATTTTTCCGTTTATATAGATAATCTAATATATATATATATATATATATATATATATATATATATATATATATATATATATATATAATATATATATGTAACATGTGAAAATGCACTGTGGGTGAATGGGCTAAGGGTTTTTGAATTGTGTTAATTGTTTTTATTGTTTAGTTAATCCCCTGCAGGTATTTAAGAGAGGCAGCCAGTCTGTTTTAGGCTGCTGAGTAAAGAGCCCGACTGTGTGTGTGTGTGTGTGTGTGTGTGTGTGTGTGTGTGTGTGTGTGTGTGTGTGTGTGTGTGTGAGAGTGAGAGTGAGAGTGAGAGTGACCGACCAGTTGTATCAAAGAGAAAGCTATTGAGTGAAGCCCGTGTGAGTTTGGTGTTTGTCAGGTAAACGGCTTAGCCGTCCTGAGTATTAGTTAGGTTCCCGGTGGTGTTTAGTCAGAGGTCTAAAGGACAGCTAGGTGTTTATTTCTGTTTGGTTAATTTTTGTTTGTGTTCATTTGTGTTTATTAAAAATGCGCGTCAGCGCAGTAAAAAAATCTATTTTTGTGTCCTGGGTCTATTTTAAAGGGGCAATGAACGAAGAGAGTTGCAAGGATCGTTTACACTATATATATAATTCAAGTTCCTAAGTTAAAAGTCTTACTTGTTTATATCTGGTTTAGGAACTTTATTGAGTGTATTTTTCCTCACTGAAAAATATATGCAAATGATGATTTGGAGTAAACAGCTTTGGAAATTTAACCTAACAGCTCCTTATCCCTGGTACCCTCTTCTTGAATTGTTTTTTTGTTGTTGTTTTGGTAGTTACTTTATTCTGGGATACGCAGATATTTCAGCACAGGCATTGATACCAGGTTTTTTTTTTTTCGTAACAGTGAAAGGGAGGCCAGTGATGAAGTTGCTTACGCTAATAAGAAGCAAGGAAATAGGTTTGAAAGTCTTGGTTATCACTCATTTAAGACTGGGTGCATTTTTTGCTTCAATAGATTTTGAGCGTATTTCTGCCTCTCATGGGACAGTCTTGCCAAGGACTGTGGAACCTTGTGGTTGGGTTTAGGGTTGTGACACCAGAGGTCACTGAATTGAATTCGTATGGCTGCAACTATAGGGCTCAAGGGAGAACATTGCATCTGGCTTGTGATTTAATACCCCTACCCCCAAGCTAAACACCGAAACTGTATTTCCTTAAACTTCTTTCTTTCCTTTCAGTGCATACTTTCAATTTCTGGAGACAGGTTCTAAAGAATTACAAACGTTTTTTTAGCCATGCCATACAATTGGTTTTTTGTATTTAACTTGAAGTTGTTCAGATATTGACTGTGATTCTAAAATAAAATAGAAAGAAATCTGTCAAGTGCTCCATGTACACATGGTTTTGCTTGATCATTTTATCCCTTTCAGCCCATTCAGTTTCTCAGAAAATCACTGACGGTTTTTGATTTTTGGGCAGGATTTTCAAAAGATCGTAAATGATAACTCCACTGTTAATCAGGAAATCAATATATGGCATTGATTTTTTGGCATTTTCAAGCAGTTGTTATGCCTATTTTGTTATTAAATAATTGTCCTAATGTGATTCCCAGATTATGTTGATTTACGAAATAATGCTAATATCTTAACGAACAGTGCTTCTTGTGACTATTTTCTTTGCTTTGGAATTTAAAAGCAAATCCATGTTAATTGTGATAATTTATCAGGAGTTAATTTGCACATGGAAAATTAAGATTTTAATTAAGAAAAGAGTATGTAACACCTTGAAACAGAAATGTAACAGACCGTGGCTGTGACGCCAATGATACAGAGAAAGTGCACAGGACCAGAGTTCATTTATTACAGACTACCTAGATAATTAAATATCTGTAACATATACAAATATTTTAGCCTTTTCTATACTTGTGGTTATGAATGACATGTATTCACTTATTTTAACCATTTATAACCTTACAGACCATTTGTTATATTCCTATAATGATATACCGTTATTTGTACCCAGTGTAATGTTACTACCAAGAAATGATCAATGCAACTGTAACCTATTTGAACTCTGTATATGTATATTATATGACAGCTGATCTCTACTGTACATTTTATTTCAATTATGCAACTGAAATCTTGGTATAAAACACAGCCTATTAGATATTACAATAAAGTTTCCTTAGGTGATTGCGGATTTGAAATGCTATGTAATCCACACAAGAACGAAAAACAGGCATACACAGGCACACAGATCCACTAGGAATGTGATCGAGATCATTGACATGGATTTTGCCTAAACGTATTTGTAATGTTTTCAGACTTCCCCCAGACTTTATGTACAATGTACACTGTCACCGTCACGCGTCTGTATGCATATAAATTGTTCCTATAGCACTGTAAGTGTGTGGTGGCTACTTCTAATCATGTTGAGTTTATTTATTGTAACACAGCAGCTCACCACACAGGCTCGCTCAGGTTCTTTTCCCGTCTAAACATGACCCAACACACAACTTTGATGCACACTTTAATTTTATTACAAAATAAACAAAACAAAACCTAGCTCTCTTTGGGCACTAACTATACATTTGTTGGTTCCCTGACTAAAGCCAAAATCTGTCATCTCTTATGCAAGTAAAACCAAAAGCAATTGTAAGGCTAAAAAGGTAGACATGCTTCTATTTATAACATTTTTTTTTAAATTACCCTCATGGCAGTTACAGTCTGCAATTACTCTTATCTCATATAAATCTAGTTGATGTTGACTGGAACATTAACCTGCCATTTACATGTGGCCTTTGTGCCTCAGTATGTTGCTGTCATGTAGGTTCAAACGCTTCAAGAGAAAAGTCTTTATTTACAGTACTGTGAAAAAGTATTTGACTCCTGTCTGATTTTCTGCATTTTTGCATATTTTTGACACTGAATGTTATCAGATCTTCAACCAAAATCTAATATTAGATAACAGGGACCCTGAGTGAACAAATAACACAAAAGGTTGATACGCATTTCATTTATTTGTTAAAGTTATGCAACACCCAATGCCCCTGTGTGAAAAAGTAATCGCCCCCTTAGACTCAATAACTGGTTACTCCACCTTTAGCAGCAATAACTGCAACCAAACGCTTCCTGTAGTTATTGATCAGTCTCTTACAGCGCCGTGGAGGAATTTTGGACCACTCCTTCATGCAGAACTGCTTCAACCCAATGACATTTGTGGGTTTTCAAGCATAAACTGCTCATTTCAGTTCCTGCCACAACATCTCGATGGGGTTTAGGTCTGGACTTTGACTAGACCATTCCAAAACTTTAAATTCTAAACCATTCTAATGTAGACTTGCTTGTTTGTTTCGGGTCACTGTCTAACTGCACGACCCAGCTGTGCTTCAGCTTCAGCTCATGGACAGATGGCCTGACATTCTCCTGTAGAATTCTCTGATACAGAGCAGAATTCATGGTTCCGTCAGTGATGGCAAGTCGTCCAGGTCCTGATGCAGCAAAGCATCCCCAAATTGTGACACTACCACCACCATGCTTGATCGTTGGTATTGGGTTCTTACTGTGGAATGCAGTGTTTGGTGTTCACCACAAATAACGGGGCCCATGTTGGCGAAAAAGTCCCACTTTTGACTCATCTGTCCATATAACATTGTTCCAGAACTGTTGAGGTGGTTTTTGGCAAATTTGAGATGAGCGTTCATGTTCTTCTTAGTGAGCAGTGATTTCCGCCTGCAGATTCCTGGATGTTGGTCTAGGATTCTTCGTGACTTCGTGGATGATTTTACGCCTTGCTCTTGGAGAGATTTCGTCAGGACGGCCACTCCTGGGAAGATTCACTACTGTCCCAAACTTTCTCCATTTGGACAATATGGCTCTGACTGTGGTTTGGTGGAGCCCCTGATCCTTAAAAATTGCTTTGTAACCCTTTCCAGACTGATAGGCATCAACAACTTTTTTTCCAGAAGTCTTCAGGAATTTCTTTTGATCGTGGCATGATGTGCCTCTAGAACCTGTGTGCTGACAACTTCACTCTGATGGTAAGGGCCAAAGTTAGTCAGATTTATATTGGACAGGGCTGGCCCAAATCAGTCCTGATTGTTAACCAAAGTATTCAAACAGCGGACCCTAATTATCCCTTTAATTGGTTTGAGTTAACTAGGGAAGGGCAATAACTTTTTCACATCTGAAGACTGCATGTTTGATTACCTTGCACACCAAACAAATGAAAGAAGCACCAAACTTTGGTGTAACTTTTTCTCTCAGACTCCCTCTATATACTACTACAACCCACAAAAAGATTTGACCAAATCCAATGTGAAAAATGTGCAAAAATGCAGAAAATCAGACAGGGTGCAAATACTTTTTCACAGCACTGTATCATCCATCTCACGTATACTGTATGCAAAAGTAAGCCCTGCAGTGATCCTGCTTTATCAGAGCATAATTTTAGGAATTTTATTCCCAAAACTGCAATAGTTCTTTTTCAGATTGCAAAGAAAAAACTTGGCTGCACTTTAAAGGAAAGAACACAGACTTATTGGGCTGTGTGTACTAATATTACTTACGTGTTTGTAAGTACTGTGAATTCGTAGCCTCTGTCCTTCGTAGAATTTTCTGCGTGCAATTTACTACACAGCTCTTTTTCATGATCAACTACCATAATATCCTAGCAAGTTTATGAACAGTATAAATTACTGCTCATTATGCAGGAGAGATTATAATTTGCATCTCATTATAAATAGATTTGCAACGTCAAGACAAGATTTAGAATGTCCTTCTGAAAGATAAATGAGTGGTATAGTAGGCAAATATAATAGGATTGAGCTATGGCTTCTGCAGACTCTGACCTTGATGCAACTATGACACTGTTCAAAAAGAAAGGGAAAACAAACTTCCACAAAGATGTATTTGACCTGTTAGTGAATGACATGGAAAAAAAGCAAGAAATATTATTTAACACTTCGCAGGACCAAAAAACATTAAGAAAAGAAACATGGGAAGAAATAATTAACATAATATATTCACTGGGACACTGTAAGCGTCAAACACTTGACATAAAAAATGGCATAACCTTAGGATTACAAAAAAAGAAAGCAGCAGAAAATAAAAAAAAACAAAGAGGACAGTCTGAATGTGATGTGTTAAACATAGCACAGACCTCGGGCACAGGGAAAACTAACCAAAACATAGATCTAAAAGAAACGGTCCCCAAAAACGGAAAGCAGAAATAAAACTAAGCTTGTTTCCATATATGGAAGTTTACCATGGTACATTTGAATGGTAATTCAGCAGTTTAACATGTTTGTACTAGTCTGTATCTTAACCATGCTTCCTGATGCTTTCAGTGCTTTATTTAAGAATATTGCAGAAAACTTTTGCTTGAGTCTATGTTTATTTTAATTGTGTAAAGGAAAAAAGTACATAGAGTAAGCTACGGAAGTAAATACATTTCGTCGTATTTCATGTGTAAAAATTTTTTTTTTCCAGATTTAACTTAGATCTTGTATTTATTTCCCCAGATTATTTATTTTTAAAATCAGAATTTAGCTGTTTGCAAATAAATCTGGATTTTGTGAGCTTACATATTTAACTAAATCTTAAATCTCAAAAAAGATTTAACATTTAGGTAAATATTTAACTGTCCAGCTAAATCTGGAATTTGTATGTAAATGAACGCCGGCTGCTTGGGCTTTCACGTGATTTGATTGGCTATTGTTATTGATTGGCTAATCATGAAATATGCAAATTGTAGTATTACAAGAGCCAATCATATCGTTTGAAAGCACAAAGCAAACAGGATGCATTTGCATACAAACTCCAGATTTAGCTGGCCAGTTAAATATTTAGCTAAATGTTAAATCTTTTTACAGAGTTCACAAAATCCAGATTTATTTGCAAACAGCTACATCTTGACTCTCAAAATAAATATTTATATATATATATATATATATATATATATATATATATATATATATATATATATATATATATACACACACACACACACACACACACACACACACACACACACACACACACACACACACACACACTACCGGTCAAAAGTTTTAGAACACACCCATTTTTCCAGTTTTTATTGAAATTTAAGCAGTTCAAGTCCAGTGAATAACCTGAAATGGTACAAAGGTAAGCGGTAAACTGCCAGAGGTTAAAAAAAAAAAAGTTTAGGTTACCAAAAACTGAAAAATAATGTACATTTCAGAGTTATACAAAAAGGCCTTTTTCAGGGAACAAGTAATGGGTTAACAACTTACAGCTGTTCTGCAGCAATGGAAGTAAATTAAGCCTTGAAAGTTGATGCTAACAATTCCTACAGGTGTCCCAACTTTTGTTGATTACTTACAAACCCTCTGTCTGTATAAAAGCAGTGTTGGAACAGACTGTGTTACTACACCCTCTTAAGCATTATTTGGACAGTATTGTACTGCAGGAAGTAGTATATTGCTATCATAATGGCGAGAAAAAGGCAATTAACAAAGGAAGACAGACAGACCATTATAACCCTTAAAAGTGTAGGTCTTTCCTTTAGAGAAATTGCAAAGAAAGCCAAGGTGTCAGTGAGTACAGTTTCCTACACCATCAAAAGGCACTTGGAAACTGGAGGAAACTCTGACAGGAAGAGGTCTGGCAGACCCAAAGCCACAACAGAATCAGAAGACAAGTTTCTGAGAGTCAACAGCTTGCGTGATAGGCGGCTCACAGGACAACAGCTTCAAGCACAGCTTAACACTGGTCAAAGTAAGCAAGTCTCAGTTTCACGGTGAAGAGAAGACTTCGAGCTGCAGGTTTGACAGGTCGAGTGGCAGTAAGAAAGCCATTGCTAAGATGGCAAAATAAGAAAAAGAGGCTTGCCTGGGCCATGAAGCACCGCCAGTGGACTACTGAAGACTGGAAGAAGGTCTTATGGACTGATGAATCAAAATTTGAAATCTTCGGTTCATCACGCAGGGTTTTTGTACACCGTCGAGTAGGCGAAAGGATGGTTCCTCGGTGTGTGACACCAACTGTCAAACATGGAGGAGGAAGCGTGATGGTCTGGGGCTCTTTTGCTGGATCCAGAGTCGACGACTTGCACAGAGTGAGTGGCACCCTGAACCAAAACGGCTACCACATCGTTTTGCAGCGCCATGCAATACTGGTATACTCTAGTTGGTCATGGGTTCATCCTACAGCAAGATAATGACCCAAAATATACCTCCAGGCTATGTCAGAACTACCTTAGAAGAGAAGAACAAGACGGTAGGCTTCAAATCATGGAATGGCCAGCACAGTCTCCAAACTTAAACCCCATCGAGCTGGTTTGGGATGAACAGGACAGAAGGGTGAAAGCAAAGCAACCTACAAGTGCAACACATTTGTGGGAACTTCTGCAACAGTGTTGGGAAGAACTTTCCGAACAGTATTTGATTTCCATTGTAGAAAGAATGCCACAAGTGTGTTGGGCTGTTATATCTGCAAAAGGTGGCTACTTTGATGAGTCAAAAATTTAGAATAAATTTTGTTAAACAAAACGATTCCATGATTTATTTTTTATCTCCAGTTGTTTATTTGTTCTATGCTTTAATTTCAGAGTACATTGAGACATTAAACTGCGTAAATTTCAATAAAAACTGGAAAAATGGAGATGTTCTAAAACTTTTGACCGATAGTGTGTGTGTATATATATATATAAAATTAAAATAAAGATTTAGCATTTAAATGTTGAAAAGTTGCTAAATATTTTAAGATTTATAAATTATATCTGAATATACACATTTAAAAAAATATTTATTTATTTTCACAACATTTATAAATCTGGGGAAAAAATACAAGATTTAAGTTAAATCTAGGAAAAAAAGACATGTTAAAATATTAGCGCTTCTTTTTACACATGGCATCCCATAGGTTTGTGCCTGTTATTTTACACATATATAGATATAGATATATTAATAGTCTATATTAAATAACAATGTCAATACATACATTTTGTTTTGGTTTATTTTATATTTTAAAGGGCTTTATTTTAAACTTCACATTAATAATGGAAGGGAAACACAGAAATAAATAATTGCAGAGTTCTTTAATTAAACACAAACTGAAATAGTTTTTTTAAGTTTTTTTTTACACCTGGCACCCCATATAAACCAAAGTGGTAAATCAGGAAAAAATTATAATACATTGAGGGTAAGCATGAATCTTTGGTATTATAATGAGATTTGTACATTTGCATACAAAATTAGTTTGAAACTAAGAGCTGTAACTAAACTGCTGCAACAGGAATGAAATTTAGTTATGGGAGTGAAAATGACTTTAGTATATCACGGGTATGTTTACTAAGTCACAAAGACCATGAAAAGTCAAGATACGAAAGAAAAATCAATGATATATAGAACCCAATATCTGTACCTTAATTATGCAAATGTTTTATTTTTCCTTAGGCACTGAAGGAGGCCAGTGAAAATGCCCGTAAGGACTTTCACCGTGAAGCTGAGTTACTGACCAACCTGCAGCATGAGCACATTGTGAAGTTCTACGGTGTTTGTGTGGAGGGGGATCCTCTCATCATGGTCTTTGAGTACATGATGCATGGAGATCTTAATAAGTTCCTCAGGTATGCAAATGCACTTTGTTATCAGCTTACCTTGTTATTTAATTATTTTTGCGGTTGGTATTGTTGAAAGAAGTAAGTTAATATTCTAACATGAGCAAGAATGCATGTTCCACCCATGAACCTAAATACACTTCAAACAAGATCAAATATCCATATTTTATATTACTATTAAAAAGTAAAAATAGACATTTAATAAAATGTGACCTTATCCAGTTAATCAATACAAATAAATAGGCAAAACATTATAGCTCTATGCAATATTATTCTTGAAGTTTTGTTAAGCAAGCTATAGCAAAAAAAAAACTATCAAACTATAGGCAGTTTAGAAGTCCTTGTTCTTGTGCTACAGGGCTCATGGTCCCGATGCCGTGTTAATGGCAGACGGTCAGAATAATCACCTTGCTGAGTTGACTGCGTCTCAGATGCTGCACATCGCCCAGCAGATTGCAGCGGGCATGATGTACCTGGCATCTCAACACTTTGTACACCGAGACCTCGCAACCAGGAACTGCCTCGTCGGTGAAAACCTGCTGGTGAAGATTGGCGACTTTGGGATGTCAAGGGATGTGTACAGCACTGACTACTACCGGGTAAGTGTAGGTGTCGTGTCCTTTTTTATTATACATCCATTTTATTACCTGTTATTGCCAAATGTACAGGGTTGGGGGACAATATGCAACTCATTTGATGAAGTCTTAAATAAGCACCCTTGAATAAATTAAACAGTAAAGCTAAACCAAAGTTTAAATACATTTAGATTATTGGAAACTGCATTGTGTTATAACAACCCACCCCAGCCTTGACTGGTTTTCTTATGAGGTGAATGTTTATAACGTCTTCCATTTTGTTTCTGTTTTAATATTTGGGTGACAAAATCTTACACATTTGTAATGAGGCCTTGTGGAAAGAAACTTTTGACAATCACAAGAGTCAATCAAAATGTAGCTTTTTTAAACACCCAGTACTCAGAAGAAAATGAAAATAAAATAGTCTCATGCTAAACCCTGTATACATGTGGCAATCAGAAATGTTTTTGAACTAGATCCACTCTCATCAATGTCATTTGAGCCATATATTTGATTTTGGTCAAATTTGGCCATAATAAAAAGAAGGGTTAATGCAATTGAAAGAAACGTATGAAATTTTGGGGGTCTATGACATGATAGCTTTGACAAGAGTGAATCCAGTATAATCATAACTGTTAAAAATGAGATCTACTGTTTAAGGGCATGACGATAAGATGCTCTGGCTTTAGAGGAAGGCTGAAGCTGAAAAATATTGCTGTGGTCTATTTGCAAAAAAAAAAAAATCTGTAGTGTCTACCTCTGTATGTTATATCTTCTCCAATAGCAGGCTTTATATGTGTGGTGATCAGACAAAACAGGTTTGTGAACATTTGATCTAAAATAATGAAGTTTGATTGATGACCAACAACTGTTTAAAAATGAACTATATATACACATGGTTGTGTTTCTTTCGCCCCTTTATCTTTTGATACAACAGCAATTTATTTTTAGTGGGTGGTACAGATGGTAGATTTCCAGTGCTAATGACACAAACCATGAAACAAAATCACCCACCAAAAATAAAAAAATAAATAAAAAGCTTTGTTATTAGACAGTTGGAATTGTCTCTGGTTAATACAGCCTGGATACTAAAATACAATGAAATGGTAATATCGTTCCAAGCACAGGCGTGTCAGGCCAAAGACACTATGAAATTATAATGGCTTTTCACAACATTGCCGCCTACCTCCGGCCATCACTGAATGACTGACTGGTAATTAGTTGTTTCTTGTTCCAAACAGCTCTGCTGACATTCTGCAAAGATGCAATCAATAGCAGTGCTTTCTTTCAAATGTTTGTATTTTTCCAGGTTAAGAAAAAGAAAAACATATTTATTTTATGTACAGTGCATGGACAAATTTATGTGGTGTAAGTATTCTGAACTATTTAGTTAAAATAAATCAAATCAGTCTGGACTAGATGGGTAGTCCTCCTGACAAGTTATCATCTGTGTTACACTGCTCCATACAAATTTTGTAAAATGGCAAGTGATATGTGGGACAGTAGGGATTAATAATAGCATAATAAAACAGGTTCAAAGTGCTGCTTCAGATCTGGTAAGTGAGTCAGAATCGGGATACAGATGCAGGTGTGCTTCACGCTTTTCAAACACGGGCCCAACTTGCAAGGTACGTGTTAACCATAGTGATCAACGTTTTGTTTTGTTGTGATCCTAGTATTTTCTGTTACGAGGACTGTAATAAACGAAAACCCAAATGGAGAGGTGTTTTTAATTTGTACAATGCCCCCCTTTCTGAAACATTTTGAAGAGTTTATTTAACTTAAAAGTGAGTTTTCACTTGTGTGCACATTGAAACAAAAGGCAGAATTAAACCACAGTAATGATATTACTTTATGAACATGTGTCTTTTGCCACTTTGTTTCTTTTGCAGCAACCACAATACCAGGGATAAAATAAAAAAATAAAAAGTCTTCTTATACGGTTTCTGCCTGAAAATCTTTTTTTTCTGGAATAGATCATGGTAATTATTCTACACAGAAACACAACAGATAAGCACTCATAACATATTATTGGAAATAATAAGTACACAATTAATAAAAGAAACAAAGATAGGTATGTTCTAATCCAAGGCTGTTATTGTAGCATGGCCAGGTCCTGTTGTATGTGAGTACCCAGGGTCTGGAAAGTATGGGGATAATTTCAGAGAATACTATGGAGATTAAAATGGCCAAGTACCAATTAGTAGTCGTAGTGCCTGTTACATAATAAACTTGAGGTCTAAGCTTGACTTAGACATTTTTGTATAATTTTTTCGTAGCACAGTTGTTTTTTTTATACCATTTTTTATAATGTCATCCTTTTTTAGGATATCTTGAAACAAAACTCCCTCTCTACAGCAGATACTGCAGTGTAATATTTCTTACTACTCATCATTTAAGGTTTAACTTAAGTGTTATATTACAGTACATGACTGAGTGATACAGAGTGTACAAAGTTTTCAGTATTTTCAACGTCTTTGTTTATGGTGAATTGGTTATAATTGATCAGTTATTTTTTAAGGCCTATTTTGTACCAATTGTATACATTTTTTTAATTATTTATTAATTGGCACTCAGATTGTCTCATTTTTTAAGATGTTTACACCTGGTTGTGCATATAAGTACCTGCACTTTTTTGTTGAGAATTTCACCCCTGAGATAAACCATGAAATATCCCATTACAGATGTACAAAATGCATAAGGTAATGGGTTACATTACCAAGAAGCTTCAGTTCAACAGCCCACAGTGGGAGACAATGAGAGAAAAAAAAAGAATGCTGAGGTTTATCTATGCAGAATATGTACATAAATCTTCTAATGCACCTAAGAAGTTTCAGATTGTGTTAAATGATCATTAAGACTGCTGAATCCCGTTGCCAGATAAGTTATTTATAGAATATCACATTGCCATAATAAGAGATGTTAGGCTCCAGTCAGCAGATTATTAACCTCAATTATCCAAGCTGCATTTTGAAGGAGAAGCAGCTTTGCTCTGGTACATTGTAGTCAAATGTATTGTATTTCACTTTGAACCTTGGACTGGTTTCAGTGTTTAGGAAATGAAATAATGAAAATGTTACCATTTCCTTATTCTTGGAGTCTTATGTCTTGATTAGCTACCTTGACTATTCAGTCTTTGAAACCAACCAACAATGTTAAATATGCTTCAGATACTGCACCTCAAATGGGTTAGAAAAATATCTGACCTCGGTGGGTGTGTGGATACTTGTCATCCCTCTGCAATCAATTGTCATTTTGTATGAAAAGCATACTCTTTCATGATATATTTATATTAAGAATCACTCCTCACCTAAACCTGAAACAGCACCTGCCCACCTTCCACCTGCTTTCTCTCACTCAGACACACTCACACAGATTGTACCCACTGTTGTTCATACCCGCCCAGGATAAATATAGATTGATTTGAGTGCTGTCAGTCTGGATTGCTAGTCATCCTAGCAGGAGTTATTAATAAAGGGACAGGGATTTGTGTATTCATTTTGAAAATACACACTTACCAACAAGACAGGTCAACTAAATATATGTTCCCTTTTTCAGTAAAATCTCAGTAAAATTAATCAAGATATAATATTTAGTTAGGAAGATGTTTATTTATACAAAAGTATTATTAGCAGCATCTTCCCAGAAGTTGAATAAGGGAATCATAGAGAAATCTCAGTCCCAACATTTTCTTCTGCATCAGAAGATTTAATGGCCACTTGTCAGTTTATCATAGTGGGTGTTTTAAAGTAATTATAGTCATTCATTTGATGCAGATTGTATAGCAGTTGTTACACTGTTTAAAGATGTGTTTTTTCCCTTCAGATTATGAATCTTGTACATGCTATACATCCTAAAGTGCTGGCTTACAATTTTCTTTTTAACGTACTTGGATATCTGAAAGGTAAAACACAGCTTTGTAGTTTGTTCCATGCCAACATACCTTTTTGACTTGTACATTTATTTTAGAGCAAATCATCTAGTTGAGAAAATGTTTTTTTTTTTTTTTTTTTACATAATCTGTTTTCAGTCTCTTTTTATGAATACAAATGAAAATAAATTAGCACAATAAAGGTGTGCTGTCTAAGATTTTAAATCCATTTTCTTTCAGTGTTGTTAGCACTTCTCTGCTTTTTCTTGTGTAGTTGAACTTGTCATTTTGATTTTTTTTTTTTTGTAATGTTGAGAAGTCTTTGTGTATGCTGAAAGGAGTTTGGTTCCTTTCTTGTCAACACTTACAGTTATTGTTTGTTTTTGGACCACCCGCTTCCAAAAGCGAGTGTGTAAATTTTGTTTCAGAATATGGGATATGGCACAGTGCAAGGTTGAATGTACTGTATTTTGGATAATGTTTGTTCTAGGCATTGTCTTTACTATCTCTTCTTTATTATCTGTTCTGCTATTGGAGTCATATACCAACATTTTTTTTTTATTTCAAATACAAAATAAAAAAGTTGATCACAAAAAAAGAAAAACTGTTATTAAGTGTGCAAGCTTGCAGCACACACAATTTAAAAATATATATATTTCTTGTGTGGTTGTATGTCGCTATAGAAGCTTGTGTAACTTGTGAAAGACTTGTTAGATTTATTTGAAAATGTGTATAACCCTTTATAATAGTAGGAAAATGGAATACGCACAATTGCAGCTTTTAATTACAAAACTTTCCCCCCAAAACCCTATTAAAAGATCTATGATCATAATCATTTGTGCATGTTAGTGTGATTTGCTGTGTTAGGCAAACACCATACTGGTAAGTTTACATAGTATGGTCTGTATAATTAAAATGCAATTAAAATTCTGCTTAACCCCAGAGAATGATAATTAAGATAACGGAAGGACATTTCATTTACACAAGTTTTGATAAAGGATGACATTTATACATTATAGACACACAACACAAATGTACAAATTTAGCTGTCTCTCTGTGTCACTAGACAGAAAGACAGCCAGATGAAAAGACATACAGACAAAAGATGGGTAAAAACAGATATCTACAGAGAATAGCACTGTCTATCAGTGGGCTGTTTTGCATTGTAGGTTGTTTCTTTTGCAATGGTCTTATTTGATGCTTTCTGAATTATTTTCATTGAGTTCCTCACAATGCCTACTGTTAGTGCTCTGGTACTCCAATAGCAGACATATTCTGGACTGACTAATATTCAATCGGATTTAACCGACAACCGTAATCTCATATTTCACACACAAACAGTGTAAGTACCGGTATCTTCTGAGTAATTGCTACATTTTCTTCAAATTTGGAAAGGAATATATATATATATATATATATATATATATATATATATAGATATATATATATATATATATATATATATGCGCATCTCTCTGAATTTTATTAAGAACTTGACTTGACATTATTATTATTATTATTATTATTATTATTATTATTATTATTATTATTATTATTATTATTATTATAATTTTACATGGTGAATATTAATTTCCCTATGTATAATAAGATAGCCTGTGAAAATAAGGTTGATGAAAAAACCCACCCACAGATGAACACAACAGAACACTATCAATACCAAAGCAAGCAATAGCGGCTTGCAGATTTTAAGTTTTATCCGCACTAGACAGGGAGAAATTTGTGGAAGAGCAGAATAAGGCAAGTACTCTTAGAAAAATGATAAGCTACATGAATTTAGTAAGTAATTACCTCAGCCGCAGGCCCTCTGTGACATGTTAGGCAGTGTAGACTGATGGCCTTCAGAATGTAAAGGCTTGTGTGATGAAGAAATCATCCCTCCACCTTCCAGAAAATTCTTAGTAGTAATACATGTAGTTTTCACGCTGCTCCACCCTTGCCCAAAAAAATGTTAATAAATTAAAAACCAACTGCAGTTTAAAATTAATTGTTATTGTTTTACATTTTTTCCAATATTATTCTCAAAAATAAAAAACAAACACTGCTAGTTCTGCAATTTCTAAAATGTCTGTAATGTCACCATGCATAGTAACAAATAATATACACCAAACTGTACATATAAAGGGCTTTGCCCACTGTATCACGCATTTTTAAAATGCGTAATTGTGATGTGCCAGTTAATTTGACGAGCATGTACATTCCCTATTGCACCTTGCACACTGAGTCCATAATTGTACGCACGATGGTGATGCGTCAGTTTTGGAATCAAAACAAGTTTGGGTTTATCCTTTTTGATGTGCGTTAAAAATGACATTGACCAATGATAATCACTTGGGAAGACACATGGTTTCTTGCAGTTCCCTGAAAAAAATGGAAAAAACTAATTGTGTGTATGGCCAAACAAATTTGTGATGCAATACTAAATTAGGTTGTTTATAATGTTCACAAAACCCCCCCGTCCCCCCACCCCCCACTCCCCATGAACTACTTGATGTCACCCACCGCTCAGAACGGGCACGTTTGTGCTAAAGTGATTAACCTCAATAAGCGATGGACCATATAAATTCCTACACAATAACCTGACATTCTGAATGTCCCCCAATCACCAGTACAGTAATCAAAACAAACAAGCGTATATTGGGTTAAATCTTTAATACACTATTGAAGAAAGATGTATTTGTAATTGTATTTTCATCAGCACTCTTGTTCTCAACTACAGAAAACCCAGCTTTTTTTAAGCAACGTTGCACTCTCTGCTGACTGACACAGTTCCAGGCATGCTTTAGCAAGCGCACAGCATCTAAAAGACATTTTATTTACACTGAATTTTCGTGCTGATGCAGAATTTTTGTGGATTTTGTACAGTATAGGTTATAACAAGCATATACTTTTTATTTCAATTGTAGTCGAGGAAGTAAAGAAACAATGGCCTAACCTGGAAACACATATCAGACAAAGAAGCATGACAGGGCAAGAACGGTCAGGACTTAACAGTCAGAAAAGAGTGGTGGAATTTCAGCCTCCATATACAGAGAATAGAAGTTGTTTTGCGTTTGCTTCTAATATATAAAATGAGTATGTCTTTTTCATCACTGCCAGAGTTATTCATATTTACAGGTTCAGCCATTTTGAATATATTACAAGTACAATATTAACGACTCTAGTGTGCAACGGATTGAGACACTGCTTTTACGGATGACGGAATGGGCCCAGTGGGCAACAGCCTTAAGGCTATAATCCTATCTCAGGTTTCTGGTGACAGATATATTTTGCACATTTGGGTGTACATTATTTTGTATATTATTGCATTATTATTATTAACATTATTGTGGTTCAGTGCTCAGTGCTGCTAATGAATTTGAAATACAATTATCCAAACCTAAATGATGATTTGAATGAAATAATAAACTACATTCAAAGCTCCTGATCCATTTCTGGTTACCTGAGCCCTATATAATGGTAAGTGCAATTTCCCATGTTAGTTGTTATTTATAAAAGTTTACTTCATCTCACAGTTGACAAAGTTGTTTTTAGAAATAAAAAGTACAAATGGATTTTTTTTCTTCTTTTTTTTAGATTTGGTTTTCTTGGAACAAAACTGGGAAAATACCAGTGATAATCACAATACACTTACATTCATCACACACTTACACAAGGCAGTGATTTCTTATTCATTAAAATTAAAGACAAATTCCTTCTATTGCAGCGCTATTGGATATTTTATCTCTAAACAGCAGTCTTCCAGCTTGTGACCCTCCCTTCTCTCTGAAATTCACCAGTGGAATACACTGTAAATGTTGATATGGGAGTTTTCTGCATTTGGAGGCCTCGTTTCCATGGCAGCAAACCTTGTCTGCTAGGAGCAGGGATATATCAGACAATTCAGAGAAAAAAGTCATTAAAGCCCTCTGATTAGTATGCAGTGCCATAGCTGCATAGCGGTGTGCTCTGCAAGGGTAGTTTGTGTTTTATAGTCTTCTGCAATTGTGGGAAGGAAAGCAGCATAATGAGCCATGACTACCCACAACCTACAGAAATCTATTGTGGATCCACTGGTCTTATTATTTTTTACTTTAAATCTTAATGTATCTTGAGGTATTTTCTAAAAGACGAATGTCTGGATGAAAAAGCAGATATACAAGCATCATACAATATTAATATGATTGCATTATGGGAACAAATACAGTACATTATACAATTATTTAAATCCCCCCCCCCTCTCTCTCTCTCTCTCTCTCTCTCTCTCTCTCTCTCTCTCTCTCTCATCTCATCGATATATAGATATATATATATATATATATATATAATATATAATATATAGATATATATAATATATATATATACCTATATATAATATGGAAAACTATAAAGGAAATGACACACATTTCATACAGTATATAGGATTAGGTCATAAAAGAGACACACATCATTATTAATGAGTGCGTAATGGTACATAACAGACGCACTGTAAACCAGCCCACTTTATACATCTGTGACATGGTATTTTTAGATGTACAGTATGTGAAAAATGTGAAAAGGCCATTGCAATGACCACAGATAATAGATATATTACTATTGATAGAAATCCTATTGCTAGAAAGCATAAAAAGTGTTTTTTAGTAAAAAAAAAACATTAATGCCAAACTGAAACCAAGCCAAGATGTATTTGTTAAGCTAGCTTTTTATAGTGGACCGGGGGGGGAGAAGGGGGGTCTTGCACGCTTCAGATAATCAGGCACTGACAGAATGTAAGTTCTTTTAACTGAGTCAAAATCTTTGTTTCATAGTGCTGTCAAAAGAAGCACTGCTTTAGACATGATCCAAAGGCTGTCGAAATTATGACTCAGATGGCTATGGGGTGATGTTACTTAGAAACAAGGATTCAAATAAGTGGTCCACATGAGTACCAGAGTTTAAAATACGACTTAATTATATAGATTGTGAGTGCAAATGCTGACCACAATTTGTTTTAAAAAATGAAAAATCGTCATGGCATTATTACTTAAATTATATGTGTGACAGTGGAGAGCTGTGCTGGCTATCGGGCACATGCATGATCCAGCAAAGGTTGAGCAAGGGTGTGTCACCGGGTCTCGGGGCGACGGTCGATCCCATAAGAATTGTTATTTATCATTTAGTGGAGCCATGCTAAGGGGGCATGATCTGTAACAATGGGGACATGTCGTCCCAAGAGGTAGTACCAGAGTGCCTCAACTGCCCACTGTACTGCCAAGTACTCCTTCTCGATGGTACTATTATTTTTCTTGTGGAGAAGGCACTTCCTGCTGACATACAGTGCCTATAGAAAGTCTTTCAGTTTTGTATATATATATATATATATATATATATATATATATATATATATATATATATATATATATATATATATATATATTTTTTTTTTCTCAATAAAAACTTTTTTCCCATTAACAGTGTTGAGTATGGTGTGTAGATAAGTGGAAAAAAAATGCTAATTTAAATGTATGAAATACTGAGACACTGACACAACAAAATGTGAAAAAAGTTCAAGGAGGTGAAGACTTTCTATAGGCACTGTATAGGACCGGGTGCTCGCTTCCCCGCAACTCTTGAGACAACACTGCCCCGAGACCTGTCTCTGATGCATCCATCTACAGGGTGAACCTCCTACTGAAATCCAGACTGTACAGCACTTACTTGCTACACAGTCCTCTTCAGAGAGAGAAAGGCCCTCTGACACAGCTCATTAATTAATTCAACTACATGGAACAATAAATAATATCAGCCAAGTACAAAAATCTCGATCCATCACCAGCATCCCGATCCCCTGCGAAACAAAATCCTGGCTATCTAGCACCTCAACGCCACTGTTATTATCCATCAGCAAAAAATCTCCATCCACCACCGAAACAAAATCCTGGCTACACCACTGACCACAGATGCTTGGTCAAAGAGCCGGCCCAGCACTTCATCACATCCTTACTCGAGTCAGAAGTCACGGGATCGAGCTAACAAATCAGCTCCCAATGCTTCCAACTCGGGGTCAGGCTTGAATCTATGGCAAAACCAAGTCAGGTCGCGGAAGGGGAAAATGGCTCCAATTAATTCCTCCTTCTTAGCTAATGGAGGGAGTGGGGCAGTCACAGCAGCCAACCAATTTTTGAACTGCTCACAGTCCTGCCCCAGAATGACTCACAGTGGCAAGCGATGGCACAACTGCACTTGTACCGCATCACCGTCAGCCCAATTTTAAAATCCACTGAGACCTTTGGATAGGTATGCATATCCCCATGAATGCATTTAATAGTAACCCATCCCATTAATTGTTTGTTCCCCGGTGAGATTAACCCTTATTGTATTAGGGACTAACCACACCCTGAATCCAAGAGAGCCTGGGTTTGTGTACCATCCACTATCACAGGAAGGACATTCTTACCTGGACTGATGAGGTCATAATCCCAAGAAATGTGGCCCACCTCCTGGCATGTTTAACACTTCCATGGACCTTGTTCCTGCCATGAAGATTCCAGTGGAGGTCCGAACACCGGAGCCAGCAATGGGGCTTGACGGTAGGGTGGCCACCACCTTGGTCCAACACCGCTGCAGTCAGTGGGTAGCCCCACCTTGCCCCTGTTCTCGGACAGGGAGCTCCCACTGCCACAGTGCTGGTTTCCCTTCCTCCCAGTCCCATCACCTTCTCTTGGGCAACTCACGGGGGTGATGCTGGAGTACTAGATTTTCCAAGCGGCTTGGTGGGCTCTGGTTCCGCCAACTGGACCGCTCAGTCCAGAGTTTCAGGTTCCTTCCATTGAACCCAGAGGCGAAGTCCCAGAGACATGCATTCCAGGAACTGCTCCACCATTCTGTCTTTGGTAGTTGCATCCAGGTCAGCCAGCCCCCCGCGTAGTCCTAGAGTCGATGAGAAATCACCCAGGATGTTCATCGTTGGCGAAGACTTCCTCCCTGAATTTCTTCCGGTTGCCCTCCAGCGTGGCCCCCACCCGATTTAGGATGGCCACTTAGAGATTGAGGTAGTCCATCATGGCTGCAGGGGACAGGGTTCTTGCTGCAGCCTGCGCCTCCCCTGAGGCAAGGTCTGAGGGTTTCTTTGAAAACGCAGCACAGGCGCACAAGCTTTATTTCTCCACAAGGGGGCACTCTTGGGCCGTGGCTGTAGTACCGTCAACAGTAAGTATGCATCTGTACACAGTTCCAAGGGGGTTTACCAACAATGGTATTCAGGGACACAGTTCTTAGCAGACTCACTGGTGCTGCAATATAACAGTCAAAAACAAAAGGCGAAAACAAAAGAGCACTTAAACACTGTTAATAAAACTAGAAATAAAAGTGCTGCTTTATGCAGGGTCTCACAGCCTTCGCTAGTCTGCCAGGCACAAGATTCAATGACGTTCTTCTATTCCCTCACTATTGTAGTGGGGTTGCCCAGATCCCCGTAAGCTAAATCAAATAAGTATGGTTACGTAAATCACGAATATAGATCAGTTGTCTTCTTCAGCCGTCTCTGTTGCCTTTTCTTTTTCTCTGGCCAAAGGTTCCACTGGTTTGTATCCTGCAAGGGCCAACCAAAGGAATAGGAGAGCGTCCCCCCAAGACTCGCCCCTTCACCAATCAAAGAGGTCCCACAACACACCCTCACTCAACCTCTTTGTGTCATCACTATGATTGACAGGCATGTTAAACAGGGTTTATGACCCCCCCTGCCCCGCAGGATCATGCATGCACCCGATAGCCAGCACATATCTCCCCTGTCACATATGTCTACCAAAGCAAGCAGGGATAACATCTATAGCCTGAGACTCTTCTGATTTACATTCCCCTAATCTCCTAGCAACCAGAGCATGGCAAATGCCTTTTGCACGTGGGCGATGCAAAAGAACGCAGACAAAATTGTGCAATCTAGAGTAGAATTTAAATTAAAATAAATCATCATTAGGGACAATGCAATGCATCGGCTGCAGATTTCTTAACAACATTTAATACAGAAAAAAAAAATCCAGCATTCCATGTTTTTTTATAGGGGATCCTGGCACATTCTAGGACTACTATTATGACTTATAGGGGGTATTGCATCTGCCAAATACAGCCTGACCACCATTTGTCTTGAGGGCTGCTATCCCTTTGTCTAAATAATATAGGTAACATGGTGTCCACTAGCTGTGCTTTGTCTAATATGAAGCATGACTGTCTCTGATCCTGCTAGGGCCTCTGGAACAGACTTGTGATTCCACTATCCTCTTCACTGTCCTCTCAGGCATCCAAATCAGAATTCAGTTAATCAGTTAATATTTAAAAAGTTCCACAACAATTAATTTTGTTCAGCCCAGAATCTATAGCAATGCTATGGTTTTCTTCAGATCCACCTTTCTTTACAACCAAGGATTAAAAGTACAGTACTGTTGTGTTTTGGTAGACAAAAGCAGTATTACCTATCTGTGGCCTGGTAAACCAAAAGGAAGTCAAATCTTTGATCAAATATTGTGATTACAAGTGTAGTAGTGTGCAGATCCATTAGACATTTGGCACCTAAAGCTAATGCACTGTCATTTTTAAATTGCCCATTTCAATGTAGGTTCTGTAATCCTTCACAGAAACAGTGTTTCTATAGAAACAAAGAGCAGTAGAATGCAATATGGAACAAGGTTGCTTTTTTCTAACTAGGATGTGGATAACATTCTGACATTAAAATATGTCTTCTCCATTTTCCCTGCCACTTTCCGAATAACTGAAAACCCAATTTATATTTGGAAGGCTAATGTACTTATGTGGGTTACCACAATCAAGAGGTCACACCACATAGTTCACAGTTTTAATGAGGGCGGGTTTGTGGGTAGACAGTATTTTATTTATATGCACCCTTAGAGCCATCCCCATGAGTTCCAGTTTGTCTGCTGTTACTACTGGCATGTTTAATAAACAAAAGATCTGGCTATCATACATTCATACATATTACAACAACAAGCCTAAGAGCTCTATTTCTTAATATTTTATGAGACCAAAGACTGATAACAATTAATCATCTTCTAATGGCTCTTGCCCTTCATATTTTTTAAAATGAGTAAAGCCTTGGCCTGAAATGGAACCATCAATATTTAAAGCTAATTGCGTAAAAAGGGGTTAATTTGTTTCATGGTTTTAAGCCACAAGTCTTCAGTTAGTGGCAGCTGTTTAGAGACTTAGTCAGACATTAATTAATATGCAGTAAGGAAAAGGTCAGTATTTGTATATTTGTTTTAAAATGATTTTTGAGCTTGTGATTTAATTCTGCAGCCTCCCATATTTCCAGTTCAGTAGGACTCACAAGGTAAAATGATTTCTAGAATAGTCCCCTTTCCTCTTCTCGGGGTATAGTTTGTGAATTGTCTTTTCGTTTGGTATGAGAGACCCTGGTTTATGTTTTTAAAATCAGTTCCTCTATTATCTCCCCTTTTCATTATGTCTTTTATTTTCTATTATTATCCTAATTTATCAAAGTAGTGTCATTCTGAAACATTCCAAATATATGTTTAGTAAATAATTTGATCAGTTTAAACTCGTAAAAATATTACGAAATTGCTTTTAAATTTCATTCCCTAGTTCACATCAATCTCCACATTTATGCTGTTTCATGAAAACAAACCTTAATTTCTTATATGTTTTGCTTCTTCAAAAAGGAGAAGTACTGTAGAAGATGAACAAGAGGAAGGAATCATTTTCCTGATTTTTGACGGGTTTCAGGCGATGTTTCTCTTCATCTGAAATGTATTTAAAATACTGTTTACATAGGATGTTAGATTTTAGAATAATGGCATGCCAACATTTACAACAGCTGTTACAATAACCTACATTTGGCAACAAAATCTGTATTTTGAGTCACAGTAAGTTTCTCCACGCACATCTTAATACTAATGGGAACTGCTCATTTTCCCAGATTCAGAGATTTTCTTTCTGTAGCATACGACTGTATTTTATGAGGATAAGGTAGCATCCTGTTACAATAGGGAGATTTCTGGAAATCTTTCAATTATGAAATCCAAAAAGTTCACCCTAACAATGTTTTGATACTACGGAACATGGCCTGCCCAGTAGTTCTTGTTATTAGTCCATTATAAATCTTCCTCATTTGACAATGTCTTCTTTTTCCTTTGTTAAGGTTGGGGGTCACACCATGTTGCCGATTCGCTGGATGCCTCCAGAGAGCATTATGTACAGGAAGTTCACTACAGAGAGTGATGTCTGGAGCCTGGGTGTAGTATTATGGGAAATCTTCACCTATGGCAAGCAACCATGGTACCAGCTTTCAAACAATGAGGTTAGTGGTAGACAAGTAAAGCTTTCTTCAACTTTAATGTAAAACTATAAGAAACAAGTAGTCTAACTGATTTAGAGGCAGATTCAAATCTAAATTTCTATTGCAGTTGTGATAAATTACCCATATGATGATTAGCTGTTTGTAGTTTGTTGATCGCCCTAGCAGATAAAGCACAGTTCTACAAAATGGTGCAAAACGAATGAATCACTTCCTATGTGTTTTGCAACTACCAGTAAATGCCACCCATCAGTAGTGAAATTTACCAAATCAATATGCAGTTTACTGTACCATAAAGACAAGGGCACAGCACTGGGTTTGAACTATTACTGAGCGGAATTCTCATTTGGTCCAGAGGAGATACTGATTTTTTTCAGAAAATTATATCATATGGAACTTGTCCATACTGTACATGAATGCATGCAAATAGTGAGAGGTGTAATCAAATTTCAGGACTCCGCAAGTAAATACTGCCACGTGTGAAATCTTTATTTTGGTACAGTTTCTTGTAGCAACAGAGAATACAAAAGCAAACTATTTTTACTTTAAAAACTCTCATAAAAATACTGTTATTGTCAATAAAATGTTTGCATGGGGACTGGAAAAAAAAGACATACTTGTATATTAAAAAGCATGTCTCTCCAGGCACTTTTGTATAAGTCGAATAAACTAACAAGATCTTCATTCTCTGCAACGCTTGTTAGTTGGCAACTGGTTCTTAATTAACCTTGCATGGCTTGATGCAGTATAGCTTTTCAACTTCAGTTTCAGTGGACTTTGTTTAGTTCCACTTCACATATTTAAAATGACCCGGTAGAAAATGTGATCTTTTACTTTAAGTGAACCTAGAATAGTCCATTTATTTATTAATAATACGCAAGTGAACAATTCAGTGTTGTATGAAAATTGTATGTAAGGGGTTTACCATTTGAAATGGATCAACAGAGTATACAATGAAGACTGCTTATCTTGGCAGTGTTGAAATATTTCATATCAAACAAAACAAACTGTGTCATACAAAATAAAGAATCGGTTATTATCTTTTTTTCATTTGGTATTAAAAATAACGCTTTCTTATTTCCTCCAACAGGTGATTGAATGCATCACTCAGGGACGCGTCCTACAGCGTCCTCGCAACAGCCCGAAAGAAGTGTATGACCTAATGTTGGGCTGCTGGCAGCGTGAACCCCACATGAGGCTGAATATTAAGGAAATACACAGCCTCCTTCAAAATCTGGCTAAGGCTTCACCTGTATACCTGGACATACTAGGCTAAACTCTCAAGACAGCCCCCCTCCCTGACCTGTGTGGAGTATGTGTGGATATATGTGTGTGAGAGTGCGTGGCTGAATCTCAGCTCTTATCTCCAATGGCATTAATGAAGAAGACCAGGAGAATCTTTTTCAAAGGGCAACCTTCATAAATTCTCCATGTGCAGACGCGTTATTGACCAGTGTTATCTTTCTGTTTCTCTTATTGCCCCTTGCTTCTGCTTCATCATAACTCTGCATAGACAAAAAGCCTTATATCTGATTGTGTGCTTGTTTTTCTTTTCTCCGAAGACCCTCCTAATCGTCCTCAGTAATGAAAATTGCCTTCTCGCATTCTTGCCTTTGACTGGGATGAAAAAAGGGAAAACTGACTATCAGAATGTGTTGTAAATATTCCCCACTTACATGGATTCATCTTAACCTTGGCTTTTGGTTTTGATTCATGACATGACTTTTTGTGGTATACTGTATAAAGTTAAAAGGAAGTTTTTTTTTTTTCACCTGGAGACAGAAAAAGAAAGGAAAATATACTCTCAGCTGTATGGAATTGTTCTGACAGGCTATTGTCCAACTGGCAGTCTCTGAAAGAGTAATACACCCAAGAAATCTGCAACAGCAACTTGTTTCATCTTTTTTTTCCTTTGAAATTCATTACATATTCTCTTTCCTTTAAAAAGGAGTTTGAATTTTTGGCAAAACCATTTGGAAACTGTTTACCCAAAATAATTAACACAGATATGAAAAGTAGAACTGATGTACAGTTAGATTCACTGGAAGCTGAAACACCATTTGACTGCAATTATGACCACAATCTCCAGACAATCATTAGAAACTTCAGCTTGGACTAATGCATAGTATTCATTTCAGGGTCAGCCACTGCAGGCGCTGGACTTCTATAATACAGCACTTGTAAATGCCCTGACAAATTATCTAAATATGTTCTTGTCGTGATGTGTCTTTTTTTTTGTGTTAATGCCCCTTATTTTGTGGAGCAAAATTGAATTTTGCATGGTCTTCATAGTTAAATACCTTTAGTGCAAATTATTGCTTGAGTCTCATATTTCCTTACAGAAAAAACAAATCTAGCTATCCATATTGGTGTAACATATATTTAATTAAGAAAACTAATGGCAGTCATTAGTTTGCGGACAAATGGCTTTACATTGTTAAAATCTGATTGTGCAGATAGAAATTCTGAAAAATGGAGATTCCAGGTTCAGTTGGAAGTGATGACAGAGCTGAGCCCCTGGGGATGTAGAAACCGGTTTTATAATTAACATTTGATCTCTTATTCTATAGACGCAAGATCTTAACACCACACTCTAGTTGCTATGGTTTTCTTATCCCAGAATCCTTCTGTCAGTAATTTGTTTCTGACAGACTGTGCATGAATACAGTGCTGCACAAGATGCATGGTTGTGTTGCTGAAGTTTAGCTCTTTTACCACATAAATCTCTTGCATATGGACACGTAGGAATTTCAGCTCAAACAGTAAGATCTATTTGGGATAGTCATTTTCTGTCAGAAAGCTTACTCCTTCTGGGAGAAAATACCATAAATTTGTTGACAGTCAAACTGGTCTATATATTGCATTCATAATATATTACGTTTATCTGTTCTTTATTATTGAAAGAGCAGATGGTAATTTATTATTAGTCTTGTTTTAAAGCTTTTTTTGTTTGTTTGTTTTTTTCAAATTATATTTTGATACGTAATTTATTTTTACTGAAGCACTTTTTTCTTACACTGGTTAATTTCCTGATTCAAACAAATGTAGGACCTATGATTATTATCCAACACATAATTATTGATTAATCACAAAAGTCAAAGATAATAAGCAGTAGCTATCAATTGATATCATAAAATAAGACCATAACAGCTGCTGCCTTTACTAAATGAAAGCACATAATGTATACATACATTATATAGACATTCTTTAGAAAGTGAGTATTCAGAAGAAGTATTTCTGAAAATGTAGTTACTGAGAATAGGTGAATAGCTGTAACAATGCATTTCTAGTTTGTTTTATGGGGGGTTGCATTAAAGCAATCATCAGCAGGAACCTTTCCATTAAGCTGATGAGACAATCTGACTTTACTTTGGCATACAATGTACGTAACTGAATTATTTGTGAATTTTCTTATAAAGAAATATGATCTAGGTACAGTTTTTTTTTCTAATTATACAATGCTTATTGAAAGCTTTAGTTTTAACAAATGCAGAAACATGCTGTTTCGATATGCCCATCTTAAATCAAAACTGGGGACATTGCCAAATCACCTGGTTAAAAAGAAATGATTGCTATTTTTGTTGCAAGTATATTGCGCTGAACTGGAATTTAGAATGTAGGTAAATCTTTGTGAAATATGTTTTTGAAGAGGTATATGACTGCTGTAACTGCACTGAACAAGTCAACCAGACATAAATATGTGTCCCTTGACAAGCAATGTTGCTGACTGATGGTGGCTTAGATGCTGCTGGACCCAGATGTAAACACATTTGCAATTGTATTTGTATAATGTTGCAAATAAGTTCTCATCTTAGATTTTGTATTCTAAGTGTAAACATTTAATTATAAAAACTGACAATTATTTTTTTTTTTAATTCT
Source organism: Polyodon spathula (assembly GCF_017654505.1). Classification (NCBI taxonomy): domain Eukaryota; kingdom Metazoa; phylum Chordata; class Actinopteri; order Acipenseriformes; family Polyodontidae; genus Polyodon; species Polyodon spathula. Next base: position 67,457,072 of record NC_054535.1, read on the forward strand.
TGTTTAGCTTTTTTCCCAATAATAAAACTAAATTCTGTTTTATGGAGAAAACAAGACAACAACCTGCTGAAATGCACACACACACACACACACACACACACACACTTGATTGAAAGCCACGTAGATTTTTTTAAAGCATTCTGCAGCTTTCAGGATTATTATTATTATTATTATTATTATTATTATTATTATATTATTATTATTATTATTTTTATATTTTAACAGATTACTCTCTCCCAGAAAAGATTATGTTATGGCAATATGACGATGTTATATTTTTGTCAGTATTTACTCTTTGGTTGACCACGGCAGACATGAAAGTTTAAAGGTCAGGTCTTCAAGCCTTAAAAGTATATTCTTTCAAAAAAAAACTTTTACAGCTCTACGGCAATACAAAGTGGGTGATAATATAGAAATATTTCTCATGGCATGGCAGCAGTATATTAAGCAATTTCTTGGCATCTTAAGTTAGTCACCATTCCTGTTAGGCCAAAGTAATATCTGTGACAAAGGAACTTTGTAACTGAAATTATCTATTGAATGTTTTATCTGTGCAGTAAAGAGATACCTGCTACACTGACTTAGTGGCAGTGACAGAGTTTAGCCCATTTGTATTTGAGACAATGTAATCTTGACATCTTTGCTTAAAGCATTACAGTAAAATTAGTATTAACATAGAAATTGGCAATATGGATAAGTACATAACTTTGTACTTGCTGAAATAGCAGTATTTTTATTATTATTATTATTTATTGTTATTATCTTGGACAGCAGGATCAACGTTTTTTTTTTTCTTGATGTAAATGAACACTTTATCTTTGTTCTATAGTGTCTGTTTTATGTCTTGAAAATAAGGCAATTCCTCGGCTTTTACTGCCTTTTATAAACCCAACACCAATATTCTACATATTGGAAGGAGTTTTACAAGCTGTAAGAGCAGTGACCTTGCCCCAGCCCTATATTAATCTTGATTTTTTTTTTTTTTTTTTATGAAAAACTGTGACTTGGCATAACGAACAATCTCTTCTTTGAATATCTGTATTATGTGTTCTTCAATTAATTTTCTTCTTTTTTAATTAAACCACCAACAAAAAAAAAACTCTAAAAGGCATTACTATTTCCATTCATAGATGGTTACAGATGATGTACTTTGATATGTGATGTCTCTGTGCTACAGTTTAGTAGATCTTGCAGTGTGTTACAGGCATTCATTTCTCTAAACAATCCATTGCATCTTGGCTGATTTGTACCCAATGCCTGAGTATCAGTACAATATTGTTTGTGTATCATGTGACCAGCTTCTCAAACTGAAATGGAAGTGTCTTGTAATACAGTGTATTTAATAAAGGTATAATGTCTTACAATAAGCAATGTCTAGTGAATTTTTTTTAATGCATGCAGCAATTATAAAAGTTGGAACTGACTTTTGTGTGAGGCTGCCCCTCACATAACTTAACTTGTAATGGAAATGACATCACTGACATACTGAAACCACATCTCCCTGTCAGTCAGTTTTAGCCATGATGAAAAACAAGACAGCAGATCTAATTTTGGCAGGGGCTTTCATAACACAAACTTATGATTACTTTAGATTACTTTAGTTTCTTGTTTTAAGTCAGTCTGTCTTTTTTAGTTATATTGTTTTCACTGACAGCATTTAATGTTCTCCAATACTGATTTCCAAATGATGTTTCTCCTTGATTGGTGATGTTTGGTTACTTGATTTCCAAATATTATTTTATAGTCACTAATAATCTCTTCAATCAGTCAATCAATCAATCAATCAATCAAAAAAAAAAAAAAAAAAAAACACATTTCCGCTGTAGATGTGTTTTAATGGAAGTGCTTGGAAGCAATGCAAAACTGCTTGGACAGTGCACTAGTATATAGGCCTACAGCTATGGCCAAAAGTTTTGCATTACCCTATAGAATTTACAAATTTTGTTTCATAAAGTCAAACATCTTTGATTACATGATGTTAAAGAAAATATCTAAATTATATTTCTATAGTTCTCAATCCTAAAATAGTAGGTGATGCAACATTTTTGGCAAAAGCTGTATATTAAAGGCTGGAAAAGAGTGATTAAAAACAAAAAAAACCATAGCAACAGGTGATCTGGCTTTTCTGTTCCATACCACGTCATGGACAGTTATTACTGTGTTACCTGTTTGACAATGTGGGCAATAATCCTTACACTATCAGTGCACTAGAGCGGCCATTTTGAAAAAAGATTTGAAACAGACTACAGGTACGTTATTTAAACGTGGGGACATGTAATGCTATATTTTTCGGAATCCCGTTACTCTTTAACAATCTAATTAACAAATTCATGAACTGGTCATTGTTTCAAACATTACCAAATTAACTCCAACATAAACATTTATGTGATAGGCTGATCTCACATCCAGGCTAAACAGTTATATCAGGTCAGTTTCTTTCGGTTATAAAAAACTATCTGCCAGATTCCTACTGGAAATTCTTATGATTTCCATTACATGAGAGTAGGTGTTAAAACTTCATGCTGATTTTAACTCGGCTTTTGCCAAATTAAGCACCAACTAAGACGTAGCTTTGCAGTAAACTAATGTGATCCATCTGCATCTCCATCAATTTGCGTTTCTTTCCATCTGATGATGTAGATATCCTTCTGCCTGATGTTGTTGGCTAAAGTGTAATGCTGGCTCCAGGGATCAGCTCATTTTGCCTCCCCAACGCATCAGCACACACAACGGTTGTGGTGCTGGCTCTGGGGATCAACCATAGTAAGGTTTCCCCAGAGCATCAGCATGACAACCATCTGGATTGAGTTAAGTAGAGTACGTCTCTGGGGTCTTAAAGTGGTCATCTTCCATCCTCGGTGTTTTGTCGACTAGCCCACAACACCTCAAGAAGACTCGAAAGTGATTTTGGCATCCCAGCATCACCCCCCTCCGTCCCCCACTCAACTCAGCCAGCTTACTTACCTGTACATCAGCGTTGCTTTCTTTCTCTTGTGCTTGAGATTCCCAGCCAGACTCTTTCCATCTCAATCACAGCCAGTTGCTGCTCCTTTCTGCTGCTTCAGATAAGTTCTTCACTGTGCGACGCAGCCTTTGGCCACTGAACCTGACATCTCTGAGAAACCGGGTTGTAGAGTGTGCCACAAATCTTCGACAACCCACCTCCACTGGTTGAAAGTCTGGTTGAAGGTCAGTGGTGGCAATCTCAGGTGGAAAAATAAGCAGTTGACCAACATCTGCCAGCATTTTCCAGTCTCTAGCAGCTTCCAGTTGTCCTGGGTGAGGCTTGGTTTTAACACCTTTTCTTGGTGGTTGCTCTATAGGAACGTGAAGTATTTTGGTGCATGACTCTTAATAATTATAATAATTGTAATATGAAATAATATATGCTATTAAAAAAAAGTGACAGAATTACAGAAAATACAGTACTGTAACTACTACTTAAACCTGCTGATAAAACATTAACCTCAACAGATATTGCATGTGATCATCTGGTAGCAAATTCCAATTCAGTCCTCACCTCCTCCTATAATTCTGATATTGATTGCTGTGTGAGGTGAAAGATGTGGAAAACATGGTGGGACTCTATCTGCTAGTTTGATTCACTAATTCCAAGCTGAACAACAATGTCTTTACCTCAAGCTGATCTGAAGAAGATCGGACCATCCCTTTGTGTCACAGTGAGACTAATTTGAATTATTCTTCAGGGTAGCCGCAAATGTGACAATGCTAAAATTGGCTTCTTATTTGGCCAGCTTCTTATCAATATATATTCTTCCCTGTCTAACATGGAATTTGCCTTCCTTTGTTATCTTGTCTAATAACCCATTTTTAAGTGTTGTGCTTTCCCCATTTAATATTGAGAGGAACAATAGTTCCTTGTGCCAAGTTATCAGCAAGAACTGCCAGAGACTCTTAATAAAAGCAAGGATAGTGTTTTCAGGGTATTTGTGCAGCAAATGTAAATCAGCCAAAAGCACCATTTCACTTTTAATTTGTAAGTTCCCAACAATCTTAGGTGAAATGTATAAAAAAAGTCAATACCTATCATATAGTAAGAAAAATAAATCACCAAAGTAAGATAAAAATGTCTTTTTTCTTCCAATGTTTTTTGTTTGTAGATTTTTGCAGACCTGAGGCACCTTTGTCCACACATATGTATAATACAGGACATTTTAGTTAAATAGAAATATACTAAGGAACGCTTTTATTGTGACATCTATATAATTTATATTAAATGATTTATTTCTGTTTTAAACTGAACATTTGACTGCAAAAAATATATATTTTTAATATAATATAAATATAAAAAAAAGTTTTAGCATATGTGGAATTTGTAACTATAACCTTACGTTTGGAAGCACGTTGTGTTACTATCAGTGCTACACAATTAGTTGAGAAACCAAGCTGAAAGAATAAAGTTAGCCAGCCAGCTGAGAATTCTTGGGACACTTTTTTATTTTTTTTTTTAAAAATTTTCCCCAGTCATCTCATCATTCTGAGATTCCGATCTTGATCTCTGAAAAACTTTGGTTTCCTGTCAGTGTAAAACTCATTGTGGTCCCTATTGGTGCACGGTTTCCTCTCGATACTGGTTGATGAGATAGGATTTGAACCCTAACTAGTCATACTTTCACTCCAACTACATAACCTTAACCATAATCTTAACCCTTTCAACAGACTAGGCTACAATTTACATTTACCCTATCCAAACGGCAATACATTGCCTCAAGATAGATGGAACAATTTTTCTATTCCCGTAATGTGTGTGTTGTTATCCATTAATTGATATCTGAAACACATTGGGGGTCAAGGTTGCCCCAATTGTTTCTACTAACTTGGCTTGTGTTTTTGATGCAAGTTCGATCTGCTTTTATTGTGCCTGAAAAACACAAGCTAAGTTAGTAGATACAATTGGGGCAACCTTGACCCTCATCGCTTTTACAGTTATCCATTTGTTTGGTGCTTTAATAAAAAAACGATCACCTGCACCCGTAAGTAACCAGTTTTTCACATGACCGTTTCAAAAATCCAACTAGCTTTTCCAAACACTAGTGTAGTTGTCTGATTTTAGAAAGCACATTCCAAGAAACACCGCACATGTTTTCCAGGTGTTCAGCTTGGCTCTAGTTGGCTTAAAAGAATGTAAACAAAATAGCATGACATTCAGGTGTATATCAGGTTTGTCTCATTCTTGATGAATTTTAGCCGGAAGCTTATCTGTAAATTACCACTGCAGTCCTAAAGTGATGAAAAGACCATTTCTTATGTTCAACATCATGAGAACTGTTTTTTTTTTCTTTTTAAGAAGATGTGCGGAACACATTTCATGAGGAAGGAAGCACTTAAATGAGCCATTCAACCAGGACCGTCCCTTCAGCCATCTGTATTTACTATTACAACTGAGATCTGTGTTTCCTAGGTGACCGGCAACTAAAGTAACAACCAGAGTCAAGATAAAACTAAACCCAAACGTCACTCAGTAATATACGTTTAAATAAAATACGTCAACAAAAATATAAAAGTCTGACATAAATTACTTGACGATAGCCTGCTTTATCATGGAAACATTGAAATATAATGTATTTATAGTCATGGGAGAATTTTATGTTGTTGACAAAAATACCTTTCTAATAAAATTATTATTTTTATTTTTTTTTTCCAACAACTTCACACCCAATCATAAATTATAAGGTTGAACTTTGTACTTTTAATCAAAACGACAAATGTTGCAGCTTGTGCCACATACTTGATAGTTTTTTTTCTTCACACTGCATGCAGGTTGTCATTTTTGTAGTTGCTTTTTTTTTTCAAATTCTTAAAAAAAAAAAAAAAAAAAAAAAAAAAAAAAAATCGGTAGAATTTTGTATAATGTTTTGTATACTGTTTTTGTGTACTGTTTTCTTCTAGAATATAATTAAACTTAATTAATTTTACAGCACCAGTATAACCTGGTTTCTAATTCTCTATGTGTGAAACTGTATCTGATATAGTTTGTGCTTTTACACCATAGTATTTGTACTTAGACTTCGACCATCAGAATTGATCCTTATATATTTGTGAGTTTTAATTTAGGGTATACTCTGAATAATCTCAAAACAGGTTAGTCTGCTATTTTACTGGTCTTTTTATGGATATAAATGACATATATTGCACAGCATAATATCAAAATATACACACCTCAAGGCTGTTGCTTATAAAACCACTGAAATGTTGAACTCCCCCTGTGCAGCTCAATCAATAAAGCATTATCTTGTGATTCTAAAGATCATAGCCTTGAATCCCACTGTTGAAAAGTATTTTAATACAAAATACTTTTATTATAATAATTTTAGTAGTTACAGTCTTTCTTTGAAAATGAATTAGTAGTTAAGGCTTGTACATCTTTTACCAGACACATTTTGTTTTATGAAGTTCGTATTACAGTGAAGCTTTTCTGATGGTTGTATTGCTAATTAACCATAAAACAAAGCAGAATCAAAAAACAACAACAATTGAATATGTACAGTGGCGACGCTAGCTGATTGGGGCCCTAAGCTGCAATGAATTTTTGCCCCCAGCCCCTTTCGGTTTTATTTGTTATTACCCCTTCTTTATGTTGTAAATGATTGCTATTAATCTGACTCTTAGTTCTTAATTAAACAGTTCATAAACCTGTAAGTTTAACTCATACAGTAACAGGGTGATTTTCAAAGCTTTTGCTCCAGAGCAAAATTTGCTACTGATTTTCTGAAAGTAATAGTAAAAGTTTAAAGTTGCATATCTAGCAAGAGACAACACAGGTATGGAAAAAAAAAATATATATATATATATATATATATATATATATATATATATATATATATATATATATATACATATTCCACTTAAACAGTTTTGAAAAATTAGCTGGAGTTTATTTGCAGTTAGAAAAGGTAGAGCAAAGGTTCGGAGAAGCACAGCAGAACAGCACAACAATTGCAACTGATTTGTTGTGCTACTAATCAGACATATGGAAACTCAACTGAATAAAGGATGCTTTCAACAGCAGATCAATTCTACCTTGCCTCTTGTATTCAGCTTGCTTGCCTTTGCAACACGAGGCTATCAAATAGGCTGAATATGCCAAGTTCAGTTGTTATCCATAGCCCCACCAGTTAAACAGAGATCTGAGTTTTTCCATCTCAATGCAATGAAACATAATTGTTGTGATTTTAATGTATTAATTGTCAAACATGTGGAGAATTAATATTGTTACAAAAAATAAGAGCAATAAAGAACCCAATGGTAAGATCCACATTCAGAATGATGTGTAAAACTTTTACTCGCTATGTCCCCTAGAAACTCTGCTGCCCCAGGTTGAGAACATGACTTGGATACACAGTCGGCTACGTCATTGTTTTTTTAAAGATGATCTTGTAGTAGCAAACTGACAGAAATTGCTTTATCGCATGATGTACCAATGCTATCCAGATTAATAAATACATTTTGATCTTGTCAATAACATTTATAAAAATAGGTATGAAGTTATAACATAACTACTCATCCAATGTCATAATATGTATATAAATAACAATATCATTTTTTTTTTTAAATTTAATAGTTCAAAACAGATACTGTGGCAGATAGAAGGATAGTAAAAGAAGTGAAATCTGGCCTCCCGACAGGTGGAGGCATTAAAGGGAGTAACTTGCACGACCATACAAAGCATGCCGTAAGCATAGAGTCTGTTGCCACAGATACTGTCTGGACTAGTGTGGAGGTCCCTAGGTGGAGGAGGTTGAGGTGTACAGGTTGTCTTGAGTTGTGTTTCCTGCAACGTTAGTTATACTGTAAATACAGTATAATCATAAATCTCAAAAAACTACTCACTTCTAAATCTTTTGTAGTCATTTTTGTATTACTTTAGTATAAATACATGTTAATTTGGATTCATATGTTGTTTTTTTCTGACTTTGTGAACGAAAAGACACACATTTGCCCATTTTCCCATTGGAAATAGTGATATTTTGAAATATCACTGTCCTGGTCACAAAAGCAAAGTTTGTGGGGAATAATAGCCATTTTCTATACTTTTGAGGCATAAGCAATTAGGAAATAACACTAACTACCCAGGAACAAAAAAAAAAAAAAAAAAAAAATTGTTACACGGTGTAATTGCCTAGCCATGTAGTGAATGCACTGGCTGAATAAGCTGTCTTAAGGAGAACCAGCACTACTTGTTAGCGCAGGCAGCGTCCTTAGAAAGGAACACTGAATTAGCTGCCTGGACCAAGACGGCAATAGGAGAGTGAAAATGGGCCAGGCCACTTTCTCCGCATCATGCACTGGGAGTCTGGGAGAGAGCACAAAGTCAACCAACTTATGTTGCTGGATCTCTGGGCAGGAGTGACATGAGCCACTGGCTTCACATGGGGCACAAGGCAGCAGCGGGATATAACAAGCAACAGGCTGTTGTGCGCACACAATGCGTAATTAGTACAAACTATTACAACGATTAGTTAAAATATCACATACAATTTGTGCAAAAACACAATAAATGAGAAGAAACAATATATTTATCTGAACAAGGCTCTGGTCAGGTCAGTCTTGAAAGGAAGATCTGAGATATGTGAGCAAGGAGTTTTGTGCCCTCGGGGGCGAGCCATAACTGCGTCACTGGTTCAGACACCAGCTTTGGTACACAATATTCAGGCTTCAGGTATTTAGGAGGTAAATACCCATACGGTAATGGTTAAATTATGTAAATTATTATCATAACCCTGGTTCACTGAAATAGAAATATAGCCATTAACCAATATGGTCTGGCTTCACAGCTCCTCTATACAAATCCTGCACACTGTGCGTGTACAGTACTGTCCTGTGAAGACCCTAACGTCACAGCAAATGTTGTTATTTATAAATGTAATCACCAACAGTTTTATGAGAAGACATTATATTTGATTTTTTCAGCACTTCAGAAAAAGGTACTTAGAAGGGAGAAGTGACATTATAACAGAAGAATTGAGTAAAAATCCACATTTTTTGAAAGATTGTAGAACTTGAGAAGGAAGCATCTTTTTTATTTCTGTGAAGTAATGGTCGAGCAAATGTCCTTTTTCATACTAGTCAGTGTAGTGCCAGGATGACTATGATAAGAATCTCACATTATTTTGAAGCCATTGCTAAGAGACAGTGATCTAAGGAATGTGTTCTACTTATAATGAGAATGCAAGTGCAAATGAAATTACATTATGGAGAAATAGGAGCCATAACATTGTATTACCAGTTCTGTATCCAGAAAGAGACACATTATAACAAGAGAGCACTGTAAATAGTAACCGTCCTTGTTTTTCAGCAATGAGCTTATTATTTATATCTTTTTCCCTTTTATAGCAAGGCATGCTGTGCTTGAAATGCGATGTTGCCTTCTTTAGGCAGAGAAGGTTCTTGACTCTGTTAGTGTATTTACACTTACAACTCAGACCTGACTTGGCTCAGAGCAGATCAGATTTAAAAAATCTTATCATTTGACCTTCCCATTTACATTTGAGCCCAGACCTGACTTTGGCCCCATATGCATGCAGCGGGGTAAGAGAGAGTAAGCCTGGAGTACCGCTGGCAAGTGGGGGAGCAACCGGAAGGAGAGGAGGGGGCACCCATGTAAAGCCGCCCAAATTCAACAGCAAGACCGACTGCATCAAGGTCCACAGCCGAAGCAGGAAACTGGGGGAGTGAGCCACTGAGGGTACATGTGGCAGCAGTAGAGGGACTAACCAAGAGGGCCTATGCCCACACGCCATTAGTGATCCAGCTGGCTCAGGTCCAGTTTTTGGAAGCCCTGGGGCCCAGGGAGCTATGTGTGCAGGTCCAGCTGGCCCAGCCACGCACGTTGCAGGAAGCACTTAAGCTGGCGACCGAGAAGGAAGGTGTTTGGACCCATGTGAGATCGAGGAAGTAAAGAGAGGGCGGACCAGTGGACCGATACACCGAGATGGAAGAAGGGGAGAACAAGGACAGCTAGTCCACCCCCATCTGGCTCCCAGAACTTGTCGTCTTGCTTCAGGCCACGTCCACACAGGACGTTTAGTCAGCCTGTACTCGCCTGTGTTAGGGCTATGGGCTAGCAGGACATCTGCAGCACCAGTTCCTGGCAACCGCCACCGCCTTAACCTACAAAGCATCGCTTCGACAGCCACTGCCCGCCAGGGGAGATGAACAGTATAGACAGGGGAGTAGGCTCCACTCCCCCAAAAGTAGTTGTCAGCGTCATATCGCCCACACAGCGCCACTGCTACTGGCACTGCCAGCCAGGGGAGCTGACAGTACATCCGGGGGAGTGGGGCTTTCCCCAGAAGTAGCTGACAGTGCCACATCGTCTTACACAGCACCGCTGCTACCGCAACTGCCAACTAGGGGAGCGACCAAGCCCAGCTCCTGTGGAGGACCGGCTTGGGAAATCAACACACCCCCGAGGACGGACCCGCCAAACAACCACTAACACAAAATCCCAGAGCTTGAGAAAGAACCACCCAGGCCCCACCCCAAGCCGAAGGCAGCAAGACCGGGACCCACCAGCCCAACTTGGACCCCAACCAATGCGCCTGAAACCACCACCCCCTTCCACCAAGGTTTCATAAGCCCACCCGAGGGCATCACAGGAATTCATCATCTACATAGCATCCTTCTAGGTCTTCCTCAATGCCCTACTGAGAGTGCTATGGTGAGTGGCTGTGGCTGGACACAAGCTGCACCTGGACAACTGCGACTTCATGAGGAGGGAGGTCACTTTCCTTGACAACTGGGATAAGCTGAGATAAGCTCAGTGTGGCCCACCTCCACCAACCAACGGCGACTGCCTGGGCCTGGACCTGGCCTCCTACTATCTTTGCTTTGTCTGGGACTTCTCTAGCAGCGCTCAGAAGGCGCTGAGACAGTCCTCTGTGTTCTCCACACCAGACCCCAGCCTACCATTCCTCCTGGTCACGGATGCCAGCAATGAGGGGATCAGAGCTGTGCTGTCCCAGGAAGGGCCCAACGGTGGAAATGTGGCGGCCTACTACAGCTGGTCCCTCAACAAGGCAGGGCGGTAGTACTGCGTGACCTCGAGGGAGCTACTAGTGGTGGTTGCAGTTCTCTGACACTTCCGGTACTACTTGTGTAGCCTTCCCTTCACCATACTGACAGACCATGCATCGCTGCAGTGGCTCCCAACCTTCAAGGAGCCGGAGGGGCAGTCCACCCACTGGATTGAGCAACTCCAGCCCTTCCACTTCAAGATCCAGCACTGGGCTAGGGCTTGCCACACCAATGCAGTGCCCTGTCCCGCCACCACTGCGTCAGAGAGGAATGCAACTACTGCTCAAAGTGGAAGGCCCGGGAGAATGAGCTGATGATGGCCAAGACATTAGAGGGCCATGACCAAGAACCGAGCCGGGAGGCATCGGTGAGTGGGGCTGGGGCAGTCCTTGCCAGGAGGTGACCATGGTCAGGGCTGAAGAATTGAGGAGAAAGCAAGGAGAGGATCCTGACCTTCGGCCCATCCTCAGTGGCTAATGGACCAGCGGTGGCCCCCCTGAGAAGAGGTGGCACTGCAGTCCCCAGCGACAAAGGCCCGTGGTCGCAGTGGGCTGGACTGGACATTCACGCTGGGGTTCTGCAGTGCCAATGGAAGGAGCCAGCTACAGGAGATGTGAGGTGAATGATGGTGGCCCTTCAGGCAAAGCAGAAGGATGTGCTGAAGCCCACCATGGCACCCCTGGCACCAGCACTTTGGGGTCACAAAAACCTTGCGCCGGGTGCGAATGGGGACAGTGCAGGCTGCAGGCTGCCGGTAGAAATATGACACCAGAGCACGAGGGAGGCACTTCACAGTGAGAGAGCTGGTCTGGGTGTAGCACCCGACTGAAGCGGTGCCACTGCCCCAAGCTGGACAGCCACTGGCTAGGACCTTGCCTTCGAATGAATTAGGGTAGTATACAGGATTCAGTTGCCATCCAGAGGATGACGGGTAGTGCTCCACTGTGATCAGCTTGCCACCTACCAGGGATGCAACCTTGTACAGCCCATCATGGCAGCACCTGCCTCCCCTTTACCTGACAGTCCTGCTCTGACCTGGGCCTGCCCTGCTGGATAGTCCCCTCCTCCACCTGGACTTGACAGTACACCACCAGTGGATGCAGTGAGCCCTTGGTCACCCCAATGCCACAACAGACCCCACATGGTTTTCAGGACTTTATTGGTCCACTCAGGACTTTAAGTGGTGAGCTGTGTAACAATCCTGGGTCTGCTGTAAATGTGTTCAGGAAGGTTCTATGACCCTGGGTCAACAGTTCAGGAAGATCAGCGACAGGAGAATCACCACCAATTGGCTTGCTGTGTGAGCAGTACCCAGTTGCAACATTGTTGGCACAAACCGTGTCAGCTTGGGATTGGTGGCTGGTGCACCGGGGGGTGCAGGCTGCTACTGCTGCTGGAGTAAGAAAAGAGACAGAAAAGAGCAGAAGAAACAGCCAAGGAGAGCCAAAGAGAAGTGGGACTCAAAAGGAACCAGAGATTGCACGTAGCTGGATGTAGCACACGGTCAAAACAGTGTGCTTTGGCAGTTCTTTTCTTTTCTTTTCTTTTCTTATCTGTCACAGTCTGAATAGCACAACGCTGCTCAGCTGGACACATACCACTGGCTGGTAAAGCTGCATGCTTAACCTGTCCAGTGTAGAGTCCCAGCTTAATAAACCATGAACTTCAGAACCTGCCACTCCTGAGTGAGCCCCCTTCATTTCCATGCATTTCCTCTGTTCCTGACTTTTCACCCTACCAACACAGAACTACAGAAAATTGTGTAAAGAAATCTAAAAAATTTACAGCAAAAACCTTCTACGGCACCTATGTTCAAGACTCCCCCGTTAATATTATATACAGTAGAAAAGACAAGAATCTAAGAGAATATGTATATATTTGAAATAAACTACTAAACACTATGCTATGTACTGGGTGTTTTACGCATAAAAAAAAGAGAATTACGCATTATATTTGCTGCAATTTTGCTGCATAGCTTGATTTCGCATGTTATCAAGCTTCTTGTACTTCGATGATTCCCGGTGTTTCAACTGTCAATTGTGAACATAAAGCATGCAATAGCTACAGAAGGAATCATAGAAATGCTGGGACAGTTACAGGTAATTGTAGAGTGCCTGGGAATTGACACAAACAAGTGACCTATAAGTCCAGGTTTTCCATAACAATTTTTTTTTAAAAACCTACAGTTGAATCCACTCACTTGCAATGCATATTTCTGGCTGGCAAATAAGCAACTGGATTCTTGATTTTGGATCTATATAATAAATCTATATTGGATCTATATAATAAATACAATATTCTGTGTTTGGAGAGAGTCGGTGCACTTTATATTGAAATACGAGATTAATGTCTCTTTATGAATATATACTATGTGCATGCAGGCCTTTCGTGAAGTATATTCCATCTGCAGCTTTGGAATAAAAAAAAGCTTTTTCTGTGTATTTCCTTCACAGTCATTTTTGTGTATTGAATAAAACAAAAAGGAATAACTGTTGTTTTTGTATAGTAGTTCAAAATAAAATTACAGGCAAAATGTAAAGCTGGAGTTAATGTATTTACTGGTAGTAGTCATGAATTTAAGGTAACGATGCATTTTACTCACCCAAAATAAATTTTACTCGCATAGTGTCTAAATTGGAGTGCACATTGCTCAATGACCCAAAACCTTGTCTGGAGTACTGGGTGCAACAGTGCTTTATTACAAGGCAACAGCTCATTCTCTGTATTTGAGCAGTGATAAAGTTTAATATGCAACCCCCGGACTTAACTGGGATCAGTTTTGCAACACAAAACATGTTGTATGATAAAGCTGTCATGTTAGAATTAGTGTAGATGAAAGCTACTGGAATTTAGTAAATGAGACAGACTATGCCAATGAATCACAACAACACCTGTGCTCTCCCCCCCCCCTCTCCCCCCGCTGCAGCACCTGCACATACCCTTGTGCATTCTGGTGATCACATTCCAAAAAAAACATTCTCTCAAACGCTCACAGGTATCAGACAAGAAAGTACTGGAACTGCAGATCCCAAAATAAAGACTCCCTCAGTGAGAGAAAGATAGATGCACCAAATTCTTTTCACAATTCTGATGAATGAATAGATGCTCCCAGCCTTGTTTCAGCACTGGTGGTTCATTCTCTGCCTACTTTAATCTTGCTGTGACCTACAAGCTTTCTCCCTGGGATCGCGGCTAAAATAGAACTAATCAAATCTACCTCAATCCCTTTACAAATGGCACAGTATATGTCTAGGCAGTAATTTGCGAAGAGTCCTGCAACTAACTATTTTCCATTTAATTATAGGGAGAGCAATGCTTCAAAGGCGAGATGTGCATTTGACTTCACCAACCAACAGATTGATAGAGAGGTTCAAGGGAGTGCTGACCAAGTCTTCTGGGTGAAAGCTAATCAGATACAACACTCAGATTATTTTTTCTATACAATCATGTTGATCTATGGACTGTTTGTCGTTTTAATGAGTGCATTGCTGATGCACCTCATCAAACAACATGTCTGCCAGTGTAGTGGATTTTATTGCATTATTACAAACTGGAAATGCTTGTATACCATCCTAGATAAAGCAAGAATTCAAAAAACATTATCACTGAGACTATTACTTCAATAGGATAGAAACCTAAAAGTAACATTATGTTTAATAAATGTTTCAAAGGGGAAGTGTATAAATAACACAGATATCTGGATAAAATGTCTGTATTTTAATTTCAATTTCAATTTTAATTTATTTCATTTATATAGCGCCTTTTATACCACAGTACCTCAAATAACAGTAAAGAAGAATGCAGTATCAATAAACAGTAAAATTACATAATAATATTATTATTATTATTATTATTATTATTATTATTATTTAATACATAAATTACAAAAATAAGCAAATAAAATAGTTAAAAACAATTATATTTGTAAGTCAGGTTAAAATGGTTAATTCGTTTTGCCGTTTTGTTTTCCCCTTTTTGTACACTGGATGTATGATCACCCGTGATATGTCATTGCTGGAATACTTGTCTTATATTTCATTTGCTGCCTAATAAATCCTCAGCACTTGCCTATCAGTGCATTACCCATAAGCCCCTATCACAGAAGCGTTGTTGCAAACAGGACTGGACTACATGTGTGTGTGATTGAGCTGTGCAGGTTGAAAAGCATCATATTTGTAATAAAAAACTTGCTTTAATGATACTGTACAATGGAGGTCTGTGCAATGCAGTGATGCAAAGGGATTCTGACTACAATAGAAGCACTGGAGCAATAGTACGGTCTAGTTACTACAGTTTTTTGTAAGGGACAAATGCAGGACTGTAAAAAGTGAAGACATCTTTGTGAATATGTTTGTGGATTCCCAAACAAAATCGAACCCTCCTTCCAAAAGCTAAAAACCCTCTTGGAAGCTGTGAGAATAGAGACCTCAGTGCCCTTGATCATCTGACTTCAGTTGTAATTATTAGGGGCATACTTCCTAGCTTCTAGATCTACTAGGGCCTTTTTGTTCTCTTAACACCATATTCCAATTCCAATGGTCAATACAGGTTCCTGGGAGGAACTGCATTGTCAACCTCAATTTAGGTTTGCTTGACCTTCACAGGGGACGTGGACACACTGTCTACTTACTGGGCTCCCATTTCAAATGCCAAAGTGTGTGTGTGCTGGATCTACCAGTCTGATGTGTAAAAAAAATATACACCTACCATATGGCACACATAATTAACACAGTGAATGCTCTTTATTGCTTTGCTGGATAGCTCGGTAATGACTTGGCTTGAATTTTGTGTATGATGAGTAATTAAACAAGCTGATCTGACCTATTTGAATTACCCTCAAACCACTCTAAAGCAGCATTTGGGGTAATTTTTTTTTTTTTCTGGGAAGGAGTTATTAAAGGTATTTTCATGTTAATTAATTACAACATTACTGTTTGTGTTGCTTTCAAACAATATTAAATATTTACTTAGCAAGACATCTGTACTTAATAGATTATTTTACTGTTTAACTTCTGCATTCTTTTACATTCATCAGCTTTGCTAATCCATTTCTCATCCTCATACTCTACCTCAAGGCAGGACATCCTAATACCACTCCCCACTGACAGAGACTAGAAACCAACACACTTAATTCAAACTGGCTGATTGCGTGAGGTGTCTTTTTCCACACAGATTTACTGGTGCCACTATTAGATTGTCTGGTATGTCTTTTTCCATTCAGATTTACACTCCTAGTAAGGAGTCGGTAGTAGAGATTTTAGTGTTCTGATTCTAGCCAGGGTTTCATTTCTTTGCATAAGCACAGCACAGCAGTTATCTATATGCACTAAATATGACAAGTATAGAACTTAAAGTATAGTTGATTATTCAAGACTAGACCAGTTGCAGATCATAGGAGTTTGTATCAGCTTGCCTCTTAAGGCACAGTATCATCTTACCTCCACTGCCTCCCCCTCCCCACAACTACTTCCCACAGATCTTTTTTCAGTATGGCTCTACCTCTCTAGTCTCATGCCGCATATAGGAAGCGGCGTGTAGGGCCACCTCCCCCCAAAAGACAAAGCTGCAAACCATGACTGGATAAAATGAGTATGATAAATGGTTAACGCAACAACTGCAGTGGAGCAATGCAATCTTCTCCCAAAAAATAGGAAAAGGATGAATGTTAAGTAAACAGCTGAGACACGGGCCCAACCCTCCCCAGAGCATGAAATGCACTGAAGCAGAGCCTGGCCTCTCCAGCCTGCCACCACCCTGCAGAAAGTAAATATGAACTGCTCAGCACTTAGGTCAGGAAAAAAAACCCTACTTGCTGGTAGGAAGAAACCTTAGGGAATCAATGGCTGAGGGTAGCCCTTCCTCTAGGCTCTAAAGACGACCATCTCCCTGTTTGGCCTTGCCACGCATGACTGAGAGGCCAAACAAAAGAAGCGTCATGAATTAAAGCCACACAGAGTTTTTTTATTAGTGGGTGGATTTTTCTTCCAGAAATACAATCAAGTTGTCCAGGTAAAATAGGTAAAAATGCAGTCTCTGAGCTGCAATAAATGAAGCCATTCTGGACCTGTGCTTTTGATTTCTTCTGAATGTCATTATTTTTGATAAATAAATGTATTTAGATAAATCTATGCATGGTATATATTTCTGTTGTATAAAAGTGTAACAGGGGGTACTGTCACGTGTTTGGGTCATCACTGCACTGAAGCAGACACAGAGCATTTGGTGTTGACACGCCTCACAAGCAACAACACAAGTGCTGACAATAGGGTGCCAGCAACGGTCACATTTAATAAAGAAAAGAAAAGAAAACAAAGGTAAAAAAAAAAGTTTGCCACACAAGGCGAGCGCTAGCCTCACTATAAAAAAATGTCCAATTGCAGGAACCTTCTACTTAAAAAAAAAACCCCTCTCTATACACTATTTGGGATCAACATTCCCTAAACTAACCTACTTCTTGGCTCCCGGAGTTCCGGCCATCTCACATTGACTCCTGCTTCTTCACATGGCCTCAGCTGATTAATGCCTTCATGAGCACTGTCTTGCAGTTGAGGGGTCCTGTAGTAGTTAATTGTTGTGGTTGTGTGCAGGGGTAGATGCTCCAGGGGTTAACGCTGGCTCCATTGCTTCAGATGCCTGGTTGATACTAGTCTGTAACACAACATGACACAAAACACAGCACTCTTTCTCTCAGTGCATGTCTATGTGGCAATGGCTATGCAGTAGCCTTTTTGACCTCCTGATCAGCTCAGGCCATGTGAGCCTACCTACTCAATTATTTCTTTCTTTAGGCACACATGCACCCAAGAACCAGCAACAGGGTCTCCTTGTCACAGAAAAGTATCAAAATATTTGCATATTGCCTGCATGGGATTCTGGTTACCTTAGTTTCTGCGGGCGGCCATTTTGTGGACTGTAGTCTATCCTGCACCCGCCATTTCACAAGAGGACACAGCAAACCCTCCACCCTCACATACTTCCCATTAATGATTGCTCCTAGCTTTACTACATATCCTCCCCCCAGATTCGACTCCGTGGGTTAAGTGACAGCTGCAAAGAAGGCATGTACACACGTTAGCTTTCCCAGACCTATGTTTGAGGATAAAATGAAATGGCTGTAAGCACAAGAACCATTGGATCTCCTTGGCAATTTTGTCCTTTGACCTGTGCATCCAGGTGAACGGGGCATGGTAGCTGATCAAGGTGAAGTGTCGGCCCGCTAAGTAATACTTCAGGTTTTCTAGGGCCCATTTAACCGCTAGAACCACTGGCCCTAGTCATGTCTATTAGTGGGGTGGCTATTTTGGCATAGTTCAGTATGAACCTGCGGTAGTACTCTGTCAGGCCTAGGAATGCCCTTACCTGTTTTTAGTAATGGGTTTCGACCAACTCTTTACGGCCTCTACCTTGGATACCTGGGGTCTGACTATTCTCCTCCCTACTGTATAACCAATGTATTTAGCTTCTTCTAAAGCCAGGTTACATTTTGCTGGGTTACGGGTTAGCCCTGCCTCTTTAATGGCATTGAGCAAGTGTAAGTGCAAGTAAGTGCAAATCTCAGCATGGACTGTGAACTACCACATCGTCCAGATAGTCTGCTGTGTACGCCCTATGGGATCGCAGTATCTAATCCATCATGTGCTGAAAGGTGGCCGGTGCACCTTGTAAACAGAATGGCATCACTGTATAGTGAAATAGCCCATCAGGGGTCACAAAGGCTGTTTTCTCTAGCTCTCAGGGTTAGGGGAACCTGCCAAAATCCTTTGGTAAAGTCAAGGGTGGAGATGTACCAGGCCTTTCTTATTCGTTCTGCGAGTTAATCTACTCTGGGCATCGGGTAGGCAACAAATTCTGAAATCTCATTTACTTTTCTGAAATCATTACAGAATCTCCACAAGCTGTCAGGTTTAGGAACCAAAACTATAGGGCTAGACCACTCACTGGCAGATTCCTCTATCACCCCTGCTTCTGGCATACCTTTTTCCCTGGAGCTGTGATATCATGCACCGCCACCTGTGTCCTACCTGGTATTACTGAAAATACTTCCTTATTTTCTCCACAAAGTTTCTCACCTTGTGTGTCTGCCCTGGGGAAAGAGTAGATGCTATATTCACCTCAGGTGTTGCTAGTAGTTGAGTTGTCATAATTGACATCAATGCTTCTCGGTCTTTCCAAGCTTTTCAGTTTATGCGATATACCTGTTGCGGTGGCCGACGACCTGGCTGTAAGACCCTATAATTAACCCCCCCCACTCACCCTTTCAATCATCTCATACAGTCCCTTCCATGTAACTAGTAGCTTGCACTTCACTGTAGGAATTAAAACCAACACCCAATCGTCTGGCTGAAATATCCATAGATTGGCCTGTCAGTTGTAGGTAAAATGCTGGTGATCTTGTGCCTGCCTTAAGTGCTCCCTCACAATTGGGGTGACTGTTGCTTTCCTACCATGCATATCCATGATCTGTTTGTTAATGCTACAAAAGAGGGTGGACTCTTGTTCACAAGATTCCCATGCTATATCTAAGATTCCCTGGGGGTGCCTTCTATACACTAGTTCAAATGGTGAAATCCCTAGTGAAGATTGGGGAACCTCACATACAGTGTACATTAGATAGGGAAACAAATTTCCAATTCTTGCCGTCTTAGCATTAACTTCAGGGTTCTATTACATCTTTCTACTAGGCCATATGTGTGAGGGTGATATACTAAGGTTCTTAACTGTTTTATTTGTAGGAGTTAACACAGGTCTGCCATAACTCGTGATATAAAAGGCATGCCCTGGTCCATCAAGCTTTCTTTTGGGATGCCTACTCAACTAAACATGAGCATAAGCTCTTTTTCAATGTTTTTAGAAGCGATGGTGCATAAGGGAATGGCTTCAGGGTATCGAGTGGCATAATATAGTATTACCAAAATATACAGATGCCCTCTAGCGGATTTAGGTAATGGTCCTACTAGGTCCATTAAAATCAGATCAAAAAATGTTTCTATTATGGGCAGGAGAACAAGGGGGCTAAGAAACACCAGTTTGGGAGTGACTTGTTGGCACTCGGGGCAAGCAATACAATGTTTGGTAACCTCTCCATAAACCCCTGGCCAACAAAACCTCCTTAATACTCTTGCCCTAGTTTTTTTTTATATTCCCAGGTGACCTCTTAATTTTAGGTTGGATGAAGCAGGCATCTGGCAATTCTGCCTCTATGGAGAATTCGGCTCAGAGCGCTGTGTGGTACTCATGAATTTTGGAGTTTTCATTTAATTAAATACAAAAGAGTTAAGCACTATCTTTCTTATTTTGTAGAAGTATAAATACTCCGGTAAACATAAATAACAATCGCAATACTCACACTTTGACAGTTGTTATTTTATCTCCCTTTAAAAACTGTCATTTCTGAAGAAAAAACATTGCCTCAAGAATATTCAAACTGGTAAAAAAAACCCAGAAAATATTAAATTAAAATCTAAAACACACATTTAAGTATAGTACAGTAATTGAAGAAGAGCTATCATGTGCAATGTAATATCTTTTTGCTTGTAGTTTTTTCAATATTGATGTCAAAAAAGGTCCTCGGCACTGAGTTTTATTTTTTTACACTTTCTTAAACTCACAGTTGATGAGTCCTTCTTAAGTTTGATTCATGTTTGTATAATAAATTAAAAGTAGACAGAATAAGCTTTCTGTCAGCATAGGCCCTTAGATGTGTGACATACAGAAAGATGTTTTATTTTTCATTTTATTTCCTTTACTCAAAGATTTCAAAACCTTAACCAATAAGGGCCAAGCTAAGATTTACATTATTGGTTGTTGAAGGTGTCTATAATAAAACGTCATTTAAACCAAAAGCCAATCATGGCCGACATTTTAGATATTAGGGCGTTAACATCATACGCGCTAAGTGACAAACTTGTCATTTTTGAACAGTTAGCTGTGATACAGCAATGATGAGTGGCAGAGAAAGACTCAAGTCAGATGCCAGCATTCTGACAGAGAATAGTAAGGGACAGCAGCAGATCAGTAGTTATTGTACGGAATTAGGAAGTAGTTATTAATTCTACTAAAAATGTAAATGATAAATTAGATGTACAGATTTTGACCAGTTATGCACGGAATATATGTATTTGCCATTGCTAGACCAAATGATAGACCCCTGAAATATATGTTTTCTGATATTTTAAATCACAGCTTCATCCTTAGTTAAAAATAAATCAATAAGAACTTAACTTTAAACAAAGAATTGTCCAGAACGTAAGGAAATTAATTGAAAATAGAATAAAATGTGTAAAATTAAGCAGGAAGCTTAGACAATCTGCCTTTCGCTGTACCATGGCAGGAAAACAGTACAGACAGACCTTTCAGGTGTAGGTGCTTCCTTAGAAAGTGCAGGCACTAGCTTCAGCTCCAGCAATGCTGAACATGAACAAGAATTAGGTCATTTAAAATACGCTAGGACAGTAGTTGGTAGAATAGGTAAACAGTTAAAAAGTATAGATAATGGGGAACGCTTTATTTTGAGTGTCATAAATAAGTATTTAATTAATATGCAATTGACCATTGAAGTTTAGTTATATGTTAATAAACAGTCAATAGATATGACTTGTGTGTGTGTGTGTGTGTGTGTCTGTTTGTCATTAGATTGCCATTTGAGCTCATATTTCCTGTGTATGTTGAATATTTCTTTTTAGACTTGGTAGTTTTAACATGTAACTAAACTTAATTAAATATTTATTTTATTTATTTTAACCACTGTTGTTTTAAACTACTCTTTTAACTGCAAAAGATAGCATGATACCAAATTATAAATATTATGTTAAACAGATCATTACAAAGCTGTATTTGTGTAACAATTTACACAAGTTTAAATTAGATTAATATATTAATAAATTAAAAAGCAAAAAAAAAATAAAAATAAAATTATATATAAATAATCACGTTACCTGCTTTTTCAGTGGCAAATGCACTTAGCCAATCATGTTCTTTACAAATTCCTAACATGTAAAATATTGTTATGGTGACTTTTGACCCCTAAACAAATACTATAACACATATTGCAAAACTTAAACACTTTTAAACATGCTATAATATGTTATGTTTTGATACAAAATAAACAAAAATTTTTAAGTGTTTTATTGTTGTTGTTTGTTTTTTTTTTAATTCGGAAAGCTAAGATGGCCGCCTGGAAGAAACTGTAGCAGGATTTGGTGCACAAAAAAGCATTTTTACATGTTTAAATAATTTTTTTCTATTTTAAGCTTAGATATGTTTGTGTTTTCATCATTCTTATTACACACATTGTATTGCATTGGCTCTTGTAAATACAGTATAATTGTAAATCTCGAAAAACTACTCACTTCTAAATCTTTTGTAGTCATCTTTGTATTACTTTAGTATAAATACATGTTAATTTGGATTCATATGTTGTTTTTTTATGTGAACTTTATGTGAACGAAAAGACACACATTTGTCCATTTTCCCATTGGAAATAGTGATATTTTGAAATATCACTGTCCTGGTCACAAAAGCAAAGTTTGTGGGGAATAATAGCCATTTTCTATACTTTTGAGGCATAAGCAATTAGGAAATAACACTTACTACCCAGGAACAAAAATTGTGTTACATAGTGTTATCAGCTCTTGCCGGTACTTTCTTTTCAAACTCTCAGTCCAGATCTTTTTTCACAGTGCCTCATTGTTCATCTTTCCCCAAGTATTTAGGAACAGTCTTACCGTGTTTGTTGGTCCACCCGGACTGGAAAATGTATATGAGTCTGTCTTCCTGTGACTGTTCAACAGATTCTGCTGTGTAAAATCTCTCCACAAGAGCAATGAGGTTATTGGCCAGAATCGCCTGGTTCTGACCGACCCAGCACAAAACATCTTTGGGTAGACAACGTTAATAATGATCGAGAATGATGCTCTCGACGACATTGCCGATGAGCTGGACTCCGGGTATAACTTTCCTCACTAGATGGATAAGGTCAAACATCTGTGTTCAGGGTGGTTGTCTGGGTTGAAAGGCATAATCTTAAAATGTCGTAATCCTAGGCATCGTTTACTTTCAGGTTGAAGTATGCTTTATGGATTTCTCCCGCTAGGTAAGCTGCCAGGAGCCCTGCCTATTTTGGCCATTTTTCTCTTTTGGCCGATCTCTCAAATGTGGTTAGATACGCTTCCACATCATCCTGCTTAGTCATTTTCTGCAGGTAGTGGCTTGTGCATATCTGTGGGGTTGCTGCCTGGTACATAGTTCCCATCTTGGAAGCGAGCTCTTGGATGCTTTCATTTAATTCTTTGGTCACCTTTCCTTGTTGCTCTTGGAGCAACTGGTTCATGGAGTGCTTGGTGCATCCACGTCACATCTTGATGAGCTACCTGCTGGATCCTGGTTGCCTCCTGTTGCGCTATTAGGGCTTGTAACAGTGCATGTATGACTGCCTCCATTATCTCTTCCTCCGCTGGTCCTTTTGTGTTGTCTGGCAAGTGCCCACATTCTCCACCTTGTGTGACAAAGCTTCACCTTTATAAGTATGATTTTATCACAAATTGGTGTGGGAGACAACCCACTGGACAACAGACGGTGAGTTCTTTTGAACAGGATGGCACCTGTATGTTTATTGTGTGTCGGGAATCCAATACAGTGTTGTCGTGACAGTCCAAAGTTCAAAACATTAGTCATTTACTCATCCAAACCAGGGTTATACAGCCAGCAGGGGAGTCTGACCAGTTCAGGGTCATACACAAATAAATTCATATACAATGGCTTGCGAAAGTATTGACACCCCTTGGCATTTTTCTTATTTTGTTGCCTTACAACCTGGAATTAAAATTGATTTTTTGGGGGTTTGTATCATTTGATTTACACAACATGCCTACCACTTTGAAGGTGCAAAATATTTTTTATTGTGAAACAAACGAGAAATAAGACAAAAAAACAGAAAACTTGAGCGTGCATAAGTATTCACCCCCCCAAAGTCAATACTTTGTAGAGCCACCTTTTGCAGCAATTACAGAAGCAAGTCTCTTGGGGTATGTATCTGTAAGCTTGGCACATCTAGCCACTGGGATTTTTGCCCATTCTTCAAGGCAAAATGCTCCAGCTCCTTCAAGTTGGATGGGTTCCGCTGGTGTACAGCAATCTTTAAGTCATACCACAGATTCTCAATTGGATTGAGGTCTGGGCTTTGACTAGGCCATTCCAAGACATTTAAATGTTTCCCCTTAAACTACTCGAGTGTTGCTTTAGCAGTATGCTTAGGGTCATTGTTCTGCTGGAAGGTGAACCTCTGTCCCAGTCTCAAATCTCTGGAAGACTGAAACAGGTTTCCCTCAAGAATTTCCCTTTATTTAGTGCCATCCATCATTCCCTCAATTCTGACCAGTTTCTCAGTCCCTGCCAAAAACATCCCCACAGCATGATGCTGCCACCACCATGCTTCACTGTGGGGATGGTGTTCTCGGGATGATGAGAGGTGTTGGGTTTGCGCCAGACATAACGTTTTCCTTGATGGCCAAAAAGCTCAATTTTAGTCTCATCTGACCAGAGTAACTTCTTCCATATGTTTGGGGAGTCTCCCACATGCCTTTTGGCGAACACGAAACGTGTTTGCTTATTTTTTTCTTTAAGCAATGGCTTTTTTCTGGCCACTCTTCCGTAAAGCCCAGCTCTGTGGAGAGTACGGCTTAAAGTGGTCCTATGGACAGATACTCCAATCTCCACTGTGGAGCTTTGCAGCTCCTTCAGGGTTATTTTTGGTCTCTTTGTTGCCTCTCTGATTAGTGCCCTCCTTGCCTGGTCCATGAGTTTTGGTGGGTGGCCCTCTCTTGCCAGGTTTGTTGTGGTGCCATATTCTTTCCATTTTTTAATAATGGCTTTAATGGTGCTCTGTGGGATGTTCAAAGTTTCGGATATTTTTTTATAACCCATCCCTGAACTGTACTTCTCCACAACTTTGTCCCTGACCTGTTTGGAGAGCTCCTTGGTCTTCATGGTGCCGCTTGCTTGGTAGTGCCCCTTGCTTAGTGGTGTTGCAGACTCTGGGGCCTTTCAGAACAGGTGTATATATACTGAGATCATGTGACAGATCATGTGACACTTAGATTGCACACAGGTGGACTTTATTTAACTAATTATCTGACTTCTGAAGGTAATTGGTTGCATCAGATCTTATTTAGAGGCTTAATAGCAAAGGGGGTGAATACATAAGCATGCACCACTTTTCTGTTATTTATTTTTTAGAATTTTTTTAAACAAGATATTTTTCATTTCACTTCACCAATCTGGACCATTTTGTGTATGTCTATTACATGAAATCCAAATAAAAATCAATTTTAATTCCAGGTTGTAAGGCAACAAAATAGGAAAAATGCCAAGGGGGGTCAATACTTTCGCAAGCCACTGTAATTCAAAATTTAGCAATTCAGCAACCACAACAACATTACCTCCTTCTACTCATCTATCACTGTGCTCTTGTCAGCTTGCCCCTTATATTAGAGTGGTCAAACAAAATTTTAGATTTCAACATAAAAAAAAAATAAAATAAAAAAATAAAAACTTTTGTAATTAGTTTAACTTAATCATATACAGTGGCTTTCAAAAGTATTCAGACCCCTGACCAATTCTTTCATATTACCGAATTACAAACAGTACATTGAAATTTCGTTCTGTTTGATATTTTATTTTAAAACACTGTAATTCAGAGTCAATTACTGTAAGGTGACATTGGTTTTATGTTGGGAAATATTTTTAAGAAAAATAAAAAACTGAAATATCTTGCTTGCATAAGTATTCAACCCCTGTGCTGTGGAAGCTCCCAGTTTGCACCAATGAAAGATATTGCCCTAACGAGGACACAATTACCTTACCATTGGCCTTCACCTGTGAACCATTAAAGTTGCTGTCACATTTTCTGGATAAAAACCCCACTGTTGAAGGATCACTGGCAAGGCTGTGAATCTGAAGGAAAATGAAGACCAAAGAGCATTCTACAGAAGTTAGAGATAAAGTAATACAAATGCATAGATTAGGGAAAGGGTACAAAATAATATCCAAGTATTTGGATATCCCAGTGAGCACAGTTGGATCAATAATCAGGATGTGGAAGCTGCATCACACCACCCAGGCACTGCCAAGAAAAGGCCGTCCCTCAAAACTCAGTGCTCAAACAAGAAGGAAACTTGTGAGAGAAGCCACAGAGAAGTCAACAATCACTTTGAAGGAGTTAGAGTTCAGTGGCTGGGAGTGGAGAAATGGTGCACCAGTCAACCATACCAAGAGCTCTGCATAACACTGGCCTGTATGGGAGGGTGGCAAGAAAGAAGCCGTTACTCAAAAAGTACCATCTGAAAGCATGTCTGGAGTTTGCCAAAAAGAATGAGAGTGACCCAGTTGCGATGTGGGAAAAGGTTTTGTGGTCAGATGAGCCCAAGATAGAGCTTTCTGGCCCAAACTCAAAGGACTATGTGTGGCACAAACCTAACACTGCCCATGCCTCAAGACACACCATCCCTACAGTGAAGTATGGTGGTGGCAGCATCATGCTGTGAGGATGCTTCTCATCAGCAGGGACTGGGCATCTTGTTACAATTGAAGGAAGAAAGGATGGAGCAAAATACAGGAAAATACTGCAAGAGAATCTGCTTTAGTCCGCTAAAAAACTGAAGCTTGGGAGGAAATTCACCTTTCAGCAGGACAATGATCCTAGGCCAAAGCTACATTGGAGTTGCTCAAGAACAAAAAGGTGAATGTCCTACAGTGGCCCAGTCAAAGTCCTGATCTCAATCCCATTGAGAATCTGTGGCACTATTTGAAAATTGCAGTCCACAAGCGTCGTCCAACCAACCTGAACAATCTGGAGCAAATCTGCCATGAAGAATGGGCCAAAATCACTCCGACACTGTATGCAAAGCTGGTACATACTTATCCCAAAAAACTTAAAGCTGTTATTGCAGCGAAAGGTGGTTCTACCAAATATTAATGCGTGGGGGTTGAATACTTATGCAAGCAAGATATTTCAGTTTTTTATTTTTCTTAAAAATATTTCCCAACATAAAACCAATGTCACCTTACAATAATTGATTTTGAGTTTAAGTGTTTTAAAATAAAATATCAAACAGAACGAAATTTCAATGTACCATTTGTAATTCAGTAATATGAGAGAATTGGTCAGGGGTCTGAATACTTTTGTAAGGCACTGTATGAAATAAAAACATACCAAAAATATTTTTAAACATATAAAATGGGTTTTTTTACCTTCCAAATAGCAGTCATCTTGGATTTTTTTTTAAAGCCCTGCCTACTTCAAGCTTTCTTTATTAAAATTTGTAAAGCATTTGTACAGAAATAATAGCATTTAAATAAAAACAAATATAATCCTAGTTAAACAACTGTATTAAACTGGGGTGTTGATGTTTTATACATTTATGCTGTCATCTTAAACACAGCTCTCCTAATATGGTGAGAGGGTACTGAGGGGTGGCACCGATGCGGCTGTACTCAATGCAAAAACAAAAATGTAGCTTGGTCATTTTTAAAGTCACGTGATCTCTTAAATAAATATATCGAAACCAAACAATTAATGGCTTTTATAAAAGAGAATAAATTATATTATTAATTTAAAAAATATATACAGTATCAATTTTTTAAAAATACATTGTAAGTGTTAAAAATTCACTTACCTTCTACCTTCATATGTCCTGTAGTTTCACATTTTCTTTTAAAGTACTTTACTTTTCTACTTTCCTTTTTTTATGCTGTATTTAAGCACTTTAAATTTTTGATTCAGTTCATCTAAACATTACTCTAGTCTGTTATTTTCAACTTCAAACTCATTTTTCTGTTTGCTGATTTCAATTAATTCATTTTTAGTTTAATTTACTTTTACTTTAAGGTGTTCAATTGTGTCATCCCTGCGCTCAGTCCTTTTAGTGACGTTCCTAGCATTTGTAACACTTAGCTTTTCGCATGCTTTTGTGAGCTGTTTTTTTTTATTTTGTTAATTTCAACCTGGTTCTCATATAATTCGAATCTATCTAAATTTGTCTTTCTACAGATAAGTGGCTGTATTCTGAATTTAGATCACTTAAAGTTTTTAATTGTTTATCTATTCCACCAACAAATGCAGTACCACATTTTAAAATGACCCAATTCAAGTTCAACACTGCTGCGGCCGAAGCTAGTGCTTGCACTTTCACTTTCTGAAGTCGATGCACTTGCACCTGTTACTCATTGCCTGTCTGCATTTTTCTCTTGCGGTAGTGATGACATAGAGAAAGGTTGCTTGTCAAAAGCTTCCCTTCCTGTACAATTACTTGTTTCAAATTAAGTTTGTCTTCTAGGTTTTTTTTAAATTAATGTTAAAGTTATGATTTAAAATCTCAAAAAGCACATATTTCAGCTGTTCATCTTTTTGACTGGCAAATGTATAGATTGCGGCGTTTGTCAAACTATTTAGATGTAATTTATTATTTCTGTTTCTAGTGGAATAAATTACTAAATATATTCCTAATTTTGTACAGCTACGCACTTCAAGCTTCCCCTTACCATTCCCGGTTGTGGTTCTTGTATTCATGGTCACTGTGCTGCTGCTGTCAAAGGCGCTCATTGGTGTGCTTCGAGTTCGCTGCCTATATCATGTGATGCCAGTAGCTGTCAGCGAGACTATCTATCATATTTAAAAAATACATGACCCGAAATATTTAATGACAATGATACTGACACCTAAAACAACAAATCATTTAAATCTACGATGGCCCTGATTTGTTTAGATAAAAAAAAAAATGTCTGAGTGACTAAGAAAAGTTGTTTTTTTTTCACATTTCTAAATGACCCACAATGAATGGCGCACACAGACTGAAAGTCTTCTTATTGAGTATGCAAATATGAATCAAAATTGAGAGCTGACTTGAAAGATTGCGTTTGAGTATGTGTATTGTGAGTCATATTAAATTTGAAAGGAGTATTTAACATTATAAAACATGCAGACAAATTGTACTTTACTGATTCCTATTCAGTTCTACAGTGAGTTGCAAACGGCAAAGTTGACAAGTAGCTCTTAGTGCTGTGAGCAGAGCTCTCCATAGGCAGACTGGTGAGAGCAGAGCGCCGCCCACCCTACTTATATCTTGGCTGGCCACACCCGTGATCTCCGTGGAGATGTGCTTTTCCAAACCCTGTGTACCTGCATGGGATTATGGGCATCTTATTGTCTGCGGGTGGCCATTTTGTGAACTGTAGTCCCTCCTGCGGCCACCATTTTGTGAGAGGACCTGACATACTTCCCGTTAACACTAGAACCGCCACAGGGATCATTTTGACCTATACATTTTTAAACTGTACATTATGAAAATGAAAGACATACTATTGGATACAACTCAAATGGAACATTAAATATAAAAGATTTTATTTTCAAAATGAGCACATATACAGCATGACTGCAAACAGTGAAAAAATTTTCAAAAGAAATGGGTATGTACATGTAGCAGGAAATGGCTGAGTGGTGACATCAGGCCAGAAGGAGGAACAAAAACACAGAGGTCAGGTAGTACTGCAGTGAAAAAGATGCAGCGCACCGTTTATTTGAATACAAAAATAAAATAAAAGGTTGAACAAAAAACACTGCTCACAGAGCACAAATAAAAGAGGTAAACAAAAACAAACCTCAAGCACAAAATACACCACACACAGGACAGGCTGGGCAGATTGCTATCACTGAACCTGTATCTTTTAAATTCCTTTCCCACTCCTCACTCTCGTACGCACCTCCATACACCCACCTTGAGGGAAGAGAGCAGCAGGTATTTATGCAGGTGACCATCTCCCGATTAGCAACAAATTAATCACTTAATTAATTCGGGAGATGGCCACCTTCTGCATGAGGTTTTTAATCAATCCTGGCAGAGGACGAGTTACTCCTTCGCCTCTGCCAGAACACGTTTCAAAATAAAAACAAAACAATAACAAAACAAAACGCGACTATGCCGTCAAAACAATAACAAAACACACAGAGTTTCGCCGTCATATATAGACAAAATAACACCGGGGCGGAGGAGGAGACCCCGTTCTAAAAAGAAACAAACTGAACAGGGGTGCTCGCCCTGTTACATACATAAACTTGTTTACAGATATAAACAGGTATATGTACATACAAAATTGTAAAACTGAAATCATTGTTTCTAATACTACATGAAAAGAAAATTTAACACTACTTCCGGTATGACGGCTGCACTGTGCTTTATTGAGGTGTGTACGCGTCTGCCAGCTGACTGTGCCTGCATCCAGGAGCTGTGTTGTAAACACAGACGCAGTTCCATTGAACACTGTTGTGTAAACTGGTACATACAAACCTGTAAAACCGAAATATTTTTTTTTCTAAAAGTAATATAAAAAAAAGAATATGTAACATATGTTTCACATTAGGAACATAAGTTGTTATCCTGTGTGAATCTGAGTGCAGCCTGCCATATTCCAATCAAAATGACTACTTTCAAGATTAAATATTTCCTTCTGATATATTCCCAGTTGCATTTCTGTAACAAAACGAACAATGTTTCCCAGGTGCACTGAGAAATAAGGCTTTCACTGAGTTAGCATCTTGATGCAATTGTACAAATCCACAGCAATGGCAATCTCTGTCTCATAGTCAGTCTACAAACAAAGAAAGGCTTGAAATAAAAAAACACATGTGCTAGGAGGAGGAGGCATGTCTTGTTTGCTGCATTTCCAAAAAAAATAGAATATCTTACGTTATATTAAAAAAAACCATGTATTTTAATGCATGGGTTAAATTGACCCACGTGGCGGTTCTGGTAGAACTGTCTATAACTTTATCATTCTTGCGATTCTGGCTATAAACGACATCATGATGTTTAATTCAAATATTTAGGAAAAGTCAAAAACAGACATACACATACGATTTACAATGGAAGAGCAATTAACATTTTAAATCCAAAATGGATCAAATTGGCTCGCTTAGCGGTTCTAGTGTGAATGCCTCTGCCCCTAGGTTTATATTGAACTGAACTGAATAAGCAGATTTAAATTTATTTTTTTTTGTTGCCATTTTCCTGAACGCTGCTTACATGCGCACACACACACACATTTTATATATATATATGCACACACACACATTTATATATATATATATATATATATATATATATATATATATATAATATATATATATATTATATATATATAGTGACAAATGTGTACAGTTGTGCATACATTCAACATAAAAAAGGTGGGTGCAGAGAGAGAAGGTAGTGGTGGTGTTTAGTACTGACAAGCAAAGTGAGTCACAGAGTATGGGATGGAAGCACAGAATCACTACATAGAGTGTAGTTAATGGTTGACACCAGTATTACTGAGCTGACGAGAACAGAAAAATGTGTGTATCTGAAAATCAAAACTGGAGACTGAAATAATCTGAGTTGTGTTCAGTACAACCTACAAACTTTTTGTTGCAACTGTGTGTTTGTGTGTGGGTACACATGCAAAGAGAGAACTGAAAGAAAACAACAGCGCAGTCCGGAAACAAGCATTTCAACTTATAGACAGAGGAACATTGCTATGAAGGAAAAGGTAGTTGGACATTTTTTTTTACTTACGGAGCAAGGCTGTGTGGAAACTGGAAACAATCCTTGTGGTAATGTAACAAGCCCTGGTTAGTCCATGTGAGTCGGATAAATGCCCAGAGACTGTGTGGTTTCTTCGCCAGTGCATTACAAAACATCGGAGACCTTGCTTCTGTTTTTAAAAAGCTTTTAAAAAAATGAAACAAGCATAAAGTAATTGTGCTCAAAATTCACTGAGAGTCTGTGCAGCAAAACACAGACTATGTGGTCAATTTGCAAAGAACGACTCGTGTTAATTATAAAAATAAGTGGGACTGTTATAAATAAAAGACAAAAAGGTGTCTGTTTTCAACACTATTTTTAGTTGTTGTCAAGACACAAAATTATTTAATTGCACCAGCAAAGGATGCTGGTAGACAAACCTGTTTTTACTTTGCACTGTATTGGTCTTGCACCACTCCGACAGTCCTGCAACTTACCTGAAGGGGGCAACCATACTTACCTGGTCAACCTGTGGAAAGAAAGAGAAGGATTACAAACCCAATAACAGGAATATAACATTTGACAAGCCTCTGAGAAGAGGTACTTACCTGAGGTTTCCCAGTGGTTATGGTGGGGAAACATGGCGACCTTGCAGCACTGCAGGAGACCTTGAAAAGCATACCCGAGAGGATGGACTAAAGTATTACAGTTTGAGCTGGGATTAGCCCCGCTCAAACTCCTTAGTAAGGGCCCCGAAGAAGTGAGCATAGGGCCACGATGAGTGGGCTAGGTTTTTATTTAAATTTTTTGCAGAGTGATTATGTTCTTTGAATCTGAGCCCCGTAAATAAATTGTGAACCTTTCTGAGATTAACTCCTGCCTCCTGTCCCGTCTCTCACCCTATTTAAAGCCTAAACAGAGCTCAAGTCTCACTATACAATGCTGTGAAAAAGTATTTGCCCCCCCTGTCTGATTATCTGCATTTTTTGCACATTGAATTTGGTCCGATCTTTTTGTGGGTTGTAGTAGTATATAGAGGGAGTCTGACAGAAAAAATGGCACCAAAGTTTGGTGCTTCTTTCATTTGTTTGGTGTGCAAGGTAATGAAACATGCAATCTTCAGGTGTGAAAAAGTTATTGCCCCCGTGTGACAGAGATCGAATGACGCTTGGTGTTAGATCTCCTTCCCGACCTGTGAGGGCACTAGAAAGAAGGAACAGAGGAACCTTAAGCAAATGGCAAGACAATTTATTCCGTAGGGTAGGTGGAAGTTGGCCATTTAGGAAAGGGGCGGAACTATGGCACCCAAGCTCACTGACCCGGACGGTAGAAGGCGTGGCATCTGAGGATTGAAGGAGCAGATGCCCTCGTTAACCTAGGGGTCATGGGCGAGGGTATAAATAGGGGGGCATAGCTTCAGTGATCTGTCCCTTTCCAAATGGTTAAGCTAAATAACCAAGAAGGAACGTGTATTGTGTATCGAAAACCGTAAGTGTTTGTATAATAACACTGTTTGTCTTGTGTGCCGTTTTCTCACTAAGAATATTGAGCATAATCCGGAGCTGCAGCCGCAGGCCAGCGAAAAACCCGGATATCACCACTCACCTTCCCCCTACAGGAACTGTCTTTTGCACCACTAGCATTAAAATCATGCACTGTCCATATTGTGTCTATGTTTCGTGTTTTGAGTGGGTGAAGGAATCAGACTTTGGGTTGGGGGTCAAACCCGTGGGATTATAAATCAGAAGTGATACACGCCGCTGAACCACTTCCAACATTATTATTATTTACAGGTTTGCTATAAGGCACTGGACATTACAATCATTTAATAAACACCTTTGCACCTGTAAATCATTATCTGTGTCATTTATCTGTCCTGTACTGCACTCACCTGCACGTATTTACCACGTATTTACCTAGTTAACTCAACCCAATTAAAAGGATAATTAGGGTCAGCTGTTTGAATACTTTGGTTAACAATGAGGCCTGATTTGGGCCAGCCCTGCCCAATATAAATCTGACTAACTTTGGCCCTTACCATCAGAGTGAAGTTGTAAGCACACAGGTTCTAGAGGTACATCATGCCATGATTAAAAGAAATTCCTGAAGACCTCCGGAAAAAAGTTGTTGATGCCTATCAGTCTGGAAAGGGTCACAAAGCCATTTCTAAGGCTCTGGGGCTCCACCAAACCACAGTTAGAGCCATATTGTCCAAATGGAGAAAGTTTGGCACATTTGTGAATCTTCCCAGGTGTGGCCATCCTGCCAAAATCTGTCCAAGAGCAAGGTGTAAAATCGTCCAGGAAGTCACAAAAAACCCTAGAACAACATCCAGGGATCTGCAGGCCTCTCTCACCTCAATTAAGGTCAGTGTTCATGACTCCACCATCAGAAAGACACTAGACAAAAATGGGATTCATGGAAGAGTAGCAAGGTGGAAACTACTCCTCACTAAGAAGAACATGATTGCCCGTCTCAAGTTTGCCAAAAACTACCTGGTTTGGAGTTCTGGAACAATGTTCTATGGCCATCCATTCGTGAGCTGAAGCTGAAGCGCAGCTGGGTCATACAGCAAGACAATGATCCAAAACAAACAAACAAGTCTACATTAGAATGGTTGAAGAACAAGAAATTTAAAGTTTTGGAATGGTCTAGTCAAAGTCCAGACCTAAACCCCATTGAGATGTTGTGGCAGGACCTGAAACGAGCAGTTTATGCTTGAAAACCCACAAATGTCACTGAGTTGAAGCAGTTCTTGCTGCTAAAGTTGGCATAACCAGTTATTGAGTCTAAGGGGGTGATTACTTTTTCACACGACGGCATTGGGTGTTGCATAACTTTCTTTAATAAATAAATTAAATAAGTACCAAAATTTGGTGTTATTTGTTAACTCAGGGTCCCTTTTATGTAATATTAGATTTTGATTGAAGATCTGATAACATTCAGTGTCAGAAATATGCAAAAATGCAGGAAATCAGATAGGGGGCAAATACTTTTTCACGGCACTATATATACACACAGTGGTTTGCAGAAGTATTCACCCCCCTGCAAAGTTTTCACATTTTGTTGAATTAGAAATAATATGAGCATAATTTTTCAAACAAACTTTTTTTATTCAAAGCTGTAGTGGTGAACCTAAGCACTGTTACATGAGGAGGAGGTTAAATATCAGTAAAACTTGCAAAGAAAATGTACAATGTGAATTTTACTGGTTGCATAAGTATTCAGCCCCTTAAGCCAATACTTGATAGAAGTACATTTTGCAGCAATTACTGCTATGAGTCCTTTTGGATAGGTCTCTACCAGCTTTGCACAGTAAGATGGCGACATTTTTGCCCATTCTTCATGGGAAAATTGCTCCAGTTGTGATAAGTTTGCTGGGAACGTTGATGGACTGCAATCTTCAAGTCTCGCCATAAATTTCAGTTGGATTCAAGTCAACACTTTGACTGGGCCACTCAAGAACATTAATTCTCTTGTTCAACCACTCCAGTGTTTGCTGAAATGTAAATTTCCTCCCCAGTTGGTTGACTCAAAAAGGTTTTCCTCAAAGATTCGCCTGTACTTTGCATCATCCATTCTCCCATGTTTCCTGACAAGCTTCCCAATCCCTACTGAAGAAAATAAACAACTCATCTCTGCTCTTAAATAATAACCTGTGGTACATGTTTGTGTTTTAAGCAAAGTTCTATTTACCATCAGCTAAACAACTCATTTATTTATTTATTTAATTGTATATGTTAAAATGTTTTAACAAACACAGCACCACATCATTTTGAGCAAATAACAGATCATAATAATATTGTAGTATAACACTGAGAGTGTACAACTTTAGTTTTTTTTTTTTTTTTTAATTCTGATTGTCTTTATAAACAAGAAACGTACTAAGTTAATTGGCATAGTAAAATATCAAATGTTTAAACCATTCCATGAAAGGAAATGTGTTTTGTTGGTTTTATTTTTGTGAATTAGTCATTTAAGTGATTTAAGTTAATCTTTCCTCATTTAAGCCTTTATTTTATAACTTGCATGATAATTGCTGTATACCTTAATATTGAGGAAACCACAGTATTTTTTTAACAGTTATCATACTGTACAAATTTTATACCTTCCCACCCCTTGTGTGCAGTATCATCTACATGCTTTAAGATGGTGTAACAGGGAGAGATCTGTGCTGACTCTGCTGGCGTGTTCACGGGCTGCAGGAAGAGGGCGGCAGTCGCCCAACAGCCGCCTGTGAGTCATGGCAATGACACGGGGAGGTGGGAAAGGGTGTGTGTGGACTTTCCCCCTCTCTGAATGGCTGGGAGGCGGGTCTTGGGTGATTGTTGGTCCTATAAAATAACGCTCTGTTGTTTCCTCAGGTCTGCCCACTTAGACGCGTTAAGAGTGCGGACGCTTTGATTCCGGACCGGGAATCAGCCGGGAGAAAAAAGAATCACAGCGAGACAGAGAGAGAGAGAGCGGGGAATCCTTGGGCAGACCCCGGCGTATTGTGAAAGAGTAGGCTAGATAGCCGATAGAGTAGGACGGTGATCCGGGTCGTGCGGGTAGCGGCGACCAGGATAACGCTGCCGAGTGCAGCACCTTTTATTTGTAGTTTTATTACTGTTTTATTTTCCCTTGTTCTTTTCGCCTTCTGTTTTCATTATTATTTCTTTGAGCACCTGCGAGTGCCCTTCCTGTTCACGTACCAGCTGTGGTATTTCCGTGGTGCTGTCTATCATCGTTGATAGGCAGCCCACGGTCAACAGTGCCCTCTGCCGGAAAAAGTAAGAACTGTCTAAAAATAAAACTGGGCACCTGTGTGGTGTTTTCAAGTACACCCGTCTGTCTCCTAGTCAGTGAATTACCCACACCCCTTCCACAGATGGGTAATGGTTTTTTTCTTGCCACCTGTCCACACAGGCCAGCTTTGTGTAGGGACCAGCTTATCGTTGATGTGTGAACACTGATTCCCATCTCAGCCACAGAACTTTGTTATATGCATACCACACCATTCCCGAGTCGACTATTTATTATTATTATTATTATTATTATTATTATTATTATTATTATTATTATTATTATTATTATATTGAACTGAGTTTGCTTTTACATTTTTCCAAAGACAAGTACTGGACAATTTTTTTTTTTTTTTTTAAAGGCTATATTTTCCAAACCTGAACTCATGGCCTTTGAGAAAAACATGGGTAAAAAATGTAAATAAAATATATAAACCATTGAAATAGAAGGTGTACTTAACCAAAGTGGTTTAACAAACAGGTTTGCCTTTTTATTTCATGACAAAACTGTATTGAGGTTGGATTGAGCGATTCCACATGGTACTGTGAGTGTATAATCTGACTTGATCAAAAGGGGTTGAAACAGTAACTACTATTTACTGATTATAAATCTTATTTAAAGTATTTTTTGGATACATATTTTAGTAATGTAATACTGTAAAGGGTAGTAGTTGAGATACAGATTTGAAAATTCTAACTGTAACTGTGGAGTTACTGATTTTATCTTTGTTAACTGATTCGATGTATGTGATGTGGACATTAACAAAACTGAAATAGGTAAAAACCATAATAAAGGACAAAACCTATTCACAGTAGGCAACAGATAAAAAAAGAAAGTCTTATTGTATTTGTTTCTATAAGAATATTATATTTATTATTTTATTATTATATTTCATAAGAAAGTATTTAATTTTGTTTTTTTTTTTCTTTTCAAACCTGCTGAATTTATGCAATAAGTATGTGATATATGTACCCATGTTAGTTTGGTTCACCAATAAAATACAGGTGACAGTCTTCTTAAATTAATCTTGTAGTGTTGCATGGGTCATTTTATTTAAATTTAAGAGTACCTTGCTTCAGAGAGCAAAAAAACAAAGCCGATCTTCAACAGATGCACCAAACACTACCAAAAATACCAGCAAGTACACACGGCAAAGTAAACAATATAATTTATCTGAAGTGACACCTTTTTCCTGTTTCTTTTGTGATGAACAAGAACTGGCAAAATCTCTTCGGAATTCATCAACTTTCAACATTGGTAACTGTGTTTACAAGTGTGCGGTATGGCTTCATGACTCCAGGTTGCTAGCAAAGCTGAGTGCAGGTGATTTGATAGCCCAAGAAGCAAAATATCAACCAAAATGTTTTGAGTCGCTCTACAACAAAGGAAGATACAAGTGGTATGAATGTTGACATTAATTATGGAGTAGCTCTTGCAGAGTTGATTAGCTACATCGACAAAGCTCAAATGAGTGAAGAGATTGCATCTGTGTTTGAGCTTTCAGACCTACGTAAACTTCACACATCTTGAGTACAACAGATGGGGAAAAAGTGGTCTTGTTAAAAGCACGAAACTAAAGGAACAAATCCTCAGCTATGTTCCAGATCTTCAGACACACAAAGAAGGAAGTGTTGTGCTGCTTGCATTTGACGGTGATATTAGCCTAGCCCTGAAGCAAGCTTGTGAGGAAGACTTGGATGATGAAGCTATAATACTCAGGAAGGCTTTGAAAATAGTCAGTAGAGATATGTTTGACATTAAGACATCATTCAGTGGGTTATTTGAAGAAAAATGCCAAGAGAGGTCAGTACCAGGATCACTTTTAGCGCTAGTGCTCATGTTCTTGGATGGTCCCAATATCAAATCACAGTCCACATCGATTTCTTCCCAAGCTGCTCTAACAATCTTCCAGTTGATAGAGTACAACAGCTACATGTGTTGTTGGGAAGGATCCACGGGTCATCATCACCATAGACACCCTTTACATCGGACTTCTTCATGCAAATCTAGTTAACAAAAGCTTGTGGATTAAATGTTCAGCCTCGGACTATCCATATATTACGATAGAGTACTGGACATTTCCACAGATCTAGCTCCAAGCTAGCTCCCTCGTTCTTCAGTCTGGACCATCACAACTACTCTCGATGGCTTCCAGTCCACATATGTTATATTCTCATATTGTCTAAGAAAGATCCATCTGTCGCTGAGCAATTTAACAAGGGAAATCTCATTGTGCAAAAATCACAGTGCTTGTTTTCTGCTATCACCGTTGTCCAGGCACACAAGCAAAACAATGCTTTGGTTTAGAGTGAGGGAGGAGCTGTTGATCTTGCAGATAATCCTGTTGCTCTCTATCATTGGAAGATTGGTGGTCCAGAAGTAGCCAGGCTCTGTGCAGAATTTCAAAGTGTTGTGAAGATGACTGCTATCAAAAAATAAATCACTGCACAACCATGAACAAACGAAAGGGTTTCAGAAGTCCTTTCCTTGAAGAAAGTGAAGATCTTCTTCTCAACACAAGAGACATTGTTGAGCAGGCTGTGTGGAAGATTGAAGGAATAGGACGAGATACCTTTACATGAACCTATTAAGACAAATAAACTGCTGCTGTTTAGTTGCCCTCCAGCAATAAGTCAGGCATGATCTAAGGTACAGGTGGACAGTTTAAAGACTAACTACACTTTGTTTAGCAGTCTCTATGTTGCTCTTCAGTCACGGAAAGGTGATCCTGATTATTTTTTTAAACATGAGACTCAGCCTTTCCCCACTTCCTTCTCAAAGCTGGGACAACTTCATCTCGGAACAAAGTCCGACCTTATAGTCTGCCTGAGTAATGTCTCCTTCACATAGAGAAGCTCCTTCCACTGAGGTGGTTGTCCGCGATAGGACAGTGATTGTCACCATTTTCAGACTGTGTCCTTTAAGTTGTCTTCATTATATTTGGAAACAGCTGAGAATGTGAGTAGAACCAATGTCGTGTGGGATAGTGTAACAGGGGAGATCTGTACTGACTCTCTGGCACATGCATGGTTCTGCAGGACGAGGGCAGCAGCCTTGTAAAATCCGTCTGTCAGTCATGGCGATGTCACAGAGAGGTGGAGAAGAGGGTGTGTTGGTTTTCCCTCGGCCCATAAGTACTGCGCTTGGTTATGCATTCAGGTGGCCATGATTGGGAATACACAGAGACGCTGGCTGAGAATGCCAGTGTAAACTAAGACCAGGTAGAAACACCAGCGGTTGAAGAGAGGACGAAACAGGCAAGCACGGCAAAGGAAGTCAGCCCACCTTAAACAAATAAAATAAGAATTAAAATAAATTATTACGTACATGAGGGGACATGTGTAGATATACAGGGAACTCTGGCCACCCCAGTGTATAGAAAATAGCTGAGCGGTGGACGGAGACCCGAGCTGACCGGCATAGCGGCAGTGGAGGCACTGTGTAAGCAGCACTTTTGTTTTGTAGTTTTAGTACTGTGTTTTGTTTACCCTTTTCATTTTGCCTTTGGTTTTCGTTATTATTTTTGAGCACCTGTGCGTGCACCTAAGTATACCTCTGTTGGTAAGCATGTGGTCCTGATTACTGTTACTGGTATACAGGCCACAGACAACAGCACCCTCTGCGGGCTAAAATTAATTGAAAAAATAAATAAATAAAACTGGGCACCTGTGTGGTGTTTTCCAATACCAGCTTCTGTATCCCATGTCAATAATACCCCCACCCTTCCACAGATACCTATAAGAAGGACAGCCTAAAAGCAAAAGCAAGAGCAAAGAAAGGCAAAGGGATCCTGTGACAGAGCCATAATGATTCTTGATGATAAGTCTCCCTCCTGGCCGGTGAGGACATGGTGTAAAGGGAACAGAGTGCCAATGACTGGATGGTCTGACAATTGATTCCAAGGGTTAGGTGGAAGTCGGCCATCTAGAAAGGGAGCAAAGCTGTGGTACATTAAGTCATCGCTGCAGAGGGAAAGCGATGTGGCGACTGCAGATTGGAAGAGAAACAGTTACACTCGCTAACCAAGGGGGCTTGACTGAAGTTACAAAAAGGGGATGTGGTTAGGTG
Organism: Polyodon spathula; assembly: GCF_017654505.1. Classification (NCBI taxonomy): domain Eukaryota; kingdom Metazoa; phylum Chordata; class Actinopteri; order Acipenseriformes; family Polyodontidae; genus Polyodon; species Polyodon spathula. The sequence continues at coordinate 67,497,511 of NC_054535.1, forward strand.
ATCTGTTCCTTTGTTTATGGTTAAGAGAAACGCTGAAGGACAAAAGTAAAATAACCATGAGTGTTCAGTGTTTGTTTGTTTTGTCAAGTCTAATTTTACTGTTTGTTATTTATTAGATTGCTGTGTATTGCCTGGGATTAATTTTAATTTTTTTTTTTTTTTGGGGGGGGGGTTGTGTAATCCCGGTCGTTAGTTTTTTTTATCACAAACAACCGGGAATTACAACTCCCCCCCCCCCCCCCCCAAATAAAGTATTTAGATATTGAAATCACTTGTTTGTCTTCACTTGTGCACCACATCTGTAGTCCACCTTGGAAAGATCCCTCCCATCTGTCTCCATGTACTTATGAAGATGCAAACACAAGAATAAACTGAAATATGATGGAGAAGGGACCCAAGGTATCCAAATTCCTTGAGACAGCTGGACAAAGGGAAGTATTTTTTTTGCACAAACATTTGAAAGCTAATTAGGCAAATCATTAGAAAATAGCTTGGATGCATTAGGGGACCAGTTTGCCAATTCAATCTGCACTTGAGTGTGTTTTGTTCATTCGCATAAGTATTAAGGCATATACAAATTTGTTAATCAATCAGGTCATTCACAAGGTGTAAGAGTTACAATCTTTCATAAACTATACGAACAGACATCCATCAGTATATATAAACAGTATGTGTGCTGCAAGCTCCCACATATAACAATGGAAAATTAGAACACTGTGGGCAGGATTTTCAAAGGGAGAGGAGCTAGCTTTTGGTGAAAAATTTTCTACAATAGAAAATTCTTAGGAAATCTTTAATGTAATTGAATTTATCTAGAGTGAGGCATGCTTCCATTTTCTGTGAATCAAGCATGATCCCACGTTTTTTTCTTTTGATAAAGGGACTCCTATTTCATGGAAAACTGACTTCAAGGTGCAAATGGAGCTAGCAGGGGGGTGGTTTTTGAAGTCCACTAATAGAAAGTCAGCTAAAAGGTGAAGCACGAATGATAGTTTGTAGAGGTTTAAAAGAATCCAGCCCAGGGCTTCAGACAGGGTTAAATATGTGAGGATTGCTTCTGCACCCAAAAGTAAGGCGAACTGCGAAAAGCATCTGAAATATCTCCCTTAGAAACCCATTCACCTTGACCTGCTGTTTTAATACAATGAATTACATCATCAATTAATGACGTAATGACGAGAAAATGGTTCTGAGGAAATTAATTCATTGGTGCTGGAAATAGGGCTGATGTGTAGGGAGGATAAATTGACGATAAGCCTTTTCTTGCCAGAATATTTTTGAGTGGCGACCCCTAGTGGACTAATACGAAATGACAGAAAGGGAGGTTCTGAGAACGGGCCAATCATGAAACCTTTAGAAACTTCTTTTTTGAGCAATGACTCAACTAACTCTGGGTCGGTTAAAGCTGATTTTAAGTTATGACAAGATAAAGATGATGATGGAGGATTAATGATGCCTGTGAAAATGGGACTCCGTTGCAAGAACATATTGACCCAGAAGGGAAATGATGTGGCAGCCGCAGATTGGAGAGGCGGTTGCACTCGTTTACCAAGGGGTCATGTGTGACAGCATTAAAGGGGATGGAGAATCGTAGTCTGTTCCTTCGCATTGGTTTGTTGTGAGTCACTAAGGGAAACCCAGGTAGGCTAAAACAAATTTTATTGTTTCTCAACAGGGTAAAAATGCTCTTTAAAAACCACACACAAACTCACAACAAATAGAAACAGTTAAAAATGAGGGAGAACCCAAAAAAATACAAACTGAGGAAATCCCCTCCTGTTGGTAAAAGTCTCTAAAAGTATATATATAAAAATAATATTCGTGTTTAGCTGCCACACAAAGAGTCCAGTAAAAGTATTGGAAGTCCGATTAAAATTGGTTCCCAAAAAGCTCAGCTGCCCACTCATCCCGACGTCCACTATCCCACGTATCGAACCACCAATGGACCTCACTGCAATGACCCACTGAAGAAGATGATGAAAATCCCGGGAAACCTGAGAGGGGGAAGGGGGGGCAAAGAAGGAGCCTTCAGAAACATATACAATGGTAGGTAAAGCTTTCTCATGCACTCCTGTGTTCCAGCTGGTTACTTCCCCTTAGCTTATCTCTGACTCTCGTGTTTTGCCCTCTCTCTCTCTCCAGTTCTGGAACCCGACTGTTGCACCCTGGACTGGACCACTAGACTTCAACTCCCAGTGGTGGACAGGTATCACCCTGGAATGGACCCCTGGACCTCGATCTCCGACATGGAACCGGTAAGTATCATCCTGCTGGGCTTCAGGCATACCCTGACAGTATACAGAGCCGACTCAGGGTGGGTAAATAAAAGTTATAGATATAGGGTTTGTAATATATCAAAGACTCAAAAAAATAAGCAAATAATAATGAACATCACTTCCCTTCTCTCTCTTCACTGGTCACAGGATTCTTGGCACCGTCTGCTCAAACCTGGACAGCCCCTGCAATGTAGCCTGACTAAAAGCAAGCACAACCAAAAACGTCTTTCTAAAATCCCAGTAAGTTTTGCCGTGTCTCGTAGCTTTCAAAAAAACAGCCCAATATGACAGGATATGAAAAGCAGTCACAAAAAATTGGTATGGTACTGTGGCAAAGTGTCCGCCCCTGTGTGTATTTTGTGTTATATGTTGTATATGTTAATGTTGGTGTATAGTCATTGCTACACAGGATATAAACAGGTCTGTGGAGCACGAGTGTTTAAAATGTATATTTGTATTTAGGCTCGAGGATTGCACAGCACTTCACGTGCAGGTAAAATGTAGTAATATGTGAGCACGGGGAATTGCACTTATTTAATTCACGTGCAGTTGTACCGAGACTCCAATTGAATGATTGATTAGCAATCGAGTCTCGGTACAGCTGCATAAAAACAGCATGTTTTCACATACTCGGGGTTGTGTGTTTGGTGAGTGGAGAATGGGATTGGAGAGCAGAGAATTAAAAACGAGAAAAGTAAAATATATATAACCGTTGTTTTCGCTCACCGTGTTTGTTTGTTAGTCCACTGTTTGTTTAAGTGTTAGTCTGTTTTGTTTGTCTGTTTATTTTGGCCTCAGGTGCCGTGTGCTGTTTTTGTTACAACCTTTTTATTTACTGTTCTGTTCTTTCATTAAATGCTGAGCGCAAGTAAGCGCTCAGCTCCACCCAACTCCACCTCTCTGTCGTTTATTTCCTGGTTCCTGTTTCTGGTCTGACGTCCCCCACTCCGGCCGTCTTTGTGACAGGTACATAAACAAAAAAAAAAAAAAGAAAAAAAAAAAAAAAGAAACAGACAAGTTGTAGCACAGTCCTGAAACAACAACAATTCCCAGACAGCAAAACAAAGGAATCCAAATCTGTTAATTACCCTACAGCTAGAATCCTTCTTTCAGGGTAGCCAAGAGTCTCTTCCTTTTTCCTTCTCTTCCATCAATTTCACGATTCCAGCAACCAGTTTTCCTTCAGCAGCCACAACCAGACTTTCCCTATACTGCTCCTCCCTCCTTCCTGTCCTTCCTTTTTTATATCCCCCTGGATATTCTCATTTGCTTGGCTGGGTGTGGGGCTGGACTTCCTACTAATGTAGGGAAAGTGCTCATGCAGATGGTAAAATATGGCAACTCCGGGCCATTCCGACGGTCCTGGCTGGGCAATCGCCTTCACAGGCCACGTCTTGCAGTTAAAGGCTCCATGGTAATAGTTCGGATGCTTCCCTCCGGGATGTAAACAAACACTCTCTCACTCACCGCCTGTCTGCACAGCAATGGCCTTGCAGCATCCCTGAGCTGTAGTGCAGCCCCTTTTTGAGCTCTGCGCAGCATCCCCAGGCACGCCCCCCAGCCAATCCGGGCCTCCCGATCGTCTTAGCTCAGGGCGAGCCTGCCACTCAGCTGGTTGCTAAGCAACGCGTCTCCTGCTGGGCGTCGTAACTGATTTATCACAGGTACACACACACTTGCACAGGTACCAGCGACCCAGCTCCCAGTCACACCTGCATATATCCTCGACTACACCAGGTCTCCTGCTGGGCGTCGTAACTGATTTATCACAGGTACACACACACTTGCACAGGTACCAGCGACCCAGCTCCCAGTCACACCTGCATATATCCTCGACTACACCACTGAGTTTATTTACTGTGGAAGCGAGCAAAGAGTACCAAAGAAAATGCATGATTAGAGGAATTCACCAAAAAAGTTATTATCAACAAATTGCGTATTGGTTAGGGAGTCCTACTGTAATGTTAAAATCTTAATAAATGTATAATGAAGTGTCACATACATGGTATACATGTATAATAATTAACAACTACAAACACCAATGACTGTTCAAACGTATTTATTTATAGCCTACAGTCGTACATACTAAAAAACATACAAAAGTAGATGTCAACATAAGAAAGTAAATTCGAACCAATATACATAGGTTTTTTTTTTTCCATTTAACCAAAAAAAGATCGCAGAATGCAAATAAAAAGAGTTGTTATAGTAAGCTGTGACAAAATATCCCCCCAAATGAGGATAAATGCCTAGTGGGGTTTAATTCTTTCTTTCACCCTTTCTTTCCAGATTTCTTACAGAACGAAAGCTCTAAAGCCCCCCCCTTCTCCTTTCTTTCTTTCTTTCTTTTGAAACTAGATCGAGAACTTTACAGTCGTAAAGTCTTAGCTGTAACAGGCTTCGACTCTTCAGTATATTAATGTAGATTTATACATAAAGTTAAAAAAAAAAATCCTAAAATAAAAGCACGAATTAAACTAAACCAATATGATACTCTTATTGTTTAAAAATGCTTCTCTGGAAACCTAGAATAAGACTTTCATAAAAAAGTCCAGGTTGTATAGGTGAATGTAACAGGGAGAGATCTGTGCTGACTCTGCTGGCGTGTTCACAGGGCTGCAGGAAGAGGGCGGCAGTCGTCCAACAACCGCCTGTGAGTCATGGCAGTGACACGGGGAGGTGGGAAAGTGTGTGTGTGGACTTTCCCCCTCTCTGAATGGCCGAGAGGCGGGTCTTGGGTGATTGTCGGTCCTATAAAGTAACGCTCTGTTGTTTCCTCAGGTCTGCCCACTTAGACGCGCTAAGGGTGCGGACCCTTTGATTCAGGACCGGGAATCAGCGAGACAGAGAGAGAGAGCGGGGAACCCTTGGGCAGACCCCGGCGTATTGTGAAAGAGCAGGCTAGATAGCCGAGAGAGTAGGACGGTGATCCGGGTCGTGCGGGTAGCGGCGACCGGGATAACGCTGCCGAGTGCAGCACCTTTTATTTGTAGTTTTATTACTGTTTTATTTTCCCTTGTTCTTTTCGCCTTCTGTTTTCATTATTATTTCTTTGAGCACCTGCGAGTGCATTTGAAGGTCGTGTACCAGCTGTGGTATTTCCGTGGTGCTGTCTATCATCGTTGATAGGCAGCCCACGGTCAACAGTGCCCTCTACCGGAGGGAAAAATTACAGGGAAAGGAAAAGAGCCGGCCTGAAATAAAACTGGGCACCTGTGTGGTGTTTCCAAATACACCTGTCTGTCTCCTTGTCAGTGAATTACCCACACCCCTTCCACACGTGGTGTCAGAAGTGGGATTCACTGGCACTGCCCCAAGCAGTGCAGCTAGAGAAGGAGCAGACTAGCGATGGATGCGACTCAGTTTGCCGCAATGATGGACCTCCTGCGCCAGACGCTCACCGCGGCAGTGCAGGGGGCGGCTAGACCCGCAGCTCCAGACCACTCCATCCAGAGACCCACCAAAATGACGGCCGAGGATCGACCGGACGCCTACTTGGAGGTGTTCGAGGCTATGGCGATCTCGGCCGGATGGCCCCAAGCCCAGTGGGCTAGCTATGTGTTGCCCCAACTCACTGGGGAGGCTCAAGCAGCTGCGAGGACGCTGTCCCCGGAGCACATGTTGGATTACCCTCGGCTGAAGGCAGCCATCCTAAACCGTGTGGGGGCCACACCGGAGGGCTACCGGAAGAAATTCCGGGAGGAGCAGTTTGCGGCAGGGGAACACCCACGAGCCATCGCCCACCGGCTGAAGGATTACGCCCTGGGTTGGTTGAATCCTGACCTAAACACCAAAGCCAGGGTGGTGGAAATGATCGTGGTGGAGCGCTTCCTGGAGTGTCTAGCCTCGGGACCTCGGCTGTGGGTCCAGCGGCAGGCGCCAGACACGCTGGACCGGGCGGTCGAACTTGCCGAGCAGTACCAGGCAGCGGAGCCAACGCCTGCGAAACTGCCCGGGAGGAGTGTGGCTGCTGGATCGTCCCATCAACTGGCCCCGGAAAGGGCGAAGGGACTGGGGGGAAGGGGTAGTCCAGGATTTGGTCGGGGGGTGTCGGCGGGAGCTCCCGGCCCGGGTACTGGGGCAGGGTGGGGATACCCACGGGCTGCTGCAGTGTCGGACCGGGGTCTCGCGCGGACGCCTTATCGGCGAGCCCCTTTTATGGCTCCTGTGTTTCCCCCTCTTTTCAAAACTTCGGGGAGAGAAGCCAGCCCACCGAGGTGTTGGACGTGCAGGGAGGTGGGCCACCTCTCCCGGGACTGCCCCGTGATGGAGTGTGACCTCAGCCGACCAGGTAAGCACGTTCAATTACCTCAGTCACTTCAGCACACGGGTTTTGTTATTCCTGTGACAGTGGATGGTACAAAAACCCAGGCTCTCCTGGACTCAGGGTGTAGTCAGTCTCTGGTACAGGAGAGCCTAATCTCACCGGGGCATAAACGTATATTGGGACGGGTGCATATTAAATGTATTCATGGGGATGTCCGCTCCTATCCCAAGATAAATGTGTGTATGACTATTGGCCAGCAGGTGACGCAGGTGCAGGTAGGATTATGTCCTCGATTGCCGGTACCAGTAGTTCTGGGACGGGACTGTGAGCAGTTTAAAGATTGGTTGGCTGCTCTGACAGCCCCGTCTTCTTTATTGGCTAAGAAAGAGGAAGTAATTGGAGAGATTTTTCCCTTTCGCGATCCAGAATGGTTTTGCCATAGATTTAAACCCCGTAAAACTAAACGGGAGCGTCGGATCGCTAAGAATGAGGGCTGGCAATGGAGGGAGTCGGAGAAGTTTCAGGTGGGGGCGGTTGGTGAAGAGTCCGGGGGGGAGGTCGCGGAGCCAGCGCAGGGGTCTGGCTCGGCTGCCTCTGCTCGGGACCGACCTGACCCCGAGTTGGAAGCCATGGGAGCTGATTTCTTAGCTCGCTCCCGTGACTTCCGACTCGAGCAAGGGCGTGACGACGTGCTGGGCAGGCTCTTTGACCAAGCAGCGGTGGTTAATGGTCGGGTGGTCGAGCCCAGACGCGCCGCCACGTACCCCCACTTTGAAATTGATCGAGACCTACTGTACCGTGTTGATAAATTACCCCAGACCGGTGAAGTGCGTCATCAGTTGCTCATTCCTCAGCCCTTTAAGGAGGATTTGTTGCAGCTGGCTCACGCTATTCCCCTGTCTGGTCATTTGGGAAGGGATAAAACTAAAGCAAGGCTTGTGTCACGGTTCTTCTGGCTGGGGCTGGATGGCGATGTTAAGCGGTTTTGTGAGCGTTGTGGGGAATGTCAGAAGGCCAGCCCTAGAGCCGTTCCACGAGCCCCTCTGGTGCCTTTGCCCCTAGTGGAAGCTCCGTTTGAGCGTATTGGGATGGACATAGTTGGGCCACTAGAAAGGAGTGCGGCAGGATACACCCACCTACTTGTCATTCTGGATTACGCTACGCGTTATCCAGAGGCAATTCCCCTCCGATCTATGTCCGCTAAGTCTGTTGCCAACGAGCTTGTGAAGGTTTTCTCCCGGGTGGGGATTCCCAAAGAGATACTAACCGATCAAGGCACCAATTTTATGTCCCGGCTAATCCGCGGAACATGTAAGCTTTTGGGAATTAAGACCATTAGGACCTCTGTGTTTCATCCTCAGACAGACGGTTTGGTGGAACGCTTTAATAAGACCCTTAAGAACATGTTGCGCAGATTTATTCGTAGTGATGTGCGTTACTGGGACCAGCTGATTCCTCCCCTTCTCTTTGCGATCAGAGAGGTTCCCCAGGCTTCTACGGGGTTTTCACCATTCGAGCTGCTGTATGGGCGGAGACCCCGGGGCGTGCTCGATCTGGTCAGAGAGATGTGGGAGGAGCAGCAGGACAATTCGACCAATACAGTCCGGTATGTGTTGGACCTGCGCAAACGTCTTGAGTCTGTTGGGAAATGGGCGCATGACAATTTGCAGCAGGCGCAGCACAGACAGGAGACACAATATAACCGAGGAGCCCGGTTGCGCACATTTCAGCCGGGGGATAAGGTACTTCTGTTATTACCCAGTTCTGAGTCGAAACTCTTGGCTAAGTGGCAAGGACCCTTTGAGGTTACACGCCAGGTTGGGAAGGTGGACTATGAGATCTGCCAGCCGGAGCGACGGACAGAGAAACACATTTACCATATCAATCTCTTAAAGCCTTGGTTACAGCCAGAGGCGTTGTTAGTGGCGCATGCAGATGACGTCACGGACCTGGGACCTGATCTTTCTGTGTTGGCAAGAAAAGGATCGGTACAGATTGCTGAGAATCTGACACCAACGCAGAAATGTCAGGCTCACGGTCTGGTGGCAGAGTTTCCTGACGTGTTCTCTTCAGTCCCGGGGCAGACTCGAGTAGCCCATCATCACATTGATATTGAGCCGGGGGTGCTAGTTCGCCAGAGGCCGTACCGTATACCTGAGCGTAAAAGACAGGTAATAAAAGCGGAAATTGACGAAATGCTGAGACTGGGGGTAATAGAAGAGTCCCAAAGTGACTGGAACAGTCCGATCGTTTTAGTCGATAAGCCAGACGGGTCAACTCGATTTTGCATTGATTTCAGACGAATCAATGAGAAATCGAAATTTGACGCTTATCCGATGCCCCGAGTAGATGAGTTGCTGGAGCGTCTAGGCACGGCTCATTTTATGACGACACTGGATTTAACGAAGGGGTACTGGCAGATACCCCTGACTCCGGAATCTAGAGAGAGGACGGCGTTTTCGACTCCCTTCGGGTTGTACCAATTCAGGACCATGCCCTTTGGGTTGCACGGAGCACCCGCCACTTTCCAGCGGATGATGGATCGCATCTTGCGGCCCCATCAGCAGTACGCCGCTGCTTACATAGATGACGTGGTTATCCACAGTGAGGATTGGCCGAGTCATCTGTGTAAGGTAGCGGCGGTGCTGCAATCCTTGCGGGAGGCGGGGCTCACTGCTAACCCAAAGAAGTGTGCCATTGGGAAGAGTGAGTCGGAGTATTTGGGGTATCGAGTAGGGGGCGGCCAGATCAGACCGCTAGTTGCTAAGGTGAAAGCCTTGGCTGACTGGCCGGTTCCTACAACCAAAACCCAGGTGCGCTCTTTCTTGGGACTAGCGGGCTATTATAGAAAGTTCATCCCGAGTTTCGCTACGCTCGCTGCTCCCTTGACAGACCTCACCCGGAAGGCTGCCCCAAATACGGTTCAGTGGACGGAGTCGTGCCAGAGGGCCTTTCTCGCCTTGAAGCGGAGGCTGTGTAGTAAGCCAGTACTATGCAGCCCGGATTTTGGTAAGAGGTTCACCCTGCAGACGGATGCGTCAGAGACAGGTCTCGGGGCAGTGTTGTCGCAGGAGGTTCGGGGAAGCGAGCACCCAGTCCTGTATATCAGCAGGAAGCTCCTTCCCCGCGAGAAAAATTATAGCACCATCGAGAAGGAGTGTCTCGCGGTAAAATGGGCAGTCGAGTCACTCCGGTACTACCTCCTGGGGCGACACTTCACCCTGGTTACAGATCATGCCCCCTTAGCATGGCTTCACCGGATGAAAGATAGCAATGCCAGAATCACGCGGTGGTACTTGGCCTTGCAGCCCTATGCCTTCAGGGTAGTCCACCGAGCAGGAAAGCTGCATCAAAACGCAGACTTTTTCTCTCGGGAAGGCATGGGGGTGTAAGATTTTCGAATGAACCGGTGGTGTCATTCTGAGGGGAAGGATATGTAACAGGGAGAGATCTGTGCTGACTCTGCTGGCGTGTTCACAGGGCTGCAGGAAGAGGGCGGCAGTCGCCCAACAACCGCCTGTGAGTCATGGCAGTGACACGGGGAGGTGGGAAAGTGTGAGTGTGGACTTTCCCCCTCTCTGAATGGCCGAGAGGCGGGTCTTGGGTGATTGTCGGTCCTATAAAATAACGCTCTGTTGTTTCCTCAGGTCTGCCCACTTAGACGCACTAAGGGTGCGGACACTTTGATTCAGGACCGGGAATCAGCGAGACAGAGAGAGAGAGCGGGGAACCCTTGGGCAGACCCCGGCGTATTGTGAAAGAGCAGGCGAGATAGCCGAGAGAGTAGGACGGTGATCCGGGTCGTGCGGGTAGCGGCGACCGGGATAACGCTGCCGAGTGCAGCACCTTTTATTTGTAGTTTTATTACTGTTTTATTTTCCCTTGTTCTTTTCGCCTTCTGTTTTCATTATTATTTCTTTGAGCACCTGCGAGTGCATTTGAAGGTCGTGTACCAGCTGTGGTATTTCCGTGGTGCTGTCTATCATCGTTGATAGGCAGCCCACGGTCAACAGTGCCCTCTACCGGAGGGAAAAATTACAGGGAAAGGAAAAGAGCCGGCTTAAAATAAAACTGGGCACCTGTGTGGTGTTTTCCAAATACACCTGTCTGTCTCCTTGTCAGTGAATTACCCACACCCCTTCCCAGCCTTGATCTCTGTTTTTCCCTATGAAGTAAATTTTTTTATTACCTGTTACCAGTTGGTCAGGAACTTACAACTTAAGAAGACATGTTGCACATACAATTCCCATAGCAAATTACAATATGAGAGCCAGTTATAGTCTGTTGTAGCTGTTTACAAGTCAGAAATAAAAAAAATAAAATGACACAGATCACCTCACATTCTGAGTAGAGCAGTCACAGTCCTAGTGTAGACAAAACAGGACTTTTGAAATCTCGAAACTCGCTTTAAACTGCAACAGCAATGCAAGCAGCATGAGCAACCCAGTCCTAACCTAAAACACTTTAAAAAATGTCCTCATGAACAAAAAAATAGTATGTGTTTTATAACAGCATTAATATCTTCTGCAGCACTCATTGTCTTCAGATAATTTACCTTATATTATGCTGAGGGTCCACTCCTTTGGCTTGGGCCAACTAACATTTGCCAAGGTCAGTTATCTTGCTGACATTGACCACTGTGTCAGAGTAAAGCTTAAACATTTGGGGTTTCAGATGATGTTATAATTATGTTCCAAGTTCTTACTGACTTTTGTCATTCAAAACCCCCAAATTGTACAGATGTCGTTCTGTGCATGGAACATACAAAGTAATTATCTTAAGCCAAATTCTGTCTGAGATTGAATGGAACTAAATGGGTTCTTGACTAGGTACCTGTGGCAGAGCAAAGCTCTGCCCTTTTTAAATTGGCAAGGATGGGATTAATTTCCCCTACCTGCCTGGGTTTATTATGTTCAGGTGGCTGGGGTTGATTAGTTGATTAGATGATTAACTTAATTAACGATCAATCAGCACCCAGCCACCTGACATAAAAGGAGGCCTCTGCTTCCCATTAGGAGGAGGGAGCTGAGGAAGCAGGTTGGTGTTTTAGATTTTAGATTTTAGATTTTAGATTTTAGATTTTAGATTTTAGATTTTAGATTTTAGATTTTAGATTTTTCCAGTGAAGGCATTGCCCAGCCTGGAAACCTTAATTTTGCAAGTTTTGTTTTTGTATTGCTTTATTTGTGTTTAAATCCCTTTATTTTGCCCTTGTGCACATTTATTTTGCCTTTATTTATAATAAAAGTATATTTGTTTGAACTGCAGTCTGTCTCTGGGCCTCTATCCACTCACCAGCCTGCCACAGTACCATAATATGGATGGATTGGGTTGTTGGTACAGTGCCTGTAGTTAGTATTCACCCCCCTTGGATGTTTTCACAGTTTGTTGTGTTACAACCTGAAGTCTTGATGCATTTAAATGGGATTTTTTTCCTTTGATTTACACAAACTACTCAACACTGAAGAGGCAGGATAATTTTTATTGTGAAACAACAGTTATTGAAAAAAAAAAAGTATTCACCCCCCTGAGTCAATATTTGGTAGAACCAACTCTGGCAGCAATTACAGCTGTGAGTCTTTTGGGGTAAATCTCTACCAGGTTTGCACATCTGGATCGTGCAATATTCATCCATTCTTCTTGGCAAAATTTTTCAAGCTCTGTCAGGTTGGATGGGGATCATTCGTCGACAGCAATCTTCAAGTCTTGCCACAGATTCTCAATCAGATTCAAGTCCAGGCTTTGACTGGGCCACTCTAGGACATTCACTTTCTTGTTTTTAAGCCACTCCATGTGCTTGTGCTTGGGGTCATTGTCCTGCTGAAAGATGAATCTCCGTCCCAGTCTTAGGTCTTATGCAGACTGAAACAGCTTTTCCTCAAGGATTTGCTTGTATTTAGCTCCATCCATTTTGCCCTCTACCCTGACAAGCAACCCAGTCCCTGCCAATGAAAAGCATCCCCATAACATGATGCTGCCACCACCATGCTTCACAGTAGGGATGGTGTTACCTGGGAGATGTGCTGTGTTAGGTTTACGCCAGACATAATACTTTGCATTTAGGCCAAATAGTTCAATTTTTGTTTCATTGGACCACAAAATCTTTTGCCACATCAGTCTCCCACATGCCTTTTTGCAAATTCCAAAGGCTTTTTTCAGAAACGGCTTTCTTCTTGCCACTCTTCCATACAGACCTGATTTGTGGAGTACCTCATCTGTTGTTGACACATGGACAGTTTCTCCCATCTCAGCCATGGAATGCTGTAAGTCTTTCAGAGTTGTTATTGGCCTCTTTGTGGCTTCTCTGACCAATGCCCTTCTTACTTGGCTGCTCAGTTTTGCAGGATGGCCTGTTCTAAGCAGATTCTGGGTGGTGCCCTATACCTTCCACTTCTTAATGATCGACTTGACTGTGCTCCAAGGGATATTTAATGCCTTTAAAATCTTTTTATACCCCTCCCCTTATCTGTGCCTTTCCACAACTTTATCCAGGAGTTGTTTTGAAAGCTCCTTGGTCTTCATGGTAGCATCTTTGCTTTGAATGCACTACCCAACTGTGGGACCTTACAGAGACAGGTGTATTTAATCTGGAATCATGTGAACCACTTTTATTGCACACAGATGGACTCCATTTAATGTATTGTGTGAATTCTGAAGGCAATTGGTTGCACCTGAGCTTATGTAGGCGTGTCATAGCAAAGGGGGTGAATACTTATCTAATGAAGACTTTTCAGGTTTTTATTTTTAATTGATTTGTCGTTGTCCCCCCTCCATGTTTTCACACATTGAAAGTGTTGAGTAGGTTGTGTAAATCAAAGGAAAATAAATCCCATTTAAGTGCGTCAAGACTTCAGGTTGTAACACAACAACTGTGAAAACATCCACGGGGGGTGAATACTTCCTATAGACACTGTACGTACCTACCACTTCCTTACAAGAATTTGGGAACTTCAGATGACAAAGCACCACACCCACAATAACACTATGACACCCAGTCACATGCTCGACTGTCAGGGTTTTGTGGTTTTCTTATTGTTGCCGTAATAATACAATTATTGCGTGAAATTGATAGGGAGGGAAAGAATACCACTCCCACCAATTATTTTATCAATCCAAATTACTTGCTGTCCTATTTGACATTTTATTTCATTCTGTTTTCAGGGCCAGGTATCTATTTAACTACTTTGGTTGGCTGTGTGAAACTCTTTGCCCACAGTGTTTAGAAAGTGTAGCATTCTGAAAGCTTTTAAGACCAATTAAATGACATTACTATGATCTATGTTTTATTGAATGTGTAACATTTCTATGTTATGGTATTGTCATGTGTTATAGCTCGCTATCTTAAATTAAAAATAAATAAAATGTGCTATGCTTTCTTAAAAAGAAGATACTTTTAAAAGTGAAAGGCCTCTAAGAACACTGCATACAGCACAATAAATATTCATGCTTCAGTTAAATGGGCAACACAAACAGTATATTATATCACTAAAAACACCTTTGATCATAAATAACACTGAAGATTAAAGGGATTCATTTTATTTGAAATTGTAATGAGTTTGGCACACAAAAGGCCTTCGTGGTAGTTTAGTTTAGTTAGTGCAATACAATTTTCATAGCAACATGGTAATACACCATATATGGACATGTGCCAGTAAAGGCTTATGATTTCATGTATGGGTAAAGATGCAAACAAGCAAAAAAATGAAACATTAGAAACATTTGTATAAAAGACAGGAATAAGACAGAACAATAGAAGATCCAGTTATGAGAAACCCGAAGCCTGGGAATGAGAGAATAAAAAAAGAGGGGCATTCCACAATTAATCAGACAGAAAATTCCCCATCTACCACTAAAGGGTTGAGGTAATGATCATTCACAAAGCGAAAATAAATGAGACAACTTACAGCAGACGTTAGTAGGACACATTTTGTCATGACATTATTGGACACATGAAATAGACTTTTAAGGCATCATATTTATGGCCAGAGGTACTTGCTTGTTTGCAACAAGTTTGTAGTCCTACGTAGGTGAGTCAGTGTTTCCCTTATATGGTGAGACTCTTCACTGGGACACGTCCACCAGCCAGTCAAGGAAACACAACTGTCCAATCCTCGTCTGTGTTTTCCTGTAAACAAACTCATCTGAAAGCGCAGCACATCTGGCTCTCTAATTATTTATAATAATTGACAAAAAACACACACGAAAAATAAACTAAGTACAAAACAAATTTGCATTCCCTTTTGCAAAGCCAACCAGCTGCTTACTACAGCATGTATTTCTTTCAAAACTATATATTTGAGACCTACATATAGATGATTATTTGAAACCGGCGCTTATATTAGATCACTAGCTTTACATGCTTCATGCGGTCGTTGAGAAGCCGCTAACACACAACCATGTAGCAACATCGTAACTCAATTTAAACATTCCAGCAACTTTGTTAAAAGGTTATGTGTCAGTGGGAACCAAGTAACAGTTTTGTTTTATAATCAAAATGACATTGTATTGTACACCCTCAAGTATAAAGTGAAATTATTATTGCAGTCTTTTTATATGCACTGGTTAACAAGGATATGTTTATTAAAAACACTGGAAAACGAACAAGCAGATGTACAAATTTGTATTTAAAAACTGAATTAGATCTACCCTATTGTTAACAATAATAATAATAATATAATAATATTAATAATATTATTATTATATTATAGACTTTACGATAATTATGCCGTTGTGACTTAACAAATCTGAAATGCTAATACAACAAAACATGTTAAACTACACCAAGTGGTTTGTATCTGGCCTATTTTCAGCGTGCTTAAAGTTTGCATTAAACAAATATGCATTACATGTAGGCCTACCTTAAATAGCAGCATTTTCTATTATTATTATTATTATTATTATTATTATTATTATTATTATTATTATTAATCCTGAGAGTCACTTTCATCGCTGTCATTTATTAGCAGTTCATTGCGCTCAAGTTCTTCCTCATCTTCCTCAGCTTCAATGGTAATGACAGAGACCCTGCGTTTAATAGAGACCTAGAGTTTATTTACAATAATTGCCAGCAGACCAGATGCGTATTGGAGACAGGCAATTCTTTGAAGTTTTACGGTATGTTGGATCTTTTTAGTTTTTAAGGACCCACATGTGTACATTGATTTTGTGCACAACATTTTCTTTGGCTTAAGAACAACAATTCATTAATTTGTATGCATATGAAAAAATGTTGTGAAATGTGTTCAATTTAAACATGTCAATCTGGGAACTTCAATTAATGTAGGCAGTGCTAATCATTTGTGATATTTTTTAAAATTGAGAGCCAAGAAGTGCTGATTCAACATAACAAGTCTGAAAGGTGTTAAAATTGTTTTGGAAGGATCATTCATGACTTTTGAGACCACCATAGATACTGATGCACCTGTCTACCAAACACCTATTTTAAATCTTGAGAAATGTGTTTGTCATTACATAAAAAAATCTGAGATATAAATCAATAAACTAGCTGTAATAAAACATATCATTTGGTGACCTAGTTACACTGTTTGACACAATAGAGTGAGAGCGTTTGAATTGAATTTGGTCCTCATGGCAACAAGAGGTTCTTAGAAACCATTGCATATTGTTAGAAAAATGTTCCTCAATGTGGAACATTCTCATTTCATTTTAAATAGACATCAACTTTGTCAGCAGTTTTTGAAATGGTCCTGATTTTGTTCAGGGGTAGAAAGGTGGAATGGCGAACCTTTAAAAGCCAATACATGATTAATAAACAGGAAGAGTTGTACAAGGGTCTTTTTAAGTATGTCTTATCTAGACAAAATATTATGATGTATGTATTCCTAAACTGTTTTAACTTACTGATTAACTAGATGACCAACACATCTGAATTCATTATTTTTTGTTCTATGTGTAGATTGAGTAAAGTAAACCTTTCTCAACATTTGCTATTACATGATGGGTGTGTGAAAGATAAAACACCAAAACTGAACATGTACAGTAATTGTACTTACATTTGCTTGATGGATGCTTTCAATATGTATTTGAGCTAGTTTTTAAAGATGCTATTTGCTATGCATGTAATTGTAACTGGTCACATTGCATGTATATACAAGTCTTTTTCTAAACTGCAACTACATTACCCATTTGTTTCAATAAGATATTGATTCATGTGGTTGTGGAGTTTGGATCTGGACATTTATGTGTTCAGTGTGTTATGTTTATTGATCAATGCTTTACTGTATTTTCAAATGTAAAATGCATTCTGTGTTGTTTACAGCTTCAGCTATATTTCTTATTACATTACACGTTACAGTGATATTTACTCACATTAAGATGAACTGGAGATATACTTCATTCTACAGTCTACATGTAGTTACATTATAGTTTTTACATCCACTTAGCATACACAAAATATTTATAATGAGTGTAACAAAACAGTGAGTACAGTGCATCTAATTTATAGTTAGTGTATTTGTGTTTTGAAATGCACTGCAGCCTATTATTTTTACATTCAAATCTTCCTCTCCTAAACAGACACACATTGTCAGTCCATTTTGTGGCTTCTTGATTCAGTGTCCCTGTAGAATTTTTCAAAAATGATGTGCCAATGTTAGAATCTAAATGTACGTAGCCCTCTGACTTCTGGAAGTGTGAATGTGCTTTCCTTTTACTAGGTACCCTAAGTGGTAATAATAATAAAAAAAAATACATAGAACAGAAAAATAAATGAATTTAGATGCCTTTACTTTAGAAAAAAAAAAAAAACATTATTACATGGTGTTCACTGTATAAATCAATCAGTCTCTAACTTGTGCAGCAGGTTAACAGACAGAGCAGACATTACATTTAAATGTTTATTGATTTGGGATGCTTGAGGACATTTATACTGTTCATTCAGCGTATTATGTATATTAATATTTAATGGATAACAATACGATACTACCAAAGGTGTTTACCCATCATCTTTGTTTATGCCTTTTATTTTTAGGTGGATATAATTGCAACTTGTAATAATAAATGCTTGAAAAAGTGTACTATACTATATATGTGTGTGTGTGTGTGTGTGTGTGTGTGTGTGTGTGTGTGTGTGTGTGTGTGTGTGTGTGTGTGTGTGTGTGTCTAATTTCTAATTCATTTTTGGAACTGTAATGTATACAGAGGAAAATAAATGTGTGAAGTAAATCTGTAAAAATATATTAATCACTAGGTATAATAGGCTAATATTTAAGCAGTTTTCACCCTGCAGTACAGTACTTACACACAAGAAGAGCAAAGTTGCAAACTACACTATTACAAATTAACAAGTCAACTGAACACACCATTTGAAACCAACCTTTTCATGTCACACTTTAATTTAAGGTACCTGGCTCCTGCAAAAGACATGATGATCATATGCTGCTCTTACCAGAAATGCATTTCAACAGGGTTATTTTTTATTTCTTCTTATTGTCCCTCAGGTTAAAGGTGTCGAGATTGTATTAACACAGTATGCATATATTAAATAATAACAATACTTATTCGGTATTACTTTATTGTACAACATATAGCAATTATTGTGTAATTACTGTCATTGAAGACGCATTTAAAATATTGAATAATAACTGCAATATATTACTTCTAGAAAAAAGACAAGCTTTCAGCTCACATTATTTGAAAACAATTAATTGAGTTGCCACAACTTCATTTCTGCACTCAATGTACAAAACAGATGCATTCTCTTGTCTTTTAGAACAAAGAGCCCCATATTTAAGGTATTAAGCAGCAGTTCATCCAATTTGTTCACAGAAAAAAAAAATGTTAGTGTACAAATACCACGCTTCTCCCTCAGCCCAGAAAAGCAAACTAATAGCAGATGCCAGCATCTATTGAGGCTATTTAGTGAATGCTAGTTGCTCCTACTTATTGGAAACCTTTCCATTTTGTTACCATGTCAACCGTTTTTTGATGCCATTCAGCCAGGAGAATGGGCCGTACACATGGATGTATCCAAAGAACAGTGTGTAGAAAAAACTCTATTTATATATATATATATATATATATATATATATATATATATATATATATATATATATATATAGCTCTGGAAAAAATTAAGAGACCACTGCACAATTATCAGTTTTTCTGGTTTTACTATTTATAGGTATATGTTTGGGTAAAATGAACATTTTTGTTTTATTCTATAAACTACTGACAACATTTCTCCCAAATTCCAAATAAAAATATTGTCATTTAGAGCATTTATTTGCAGAAAATGACAACTGGTCAAAATAACAAAAAAGATGCAAACAAAATAAGTTCATATTCATTTTTAAACAACACAATACTAATGTTTTAACTTAGGAAGAGTTCAGAAGTCAATATTTGGTGGAATAACCCTGATTTTCAAGCACAGCTTTCATGTGTTTTGGCATGCTCTCCACCAGTCTTTCACATTGATGTTGGGTGACTTTATGCCACTCCTGGAGCAAAAATTCAAGCAGCTTGGCTTTGTTTGATGGCTTGTGACCATCCATCTTCCTCTTGATCACATTCCAGAGGTTTTCAATGGGGTTCAGGTCTGGAGATTGGGCTGGCCAAGACAGGGTCTTGATCTGGTGGTCCTCCATCCACACCTTGATTGACCTGGCTGTGTGGCATGGAGCATTGTCCTGCTGGAAAAAACAATCCTCAGAGTTGGGGAACATTGTCAGAGCAGAAGGAAGCAAGTTTTCTTCCAGGACAACCTTGTACTTGGCTTGATTCATGCGTCCATCACAAAGACAAATCTGCCCGATTCCAGCCCTGTTGAATTAAACCTAGATGAGTCCAATTTTCAGCTTTACCCAACACCTGGTCATCTAATGGTTAGACGGAGACCTGGAAAGGCCTACAAGCCACAGTGTCTCGCACCCACTGTGAAATGTGGTGGAGGATCGGTGATGATCTGGGGGTGCTTCAGCAAGGCTGGAATCAGGCAGTTTTGGCATGAATCAAGCCAAGTACAAGGTTGTCCTGGAAGAAAACTTGCTTCCTTCTGCTCTGACAATGTTCCCCAACTCTGAGGATTGGTTTTTCCAGCAGGACAATGCTCCATGCTACACAGCCAGGTCAATCAAGGTGTGGATGGAGGACCACCAGATCAAGACCCTGTCATGGCCAGCCCAATCTCCAGACCTGAACCCCATTGAAAACCTCTGGAATATGATCAAGAGGAAGATGGATGGTCACAAGCCATCAAACAAAGCCGAGCTGCTTGAATTTTTGCTCCAGGAGTGGCATAAAGTCACCCAACATCAATGTGAAAGACTGGTGGAGAGCATGCCAAGACGCATGAAAGCTGTGATTGAAAGTCAGGGTTATTCCACCAAATATTGATTTCTGAACTCTTCCTAAGTTAAAACATTAGTATTGTGTTGTTTAAAAATGAATCTGAACTTATTTTCTTTGCATTATTCGAGGACTGACAACACTGCATTTTTTTTGTTATTTTGACCAGTTCTCATTTTCTGCAAATAAATGCTCTAAATGACATTATTTTTTTGGGAATTTGGGAGAAATGTTGTCAGTAGTTTATAGAATAAAACAAAAATGTTCATTTTACCCAAACACATACCTATAAATAGTAAAACCAGAGAAACTGATAATTTTGCAGTGGTCTCTTAATTTTTTCCAGAGCTGTATATATATATATATATATATATATATATATATATATATATATATATAAATGGCAGCAGGGAAAGGACTACATGTCACAAAATGGCCACCCACAGCACACTACAAATCCCACAGTGCAAGGTGCCCAGGGTGTGGTAGCCCCAAGTTAGACATAATCATCCACCTATAAAAGGGCTGGGTCACAGCATGGAAGGGAGAGGAGTACGAGATGTTTAAGAGAGAGAGAGAGAGAGAGAGAGAGAGAGACTTTTAAGATCCTTTATTTAAATATTCCAAATAAAATCCATTAAAATTCAAATAAAGGTAAAACACAACAAAAGTTAAGATTCCTACTGCCTCAGCAAAATTTAAAAAATACTAAAATACATTGTGTTCTCCTTAAAAACAGATTTTAAACAAAATAAAAGGATCATTAAAAAATCAATATTAAACAGTGTTTTGTTCTTTGTTGAAAACAGATAAAAGCCAAAATAAAACACTGTAAAACAAAAATTAAATAAAATTAGAACAAAAACTGTAGCTCCCCCTCCTCACTCACAGCACACAAGGCGTCTCCCACACACCACCTCTCCTGAAAGTCCTCCAGGTTACTGACCAGTTTAAAATACTCAAACTCTACTCTGATCTGGCTGACCACGAGCACCCTGAACTGAACCACTAAACTGGTCAGTCCAGAACCAGAGAGTTTATTTTTCCTTGTCTTTAAAATAGCCAATTTTGCCTGTCCAATTAAAAAATTAATAAGAACACACCTGTTTTTCATTTTAAAACTGTATAGAACCCCAAAAATAAAAAGCTCCTTACTAAAAACGACCACTAAATTATTCAGGATTCCCTGCAGTAAATTAAAAAGTGGCCGCAGCCTCTCACACTCACTGTAGGCATGAAAGAGAGTTTCCTCTGCTGAGCAAAAAGCGCACTGCTCACTGATGCTGGAGTCCACTCTGTGGAGAAACCTGCCTGTGGACACAATGCAGTGTAGAATCTTCCACTGCAGGTCCCCCACTCTCTTGGCGAGAGGCGGCTTGTACAGCACCCTCCACACCGTCCTGTGCCCCTCCTCTACAGCCAAGTAAGCTCGCCACTTAGAGTCTACCAGACCCCTTAGCCTACTATACTCTGTGGCTTTAACACACAATTTGTATATATGTTTTCCACTCATTGTGTGAAAGATAATTTCCTCCACATTCTGCAATTTAAGCAAAGTCCCTCCATTCTCTCCACCCCCCTCACCTTCCTCACCTACTGCTGGTGACACGATCATCCCTGGAAATAAGGAAAGCTGTCTCTGCTCTGTGCCTCTGGACAACTCCTCCCTCAGGACTGCCTTGAGCCGCGGGGAGAGGCAGCCCCTCAACTCACCCATCAGTCTTTCTGCAAGCCTCTCTGAGTGCCAGCCTAGCTGTGCAGTTAGCTGGGAGGCAGTTAGCCAGCAGGAGAGCTCAAGGTTTAACAGGTGGACCATCCTGGTTACACCTGCTTTTAAAAAACTGGCACAGAGCGTCATCGACTGGAGGAACTTAACTGGAAAGAGTGGATTAAAAAATAGGGGCTCCTCAAACAGGTCCTGCCCTGTCAAGGACTCCACATCCCTTTCCACCCTCACCAGCTGCCAGGCTTTTAAAAAAGTCCTGCTTTACTAAAACTGATGTTCTCAATTAAAAACAGGTGTTTTCCTAACCCCAGCCCCCCACTCTATTGAGAAGGAAACAGGCCAGCCTCTTCCAATGAGCCTCCTCCTCAGTGTACAGGAGTCTCTGAACCGCCTGCAGTCTGAAGGCTGCCACCCTGCTGGCAATGCTGACTAGCCCCTGCCCCCCCTCATCACTAGGGAGGTAGAGGACTGCCGGCCTCAAACTGTGTCTCCCGCTCCAAAAGAACTCCAGCAACACTCTCTGGATCTCCTTCACCAGGCCCTGGGGTGGGTCCAGGCATATCAGCTTGTACCACAAGCTAGAGGCCACCAGATTATTAATAACAAGCACCCGGCCCTTGAAGGACAGTTGAGCCAGCAGTCCCTTCCACCTCTGCAGCCGCCCCCTTACCCTGTCCAACAAACCCTCCCAGTTCTTTTTCATGTAGTTTTCTGTTCCGAGGTGCACTCCCAACACTTTAATGCCTGTTCTGTTCCATTTCAGCCCCTCAGGCAGGAAAGGAGGGGTGTCCTCATCCCAGCTGTCACATTTTGCCCAGTTACTCTGGCAGAAGATGCTCTCTGGAACTCATTTAGAGTCTGTTGCAGTGCTTGGACATCTGCATCCCCACTCACAAACACAGTCACATCTTCTGCATAGGCAGACACCTTCACTGTGGCAGAGGAGGGTGTGGAGGGCGAGGAGGGCACTGTCCATCCAGCTAGCCTGACCCTCAGCAGGTGCAGCAGGGGATCTATAACCAGTGAATACAGCATACCAGACAGGGCACAGCCCTGCCTTATACTATTAGCGATTGTTTTGGAAAAAAACTTAAAATCAGAATATAAAATTGACACAGGTCTCCAATTCTTAAGCTGGCAAAGGTCTCCCTTCTTAGGCAGCAGTGTAACCACTGCCCTACAGCAGCTAAAAGGCAGTTCCTTGTGGCTGAGGCTCTCTCTCAGAACCTGGAGCAAATCCTCCCCCATTATATCCCAAAAATTATTATAAAATTCTGCTGGCAGTCCATCGATCCCGGGAACCTTTCCACTGGAGAGCTGCTTGACAGCGGCGGTCATCTCCTGGTGGGTCAGCGGTGCTATCCCAGTCGGCACGTTAAAAAGCACGGCTACTCCTGCACTAGTACTAGTGCTGTGACTCATCACGCACAGCCCCTTCCACTCCGCTTGCCACGCCTCCTCATTCTCCTGATCCGAGTGCGTTTCCTGCAGAAACACCACCCCCGCCTGCTTCTGCTCTAAAAACTCGACTAGCTGCGTCCTCTTAAAAGACTGTCTGCAGCCGTTTAGATTAAAAGAAATAAAAACGCACCTTTCCATCATAGCTAAAAAAACTAACACACTAAAACAAGTAATAAAAGAAGTTTCATAAAACACAGCCATTTTTAAACAAGAGATTTTGAACCACTTTTAAGATCCTTTTTAATTTTCTGAACAATTTTTTTTAATCTATAACGTTTTGGCTAATCAAATTCTTCTATTGTGGCTTTCCTTGTTATAACGTGAGCGGAGTGGAGAAATAACCTTAGATCAGGGAAAAAACTCTCTATTTCTACTCCCCTTTTCCCTTTTGTTTCTATCATAAAATCATTTACCTGCTCAAGCGTGTATAACTTTTTCTTACTGACGGGTTGGCTATCAGGGATGTCTGAGATAAGCGAGGAGTCAGAGAGCTCCCCCTCCATCTCATCCGCGCTGTCCTCTCGCTCGCCCCCGAGAATCCGTTCCTCCGCAGCTCCCTCCGACTCCTCGACACCGGTCTCTGCTACAGCCGGCACTATTTCAGGCGGCTGAGATTCAGCTAGCGGAGAGTCTTGCACCGCGCCCGGCTCACCCTGCGCTGTGCTCTCTTCCTCCGCGTTGGGAGGGACTGACGCCCCGCCTGGAGCCCGCAGTCTCCCTGTCTGCACGGGTTCGGAGTTCTGCACTGGCTGCGCTCTGCCATCCGGCAGCTCTGCAGCCTTCCGCTGAATTCGTGTCTTTTTCGCTACTACCTTGAATGATTCTTCACCATTCTCAGTAGTAGCGGTATTATCCTCCGAACCCGTCAGTGACAGGCTGCGGCTGGGTCTCTTTGTGCGAGGCCGTGGTGTTGGTGGTTCTGCTCCGGTTTCCTTCTGGATCGCCCCCTCCTCGGTCAGCACGGGCTCGCTCTGCGGCTGCGGTGCAGGAGCCGACTCTTCCTCCCGCTCACCCCCAACACCCCCGACTTCCTCCCCGCCAGCATCGCCCTGATCCTGCCCTGTCTCCGCTCTAGCCTCTTTTCTCGGGCAGGCTTTTCTCTGGTGTCCCTGTTCTCCACAGTAAAAACATCTCATCGTTTCGGAACTGACAAAAACTACACAATTCATCCCTTCCACGTTAAAATTCCAGGCAACATTAATGACTTGGTTAGGATCATTTAGTAAGACAAACGCCTGCCTTCTAAACGACATGACGTGCCTAACACTGTTATTTTTGCACCCCAGCGGGATTCCCTTAATCGGGGACACCAGTTTACCAAAACGAGCTAAATTCTTTTCTAATTGCTCATTTTTTAAAAACGGAGGCACATTAGAAATAATAACTTTCGTAACCGGGGTTACTAGAGGGGAAACCTGAACAAATTCACCTTTCACTGTAAATCCTTCCTCTACCAGCTTGTGTACCAGAGACACCTCCACTAAAAATATTACCAGCGCTTTATTCATTCTTGACGCCGACATAATATTTTCAAACCCCACCACCTCTCCTACTGCCAGCAGGCACTCCTCCACCGAAACCCCGGGGTCAGGCAGGCAACGGACCCCGTGTCGGCGGGTGAGAGCCCCCAGCCCTCCTGAACGAGACCCCATAACGGGATCTCCAAACACCCTACAAACAAACAAACAAACACACACACACCACTAACCTACGAACAAACAAACACACAAAAAGAACAACTAAGTAACTATCAAACAAACAAACAAACAAAATAAATAAATAAATAAATAAATAGATAGATAAATAAATAAAGTTTTAAATTTCCCGGTCCTACCGCACCGGCGTTCCACCTCTCTGCAAGCCCTTCCCACAATCCTCCACGAGAGAGAGAGAGAGAGAGAGAGAGAGAGAGAGAGAGAGAGAGAGAAGGAGAGAAAATGAGAAACTAAGTGCTGGTAAGAGTTTGATTTAAACCTAAAAGGGAAAATAAAGATGACAAAATTTCTGTGTATGACTTAGACTGTTTTGACCACCCTTCTGGCGGATTAACCTAGATTGTATGAGAACCTGAACTGTGTTTGAACCCTATGTTAAATATCACCTAAAGCTTTGGATTGTCTAATAAAAATCCAGGCACCGTCCTGTTAAATCAAACTGACAGCCTTGTGGTTACTGTGGATCTAGAAGAGGAGTGGGAACGGAGTAAAAAATATACTACAGCTGAGTGTATTTGTTACATGTGGTGGAGAATGCGAGCAGGGTAAGACTGTTTCTAAGCATACTGGGGTAGTTGAGCAGCCTAGGGCTGTGAAAACATCAAGAGGCTGGGGATTTGACAAAAAGACAGCAGCAGAAAGTCCGGGACAATGGCAGAGATATAACTCTCCCCCTCCCCGACCACTCATTTGCTATAACTGTGATAAACCGGGACATATTGCTGCCTACTGTCCGCAGAAAGAAGAGCCTATGCAGTGTAATGTGAGGAAAGTTGATAATGACAATGCTGTTCTGTATTCCTGTCCTGTAATAACTGCTTTTTCAGTGGGGGAGACTCCAGTAAACAAACATATGTGTAACATAAAGGTTGATGGGACTGAGGTAATGGCTCTACTTGATTCGGGTAGCATGATCCCTCTGGTTGCTGCGAAACTAGTGCTGACCTCCAAGTTGGATAAGTCTCCAGGAATCAATATTACGTGCATCCATGGGGACACACGCCAGTACCCAACTGCTATGGTAAACTTACATTCAGAAGCGGGAACACTTGATTACCAGGTTGCTGTTGTGTCAACATAACCATATGATGTAATATTGGGCCTGTGCTTCCCTAATTTCTCGAAGTTAGGTGCAAAATTGGGTAGTTTGGAACCACCCATTCAAACGATAAAGGGAGGAGTCGTCCCTCAAAGTGAAGGGTGTGCTGCCTCAGTCTCATCATCAGGTGTAAAAGAGGGTGGGGTTACTGGTGAATCACTTCTGAAGGTTTTACTGGGTGAGGATAATGATCTACAAATGAAAGTGGTGAGGGAGTATCCCCAAGCAAGGGTCACTCAAGAGCCAGAGTTAGAAAACGGTATAACCAATGAGGAACCCAGACCTAGTACTAGTACCGAACGGGTTGAACCAGCTGAGTCTGTAAACCCAGAGTTAGACTTGCCTGATTTAGAGGTTTTTCCCATTAATTTCGGAACGGCACAAGTCCAAGACCCCACATTGTATCACGCACAAGAAAACGTAAAAATGATTAATGGGAACCCTGTTCAGAGCGATAACATACCAGTAGGTTTTACCTACTTCATGATGAAAAATGATTTACTGTATCGGGTTGATAAGTTTGGGGTAGACATGATAGAGCAGTTGTTGGTACCCACCAGGTTTAAACGTACAGTATTGGACTTGGCTCACAGTCATATTTTAGGGGGACATCTAGGCATGGAAAATACTCGAGAGAGGGTGTTACGGAGGTTTTACTGGCCAGGCATGTATGCTGATATTACTAACCATTGTAATTCATGTCCTGAATGCCAACACACTGCCCCCAAACCAGCCTTTCGGAATCCCCTAGTGCCCCTACCTATAATAGAAATTCCTTTTGAAAGGATTGCAATGGATTTAGTGGGACCCCTACCTAAGTCTGCGAGGGAGCATCAATACATTTTAGTCACCCCCTTCAAAAGTGTAATTGAACATATCACACAGATGCATGATAGGATAGTGGCAGTAGTTCCCATAGTGACAGAGCACCTAAGAAAGGCACAAGAACACCAAAGGTTCACTTATAACAGGTCAGCCACTCTAAGAATCTTCCAGCCAGGCGATAGGGTGTTGGTGTTAGTACCCATGGTGGAATGTAAACTACTAGCTAAGTGGAAAGGCCCATATGAGGTAATAGAAAGGGTTGGTGAAGTCAATTACAGAATAAGGCAACCAGGTCGCAGAAGGTTGGAATAAATATATCATGTCAATTTATTGAAAGCGTGGCGAGATAGAGAAGCCTTAGTGTCCATTGAAACCTACCCTACTTCTCCAACAGGGGCTCCAGAGGTGCACATCCCAGACACATTGTCACCCACACAAAAACACGAAGTGACTGAGTTTGTACAGAAGAATAAGAAGGTATTTTCAGGTATACCGGGTAGGACACAGATGATAACACATGATATTGTCACAGCACCAGGAAAGAGGGTAAACATGAGACCGTATAGGGTTCCTGAGGCACGTAGGGCAGCCATTAAAGAAGAGGTTGAGAAGATGTTGAGATTAGGGGTCATAGAAGAGTCCTCAAGTGAGTGGTCCAGCCCCATAGTTTTAGTACCGAAACTTGATGGGTCATGGAGATTTTGCAACGACTTTCGAAAGTTAAATGAAGTGTCAAAGTCTGATGCCTACCCTATGCCCAGAGTAGATGAACTTTTAGAGAAAATAGGAAAAGCCAGGTATATTACCACCCTAGACCTAACAAAGGGTTACTGGCAGATACCCCTTACCCCTAGAGCCCGGGAGAGAACAGCTTTCTCAACTCCCAATGGTTTGTTCGAATAGACAGTGCTACCTTTTGGTCTCCATGGTGCCCCAGCCACATTCCAAAGATTAATGGACAAGATCCTGAGACCCCACCAAAGGTATGCAGCAGCATATCTGGATGATGTGGTGATCCATAGCCCTGATTGGGAAACGCATCTACCGAGAGTTCAGGCAGTCCTCGATAGTATCAGGGAAGCAGGGTTAACGGCCAATTCAGCCAAATGTAGTATTGGTTTGGAAGAGGCAAAATACTTGGGGTACAATATAGGGAGAGGATTGGTAAAACCCCAGATCTCAAAGGTGGAAGCTATCAGAAACTGGCCAAAACCAGTTAATAAAAAACAAGTCAGGGCATTTCTGGGTATTACAGGGTACTATCTCAGATTTATCCCTGGTTTTGCCACGATAGCTGCTCCTCTGACAGACATGACCAAGGGTAGAGGGGCGAATATGGTGAGGTGGACTGAAAGTGCTGAGGCCTCTTTCACAACCTTATAAGGGATGCTGTGTAGAGACCCTGTTCTAGTGGTCCCAGATTTCAGTAAGGAATTTATAGTACAAACAGATGCTTCCGAGGTTGGGCTAGGGGCTGTTTTGTCACAACAAGTAGATGGTGTTGAACACCCAGTTTTGTTTTTGAGCAGGAAGCTGGAAGACGGAGAAAAGAATTATGCAATTGTTGAGAAAGAGTGCCTTGCGATGAAGTGGGCACTCTAATCTTTGAAATATTATTTGTTGGGTGGGACTTTCACCCTGGTGAGTGATCATGCCCCACTCACCTGGATGCATCGTGTAAAAGAGAAAAATCCCCGGGTGATGCGATGGTTTATCAGCTTCCAACCTTTTCACTGGTAAGGATATCGGGAACACAGATGGACTTTCTCGGGTTCATGCGTTCTTTGCTTCCATCGCTCCTTCCCTGAGTCAGACCTGGGGGGGAGGATGTGTGATAAAGCAAAGGGTGTGGTTATAGAGGGTAAATACTCCAGGGCTGAGGTTTTGACAGCACTTTCTACCATCACAAAATAGCAGCGGGGAAAGGACTACATGTCACAAAATGGCCACCCACAGCACACTACAAATCCCACAAAGCAAGGTGCCTAGGTGTGGTAGCCACACCTGCACCAAGTTAGACATAATCATCCACCTATAAAAGGGCTGGGTCACAGCATGGAAGGAAGAGGAGTACAAGGTGTTTAAGAGAGAGAGAGAGAGAGAGAGAGAGAGAGAGAGAGAGAGAGAGAGAGAAAGAAAATAAGTGCTGGTAAGAGTTTGATTTAAACCTAAAAGGGAAAATAAAGAAGACAAAATTTCTGTGTATGACTTGGACTGTTTTGACCACCCTTCTGGCTGAATAACATGGATTGTATGAGAACCTGAACTGTGCTTGAACCCTATGTTAAGTATCACCTAAAGCTTTGGATTGTCTAATAAAAATCCAGGCACCGCCCTGTTAAATCAAACTGACAGCCTTGTGGTTACTGTGGATCTAGAAGAGGAGTGGAAACAGAGTAAACATATACTACAGCTGAGTGTATATATATATATATATATATATATATATATATATATATATATATATATATATATATATAAAGAAATTAGTAGATTCACACAAGAAATGTGTAAGGGAGGCAGCTCCTGTGTTGAAAACTGGAAGAAAATGGACGGCAAAGAAAGCTACAGAAGATGCTAAGGCTGACCTTCGAATCGAAGATATTATCGCGCAAGTTCAACATGGAAAAGGAGGTTTTGGTCTCAGTTCAGCTCCTCCTACCTGGCAAAAGGCAACCCCAGCTCAATGGAGGAAGCTGGTAGTCAATGAGGTGCAAAAGCAGGAAAAGAGGATCAGGTGTGTAAAGGTCATTTCCCAGGCCAAGCAGGGCCCCCCTCCTCCTACCCAAATATATAATATATATATATATATATATATATATATATATATCAAGAGTTTCAAAAAAAACCATTAAAAAAAATCATTTTATACACAGAAAATAAAATGCCATTGTGACTCTCAAAGTGCAAGTCTCTTTCAAATCCTGAAAACCACACACCAATACAGTTATATCAAATATTTCAGGATAACCCACAGGTAGGATATTGCTTCAAAAATCCATTCAGGTTCTACATTTCTAAAGCAAAAATAATAAAAAGTACAACCAGAAAAGAAACAAGATGTCTGAATATAAGAAAGCAAGAACATAAATAATGTAATACCATCACAGATTAATAGAAGAAAACAAAACACCATTCGACACAAAGGAGATCATGAAACAAAACTCCCACTCAGGTACAACATAAATGTCTTCAAACAAAAGTTTGACACCAACAAAAAACAGATCATGAAACCTAAAACCTTCCAAAAATCTAAATTCAATCACATGCAACTAATGTGGAAAAAATGAACAGAAGATCAGATAACAGGGAAATGGGTAAAGCTGAGAAACGGAGCAAATAATCAAAACATCCTGACAGGGTCTGTGTGTGCTGCTTTATTATACACCAGTACTGTAACTGCTGTCCATTTTCTCATCTTTCTTGTTGTTTTGAATGTGTTCCAAGACTTGCAGGCTCATTTTCCGGATACTTTTCCAGCTGTAAGGGTGAAATGTGAAACTATCAAACATATGCAATCACCCCATTAG